>NW_028259139.1:20000000-20619010 GCF_977971745.1 Zootermopsis nevadensis | reverse complement strand
ATCTAAGAGACAAAACTTATGTCACTTTGAGGGAACGTATATGTCAACTTCATGTCAGAATCTCGTCAATGTGTGTCCAAGGGTTTGGACGATAGCGACATTTTAATTTTTCGAGATTATTCGAAAGTCAATTTGTAAAAAGGCAAATATCTCCCGATCTGTAGGCATCTGAGAGACAAACCTTATGTCACTTTGAGGGAACGCACATGTCAACTTCATGTCAGAGTCTCGTCAAGGTATGTCCAAGGGTTTGGAGAATAAAGACATTTTAATTATTCGAGATTATTCGAAAGTCAATTTTTGAAAAGGCAAATATCTCCCGATCAATAGGAATCTGAGAGACAAAACTTATGTCACTTTGAGGGAACGTATATGTCAACTTCATGTCATAGTCACGTCAATGAATGTCGAAGGGTTTGGAGGATAGAGACATTTAAATTTTTAGAGATTATTCGAAAGTCAATTTTTAAAAGGCAAATATCTCCCGATCTGTTGGAATGTGAGAGACAAAACTTATGTCACTTTGAGGGAACGTTTATGTTAACTTCATGTCAGAATCTCGGCAATGTATGTCGAAGGGTTTGGAGGATAGAGACATTTAAATTTTTAGAGATTATTCGAAAGTCAATTTTTAGAAGGCAAATATCTCCCGATCTGTAGGAATCTGAGAGACAAAACTTATGTCACTTTGAGGGAACGTATATGTAAATGTCCTGTCAGAGTCACGTCAATGTATGTCCAAGGGTTTGGAGGATAGAGAAATTTTAATTTTACGAGATTATTGGAAAGTCAATTTTTAAAAGGCAAATATCTCCCGATCTGTTGGAATGTGAGAGACAAACTTATGTCACTTTGAGGGAACGTTTATGTCAACTTCATGTCAGAATCTCGTCAATGTATGTCCAAGGGTTTGGACGATAGAGACTTTTTAATTTTTCGAGATTATTTGAAAGTCAATTTTTAAAAGGCAAATATCTCCCGATCTGTAGGCATCTGAGAGACAAACCTTATGTCACTTTGAGGGAACGCATATGTCAACTTCATGTCAGAGTCTCGTCAGTGTATGTCCAAGGGTTTGGAGGATAGAGACATTTAAATTTTTAGAGATTATTTGAAAGTCAATTTTTAAAAGGCAAATATCTCCCGATCTATAGGAATCTGAGAGACAAAGCTTATGTCACTTTGAGGGAACGCATATGTAAACGTCCTGTCAGAGTCACGTCAATGTATGTCCAAGGGTTTGGAGGATAGAGACATTTAAATTTTACGAGATTATTCGAAAGTCAATTATTAAAAGGCAAATATCTCCCGATCTGAAGGAATCTGAGAGACAAAAGTTATGTCACTTTGAGGGAACGTATATGTCAACTTCATGTCAGAATCTAGTCAATGTATGTCCAAGGGTTTGGACGATAGAGACATTTTAATTTTTCGAGATTATCCGAAAGTCAATTTTTAAAAGGCAAATATCTCCTGATCTGTAGGCATCTGAGAGACAAACCTTATGTCACATTGAGGGAACGCATATGTGAACTTCATGTCAGGGTCACGTCAATGTATGTCCAAGGGTTTGGAGGATAGAGACATTTAAATTTTTAGAGATTATTCGAAAGTCAATTTTTGAAAAGGCAAATATCTCCCGATCTGTATTAATCTGAGAGACAAAACTTATGTCACTTTGAGGGAACGTATATGTCAACTTCATGTCATAGTCACGTCAATGTATGTCGAATGGTTTCGAGGATAGAGACATTTAAATTTTTAGAGATTATTTGAAAGTCAATTTTTAAAAGGCAAATATCTCCCGATCTGTAGGAATCTGAGAGACAAAACTTATGTCACTTTGAGGGAACGTACATGTCAACTTCCTGTCAGAGTTATGTCAATGTATGTCGAAGGGTTTGGAGGATAGAGACATTTAAATTTTTAGAGATTATTCGAAAGTCAATTATTAAAAGGCAAATATCTCCCGATCTGTAGGAATCTGAGAGACAGAACTATTGTCACTTTAAGGGAACATGTATGTCAACTTCCTGTCAGAGTCACGTCAATGTATGTCCAAGGGTTTGGAGGATAGAGACATTTAAATTTTTAGAGATTATTCGAAAGTCAATTCTTAAAAGGCAAATATCTCCCGATCTGTAGGAATGTGAGAGACAAAACTTCTGTCACTTTGAGGGAACGTATATGTTAACTTCATGTCTGAATCTCGTCAATGTATGTCCAAGGGTTTGGACGATAGAGACATTTAAAATTTTCGAGATTATTTGAAAGTCAATTTTTAAAAGGCAAATATCTCCCGATCTGTAGGCATCTGAGAGACAAACCTTATGTCACTTTGAGGGAACGCATATGTGAACTTCATGTCAGAGTCTCGTCAATGTATGTCCAAGGGTTTGGAGGATAGAGACATTTAAATTTTTAGAGATTATTCGAAAGTCAATTTTTAAAAGGCAAATATCTCCCGATCTGTAGGCATCTGAGAGACAAACCTAATGTCACTTTGAGGGAACGCATATGTCAACTTCATGTCAGAGTCTCGTCAATGTATGTCCAAGGGTTTGGAGGATAGAGATATTTAAATTTTTAGAGATTATTCAAATGTCAATTTTTGAAATGGCAAATATCTCCCGATCAATCGGAATCTAAGAGACAAAACTTATGTCACTTTGAGGGAACGTATATGCCAACTTCGTGTCAGAATCTCGTTAATGTATGCCAAAGGGTTTGGACGATAGCGACATTTAAATTTTTAGAGATTATTCGAAAGTCAATTTTTATAAGGCAAATATCTCCCGATCTGTAGGAATCTGAGAGACAAAACTTATGTCACTTTGAGGGAACGCATATGTAAACGTCCTGTCAGAGTCACGTTAATGTATGTCCAAGGGTTTGGAGGATAGAGACATTTCAATTTTTCGAGATTATTCGAGAGTCAATTTTTAAAAGGCAAATATCTCCCGAAATGTAGGCATCTGAGAGACAAACCCTATGTCACTTTGAGGGAACGCATATGTCAACTTCATGTCAGAGTCTCGTCAATGTATGTCCAAGGGTTTGGACGATAGAGACATTTTAATTTTTCGAGATTATTCGAAAGTCAATTTTTAAAAGGCAAATATCTCCCGATCTGTAGGCATCTGAGAGACAAACCTTATGTCACATTGAGGGAACGCATATGTCAACTTCATGTCAGAGTCACGTCAATGTATGTCCAAGGGTTTGGAGGATAGAGACATTTAAATTTTTAGAGATTAATCGAAAGTCAATTTTTGAAAAGGCAAATATCTCCCGATCTGTATTAATCTGAGAGACAAAAATTATGTCACTTTGAGGGAACGTATATGTCAACTTCATGTCATAGTCACGTCAATGTATGTCGAAGGGTTTGGAGGATATAGACATTTAAATTTTTAGAGATTATTTGAAAGTCAATTTTTAAAAGGCAAATATCTCCCGATCTGTAGGAATCTGAGAGTCAAAACTTATGTCACTTTGAGGGAACGTATGTGTCAACTTCCTGTCAGAGTCATGTCAATGTATGTCGAAGGGTTTGGAGGATAGAGACATTTAAATTTTTAGAGATTATTCGAAAGTCAATTTTTAAAAGGCAAATATCTCCCGATCTGTAGGAATCTGAGAGACAAAACTTATGTCACTTTGAGGGAACGTATATGTCAACTTCATGTCAGAATCTCGTCAATGTATGTCCAAGGGTTTGGACGATAGAGACATTTTAATTTTTCGAGATTATTCGAAAGTCAATTTTTAAAAGGCAAATATCTCCCGATTTGTAGGAATCTAAGAGACAAACCTTATGTCACTTTGAGGGACCGCATATGTCAACTTCATGTCAGAGTCTCGTCAATGTATGTCCAAGGGTTTGGAAGTTAGAGACATTTTAATTTTTCGAGATTATTTGAAAGTCAATTATTAAAAGGCAAATATCTGCCGATCTGTAGGCATCTGAGAGACAAACCTTATGTCACTTTGATGGATCGCATATGTCAACTTCATGTCACAGTCTCGTCAATGTATGTCCAAGTGTTTGGAGGATAGACACATTTTAATTTTTCGAGATTATTCGAAAGTGAATTATTAAAAGGCAAATATCTCCCGATCTGTAGGAATCTGAGAGACAAAACTAATGTCACTTTAAGGGAACATGTATGTCAACTTCCTGTCAGAGTACCGTCAATGTATGTCCAAGGGTTTGGAGGATAGAGACATTTAAATTTTTAGAGATTATTCGAAAGTCAATTTTTGAAAAGGCAAATATCTCCCGATCAATAGGAATCTAAGAGACAAAACTTATGTCACTTTGAGGGAACGTATATGTCAACTTCATGTCAGAATCTCGTCAATGTGTGTCCAAGGGTTTGGACGATAGAGACATTTTAATTTCTCGAGATTATTCGAAAGTCAATTTTTAAAAGGCAAATATCTCCCGATCTGTAGGCATCTGAGAGACAAACCTTATGTCACTTTGAGGGAACGCACATGTCAACTTCATGTCAGAGTCTCGTCAAGGTATGTCCAAGGGTTTGGAGAATAAAGACATTTTAATTTTTCGAGATTATTCAAAAGTCAATTCTTGAAAAGGCAAATATCTCCCGATCAATAGGAATCTGAGAGACAAAACTTATGTCACTTTGAGGGAACGTATATGTCAACTTCATGTCATAGTCACGTCAATGTATGTCGAAGGGTTTGGAGGATAGAGACATTTAAATTTTTAGAGATTATTCGAAAGTCAATTATTAAAAGGCAAATATCTCCCGATCTGTAGGCATCTGAGAGACAAACCTTAGGTCACTTTGAGGGAACGCTTATGTCAACTTCATGTCAGAGTCTCGTCAATGTATGTAGAAGGGTTTAGAGGATAGAGACATTTAAATTTTGCGAGATTATTCGAAAGTCAATTTTTAAAAGGCAAATATCTCCCGATCTGTAGGAATCAGAGAAACAAACCTTATGTCACTTTGAGGGTCCGCATATGTCATCTTCATGTCAGAGTCTCGTCAATGTATGTCTAAGGGTTTGGAGGATAGAGACATTTAAATTTTTAGAGATTATTCGAAAGTCAATTTTTAAAAGGCAAATATCTCCCGATCTGTAGGAATCTGAGAGACAAAACTTATGTCACTTTGAGGGAACGTATATGTAAATGTCCTGTCAGAGTCACGTCAATGCATGTCGAAGGGTTTGGAGGATAGAGAAATTTTAATTTTACGAGATTATTGGAAAGTCAATTATTAAAAGGCAAATATCTCCCGATCTGTAGGAATGTGAGAGACAAAACTTATGTCACTTTGAGGGAACGTTTATGTTAACTTCATGTCAGTATCTCGTCAATGTATGTCCAAGGGTTTGGACGATAGAGACATTTTAATTTTTCGAGATTATTTAAAAGTCAATTATTAAAAGGCAAATATCTCCCGATCTGTAGGCATCTGAGAGGCAAACCTTATGTCACTTTGAGGGAACGCATATGTCAACTTCATGTCAGAGTCTCGTCAATGTATGTCCAAGGGTTTGGAGTATAGAGACATTTAAATTTTTAGAGATTATTCGAAAGTCAATTATTAAAAGGCAAATATCTTCCGATCTGTAGGAATCTGAGAGACAAAACTTATGTCACTTAGAGGGAACGTACATGTCAACTTCATGTCAGAATCTCGTCAATGTATGTCCAAGGGTTTGGACGATAGAGACATTTTAATTTTTCGAGATTATTCGTAAGTCAATTATTAAAGGCAAATATCTCCCGATCTGTAGGCATCTGAGAGACAAATCTTATGTCACTTTGAGGGAACGCATATGTCAACTTCATGTCAGAGTCTCGTCAATGTATGTCCAAGGGTTTGGAGGATAGACACATTTTAATTTCTCGAGATTATTCGAAAGTGAATTATTAAAAGGCAAATATCTCCCGATCTGTAGGAATCTGAAAGACAAAACTAATGTCACTTTAAGAGAACATGTATGTCAACTTCCTGTCAGAGTCACGTCAATGTATGTCCAAGGGTTTGGAGGATAGAGACATTTAAATTTTTAGAGATTATTCGAAAGTGAATTATTAAAAGGCAAATATCTCCCGATCTGTAGGAATCTGAGAGACAAAACTTATGTCACTTTGAGGGAACGTATATGTCAACGTCATGTCAGAATCTCGTCAATGTATGTCTAAGGGTTTGGACGATAGAGACATTTTAATTTCTCGAGATTAATCGAGAGTCAATTTTTAAAAGGCAAATATCTCCCGATCTGTAGGCATCTGAGAGACAAACCTTATGTCACTTTGAGGTAACGTATATGTAAATGTCCTGTCAGAGTCACGTCAATGTATGTCCAAGGGTTTGGAGGATAGAGAAATTTTAATTTTACGAGATTATTGGAAAGTCAATTTTTAAAAGGCAAATATCTCCCGATCTGTTGGAATGTGAGAGACAAAACTTATGTCACTTTGAGGGACCGCATATGTCAACTTCATGTCAGAGTCTCGTCAATGTATGTCCAAGGGTTTGGAGGATAGACATATTTTAATTTTTCGAGATTATTCGAAAGTGAATTATTAAAAGGCAAATATCTCCCGATCTGTAGGAATCTGAGAGACAAAACTAATGTCACTTTAAGGGAACGTATATGTCAAATTCCTGTCAGAGTCACGTCAATATATGTCCAAGGGTTTGGAGGCTAGAGACATTTAAATCTTTAGAGATTATTCGAAAGTCAATTATTAAAAGGCAAATATCTCCCGATCTGTAGGAATCTGAGAGGCAAAACTTATGTCACATTGAGGGAACGTATATGTCAACGTCATGTCAGAATCTCGTCAATGTATGTCTAAGGGTTTGGACGATAGAGACATTTCAATTTTTCGAGATTATTCGAGAGTCAATTTTTAAAAGGCAAATATCTCCCGAAATGTAGGCATCTGAGAGACAAACCCTATGTCACTTTGAGGGAACGCATATGTCAACTTCATGTCATAGTCACGTCAATGTATATCGAAGGGTTTGGAGGATAGAGATATTTAAATTTTTAGAGATTATTCGAAAGTCAATTTTTAAAAAGCAAATATCTCCCGATCTGTTGGAGTCTGAGAGACAAAACTTATATCACTATGAGGGAACGTATATGTCAACTTCCTGTCTGAGTCACGTCATTGTATGTCCAAGGGTTTGGACGATAGAGACATTTTAATTTTTCGAGATTATTCGAAAGTCAATTTTTAAAAGGCAAATATCTCCCGATCTGTAGGCATCTGAGAGACAAACCTTATGTCACTTTGAGGGAACGCATATGTCAACTTCATGTCGGAGTGTCGTCAATGTATGTCCAAGGGTTTGGAGGATAGAGACATTTAAATTTTTCGAGATTATTCGAAAGTCAATATTTGAAAAGGCAAATATCTCCCGATCTGTATTAATCTGAGAGACAAAACTTATGTCACTTTGAGGGACCGTATATGTCAACTTCATGTCATAGTCACGTCAATGTATATCGAAGGGTTTGGAGGATAGAGATATTTAAATTTTTAGAGATTATTCGAAAGTCAATTTTTAAAAAGCAAATATCTCCCGATCTGTTGGAGTCTGAGAGACAAAACTTATATCACTATGAGGGAACGTATATGTCAACTTCCTGTCTGAGTCACGTCATTGTATGTCCAAGGGTTTGGACGATAGAGACATTTTAATTTTTCGAGATTATTCGAAAGTCAATTTTTAAAAGGCAAATATCTCCCGATCTGTAGGCATCTGAGAGACAAACCTTATGTCACTTTGAGGGAACGCATATGTCAACTTCATGTCGGAGTGTCGTCAATGTATGTCCAAGGGTTTGGAGGATAGAGACATTTAAATTTTTCGAGATTATTCGAAAGTCAATATTTGAAAAGGCAAATATCTCCCGATCTGTATTAATCTGAGAGACAAAACATATGTCACTTTGAGGGAACGTATATGTCAACTTCATGTCATACTCACGTCAATGTATGTCCAAGGGTTTGGAGGATAGAGACATTTAAATTTTTCGAGATTATTTGAAAGTCACTTTTTAAAAGGCAAATATCTCCCGATCTGTAGGCATCTGAGAGACTACCTTATGTCACTTTGAGGTAACGCATATGTCAACTTCATGTCAGAGTGTCGTCAATGTAAGTCCAAGGGTTTGGACGATAGAGACATTTAAATTTTTAGAGATTATTCGAAAGTCAATTTTTAAAAGGCAAATTTCTCCCGATCTGTATTAATCTGAGAGACAAAACTTAAGTCACTTTGAGGGAACGTAAATGTAAACGTCCTGTCAGAGTCACTTCAATGTATGTCCAAGGGTTTGGAGGATAGAGACATTTTAATTTTTCGAGATTATTCGAAAGTGAATTATTAAAAGGCAAATATCTCCCGATCTGTAGGAATCTGAAAGACAAAACTAATGTCACTTTAAGAGAACATGTATGTCAACTTCCTGTCAGAGTCACGTCAATGTATGTCCAAGGGTTTGGAGGATAGAGACATTTAAATTTTTAGAGATTATTCGAAAGTGAATTATTAAAAGGCAAATATCTCCCGATCTGTAGGCATCTGAGAGACAAAACATATGTCACTTTGAGGGAACGTATATGTCAACTTCCTGTCAGAGTTTCGTCAATGTATGTCGAAGGGTTTGGAGGATAGAGACATTTAAATTTTTAGAGATTATTCGAAAGTCAATTTTTAAAAGGCAAATATCTCCCGATCTGTAGGAATCTGAGAGACAAAACTTATGTCACTTTGAGGGAACGTATATGTCAACTTCCTGTCAGAGTCACGTCAATGTATGTCCAAGGGTTTGGAGGATAGAGAGATTTAAATTTTTAGAGATTATTCGAAAGTCAATTTTTAAAAGGCAAATATCTCCCGATCTGTAGGAATCTGAGAGACAACACTTATGTCACTTATAGGGAACGTATATGTCAACTTCATGTCAGAATCTCGTCAATGTATGTCTAAGGGTTTGGACGATAGAGACATTTAAATTTTTAGAGATTATTCGAAAATCAATTTTTAAAAGGCAAATATCTCCCGATCTGTAGGAATCTGAGAGACAACACTTATGTCACTTTGAGGGAACGTATATGTAAATGTCCTGTCAGAGTCACGTCAATGTATGTCTAAGGGTTTGGAGGATAGAGATATTTTAATTTTACGAGATTATTGGAAAGTCAATTTTTAAAAGGCAAATATCTCCCGATCTGTTGGAATGTGAGAGACAAAACTTATGTCACTTTGAGGGAACGTTTATGTTAACTTCATGTCAGAATCTCGTCAATGTATGTCCAAGGGTTTGGACGATAGAGACATTTTAATTTTTCGAGATTATTTAAAAGTCAATTATTAAAAGGCAAATATCTCCCGATCTGTAGGCATCTGAGAGGCAAACCTTATGTCACTTTGAGGGAACGCATATGTCAACTTCATGTCAGAGTCTCGTCAATGTATGTCCAAGGGTTTGGAGTATAGAGACATTTAAATTTTTAGAGATTATTCGAAAGTCAATTATTTAAAGGCAAATATCTTCCGATCTGTAGGAATCTGAGAGACAAAACTTATGTCACTTAGAGGGAACGTACATGTCAACTTCATGTCAGAATCTCGTCAATGTATGTCCAAGGGTTTGGACGATAGAGACATTTTAATTTTTCGAAATTATTCGTAAGTCAATTTTTAAAGACAAATATCTCCCGATCTGTAGGCATCTGAGAGACAAATCTTATGTCACTTGGAGGGAACGCATATGTCAACTTCATGTCAGAGTCTCGTCAATGTATGTCCAAGGGTTTGGAGGATAGACACATTTTAATTTTTCGAGATTATTCGAAAGTGAATTATTAAAAGGCAAATATCTCCCGATCTGTAGGAATCTGAAAGACAAAACTAATGTCACTTTAAGAGAACATGTATGTCAACTTCCTGTCAGAGTCACGTCAATGTATTTCCAAGGGTTTGGAGTATAGAGACATTTTAATTTCTCGAGATTAACCGAGAGTCAATTTTTAAAAGGCAAATATCTCCCGATCTGTAGGCATCTGAGAGACAAACCTTATGTCACTTTGAGGTAACGTATATGTAAATGTCCTGTCAGAGTCACGTCAATGTATGTCCAAGGGTTTGGAGGATAGAGAAATTTTAATTTTACGAGATTATTGGAAAGTCAATTTTTAAAAGGCAAATATCACCCGATCTGTTGGAATGTGAGAGACAAAACTTATGTCACTTTGAGTGACCGCATATGTCAACTTCATGTCAGAGTCTCGTCAATGTATGTCCAAGGGTTTGGAGGATAGACATATTTTAATTTTTCGAGATTATTCGAAAGTGAATTATTAAAAGGCAAATATCTCCCGATCTGTAGGAATCTGAGAGACAAAACTAATGTCACTTTAAGGGAACGTATATGTCAAATTCCTGTCAGAGTCACGTCAATATATGTCCAAGGGTTTGGAGGATAGAGACATTTAAATTTTTAGAGATTATTCTAAAGTCAATTATTAAAAGGCAAATATCTCCCGATCTGTAGGAATCTGAGAGGTAAAACTTATGTCACTTTGAGGGAACGTATATGTCAACGTCATGTCAGAATCTCGTCAATGTATGTCTAAGGGTTTGGACGATAGAGACATTTCAATTTTTCGAGATTATTCGAGAGTCAATTTTTAAAAGGCAAATATCTCCCGAAATGTAGGCATCTGAGAGACAAACCCTATGTCAATTTGAGGGAACGCATGTGTCAACTTCATGTCAGAGTCTCGTCAATGTATGTCCAAGGGTTTGGAGGGTAGAGACATTTTAATTTTTCGAGATTATTCGAAAGTCAATTTTTGAAAAGGCAAATATCTCCCGATCTGTATTAATCTGAGAGACAAAACTTATGTCACTTTGAGGGACCGTATATGTCAACTTCATGTCATAGTCACGTCAATGTATATCGAAGGGTTTGGAGGATAGAGATATTTAAATTTTTAGAGATTATTCGAAAGTCAATTTTTAAAAAGCAAATATCTCCCGATCTGTTGGAGTCTGAGAGACAAAACTTATGTCAGTATGAGGAAACGTATATGTCAACTTCCTGTCTGAGTCACGTCAATGTATGTCCAAGGGTTTGGACGATAGAGACATTTTAAATTTTCGAGATTATTCGAAAGTCAATTTTTAAAAGGCAAATATCTCCCGATCTGTAGGCATCTGAGAGACAAACCTTATGTCACTTTGAGGGAACGCATATGTCAACTTCATGTCGGAGTCTCGTCAATGTATGTAAAAGGGTTTGGAGGATAGAGACATTTAAATTTTTCGAGATTATTCGAAAGTCAATACTTGAAAAGGCAAATATCTCCCGATCTGTATTAATCTGAGAGACAAAACTTATGTCACTTTGAGGGAACGTATATGTCAACTTCATGTCATACTCACGTCAATGTATGTCCAAGGGTTTGGAGGATAGAGACATTTAAATTTTTCGAGATTATTTGAAAGTCACTTTTTAAAAGGCAAATATCTCCCGATCTGTAGGCATCTGAGAGACAAACCTTATGTCACTTTGAGGTAACGCATATGTCAACTTCATGTCAGAGTGTCGTCAATGTAAGTCCAAGGGTTTGGACGATAGAGACATTTAAATTTTTAGAGATTATTCGAAAGTCAATTTTTAAAAGGCAAATTTCTCCCGATCTGTATTAATCTGAGAGACAAAACTTAAGTCACTTTGAGGGAACGTAAATGTAAACGTCCTGTCAGAGTCACGTCAATGTATGTCCAAGGGTTTGGAGGATAGAGACATTTTAATTTTACGAGATTATTCGAAAGTCAATTTTTAAAAGGCAAATATCTCCCGATCTGTATTAATCTGAGAGACAAACCTTTTGTCACTTTGAGGGAACGTATATGTCAATTTCATGTCAGAATCTCGTCAATGTATGTTCAAGGGTTTGGTCGATAGAGACATTTTAATTTTTCGAGATTATTCGAAAGTCAATTTTTAAAAGGCAAATATCTCCCGATCTGTAGGCATCTGAGAGACAAAACATATGTCACTTTGAGGGAACGTATATGTCAACTTCCTGTCAGAGTTTCGTCAATGTATGTAGAAGGGTTTGGAGGATAGAGACATTTAAATTTTTAGAGATTATTCGAAAGTCAATTTTTAAAAGGCAAATATCTCCCGATCTGTAGGAATCTGAGAGACAAAACTTATGTCACTTTGAGGGAACGTATATGTCAACTTCCTGTCAGAGTCACGTCAATGTATGTATAAGGGTTTGGAGGATAGAGAAATTTAAATTTTTAGAGATTATTCGAAAGTCAATTTTTAAAAGGCAAATATCTCCCGATCTGTAGGAATCTGAGAGACAAAACTTATGTCACTTATATGGAACGTATATGTCAACTTCATGTCAGAATCTCGTCAATGTATGCCCAAGGGTTTGGACGATAGAGACATTTTAATTTTTCGAAATTATTCGAAAGTCAATTTTTAAAAGGCAAATATCTCCCGATCTGTAGGCATCTGAGAGACAAACCTTATGTCACTTTGAGGGAACGCATATGTCAACTTCATGTCAGAGTCTCGTCAATGTATGTCCAAGTGTTTGGAGAATAGACACATTTTAATTTTTCGAGATTATTCGAAAGTGAATTAGTAAAAGGCAAATATCTCCCGATCTGTAGGAATCTGAGAGACAAAACTAATGTCACTTTAAAGGAACATGTATGTCAACTTCCTGTCAGAATCACGTCAATGTATGTCCAAGGGTTTGGAGGATAGAGACATTTAAATTTTTAGAGATTATTCGAAAGTCAATTTTTGAAAAGGCAAATATCTCCCGATCAATAGCAATCTAAGAGACAAAACTTATGTCACTTTGAGGGAACGTATATGTCAACTTCATGTCAGAATCTCGTCAATGTGTGTCCAAGGGTTTGGACGATAGAGACATTTTAATTTTTCGAGATTATTCGAAAGTCAATTTTTAAAAGGCAAATATCTCCCGATCTGTATTAGTCTGAGAGACTGAACTTATGTCACTTTGAGGGAACGTATATGTCAACTTCATGTCATAGTTACGTCAATGTATGTCGAAGGGTTTGGAGGATAGAGACATTTAAATTTTTCGAGATTATTCGAAAGTCAATTTTTAAAAGGCAAATATCTCCCGATCTGTAGGAATCTGAGAAACAAACCTTATGTCACTTTGAGGGACCCCATATGTCATCTTCATGTCAGAGTCTCGTCAATGTATGTCCAAGGGTTTGGAAGATAGAGACATTTTAATTTTTCGAGATTATTTGAAAGTCAATTTTTAAAAGGCAAATATCTCCCGATCTGTAGGCATCTGAGAGACAAACCTTATGTCACTTTGAGGGAACGCATATGTCAACTTCATGTCAGAGTCTCGTCAATGTATGTCCAAGGGTTTGGAGGATAGAGACATTTAAATTTTTAGAGATTATTCGAAAGTCAAATTTTTAAAGGCAAATATCTCCCGATCTGTAGGAATCTGAGAGACAAATCTTATGTCACTTTGAGGGAACGTATCTGTAAATGTCCTGTCAGAGTCATGTCAATGTATGTCCAAGGGTTTGGAGGATAGAGAAATTTTAATTTTACGTGATTATTGGAAAGTCAATTATTAAAAGGCAAATATCTCCCGATCTGTTGGAATGTGAGAGACAAAACTTATGTCACTTTGAGGGAACGTTTATGTTAACGTCATGTCAGAATCTCGTCAATGTATGTCCAAGGGTTTGGACGACAGAGACATTTAAATTTTTAGAGATTATTCGAAAGTCAATTTTTAAAAGGCAAATATCTCCCGATCTGTAGGAATCTGAGAGACAAACCTTATGTCACTTAGAGGCAACGTATATGTCAACTTCATGTCAGAATCTCGTCAATGTATGTCCAAGGGTTTGGACGATAGAGACATTTTAATTTTTCGAGATTATTCGAAAGTCAATTTTTGTAAAGGCAAATATCTCCCGATCTGTAGGCAACTAAGAGACAAACCTTATGTCACTTTGAGGGAACGCATTTGTCAACTTCATGTCAGAGTCTCGTCAATGTATGTCCAAGGGTTTGGAGGATAGAGACATTTAAATTTTTCCAGATTATTCGAAAGTCAATTTTTAAAAGGCAAATATCTCCAGATCTGTAGGAATCTGAGAAACAAACCTTATGTCACTTTGAGGGACCGCATATGTCATCTTCATGTCAGAGTCTCGTCAATGTATGTCGAAGGGTTTGGAAGATAGAGACATTTTAATTTTTCGAGATTATTTGAAAGTCAATTTTTAAAAGGCAAATATCTCCCGATCTGTAGGCATCTGAGAGACAAACCTTATGTCACTTTGAGGGAACGCATATGTCAACTTCATGTCAGAGTCTCGTCAATGTATGTCCAAGGGTTTGGAGGATAGAGACATTTAAATATTTAGAGATTATTCGAAAGTCAATTATTAAAAGGCAAATATCTTCCGATCTGTAGGAATCTGAGAGACAAAACTTATGTCACTTAGAGGGAACGTACATGTCAACTTCATGTCAGAATCTCGTCAATGTATGTCCAAGGGTTTGGACGATAGAGACATTTTAATTTTTCGAGATTATTCGTAAGTCAATTTTTAAAGGCAAATATCTCCCGATCTGTAGGCATCTGAGAGACAAATCTTATGTCACTTTGAGGGAACGCATATGTCAACTTCATGTCAGAGTCTCGTCAATGTATGTCCAAGGGTTTGGAGGATAGACACATTTTAATTTTTCGAGATTATTCGAAAGTGAATTATTAAAAGGCAAATATCTCCCGATCTGTAGGAATCTGAAAGACAAAACTAATGTCACTTTAAGAGAACATGTATGTCAACTTCCTGTCAGAGTCACGTCAATGTATGTCCAAGGGTTTGGAGGATAGAGACATTTAAATTGTTAGAGATTATTCGAAAGTGAATTATTAAAAGGCAAATATCTCCCGATCTGTAGGAATCTGAGAGACAAAACGTATGTCACTTTGAGGGAACGTATATGTCAACGTCATGTCAGAATCTCGTCAATGGATGTCTAAGGGTTTGGACGATAGAGACATTTTAATTTCTCGAGATTAATCGAGAGTCAATTTTTAAAAGGCAAATATCTCCCGATCTGTAGGCATCTGAGAGACAAACCTTATGTCACTTTGAGGGAACGCATATGTCAACTTCATGTCAGAGTCTCGTCAATGTATGTCCAAGGGTTTGGACGATAGAGACATTTTAATTTTTAGAGATTATTTGAAAGTCAATTTTTAAAAGGCAAATATCTCCCGATCTGTAGGCATCTGAGAGACAAACCTTATGTCACTTTGAGGTAACGTATATGTAAATGTCCTGTCAGAGTCACGTCAATGTATGTCCAAGGGTTTGGAGGATAGAGAAATTTTAATTTTACGAGATTATTGGAAAGTCAATTTTTAAAAGGCAAATATCTCCCGATCTGTTGGAATGTGAGAGACAAAACTTATGTCACTTTGAGGGACCGCATATGTCAACTTCATGTCAGAGTCTCGTCAATGTATGTCCAAGGGTTTGGAGGATAGACATATTTTAATTTTTCTAGATTATTCGAAAGTGAATTATTAAAAGGCAAATATCTCCCGATCTGTAGGAATCTGAGAGACAAAACTAATGTCACTTTAAGGGAACGTATATGTCAAATTCCTGTCAGAGTCACGTCAATATATGTCCAAGGGTTTGGAGGATAGAGACATTTAAATTTTTAGAGATTATTCGAAAGTCAATTATTAAAAGGCAAATATCTCCCGATCTGTAGGAATCTGAGAGACAAACCTTATGTCACTTTGAGGGAACGCATATGTCAACTTCATGTCAGAGTCACGTCAATGTATGTCTAAGGGTTTGGAGGATAGAGATATTTTAATTTTACGAGATTATTGGAAAGTCAATTTTTAAAAGGCAAATATCTCCCGATCTGTTGGAATGTGAGAGACAAAACTTATGTCACTTTGAGGGAACGTTTATGTTAACTTCATGTCAGAATCTCGTCAATGTATGTCCAAGGGTTTGGACGATAGAGACATTTTAATTTTTCGAGATTATTTAAAAGTCAATTATTAAAAGGCAAATATCTCCCGATCTGTAGGCATCTGAGAGGCAAACCTTATGTCACTTTGAGGGAACGCATATGTCAACTTCATGTCAGAGTCTCGTCAATGTATGTCCAAGGGTTTGGAGTATAGAGACATTTAAATTTTTAGAGATTATTCGAAAGTCAATTATTAAAAGGCAAATATCTTCCGATCTGTAGGAATCTGAGAGACAAAACTTATGTCACTTAGAGGGAACGTACATGTCAACGTCATGTCAGAATCTCGTCAATGTATGTCCAAGGGTTTCGACGATAGAGACATTTAAATTTTTCGAAATTATTCGTAAGTCAATTTTTAAAGACAAATATCTCCCGATCTGTAGGCATCTGAGAGACAAATCTTATGTCACTTTGAGGGAACGCATATGTCAACTTCATGTCAGAGTCTCGTCAATGTATGTCCAAGGGTTTGGAGGATAGACACATTTTAATTTTTCGAGATTATTCGAAAGTGAATTATTAAAAGGCAAATATCTCCCGATCTGTAGGAATCTGAAAGACAAAACTAATGTCACTTTAAGAGAACATGTATGTCAACTTCCTGTCAGAGTCACGTCAATGTATGTCCAAGGGTTTGGAGGATAGAGACATTTTAATTTCTCGAGATTAACCGAGAGTCAATTTTTAAAAGGCAAATATCTCCCGATCTGTAGGCATCTGAGAGACAAACCTTATGTCACTTTGAGGTAACGTATATGTAAATGTCCTGTCAGAGTCATGTCAATGTATGTCCAAGGGTTTGGAGGATAGAGAAATTTTAATTTTACGAGATTATTGGAAAGTCAATTTTTAAAAGGCAAATATCACCCGATCTGTTGGAATGTGAGAGACAAAACTTATGTCACTTTGAGGGACCGCATATGTCAACTTCATGTCAGAGTCTCGTCAATGTATGTCCAAGGGTTTGGAGGATAGACATATTTTAATTTTTCGAGATTATTCGAAAGTGAATTATTAAAAGGCAAATATCTCCCGATCTGTAGGAATCTGAGAGACAAAACTAATGTCACTTTAAGGGAACGTATATGTCAAATTCCTGTCAGAGTCACGTCAATATATGTCCAAGGGTTTGGAGGATAGAGACATTTAAATTTTTAGAGATTATTCGAAAGTCAATTATTAAAAGGCAAATATCTCCCGATCTGTAGGAATCTGAGAGGCAAAACTTATGTCACTTTGAGGGAACGTATATGTCAACGTCATGTCAGAATCTCGTCAATGTATGTCTAAGGGTTTGGACGATAGAGACATTTCAATTTTTCGAGATTATTCGAGAGTCAATTATTAAAAGGCAAATATCTCCCGAAATGTAGGCATCTGAGAGACAAACCCTATGTCACTTTGAGGGAACGCATATGTCAACTTCATGTCAGAGTCTCGTCAATGTATGTCCAAGGGTTTGGAGGGTAGAGACATTTTAATTTTTCGAGATTATTCGAAAGTCAATTTTTGAAAAGGCAAATATCTCCCGATCTGTATTAATCTGAGAGACAAAACTTATGTCACTTTGAGGGACCGTATATGTCAACTTCATGTCATAGTCACGTCAATGTATATCGAAGGGTTTGGAGGATAGAGATATTTAAATTTTTAGAGATTATTCGAAAGTCAATTTTTAAAAAGCAAATATCTCCCGATCTGTTGGAGTCTGAGAGACAAAACTTATGTCACTATGAGGGAACGTATATGTCAACTTCCTGTCTGAGTCACGTCAATGTATGTCCAAGGGTTTGGACGATAGAGACATTTTAAATTTTCGAGATTATTCGAAAGTCAATTTTTAAAAGGCAAATATCTCCCGATCTGTAGGCATCTGAGAGACAAACCTTATGTCACTTTGAGGGAACGCATATGTCAATTTCATGTCGGAGTCTCGTCAATGTATGTCCAAGGGTTTGGAGGATAGAGACATTTAAATTTTTCGAGATTATTCGAAAGTCAATATTTGAAAAGGCAAATATCTCCCGATCTGTATTAATCTGAGAGACAAAACTTATGTCACTTTGAGGGAACGTATATGTCAACTTCATGTCATACTCACGTCAATGTATGTCCAAGGGTTTGGAGGATAGAGACATTTAAATTTTTCGAGATTATTTGAAAGTCACTTTTTAAAAGGCAAATATCTCCCGATCTGTAGGCATCTGAGAGACAAACCTTATGTCACTTTGAGGTAACGCATATGTCAACTTCATGTCAGAGTGTCGTCAATGTAAGTCCAAGGGTTTGGACGATAGAGACATTTAAATTTTTAGAGATTATTCGAAAGTCAATTTTTAAAAGGCAAATTTCTCCCGATCTGTATTAATCTGAGAGACAAAACTTAAGTCACTTTGAGGGAACGTAAATGTAAACGTCCTGTCAGAGTCACGTCAATGTATGTCCAAGGGTTTGGAGGATAGAGACATTTTAATTTTACGAGATTATTCGAAAGTCAATTTTTAAAAGGCAAATATCTCCCGATCTGTATTAATCTGAGAGACAAACCTTTTGTCACTTTGAGGGAACGTATATGTCAATTTCATGTCAGAATCTCGTCAATGTATGTTCAAGGGTTTGGTCGATAGAGACATTTTAATTTTTCGAGATTATTCGAAAGTCAATTTTTAAAAGGCAAATATCTCCCGATCTGTAAGCATCTGAGAGACAAAACATATGTCACTTTGAGGGAACGTATATGTCAACTTCCTGTCAGAGTTTCGTCAATGTATGTCGAAGGGTTTGGAGGATAGAGACATTTAAATTTTTAGAGATTATTCGAAAGTCAATTTTTAAAAGGCAAATATCTCCCGATCTGTAGGAATCTGAGAGACAAAACTTATGTCACTTTGAGGGAACGTATATGTCAACTTCCTGTCAGAGTCACGTCAATGTATGTAAAAGGGTTTGGAGGATAGAGAAATTTAAATTTTTAGAGATTATTCGAAAGTCAATTTTTAAAAGGCAAATATCTCCCGATCTGTAGGAATCTGAGAGACAAAACTTATGTCACTTATATGGAACGTATATGTCAACTTCATGTCAGAATCTCGTCAATGTATGCCCAAGGGTTTGGACGATAGAGACATTTTAATTTTTCGAAATTATTCGAAAGTCAATTTTTAAAAGGCAAATATCTCCCGATCTGTAGGCATCTGAGAGACAAACCTTATGTCACTTTGAGGGAACGCATATGTCAACTTCATGTCAGAGTCTCGTCAATGTATGTCCAAGTGTTTGGAGAATAGACACATTTTAATTTTTCGAGATTATTCGAAAGTGAATTAGTAAAAGGCAAATATCTCCCGATCTGTAGGAATCTGAGAGACAAAACTAATGTCACTTTAAAGGAACATGTATGTCAACTTCCTGTCAGAATCACGTCAATGTATGTCCAAGGGTTTGGAGGATAGAGACATTTAAAGTTTTAGAGATTATTCGAAAGTCAATTTTTGAAAAGGCAAATATCTCCCGATCAATAGCAATCTAAGAGACAAAACTTATGTCACTTTGAGGGAACGTATATGTCAACTTCATGTCAGAATCTCGTCAATGTGTGTCCAAGGGTTTGGAGGATAGACATATTTTAATTTTACGAGATTATTGGAAAGTCAATTTTTAAAAGGCAAATATCTCCCGATCTGTTGGAATGTGAGAGACAAAACTTATGTCACTTTGAGGGACCGCATATGTCAACTTCATGTCAGAGTCTCGTCAATGTATGTCCAAGGGTTTGGAGGATAGACATATTTTAATTTTTCTAGATTATTCGAAAGTGAATTATTAAAAGGCAAATATCTCCCGATCTGTAGGAATCTGAGAGACAAAACTAATGTCACTTTAAGGGAACGTATATGTCAAATTCCTGTCAGAGTCACGTCAATATATGTCCAAGGGTTTGGAGGATAGAGACATTTAAATTTTTAGAGATTATTCGAAAGTCAATTATTAAAAGGCAAATATCTCCCGATCTGTAGGAATCTGAGAGACAAACCTTATGTCACTTTGAGGGAACGCATATGTCAACTTCATGTCAGAGTCACGTCAATGTATGTCTAAGGGTTTGGAGGATAGAGATATTTTAATTTTACGAGATTATTGGAAAGTCAATTTTTAAAAGGCAAATATCTCCCGATCTGTTGGAATGTGAGAGACAAAACTTATGTCACTTTGAGGGAACGTTTATGTTAACTTCATGTCAGAATCTCGTCAATGTATGTCCAAGGGTTTGGACGATAGAGACATTTTAATTTTTCGAGATTATTTCAAAGTCAATTATTAAAAGGCAAATATCTCCCGATCTGTAGGCATCTGAGAGGCAAACCTTATGTCACTTTGAGGGAACGCATATGTCAACTTCATGTCAGAGTCTCGTCAATGTATGTCCAAGGGTTTGGAGTATAGAGACATTTAAATTTTTAGAGATTATTCGAAAGTCAATTATTAAAAGGCAAATATCTTCCGATCTGTAGGAATCTGAGAGACAAAACTTATGTCACTTAGAGGGAACGTACATGTCAACGTCATGTCAGAATCTCGTCAATGTATGTCCAAGGGTTTCGACGATAGAGACATTTTAATTTTTCGAAATTATTCGTAAGTCAATTTTTAAAGACAAATATCTCCCGATCTGTACGCATCTGAGAGACAAATCTTATGTCACTTTGAGGGAACGCATATGTCAACTTCATGTCAGAGTCTCGTCAATGTATGTCCAAGGGTTTGGAGGATAGACACATTTTAATTTTTCGAGATTATTCGAAAGTGAATTATTAAAAGGCAAATATCTCCCGATCTGTAGGAATCTGAAAGACAAAACTAATGTCACTTTAAGAGAACATGTATGTTAACTTCCTGTCAGAGTCACGTCAATGTATGTCCAAGGGTTTGGAGGATAGAGACATTTTAATTTCTCGAGATTAACCGAGAGTCAATTTTTAAAAGGCAAATATCTCCCGATCTGTAGGCATCTGAGAGACAAACCTTATGTCACTTTGAGGTAACGTATATGTAAATGTCCTGTCAGAGTCACGTCAATGTATGTCCAAGGGTTTGGAGGATAGAGAAATTTTAATTTTACGAGATTATTGGAAAGTCAATTTTTAAAAGGCAAATATCACCCGATCTGTTGGAATGTGAGAGACAAAACTTATGTCACTTTGAGGGACTGCATATGTCAACTTCATGTCAGAGTCTCGTCAATGTATGTCCAAGGGTTTGGAGGATAGACATATTTTAATTTTTCGAGATTATTCGAAAGTGAATTATTAAAAGGCAAATATCTCCCGATCTGTAGGAATCTGAGAGACAAAACTAATGTCACTTTAAGGGAACGTATATGTCAAATTCCTGTCAGAGTCACGTCAATATATGTCCAAGGGTTTGGAGGATAGAGACATTTAAATTTTTAGAGATTATTCGAAAGTCAATTATTAAAAGGCAAATATCTCCCGATCTGTAGGAATCTGAGAGGCAAAACTTATGTCACTTTGAGGGAACGTATATGTCAACGTCATGTCAGAATCTCGTCAATGTATGTCTAAGGGTTTGGACGATAGAGACATTTCAATTTTTCGAGATTATTCGAGAGTCAATTTTTAAAAGGCAAATATCTCCCGAAATGTAGGCATCTGAGAGACAAACCCTATGTCACTTTGAGGGAACGCATATGTCAACTTCATGTCAGAGTCTCGTCAATGTATGTCCAAGGGTTTGGAGGGTAGAGACATTTTAATTTTTCGAGATTATTCGAAAGTCAATTTTTGAAAAGGCAAATATCTCCCGATCTGTATTAATCTGAGAGACAAAACTTATGTCACTTTGAGGGACCGTATATGTCAACTTCATGTCATAGTCACGTCAATGTATATCGAAGGGTTTGGAGGATAGAGATATTTAAATTTTTAGAGATTATTCGAAAGTCAATTTTTAAAAAGCAAATATCTCCCGATCTGTTGGAGTCTGAGAGACAAAACTTATGTCACTATGAGGGAACGTATATGTCAACTTCCTGTCTGAGTCACGTCAATGTATGTCCAAGGGTTTGGACGATAGAGACATTTTAAATTTTCGAGATTATTCGAAAGTCAATTTTTAAAAGGCAAATATCTCCCGATCTGTAGGCATCTGAGAGACAAACCTTATGTCACTTTGAGGGAACGCATATGTCAACTTCATGTCGGAGTCTCGTCAATGTATGTCCAAGGGTTTGGAGGATAGAGACATTTAAATTTTTCGAGATTATTCGAAAGTCAATATTTGAAAAGGCAAATATCTCCCGATCTGTATTAATCTGAGAGACAAAACTTATGTCACTTTGAGGGAACGTATATGTCAACTTCATGTCATACTCACGTCAATGTATGTCCAAGGGTTTGGAGGATAGAGACATTTAAATTTTTCGAGATTATTTGAAAGTCACTTTTTAAAAGGCAAATATCTCCCGATCTGTAGGCATCTGAGAGACAAACCTTATGTCACTTTGAGGTAACGCATATGTCAACTTCATGTCAGAGTGTCGTCAATGTAAGTCCAAGGGTTTGGACGATAGAGACATTTAAATTTTTAGAGATTATTCGAAAGTCAATTTTTAAAAGGCAAATTTCTCCCGATCTGTATTAATCTGAGAGACAAAACTTAAGTCACTTTGAGGGAACGTAAATGTAAACGTCCTGTCAGAGTCACGTCAATGTATGTCCAAGGGTTTGGAGGATAGAGACATTTTAATTTTACGAGATTATTCGAAAGTCAATTTTTAAAAGGCAAATATCTCCCGATCTGTATTAATCTGAGAGACAAACCTTTTGTCACTTTGAGGGAACGTATATGTCAATTTCATGTCAGAATCTCGTCAATGTATGTTCAAGGGTTTGGTCGATAGAGACATTTTAATTTTTCGAGATTATTCGAAAGTCAATTTTTAAAAGGCAAATATCTCCCGATCTGTAGGCATCTGAGAGACAAAACATATGTCACTTTGAGGGAACGTATATGTCAACTTCCTGTCAGAGTTTCGTCAATGTATGTCGAAGGGTTTGGAGGATAGAGACATTTAAATTTTTAGAGATTATTCGAAAGTCAATTTTTAAAAGGCAAATATCTCCCGATCTGTAGGAATCTGAGAGACAAAACTTATGTCACTTTGAGGGAACGTATATGTCAACTTCCTGTCAGAGTCACGTCAATGTATGTAAAAGGGTTTGGAGGATAGAGAAATTTAAATTTTTAGAGATTATTCGAAAGTCAATTTTTAAAAGGCAAATATCTCCCGATCTGTAGGAATCAGAGAGACAAAACTTATGTCACTTATATGGAACGTATATGTCAACTTCATGTCAGAATCTCGTCAATGTATGCCCAAGGGTTTGGACGATAGAGACATTTTAATTTTTCGAAATTATTCGAAAGTCAATTTTTAAAAGGCAAATATCTCCCGATCTGTAGGCATCTGAGAGACAAACCTTATGTCACTTTGAGGGAACGCATATGTCAACTTCATGTCAGAGTCTCGTCAATGTATGTCCAAGTGTTTGGAGAATAGACACATTTTAATTTTTCGAGATTATTCGAAAGTGAATTAGTAAAAGGCAAATATCTCCCGATCTGTAGGAATCTGAGAGACAAAACTAATGTCACTTTAAAGGAACATGTATGTCAACTTCCTGTCAGAATCACGTCAATGTATGTCCAAGGGTTTGGAGGATAGAGACATTTAAATTTTTAGAGATTATTCGAAAGTCAATTTTTGAAAAGGCAAATATCTCCCGATCAATAGCAATCTAAGAGACAAAACTTATGTCACTTTGAGGGAACGCATATGTCAACTTCATGTCAGAATCTCGTCAATGTGTGTCCAAGGGTTTGGAGGATAGAGACATTTAAATTTTTAGAGATTATTCGAAAGTCAATTTTTAAAAGGCAAAAATCTCCCGATCTGTAGGCATCTGAGAGACAAACCTTAGGTCACTTTGAGGGAACGCATATGTCAACTTCA
This sequence comes from Zootermopsis nevadensis, assembly GCF_977971745.1. Taxonomy (NCBI): domain Eukaryota; kingdom Metazoa; phylum Arthropoda; class Insecta; order Blattodea; family Termopsidae; genus Zootermopsis; species Zootermopsis nevadensis. The sequence continues at coordinate 20,594,856 of NW_028259139.1, read as the reverse complement.
TGTCAGAGTCTCGTCAATGTATGTCCAAGGGTTTGGAGGATAGAGACATTTAAATTTTTCGAGATTATTCGAAAGTCAATTTTTAAAAGGCAAATATCTCCCGATCTGTAGGAATCTGAGAAACAAACCTTATGTCACTTTGAGGGACCCCATATGTCATCTTCATGTCAGAGTCTCGTCAATGTATGTCCAAGGGTTTGGAAGATAGAGACATTTTAATTTTTCGAGATTATTTGAAAGTCAATTTTTAAAAGGCAAATATCTCCCGATCTGTAGGCATCTGAGAGACAAACCTTATGTCACTTTGAGGGAACGCATATGTCAACTTCATGTCAGAGTCTCGTCAATGTATGTCCAAGGGTTTGGAGGATAGAGACATTTAAATTTTTAGAGATTATTCGAAAGTCAAATTTTTAAAGGCAAATATCTCCCGATCTGTAGGAATCTGAGAGACAAATCTTATGTCACTTTGAGGGAACGTATCTGTAAATGTCCTGTCAGAGTCATGTCAATGTATGTCCAAGGGTTTGGAGGATAGAGAAATTTTAATTTTACAAGATTATTGGAAAGTCAATTATTAAAAGGCAAATATCTCCCGATCTGTTGGAATGTGAGAGACAAAACTTATGTCACTTTGAGGGAACGTTTATGTTAACGTCATGTCAGAATCTCGTCAATGTATGTCCAAGGGTTTGGACGACAGAGACATTTAAATTTTTAGAGATTATTCGAAAGTCAATTTTTAAAAGGCAAATATCTCCCGATCTGTAGGAATCTGAGAGACAAACCTTATGTCACTTAGAGGCAACGTATATGTCAACTTCATGTCAGAATCTCGTCAATGTATGTCCAAGGGTTTGGACGATAGAGACATTTTAATTTTTCGAGATTATTCGAAAGTCAATTTTTGTAAAGGCAAATATCTCCCGATCTGTAGGCAACTAAGAGACAAACCTTATGTCACTTTGAGGGAACGCATTTGTCAACTTCATGTCAGAGTCTCGTCAATGTATGTCCAAGGGTTTGGAGGATAGAGACATTTAAATTTTTCCAGATTATTCGAAAGTCAATTTTTAAAAGGCAAATATCTCCAGATCTGTAGGAATCTGAGAAACAAACCTTATGTCACTTTGAGGGACCGCATATGTCATCTTCATGTCAGAGTCTCGTCAATGTATGTCGAAGGGTTTGGAAGATAGAGACATTTTAATTTTTCGAGATTATTTGAAAGTCAATTTTTAAAAGGCAAATATCTCCCGATCTGTAGGCATCTGAGAGACAAACCTTATGTCACTTTGAGGGAACGCATATGTCAACTTCATGTCAGAGTCTCGTCAATGTATGTCCAAGGGTTTGGAGGATAGAGACATTTAAATATTTAGAGATTATTCGAAAGTCAATTATTAAAAGGCAAATATCTTCCGATCTGTAGGAATCTGAGAGACAAAACTAATGTCACTTTAAGGGAACGTATATGTCAAATTCCTGTCAGAGTCACGTCAATATATGTCCAAGGGTTTGGAGGATAGAGACATTTAAATTTTTAGAGATTATTCGAAAGTCAATTATTAAAAGGCAAATATCTCCCGATCTGTAGGAATCTGAGAGGCAAAACTTATGTCACTTTGAGGGAACGTATATGTCAACGTCATGTCAGAATCTCGTCAATGTATGTCTAAGGGTTTGGACGATAGAGACATTTCAATTTTTCGAGATTATTCGAGAGTCAATTTTTAAAAGGCAAATATCTCCCGAAATGTAGGCATCTGAGAGACAAACCCTATGTCACTTTGAGGGAACGCATATGTCAACTTCATGTCAGAGTCTCGTCAATGTATGTCCAAGGGTTTGGAGGGTAGAGACATTTTAATTTTTCGAGATTATTCGAAAGTCAATTTTTGAAAAGGCAAATATCTCCCGATCTGTATTAATCTGAGAGACAAAACTTATGTCACTTTGAGGGACCGTATATGTCAACTTCATGTCATAGTCACGTCAATGTATATCGAAGGGTTTGGAGGATAGAGATATTTAAATTTTTAGAGATTATTCGAAAGTCAATTTTTAAAAAGCAAATATCTCCCGATCTGTTGGAGTCTGAGAGACAAAACTTATGTCACTATGAGGGAACGTATATGTCAACTTCCTGTCTGAGTCACGTCAATGTATGTCCAAGGGTTTGGACGATAGAGACATTTTAAATTTTCGAGATTATTCGAAAGTCAATTTTTAAAAGGCAAATATCTCCCGATCTGTAGGCATCTGAGAGACAAACCTTATGTCACTTTGAGGGAACGCATATGTCAACTTCATGTCGGAGTCTCGTCAATGTATGTCCAAGGGTTTGGAGGATAGAGACATTTAAATTTTTCGAGATTATTCGAAAGTCAATATTTGAAAAGGCAAATATCTCCCGATCTGTATTAATCTGAGAGACAAAACTTATGTCACTTTGAGGGAACGTATATGTCAACTTCATGTCATACTCACGTCAATGTATGTCCAAGGGTTTGGAGGATAGAGACATTTAAATTTTTCGAGATTATTTGAAAGTCACTTTTTAAAAGGCAAATATCTCCCGATCTGTAGGCATCTGAGAGACAAACCTTATGTCACTTTGAGGTAACGCATATGTCAACTTCATGTCAGAGTGTCGTCAATGTAAGTCCAAGGGTTTGGACGATAGAGACATTTAAATTTTTAGAGATTATTCGAAAGTCAATTTTTAAAAGGCAAATTTCTCCCGATCTGTATTAATCTGAGAGACAAAACTTAAGTCACTTTGAGGGAACGTAAATGTAAACGTCCTGTCAGAGTCACGTCAATGTATGTCCAAGGGTTTGGAGGATAGAGACATTTTAATTTTACGAGATTATTCGAAAGTCAATTTTTAAAAGGCAAATATCTCCCGATCTGTATTAATCTGAGAGACAAACCTTTTGTCACTTTGAGGGAACGTATATGTCAATTTCATGTCAGAATCTCGTCAATGTATGTTCAAGGGTTTGGTCGATAGAGACATTTTAATTTTTCGAGATTATTCGAAAGTCAATTTTTAAAAGGCAAATATCTCCCGATCTGTAGGCATCTGAGAGACAAAACATATGTCACTTTGAGGGAACGTATATGTCAACTTCCTGTCAGAGTTTCGTCAATGTATGTCGAAGGGTTTGGAGGATAGAGACATTTAAATTTTTAGAGATTATTCGAAAGTCAATTTTTAAAAGGCAAATATCTCCCGATCTGTAGGAATCTGAGAGACAAAACTTATGTCACTTTGAGGGAACGTATATGTCAACTTCCTGTCAGAGTCACGTCAATGTATGTAAAAGGGTTTGGAGGATAGAGAAATTTAAATTTTTAGAGATTATTCGAAAGTCAATTTTTAAAAGGCAAATATCTCCCGATCTGTAGGAATCAGAGAGACAAAACTTATGTCACTTATATGGAACGTATATGTCAACTTCATGTCAGAATCTCGTCAATGTATGCCCAAGGGTTTGGACGATAGAGACATTTTAATTTTTCGAAATTATTCGAAAGTCAATTTTTAAAAGGCAAATATCTCCCGATCTGTAGGCATCTGAGAGACAAACCTTATGTCACTTTGAGGGAACGCATATGTCAACTTCATGTCAGAGTCTCGTCAATGTATGTCCAAGTGTTTGGAGAATAGACACATTTTAATTTTTCGAGATTATTCGAAAGTGAATTAGTAAAAGGCAAATATCTCCCGATCTGTAGGAATCTGAGAGACAAAACTAATGTCACTTTAAAGGAACATGTATGTCAACTTCCTGTCAGAATCACGTCAATGTATGTCCAAGGGTTTGGAGGATAGAGACATTTAAATTTTTAGAGATTATTCGAAAGTCAATTTTTGAAAAGGCAAATATCTCCCGATCAATAGCAATCTAAGAGACAAAACTTATGTCACTTTGAGGGAACGCATATGTCAACTTCATGTCAGAATCTCGTCAATGTGTGTCCAAGGGTTTGGAGGATAGAGACATTTAAATTTTTAGAGATTATTCGAAAGTCAATTTTTAAAAGGCAAAAATCTCCCGATCTGTAGGCATCTGAGAGACAAACCTTAGGTCACTTTGAGGGAACGCATATGTCAACTTCATGTCAGAGTCTCGTCAATGTATGTCCAAGGGTTTGGAGGATAGAGACATTTAAATTTTTCGAGATTATTCGAAAGTCAATTTTTAAAAGGCAAATATCTCCCGATCTGTAGGAATCTGAGAAACAAACCTTATGTCACTTTGAGGGACCCCATATGTCATCTTCATGTCAGAGTCTCGTCAATGTATGTCCAAGGGTTTGGAAGATAGAGACATTTTAATTTTTCGAGATTATTTGAAAGTCAATTTTTAAAAGGCAAATATCTCCCGATCTGTAGGCATCTGAGAGACAAACCTTATGTCACTTTGAGGGAACGCATATGTCAACTTCATGTCAGAGTCTCGTCAATGTATGTCCAAGGGTTTGGAGGATAGAGACATTTAAATTTTTAGAGATTATTCGAAAGTCAAATTTTTAAAGGCAAATATCTCCCGATCTGTAGGAATCTGAGAGACAAATCTTATGTCACTTTGAGGGAACGTATCTGTAAATGTCCTGTCAGAGTCATGTCAATGTATGTCCAAGGGTTTGGAGGATAGAGAAATTTTAATTTTACAAGATTATTGGAAAGTCAATTATTAAAAGGCAAATATCTCCCGATCTGTTGGAATGTGAGAGACAAAACTTATGTCACTTTGAGGGAACGTTTATGTTAACGTCATGTCAGAATCTCGTCAATGTATGTCCAAGGGTTTGGACGACAGAGACATTTAAATTTTTAGAGATTATTCGAAAGTCAATTTTTAAAAGGCAAATATCTCCCGATCTGTAGGAATCTGAGAGACAAACCTTATGTCACTTAGAGGCAACGTATATGTCAACTTCATGTCAGAATCTCGTCAATGTATGTCCAAGGGTTTGGACGATAGAGACATTTTAATTTTTCGAGATTATTCGAAAGTCAATTTTTGTAAAGGCAAATATCTCCCGATCTGTAGGCAACTAAGAGACAAACCTTATGTCACTTTGAGGGAACGCATTTGTCAACTTCATGTCAGAGTCTCGTCAATGTATGTCCAAGGGTTTGGAGGATAGAGACATTTAAATTTTTCCAGATTATTCGAAAGTCAATTTTTAAAAGGCAAATATCTCCAGATCTGTAGGAATCTGAGAAACAAACCTTATGTCACTTTGAGGGACCGCATATGTCATCTTCATGTCAGAGTCTCGTCAATGTATGTCGAAGGGTTTGGAAGATAGAGACATTTTAATTTTTCGAGATTATTTGAAAGTCAATTTTTAAAAGGCAAATATCTCCCGATCTGTAGGCATCTGAGAGACAAACCTTATGTCACTTTGAGGGAACGCATATGTCAACTTCATGTCAGAGTCTCGTCAATGTATGTCCAAGGGTTTGGAGGATAGAGACATTTAAATATTTAGAGATTATTCGAAAGTCAATTATTAAAAGGCAAATATCTTCCGATCTGTAGGAATCTGAGAGACAAAACTTATGTCACTTAGAGGGAACGTACATGTCAACTTCATGTCAGAATCTCGTCAATGTATGTCCAAGGGTTTGGACGATAGAGACATTTTAATTTTTCGAGATTATTCGTAAGTCAATTTTTAAAGGCAAATATCTCCCGATCTGTAGGCATCTGAGAGACAAATCTTATGTCACTTTGAGGGAACGCATATGTCAACTTCATGTCAGAGTCTCGTCAATGTATGTCCAAGGGTTTGGAGGATAGACACATTTTAATTTTTCGAGATTATTCGAAAGTGAATTATTAAAAGGCAAATATCTCCCGATCTGTAGGAATCTGAAAGACAAAACTAATGTCACTTTAAGAGAACATGTATGTCAACTTCCTGTCAGAGTCAAGTCAATGTATGTCCAAGGGTTTGGAGGATAGAGACATTTAAATTTTTAGAGATTATTCGAAAGTGAATTATTAAAAGGCAAATATCTCCCGATCTGTAGGAATCTGAGAGACAAAACGTATGTCACTTTGAGGGAACGTATATGTCAACGTCATGTCAGAATCTCGTCAATGTATGTCTAAGGGTTTGGACGATAGAGACATTTTAATTTCTCGAGATTAATCGAGAGTCAATTTTTAAAAGGCAAATATCTCCCGATCTGTAGGCATCTGAGAGACAAACCTTATGTCACTTTGAGGGAACGCATATGTCAACTTCATGTCAGAGTCTCGTCAATGTATGTCCAAGGGTTTGGACGATAGAGACATTTTAATTTTTAGAGATTATTTGAAAGTCAATTTTTAAAAGGCAAATATCTCCCGATCTGTAGGCATCTGAGAGACAAACCTTATGTAACTTTGAGGTAACGTATATGTAAATGTCCTGTCAGAGTCACGTCAATGTATGTCCAAGGGTTTGGAGGATAGAGAAATTTTAATTTTACGAGATTATTGGAAAGTCAATTTTTAAAAGGCAAATATCTCCCGATCTGTTGGAATGTGAGAGACAAAACTTATGTCACTTTGAGGGACCGCATATGTCAACTTCATGTCAGAGTCTCGTCAATGTATGTCCAAGGGTTTGGAGGATAGACATATTTTAATTTTTCTAGATTATTCGAAAGTGAATTATTAAAAGGCAAATATCTCCCGATCTGTAGGAATCTGAGAGACAAAACTAATGTCACTTTAAGGGAACGTATATGTCAAATTCCTGTCAGAGTCACGTCAATATATATCCAAGGGTTTGGAGGATAGAGACATTTAAATTTTTAGAGATTATTCGAAAGTCAATTATTAAAAGGCAAATATCTCCCGATCTGTAGGAATCTGAGAGACAAACCTTATGTCACTTTGAGGGAACGCATATGTCAACTTCATGTCAGAGTCACGTCAATGTATGTTCAAGGGTTTGGAGGATAGAGAAATTTTAATTTTACGAGATTATTGGAAAGTCAATTTTTAAAAGGCAAATATCTCCCGATCTGTTGGAATGTGAGAGACAAAACTTATGTCACTTTGAGGGACCGCATATGTCAACTTCATGTCAGAGTCTCGTCAATGTATGTCCAAGGGTTTGGAGGATAGACATATTTTAATTTTTCTAGATTATTCGAAAGTGAATTATTAAAAGGCAAATATCTCCCGATCTGTAGGAATCTGAGAGACAAAACTAATGTCACTTTAAGGGAAAGTATATGTCAAATTCCTGTCAGAGTCACGTCAATATATGTCCAAGGGTTTGGAGGATAGAGACATTTAAATTTTTAGAGATTATTCGAAAGTCAATTATTAAAAGGCAAATATCTCCCGATCTGTAGGAATCTGAGGGGCAAAACTTATGTCACTTTGAGGGAACGTATATGTCAACGTCATGTCAGAATCTCGTCAATGTATGTCTAAGGGTTTGGACGATAGAGACATTTCAATGTTTCGAGATTATTCGAGAGTCAATTTTTAAAAGGCAAATATCTCCCGAAATGTAGGCATCTGAGAGACAAACCCTATGTCACTTTGAGGGAACGCATATGTCAACTTCATGTCAGAGTCTCGTCAATGTATGTCCAAGGGTTTGGAGGGTAGAGACATTTTAATTTTTCGAGATTATTCGAAAGTCAATTTTTGAAAAGGCAAATATCTCCCGATCTGTATTAATCTGAGAGACAAAACTTATGTCACTTTGAGGGACCGTATATGTCAACTTCATGTCATAGTCACGTCAATGTATATCGAAGGGTTTGGAGGATAGAGATATTTAAAATTTTAGAGATTATTCGAAAGTCAATTTTTAAAAAGCAAATATCTCCCGATCTGTAGGAGTCTGAGAGACAAAACTTATGTCACTATGAGGGAACGTATATGTCAACTTCCTGTCTGAGTCACGTCAATGTATGTCCAAGGGTTTGGACGATAGAGACATTTTAAATTTTCGAGATTATTCGAAAGTCAATTTTTAAAAGGCAAATATCTCCCGATCTGTAGGCATCTGAGAGACAAACCTAATGTCACTTTGAGGGAACGCATATGTCAACTTCATGTCGGAGTCTCGTCAATGTATGTCCAAGGATTTGGAGGATAGAGACATTTAAATTTTTCGAGATTATTCGAAAGTCAATATTTGAAAAGGCAAATATCTCCCGATCTGTATTAATCTGAGAGACAAAACTTATGTCACTTTGAGGGAACGTATATGTCAACTTCATGTCATACTCACGTCAATGTATGTCCAAGGGTTTGGAGGATAGAGACATTTAAATTTTTCGAGATTATTTGAAAGTCAATTTTTAAAAGGCAAATATCTCCCGATCTGTAGGCATCTGAGAGACAAACCTTATGTCACTTTGAGGTAACGCATATGTCAACTTCATGTCAGAGTGTCGTCAATGTAAGTCCAAGGGTTTGGACGATAGAGACATTTAAATTTTTAGAGATTATTCGAAAGTCAATTTTTAAAAGGCAAAAATCTCCCGATCTGTAGGCATCTGAGAGACAAACCTTAGGTCACTTTGAGGGAACGCATATGTCAACTTCATGTCAGAGTCTCGTCAATGTATGTCCAAGGGTTTGGAGGATAGAGACATTTAAATTTTTCGAGATTATTCGAAAGTCAATTTTTAAAAGGCAAATATCTCTCGATCTGTAGGAATCTGAGAAACAAACCTTATGTCACTTTGAGGGACCCCATATGTCATCTTCATGTCAGAGTCTCGTCAATGTATGTCCAAGGGTTTGGAAAATAGAGACATTTTAATTTTTCGAGATTATTTGAAAGTCAATTTTTAAAAGGCAAATATCTCCCGATCTGTAGGCATCTGAGAGACAAACCTTATGTCACTTTGAGGGAACGCATATGTCAACTTCATGTCAGAATCTCGTCAATGTATGTCCAAGGGTTTGGAGGATAGAGACATTTAAATTTTTAGAGATTATTCGAAAGTCAAATATTTAAAGGCAAATATCTCCCGATCTGTAGGAATCTGAGAGACAAATCTTATGTCACTTTGAGGGAACGTATCTGTAAATGTCCTGTCAGAGTCATGTCAATGTATGTCCAAGGGTTTGGAGGATAGAGAAATTTTAATTTTACGAGTTTATTGGAAAGTCAATTTTTAAAAGGCAAATATCTCCCGATCTGTTGGAATGTGAGAGACAAAACTTATGTCACTTTGAGGGAACGTTTATGTTAACGTCATGTCAGAATCTCGTCAATGTATGTCCAAGGGTTTGGACGATAGAGACATTTAAATTTTTAGAGATTATTCGAAAGTCAATTTTTAAAAGGCAAATATCTCCCGATCTGTAGGAATCTGAGAGACAAACCTTATGTCACTTAGAGGCAACGTATATGTCAACTACATGTCAGAATCTCGTCAATGTATGTCCAAGGGTTTGGACGATAGAGACATTTTAATTTTTCGAGATTATTCGAAAGTCAATTTTTGTAAAGGCAAATATCTCCCGATCTGTAGGCAACTAAGAGACAAACCTTATGTCACTTTGAGGGAACGCATTTGTCAACTTCATGTCAGAGTCTCGTCAATGTATGTCCAAGGGTTTGGAGGATAGAGACATTTAAATTTTTCCAGATTATTCGAAAGTCAATTTTTAAAAGGCAAATATCTCCCGATCTGTAGGAATCTGAGTAACAAACCTTATGTCACTTTGAGGGACCGCATATGTCATCTTCATGTCAGAGTCTCGTCAATGTATGTCGAAGGGTTTGGAAGATAGAGACATTTTAATTTTTCGAGATTATTTGAAAGTCAATTTTTAAAAGGCAAATATCTCCCGATCTGTAGGCATCTGAGAGACAAACCTTATGTCACTTTGAGGGAACGCATATGTCAACTTCATGTCAGAGTCTCGTCAATGTATGTCCAAGGGTTTGGAGGATAGATACATTTAATTTTACGAGATTATTGGAAAGTCAATTTTTAAAAGGCAAATATCTCCCGATCTGTTGGAATGTGAGAGACAAAACTTATGTCACTTTGAGGGAACGTTTATGTTAACTTCATGTCAGAATCTCGTCAATGTATGTCCAAGGGTTTGGACGATAGAGACATTTAAATTTTTAGAGATTATTCGAAAGTCAATTTTTAAACGGCAAATATCTCCCGATCTGTAGGCAACTAAGAGACAAACCTTATGTCACTTTGAGGGAACGCATTTGTCAACTTCATGTCAGAGTGTCGTCAATGTATGTCCAAGGGTTTGGACGATAGAGACATTTTAATTTTTCGAGATTATTTGAAAGTCAATTTTTAAGAGGCAAATATCTCCCGATCTGTAGGCATCTGAGAGACAAACCTTATGTCGCTTTGAGGGAACGCATATGTCAACTTCATGTCAGAGTCTCGTCAATGTATGTCCAAGGGTTTGGAGGATAGAGACATTTAAATTTTTAGAGATTATTCGAAAGTCAATTTTTAAAAGGCACATATCTCCCGATCTGTAGGAATCTGAGAGACAAAACTTATGTCACTTAGAGGGAACGTATATGTCAACTTCATGTCAGAATCTCGTCAATGTATGTCCAAGGGTTTGGACGATAGAGACATTTTAATTTTTCGAGATTATTCGAAAGTCAATTTTTTAAAGGCAAATATCTCCCGATCTGTATGCATCTAAGAGACAAACCTTATGTCACTTTGAGGGACCGCATATGTCAACTTCATGTCAGAGTCTCGTCAATGTATGTCCAAGGGTTTAGAAGATAGAGACATTTTAATTTTTCGAGATTATTTGAAAGTCAATTTTTAAAAGGCAAATATCTCCCGATCTGTAGGCATCTGAGAGACAAACCTTATGTCACTTTGAGGGAACGCATATGTCAACTTCATATCAGAGTCTCGTCAATGTATGTCCAAGGGTTTGGAGGATAGACACATTTTAATTTTTCGAGATTATTCGAAAGTGAATTATTAAAAGGCAAATATCTCCCGATCTGCAGGAATCTGAGAGACAAAACTAATGTCACTTTAAGGGAACATGTATGTCAACTTCCTGTCAGAGTCACGTCAATGTATGTCCAAGGGTTTGGAGGATAGAGACATTTAAATTTTTAGAGATTATTCGAAAGTCAATTATTAAAAGGCAAATATCGCCCGATCTGTAGGAATCTGAGAGACAAAACTTATGTCACTTTGAGGGCACGTATATGTCAACGTCATGTCACAATCTCGTCAATGTATGTCTAAGGGTTTGGACGATAGAGACATTTTAATTTTTCGAGATTACTCGAGAGTCAATTTTTAAAAGGCAAATATCTCCCGATCTGTAGGCATCTGAGGGACAAACCTTATGTCACTTTGAGGGAACGCATATGTCAACTTCATGTCAGAGTCTCGTCAATGTATGTCCAAGGGTTTGGAGGGTAGAGACATTTTAATTTTTCGAGATTATTCGAAAGTAAATTTTTGAAAAGGCAAATATCTCCCGATCTGTATTAATCTGAGAGACAAAACTTATGTCACTTTGAGGGACCGTATATGTCAACTTCATGTCATAGTCACGTCAATGTATGTCGAAGGGTTTGGAGGATAGAGATATTTAAATTTTTAGAGATTATTCGAAAGTCAATTTTTAAAAAGCAAATATCTCCCGATCTGTAGAAGTCTGAGAGACAAAACTTATGTCACTATGAGGGTACGTATATGTCAACTTCCTGTCAGAGTCACGTTAATGTATGTCCAAGGGTTTTGACGATAGAGACATTTTAATTTTTCGAGTTTATTCGAAAATCAATTTTTAAGAGGCAAATATCTCCCGATCTGTAGGCATCTGAGAGACAAACCTTATGTCACTTTGAGGGAACGCATATGTCAACTTCATGTCAGAGTCTCGTCAATGTATGTCCAAGGGTTTGGAGGATAGAGACATTTAAATTTTTCCAGATTATTCGAAAGTCAATTTTTAAAAGGCAAATATCTCCCGATCTGTAGGAATCTGAGAAACAAACCTTATGTCACTTTGAGGGACCGCATATGTCATCTTCATGTCAGAGTCTCGTCAATGTATGTCGAAGGGTTTGGAAGATAGAGACATTTTAATTTTTCGAGATTATTCGAAAGTCAACTTTTTAAAGGCAAATATCTCCCGATCTGTAGGCATCTGAGAGACAAAACTTATGTCACTTTGAGGGAACGCATATGTCAACTTCATGTCAGAGTCTCGTCAATGTATGTCCAAGGGTTTGGAGGATAGAGACATTTAAATTTTTAGAGATTATTCGAAAGTCAACTTTTTAAAGGCAAATATCTCCCGATCTGTAGGAATCTGAGAGACAAAACTTATGTCACTTTGAGGGAACGTATATGTAAATGTCCTGTCAGAGTCATGTCAATGTATGGCCAAGGGTTTGGAGAATAGAGAAATTTTAATTTTACGAGATTATTGGAAAGTCAATTTTTAAAAGGCAAATATCTCCCGATCTGTTGGAACGTGAGAGACAAAACTTATGTCACTTTGAGGGAACGTTTATGTTAACTTCATGTCAAAATCTCGTCAATGTATGTCCAAGGGTTTGGACGATAGAGACATTTAAATTTTTAGAGATTATTCGAAAGTCAATTTTTAAAAGGCAAATATCTCCCGATCTGTAGGAATCTGAGAGACAAACCTTATGTCACTTAGAGGCAACGTATATGTCAACTTCATGTCAGAATCTCGTCAATGTATGTCTAAGGGTTTGGACGATAGAGACATTTTAATTTTTCGAGATTATTCGAAAGTCAATTTTTGAGAAGGCAAATATCTCCCGATCTGTAGGCAACTAAGAGACAAACCTTATGTCACTTTGAGGGAACGCATTTGTCGACTTCATGTCAGAGTGTCGTCAATGTATGTCCAAGGGTTTGGACGATAGAGACATTTTAATTTTTCGAGATTATTTGAAAGTCAATTTTTAAAAGGCAAATATCTCCCGATCTGTAGGCATCTGAGAGACAAACCTTATGTCGCTTTGAGCGAACGCATATGTCAACTTCATGTCAGAGTCTCGTCAATGTATGTCCAAGGGTTTGGAGGATAGAGACATTTAAATTTTTAGAGATTATTCGAAAGTCAATTTTTAAAAGGCAAATATCTCCCGATCTGTAGGAATCTGAGAGACAAAACTTATGTCACTTAGAGGGAACGTATATGTCAACTTCATGTCAGAATCTCGTCAATGTATGTCCAAGGGTTTAGACGATAGAGACATTTTAATTTTTCGAGATTATTCGAAAGTCAATTTTTTAAAGGCAAATATCTCCCGATCTGTATGCATCTAAGAGACAAACCTTATGTCACTTTGAGGGACCGCATATGTCAACTTCATGTCAGAGTCTCGTCAATGTATGTCCAAGGGTTTGGAAGATAGAGACATTTTAATTTTTCGAGATTATTTGAAAGTCAATTCTTAAAAGGCAAATATCTCCCGATCTGTAGGCATCTGAGAGACAAACCTTATGTCACTTTGAGGGAACGCATATGTCAACTTCATATCAGAGTCTCGTCAATGTATGTCCAAGGGTTTGGAGGATAGAGACATTTAAATTTTTAGAGATTATTCGAAAGTCAATTATTAAAAGGCAAATATCGCCCGATCTGTAGGAATCTGAGAGACAAAACTTATGTCACTTTGAGGGAACGTATATGTCAACGTCATGTCAGAATCTCGTCAATGTATGTCTAAGGGTTTGGACGATAGAGACATTTTAATTTTTCGAGATTATTCGAGAGTCAATTTTTAAAAGGCAAATATCTCCCGATCTGTAGGCATTTCAGGGACAAACCTTATGTCACTTTGAGGGAACGCATATGTCAACTTCATGTCAGAGTCTCGTCAATGTATGTCCAAGGGTTTGGAGGGTAGAGACATTTTAATTTTTCGAGATTATTCGAAAGTCAATTTTTGAAAAGGCAAATATCTCCCGATCTGTATTAATCTGAGAGACAAAACTTATGTCACTTTGAGGGACCGAATATGTCAACTTCATGTCATAGTCACGTCAATGTATGTCGAAGGGTTTGGAGGATAGAGATATTTAAATTTTTAGAGATTATTCGAAAGTCAATTCTTAAAAAGCAAATATCTCCCGATCTGTAGGAGTCTGAGAGACAAAACTTATGTCACTATGAGGGAACGTATATGTCAACTTCCTGTCAGAGTCACGTTAATGTATGTCCAAGGGTTTTGACGATAGAGACATTTTAATTTTTCGAGTTTATTCGAAAGTCAATTATTAAGAGGCAAATATCTCCCGTTCTGTAGGCATCTGAGAGACAAACCTTATGTCACTTTGAGGGAACGCATATGTCAACTTCATGTCAGAGTCATGTCAATGTATGTCCAAGGGTTTGGAGGATAGAGACATTTTAATTTTTCGAGATTATTCGAAAGTCAATATTTGAAAAGGCAAATATCTCCGGATCTGTATTAATCTGAGAGACAAAACTTATGTCACTATGAGGGAACGTATATGTCAACTTCCTGTCAGAATCACGTCAATGTATGTCCAAGGGTTTGGAGGATAGAGACATTTAAATTTTTAGAGATTATTCGAAAGTCAATTATTAAAAGGCAAATATCGCCCGATCTGTAGGAATCTGAGAGACAAAACTTATGTCACTTTGAGGGCACGTATTTGTCAACGTCATGTCACAATCTCGTCAATGTATGTCTAAGGGTTTGGACGATAGAGACATTTTAATTTTTCGAGATTATTCGAGAGTCAATTTTTAAAAGGCAAATATCTCCCGATCTGTAGGCATCTGAGGGACAAACCTTATGTCACTTTGAGGGAACGCATATGTCAACTTCATGTCAGAGTCTCGTCAATGTATGTCCAAGGGTTTGGAGGGTAGAGACATTTTAATTTTTCGAGATTATTCGAAAGTAAATTTTTGAAAAGGCAAATATCTCCCGATCTGTATTAATCTGAGAGACAAAACTTATGTCACTTTGAGGGACCGTATATGTCAACTTCATGTCATAGTCACGTCAATGTATGTCGAAGGGTTTGGAGGATAGAGATATTTAAATTTTTAGAGATTATTCGAAAGTCAATTCTTAAAAAGCAAATATCTCCCGATCTGTAGAAGTCTGAGAGACAAAACTTATGTCACTATGAGGGTACGTATATGTCAACTTCCTGTCAGAGTCACGTTAATGTATGTCCAAGGGTTTTGACGATAGAGACATTTTAATTTTTCGAGTTTATTCGAAAATCAATTTTTAAGAGGCAAATATCTCCCGATCTGTAGGCATCTGAGAGACAAACCTTATGTCACTTTGAGGGAACGCATATGTCAACTTCATGTCAGAGTCTCGTCAATGTATGTCCAAGGGTTTGGAGGATAGAGACATTTAAATTTTTCCAGATTATTCGAAAGTCAATTTTTAAAAGGCAAATATCTCCCGATCTGTAGGAATCTGAGAAACAAACCTTATGTCACTTTGAGGGACCGCATATGTCATCTTCATGTCAGAGTCTCGTCAATGTATGTCGAAGGGTTTGGAAGATAGAGACATTTTAATTTTTCGAGATTATTCGAAAGTCAACTTTTTAAAGGCAAATATCTCCCGATCTGTAGGCATCTGAGAGACAAAACTTATGTCACTTTGAGGGAACGCATATGTCAACTTCATGTCAGAGTCTCGTCAATGTATGTCCAAGGGTTTGGAGGATAGAGACATTTAAATTTTTAGAGATTATTCGAAAGTCAACTTTTTAAAGGCAAATATCTCCCGATCTGTAGGAATCTGAGAGACAAAACTTATGTCACTTTGAGGGAACGTATATGTAAATGTCCTGTCAGAGTCATGTCAATGTATGGCCAAGGGTTTGGAGAATAGAGAAATTTT
The DNA here is from genome assembly GCF_977971745.1 of Zootermopsis nevadensis. Classification (NCBI taxonomy): domain Eukaryota; kingdom Metazoa; phylum Arthropoda; class Insecta; order Blattodea; family Termopsidae; genus Zootermopsis; species Zootermopsis nevadensis. The sequence continues at coordinate 20,578,953 of NW_028259139.1, read as the reverse complement.
AATTTTACGAGATTATTGGAAAGTCAATTTTTAAAAGGCAAATATCTCCCGATCTGTTAGAATGTGAGAGACAAAACTTATGTCACTTTGAGGGAACGTTTATGTTAACTTCATGTCAAAATCTCGTCAATGTATGTCCAAGGGTTTGGACGATAGAGACATTTAAATTTTTAGAGATTATTCGAAAGTCAATTTTTAAAAGGCAAATATCTCCCGATCTGTAGGAATCTGAGAGACAAACCTTATGTCACTTAGAGGCAACGTATATGTCAACTTCATGTCAGAATCTCGTCAATGTATGTCCAAGGGTTTGGACGATAGAGACATTTTAATTTTTCGAGATTATTCGAAAGTCAATTTTTCAGAAGACAAATATCTCCCGATCTGTAGGCAACTAAGAGACAAACCTTATGTCACTTTGAGGGAACGCATTTGTCGACTTCATATCAGAGTCTCGTCAATGTATGTCCAAGGGTTTGGAGGATAGACACATTTTAATTTTTCGAGATTATTCGAAAGTGAATTATTAAATGGCAAATATCTCCCGATCTGCAGGAATCTGAGAGACAAAACTAATGTCACTTTAAGGGAACATGTATGTCAACTTCCTGTCAGAGTCACGTCAATGTATGTCCAAGGGTTTGGAGGATAGAGACATTTAAATTTTTAGAGATTATTCGAAAGTCAATTATTAAAAGGCAAATATCGCCCGATCTGTAGGAATCTGAGAGACAAAACTTATGTCACTTTGAGGGAACGTATATGTCAACGTCATGTCAGAATCTCGTCAATGTATGTCTAAGGGTTTGGACGATAGAGACATTTTAATTTTTCGAGATTATTCGAGAGTCAATTTTTAAAAGGCAAATATCTCCCGATCTGTAGGCATCTCAGGGACAAACCTTATGTCACTTTGAGGGAACGCATATGTCAACTTCATGTCAGAGTCTCGTCAATGTATGTCCAAGGGTTTGGAGGGTAGAGACATTTTAATTTTTCGAGATTATTCGAAAGTCAATTTTTGAAAAGGCAAATATCTCCCGATCTGTATTAATCTGAGAGACAAAACTTATGTCACTTTGAGGGACCGAATATGTCAACTTCATGTCATAGTCACGTCAATGTATGTCGAAGGGTTTGGAGGATAGAAATATTTAAATTTTTAGAGATTATTCGAAAGTCAATTCTTAAAAAGCAAATATCTCCCGATCTGTAGGAGTCTGAGAGACAAAACTTATGTCACTATGAGGGAACGTATATGTCAACTTCCTGTCAGAGTCACGTTAATGTATGTCCAAGGGTTTTGACGATAGAGACATTTTAATTTTTCGAGTTTATTCGAAAGTCAATTATTAAGAGGCAAATATCTCCCGTTCTGTAGGCATCTGAGAGACAAACCTTATGTCACTTTGAGGGAACGCATATGTCAACTTCATGTCAGAGTTCTGTCAATGTATGTCCAAGGGTTTGGAGGATAGAGACATTTTAATTTTTCGAGATTATTCGAAAGTCAATATTTGAAAAGGCAAATATCTCCGGATCTGTATTAATCTGAGAGACAAAACTTATGTCACTATGAGGGAACGTATATGTCAACTTCCTGTCAGAATCACGTCAATGTATGTCCAAGGGTTTGGAGGATAGAGACATTTAAATTTTTAGAGATTATTCGAAAGTCAATTATTAAAAGGCAAATATCGCCCGATCTGTAGGAATCTGAGAGACAAAACTTATGTCACTTTGAGGGCACGTATTTGTCAACGTCATGTCACAATCTCGTCAATGTATGTCTAAGGGTTTGTACGATAGAGACATTTTAATTTTTCGAGATTATTCGAGAGTCAATTTTTAAAAGGCAAATATCTCCCGATCTGTAGGCATCTGAGGGACAAACCTTATGTCACTTTGAGGGAACGCATATGTCAACTTCATGTCAGAGTCTCGTCAATGTATGTCCAAGGGTTTGGAGGGTAGAGACATTTTAATTTTTCGAGATTATTCGAAAGTAAATTTTTGAAAAGGCAAATATCTCCCGATCTGTATTAATCTGAGAGACAAAACTTATGTCACTTTGAGGGACCGTATATGTCAACTTCATGTCATAGTCACGTCAATGTATGTCAAAGGGTTTGGAGGATAGAGATATTTAAATTTTTAGAGATTATTCGAAAGTCAATTCTTAAAAAGCAAATATCTCCCGATCTGTAGAAGTCTGAGAGACAAAACTTATGTCACTATGAGGGTACGTATATGTCAACTTCCTGTCAGAGTCACGTTAATGTATGTCCAAGGGTTTTGACGATAGAGACATTTTAATTTTTCGAGTTTATTCGAAAATCAATTTTTAAGAGGCAAATATCTCCCGATCTGTAGGCATCTGAGAGACAAACCTTATGTCACTTTGAGGGAACGCATATGTCAACTTCATGTCAGAGTCTCGTCAATGTATGTCCAAGGGTTTGGAGGATAGAGACATTTAAATTTTTCCAGATTATTCGAAAGTCAATTTTTAAAAGGCAAATATCTCCCGATCTGTAGGAATCTGAGAAACAAACCTTATGTCACTTTGAGGGACCGCATATGTCATCTTCATGTCAGAGTCTCGTCAATGTATGTCGAAGGGTTTGGAAGATAGAGACATTTTAATTTTTCGAGATTATTCGAAAGTCAACTTTTTAAAGGCAAATATCTCCCGATCTGTAGGCATCTGAGAGACAAACCTTATGTCACTTTGAGGGAACGCATATGTCAACTTCATGTCAGAGTCTCGTCAATGTATGTCCAAGGGTTTGGAGGATAGAGACATTTAAATTTTTAGAGATTATTCGAAAGTCAACTTTTTAAAGGCAAATATCTCCCGATCTGTAGGAATCTGAGAGACAAAACTTATGTCACTTTGAGGGAACGTATATGTAAATGTCCTGTCAGAGTCATGTCAATGTATGGCCAAGGGTTTGGAGAATAGAGAAATTTTAATTTTACGAGATTATTGGAAAGTCAATTTTTAAAAGGCAAATATCTCCCGATCTGTTAGAATGTGAGAGACAAAACTTATGTCACTTTGAGGGAACGTTTATGTTAACTTCATGTCAAAATCTCGTCAATGTATGTCTAAGGGTTTGGACGATAGAGACATTTAAATTTTTAGAGATTATTCGAAAGTCAATTTTTAAAAGGCAAATATCTCCCGATCTGTAGGAATCTGAGAGACAAACCTTATGTCACTTAGAGGCAACGTATATGTCAACTTCATGTCAGAATCTCGTCAATGTATGTCCAAGGGTTTGGACGATAGAGACATTTTAATTTTTCGAGATTATTCGAAAGTCAATTTTTGAGAAGACAAATATCTCCCGATCTGTAGGCAACTAAGAGACAAACCTTATGTCACTTTGAGGGAACGCATTTGTCGACTTCATGTCAGAGTGTCGTCAATGTATGTCCAAGGGTTTGGACGATAGAGACATTTTAATTTTTCGAGATTATTTGAAAGTCAATTTTTAAAAGGCAAATATCTCCCGATCTGTAGGCATCTGAGAGACAAACCTTATGTCGCTTTGAGCGAACGCATATGTCAACTTCATGTCAGAGTCTCGTCAATGTATGTCCAAGGGTTTGGAGGATAGAGACATTTAAATTTTTAGAGATTATTCGAAAGTCAATTTTTAAAAGGCAAATATCTCCCGATCTGTAGGAATCTGAGAGACAAAACTTATGTCACTTAGAGGGAACGTATATGTCAACTTCATGTCAGAATCTCGTCAATGTATGTCAAAGGGTTTAGACGATAGAGACATTTTAATTTTTCGAGATTATTCGAAAGTCAATTTTTTAAAGGCAAATATCTCCCGATCTGTATGCATCTAAGAGACAAACCTTATGTCACTTTGAGGGACCGCATATGTCAACTTCATGTCAGAGTCTCGTCAATGTATGTCCAAGGGTTTGGAAGATAGAGACATTTTAATTTTTCGAGATTATTCGAAAGTCAATTATTAAAAGGCAAATATCTCCCGATCTGTAGGCATCTGAGAGACAAACCTTATGTCACTTTGAGGGAACGCATATGTCAACTTCATATCAGAGTCTCGTCAATGTATGTCCAAGGGTTTGGAGGATAGACACATTTAAATTTTTAGAGATTATTCGAAAGTCAATTATTAAAAGGCAAATATCGCCCGATCTGTAGGAATCTGAGAGACAATACTTATGTCACTTTGAGGGAACGTATATGTCAACGTCATGTCAGAATCTCGTCAATGTATGTCTAAGGGTTTGGACGATAGAGACATTTTAATTTTTCGAGATTATTCGAGAGTCAATTTTTAAAAGGCAAATATCTCCCGATCTGTAGGCATCTCAGGGACAAACCTTATGTCACTTTGAGGGAACGCATATGTCAACTTCATGTCAGAGTCTCGTCAATGTATGTCCAAGGGTTTGGAGGGTAGAGACATTTTAATTTTTCGAGATTATTCGAAAGTCAATTTTTGAAAAGGCAAATATCTCCCGATCTGTATTAATCTGAGAGACAAAACTTATGTCACTTTGAGGGACCGAATATGTCAACTTCATGTCATAGTCACGTCAATGTATGTCGAAGGGTTTGGAGGATAGAGATATTTAAATTTTTAGAGATTATTCGAAAGTCAATTCTTAAAAAGCAAATATCTCCCGATCTGTAGGAGTCTGAGAGACAAAACTTATGTCACTATGAGGGAACGTATATGTCAACTTCCTGTCAGAGTCACGTTAATGTATGTCCAAGGGTTTTGACGATAGAGACATTTTAATTTTTCGAGTTTATTCGAAAGTCAATTATTAAGAGGCAAATATCTCCCGTTCTGTAGGCATCTGAGAGACAAACCTTATGTCACTTTGAGGGAACGCATATGTCAACTTCATGTCAGAGTCTCGTCAATGTATGTCCAAGGGTTTGGAGGATAGAGACATTTTAATTTTTCGAGATTATTCGAAAGTCAATATTTGAAAAGGCAAATATCTCCGGATCTGTATTAATCTGAGAGACAAAACTTATGTCACTATGAGGGAACGTATATGTCAACTTCCTGTCAGAATCACGTCAATGTATGTCCAAGGGTTTGGAGGATAGAGACATTTAAATTTTTAGAGATTATTCGAAAGTCAATTATTAAAAGGCAAATATCGCCCGATCTGTAGGAATCTGAGAGACAAAACTTATGTCACTTTGAGGGCACGTATTTGTCAACGTCATGTCACAATCTCGTCAATGTATGTCTAAGGGTTTGGACGATAGAGACATTTTAATTTTTCGAGATTATTCGAGAGTCAATTTTTAAAAGGCAAATATCTCCCGATCTGTAGGCATCTGAGGGACAAACCTTATGTCACTTTGAGGGAACGCATATGTCAACTTCATGTCAGAGTCTCGTCAATGTATGTCCAAGGGTTTGGAGGGTAGAGACATTTTAATTTTTCGAGATTATTCGAAAGTAAATTTTTGAAAAGGCAAATATCTCCCGATCTGTATTAATCTGAGAGACAAAACTTATGTCACTTTGAGGGACCGTATATGTCAACTTCATGTCATAGTCACGTCAATGTATGTCGAAGGGTTTGGAGGATAGAGATATTTAAATTTTTAGAGATTATTCGAAAGTCAATTCTTAAAAAGCAAATATCTCCCGATCTGTAGAAGTCTGAGAGACAAAACTTATGTCACTATGAGGGTACGTATATGTCAACTTCCTGTCAGAGTCACGTTAATGTATGTCCAAGGGTTTTGACGATAGAGACATTTTAATTTTTCGAGTTTATTCGAAAATCAATTTTTAAGAGGCAAATATCTCCCGATCTGTAGGCATCTGAGAGACAAACCTTATGTCACTTTGAGGGAACGCATATGTCAACTTCATGTCAGAGTCTCGTCAATGTATGTCCAAGGGTTTGGAGGATAGAGACATTTAAATTTTTCCAGATTATTCGAAAGTCAATTTTTAAAAGGCAAATATCTCCCGATCTGTAGGAATCTGAGAAACAAACCTTATGTCACTTTGAGGGACCGCATATGTCATCTTCATGTCAGAGTCTCGTCAATGTATGTCGAAGGGTTTGGAAGATAGAGACATTTTAATTTTTCGAGATTATTCGAAAGTCAACTTTTTAAAGGCAAATATCTCCCGATCTGTAGGCATCTGAGAGACAAACCTTATGTCACTTTGAGGGAACGCATATGTCAACTTCATGTCAGAGTCTCGTCAATGTATGTCCAAGGGTTTGGAGGATAGAGACATTTAAATTTTTAGAGATTATTCGAAAGTCAACTTTTTAAAGGCAAATATCTCCCGATCTGTAGGAATCTGAGAGACAAAACTTATGTCACTTTGAGGGAACGTATATGTAAATGTCCTGTCAGAGTCATGTCAATGTATGGCCAAGGGTTTGGAGAATAGAGAAATTTTAATTTTACGAGATTATTGGAAAGTCAATTTTTAAAAGGCAAATATCTCCCGATCTGTTAGAATGTGAGAGACAAAACTTATGTCACTTTGAGGGAACGTTTATGTTAACTTCATGTCAAAATCTCGTCAATGTATGTCCAAGGGTTTGGACGATAGAGACATTTAAATTTTTAGAGATTATTCGAAAGTCAATTTTTAAAAGGCAAATATCTCCCGATCTGTAGGAATCTGAGAGACAAACCTTATGTCACTTAGAGGCAACGTATATGTCAACTTCATGTCAGAATCTCGTCAATGTATGTCTAAGGGTTTGGACGATAGAGACATTTTAATTTTTCGAGATTATTCGAAAGTCAATTTTTGAGAAGGCAAATATCTCCCGATCTGTAGGCAACTAAGAGACAAACCTTATGTCACTTTGAGGGAACGCATTTGTCGACTTCATGTCAGAGTGTCGTCAATGTATGTCCAAGGGTTTGGACGATAGAGACATTTTAATTTTTCGAGATTATTTGAAAGTCAATTTTTAAAAGGCAAATATCTCCCGATCTGTAGGCATCTGAGAGACAAACCTTATGTCGCTTTGAGCGAACGCATATGTCAACTTCATGTCAGAGTCTCGTCAATGTATGTCCAAGGGTTTGGAGGATAGAGACATTTAAATTTTTAGAGATTATTCGAAAGTCAATTTTTAAAAGGCAAATATCTCCCGATCTGTAGGAATCTGAGAGACAAAACTTATGTCACTTAGAGGGAACGTATATGTCAACTTCATGTCAGAATCTCGTCAATGTATGTCCAAGGGTTTAGACGATAGAGACATTTTAATTTTTCGAGATTATTCGAAAGTCAATTTTTTAAAGGCAAATATCTCCCGATCTGTATGCATCTAAGAGACAAACCTTATGTCACTTTGAGGGACCGCATATGTCAACTTCATGTCAGAGTCTCGTCAATGTATGTCCAAGGGTTTGGAAGATAGAGACATTTTAATTTTTCGAGATTATTTGAAAGTCAATTCTTAAAAGGCAAATATCTCCCGATCTGTAGGCATCTGAGAGACAAACCTTATGTCACTTTGAGGGAACGCATATGTCAACTTCATATCAGAGTCTCGTCAATGTATGTCCAAGGGTTTGGAGGATAGACACATTTTAATTTTTCGAGATTATTCGAAAGTGAATTATTAAATGGCAAATATCTCCCGATCTGTAGGCATCTGAGAGACAAACCTTATGTCACTTTGAGGGAACGCATATGTCAACTTCATGTCAGAGTCTCGTCAATGTATGTCCAAGGGTTTGGAGGGTAGAGACATTTTAATTTTTCGAGATTATTCGAAAGTCAATTTTTGAAAAGGCAAATATCTCCCGATCTGTATTAATCTGAGAGACAAAACTTATGTCACTTTGAGGGACCGAATATGTCAACTTCATGTCATAGTCACGTCAATGTATGTCGAAGGGTTTGGAGGATAGAGATATTTAAATTTTTAGAGATTATTCGAAAGTCAATTCTTAAAAAGCAAATATCTCCCGATCTGTAGGAGTCTGAGAGACAAAACTTATGTCACTATGAGGGAACGTATATGTCAACTTCCTGTCAGAGTCACGTTAATGTATGTCCAAGGGTTTTGACGATAGAGACATTTTAATTTTTCGAGTTTATTCGAAAGTCAATTATTAAGAGGCAAATATCTCCCGTTCTGTAGGCATCTGAGAGACAAACCTTATGTCACTTTGAGGGAACGCATATGTCAACTTCATGTCATAGTCTCGTCAATGTATGTCCAAGGGTTTGGAGGATAGAGACATTTTAATTTTTCGAGATTATTCGAAAGTCAATATTTGAAAAGGCAAATATCTCCGGATCTGTATTAATCTGAGAGACAAAACTTATGTCACTATGAGGGAACGTATATGTCAACTTCATGTCATAGTTACGTCAATGTATGTCCAAGGGTTTGGACGATAGAGACATTTTAATTTTTCGAAATTATTCGAAAGTCAATTTTTAAAAGGCAAATATCTCCCGATCTGTAGGCAACTGAGAGACAAACCTTATGTCACTTTGAGGGAACGCATATGTCAACTTCATGTCAGAGTCACGTCAATGTATGTCCAAGGGTTTGGAGGATAGAGACATTTTAATTTTTCGAGATTATTTGAAAGTCAATTATTAAAAGGCAAATGTCTCCCGATCTGTAGGCATCTGAGAGACAAACCTTATGTCACTTTGAGGGAACGCATATGTCAACTTCATGTCAGAGTCTCGTCAATGTATGTCCAAGTGTTTGGAGAATAGACACATTTTAATTTTTCGAGGTTATTCGAAAGTGAATTAGTAAAAGGCAAATATCTCCCGATCTGTAGGAATCTGAGAGACAAAACTAATGTCACTTTAAGGGAACATGTATGTCAACTTCCTGTCAGAATCACGTCAATGTATGTCCAAGGGTTTGGAGGATAGGGACATTTAAATTTTTAGAGAATATTCGAAAGTCAATTTTTGAAAAGGCAAATATCTCCCGATCAATAGGAATCTAAGAGACAAAACTTATGTCACTTTGAGGGAACGTATATGTCAACTTCATGTCAGAATCTCGTCAATATGTGTCCAAGGGTTTGGACGATAGAGAAATTTTAATTTTACGAGTTTATTGGAAAGTCAATTTTTAAAAGGCAAATATCTCCCGATCTGTTGGAACGTGAGAGACAAAACTTATGTCACTTTGAGGGAACGTTTATGTTAACGTCATGTCAGAATCTCGTCAATGTATGTCCAAGGGTTTGGACGATAGAGACATTTAAATTTTTAGAGATTATTCGAAAGTCAATTTTTAAAAGGCAAATATCTCCCGATCTGTAGGAATCTGAGAGACAAACCTTATGTCACTTAGAGGCAACGTATATGTCAACTACATGTCAGAATCTCGTCAATGTATGTCCAAGGGTTTGGACGATAGGGACATTTTAATTTTTCGAGATTATTCGAAAGTCAATTTTTGTAAAGGCAAATATCTCCCGATCTGTAGGCAACTAAGAGACAAACCTTATGTCACTTTGAGGGAACGCATTTGTCAACTTCATGTCAGAGTCTCGTCAATGTATGTCCAAGGGTTTGGAGGATAGAGACATTTAATTTTTCCAGATTATTCGAAAGTCAATTTTTAAAAGGCAAATATCTCCCGATCTGTAGGAATCTGAGAAACAAACCTTATGTCACTTTGAGGGACCGCATATGTCATCTTCATGTCAGAGTCTCGTCAATGTATGTCCAAGGGTTTGGAGGATAGAGACATTTAAATTTTTCCAGATTATTTGAAAGTCAATTTTTAAAAAGCAAATATCTCCCGATCTGTAGGCATCTGAGAGACAAACCTTATGTCACTTTGAGGGAACGCATATGTCAACTTCATGTCAGAGTCTCGTCAATGTATGTCCAAGGGTTTGGAGGATAGATACATTTAATTTTACGAGATTATTGGAAAGTCAATTTTTAAAAGGCAAATATCTCCCGATCTGTTGGAATGTGAGAGACAAAACTTATGTCACTTTGAGGGAACGTTTATGTTAACTTCATGTCAGAATCTCGTCAATGTATGTCCAAGGGTTTGGACGATAGAGACATTTAAATTTTTAGAGATTATTCGAAAGTCAATTTTTAAAAGGCAAATATCTCCCGATCTGTAGGAATCTGAGAGACAAACCTAATGTCACTTAGAGGCAACGTATATGTCAACTTCATGTCAGAATCTCGTCAATGTATGTCCAAGGCTTTGGACGATAGAGACATTTTAATTTTTCGAGATTATTCGAAAGTCAATTTTTGAAAAGGCAAATATCTCCCGATCTGTAGGCAACTAAGAGACAAACCTTATGTCACTTTGAGGGAACGCATTTGTCAACTTCATGTCAGAGTGTCGTCAATGTCCAAGGGTTTGGACGATAGAGACATTTTAATTTTTCGAGATTATTTGAAAGTCAATTTTTAAGAGGCAAATATCTCCCGATCTGTAGGCATCTGAGAGACAAACCTTATGTCGCTTTGAGGGAACGCATATGTCAACTTCATGTCAGAGTCTCGTCAATGTATGTCCAAGGGTTTGGAGGATAGAGACATTTAAATTTTTAGAGATTATTCGAAAGTCAATTTTTAAAAGACACATATCTCCCGATCTGTAGGAATCTGAGAGACAAAACTTATGTCACCTAGAGGGAACGTATATGTCAACTTCATGTCAGAATCTCGTCAATGTATGTCCAAGGGTTTGGACGATAGAGACATTTTAATTTTTCGAGATTATTCGAAAGTCAATTTTTTAAAGGCAAATATCTCCCGATCTGTATGCATCTAAGAGACAAACCTTATGCCACTTTGAGGGACCGCATATGTCAACTTCATGTCAGAGTCTCGTCAATGTATGTCCAAGGGTTTGGAAGATAGAAACATTTTAATTTTTCGAGATTATTTGAAAGTCAATTTTTAAAAGGCAAATATCTCCCGATCTGTAGGCATCTGAGAGCCAAACCTTATGTCACTTTGAGGGAACGCATATGTCAACTTCATATCAGAGTCTCGTCAATGTATGTCCAAGGGTTTGGAGGATAGACACATTTTAATTTTTCGAGATTATTCGAAAGTGAATTATTAAAAGGCAAATATCTCCCGATCTGCAGGAATCTGAGAGACAAAACTAATGTCACTTTAAGGGAACATGTATGTCAACTTCCTGTCAGAGTCACGTCAATGTATGTCCAAGGGTTTGGAGGATAGAGACATTTAAATTTTTAGAGATTATTCGAAAGTCAATTATTAAAAGGCAAATATCGCCCGATCTGTAGGAATCTGAGAGACAAACCTTATGTCACTTTGAGGGCACGTATATGTCATCGTCATGTCACAATCTCGTCAATGTATGTCTAAGGGTTTGGACGATAGAGACATTTAAATTTTTCGAGATTATTCGAGAGTCAATTTTTAAAAGGCAAATATCTCCCGATCTGTAGGCATCTGAGGGACAAACCTTATGTCACTTTGAGGTAACGCATATGTCAACTTCATGTCAGAGTCTCGTCAATGTATGTCCAAGGGTTTGGAGGGTAGAGACATTTTAATTTTTCGAGATTATTCTAAAGTAAATTTTTGAAAAGGCAAATATCTCCCGATCTGTATTAATCTGAGAGACAAAACTTATGTCTCTTTGAGGGACCGTATATGTCAACTTCATGTCATAGTCACGTCAATGTATGTCGAAGGGTTTGGAGGATAGAGATATTTAAATTTTTAGAGATTATTCGAAAGTCAATTCTTAAAAAGCAAATATCTCCCGATCTGTAGGAGTCTGAGAGACAAAGCTTATGTCACTATGAGGGTACGTATATGTCAACTTCCTGTCAGAGTCACGTTAATGTATGTCCAAGGGTTTTGACGATAGAGACATTTTAATTTTTCGAGTTTATTCGAAAATCAATTTTTAAGAGGCAAATATCTCCCGATCTGTAGGCATCTGAGAGACAAACCTTATGTCACTTTGAGGGAACGCATATGTCAACTTCATGTCAGAGTCTCGTCAATGTATGTCCAAGGGTTTGGAGGATAGAGACATTTAAATTTTTCCAGATTATTCGAAAGTCAATTTTTAAAAGGCAAATATCTCCCGATCTGTAGGAATCTGAGAAACACACCTTATGTCACTTTGAGGGACCGCATATGTCATCTTCATGTCAGAGTCTCGTCAATGTATGTCGAAGGGTTTGGAAGATAGAGACATTTTAATTTTTCGAGATTATTCGAAAGTCAACTTTTTAAAGGCAAATATCTCCCGATCTGTAGGCATCTGAGAGACAAACCTTATGTCGCTTTGAGGGAACGCATATGTCAACTTCATGTCAGAGTCTCGTCAATGTATGTCCAAGGGTTTGGAGGATAGAGACATTTAAATTTTTAGAGATTATTCGAAAGTCAATTATTAAAAGGCAAATATCGCCCGATCTGTAGGAATCTGAGAGACAAAACTTATGTCACTTTGAGGGAACGTATATGTAAATGTCCTGTCAGAGTCATGTCAATGTATGTCCAAGGGTTTGGAGAATAGAGAAATTTTAATTTTACGAGATTATTGGAAAGTCAATTTTTGAAAGGCAAATATCTCCCGATCTGTAGGCATCTGAGAGACAAACCTTATGTCACTTTGAGGGAACGCATTTGTCGACTTCATGTCAGAGTGTCGTCAATGTATGTCCAAGGGTTTGGACGATAGAGACATTTTAATTTTTCGAGATTATTTGAAAGTCAATTTTTAAAAGGCAAATATCTCCCGATCTGTAGGCATCTGAGAGACAAACCTTATGTCGCTTTGAGCTAACGCATATGTCAACTTCATGTCAGAGTCTCGTCAATGTATGTCCAAGGGTTTGGAGGATAGAGACATTTAAATTTTTAGAGATTATTCGAAAGTCAATTTTTAAAAGGCAAATATCTCCCGATCTGTAGGAATCTGAGAGACAAAACTTATGTCACTTAGAGGGAACGTATATGTCAACTTCATGTCAGAATCTCGTCAATGTATGTCCAAGGGTTTAGACGATAGAGACATTTTAATTTTTCGAGATTATTCGAAAGTCAATTTTTTAAAGGCAAATATCTCCCGATCTGTATGCATCTAAGAGACAAACCTTATGTCACTTTGAGGGACCGCATATGTCAACTTCATGTCAGAGTCTCGTCAATGTATGTCCTAGGGTTTGGAAGATAGAGACATTTTAATTTTTCGAGATTATTCGAGAGTCAATTTTTAAAAGGCAAATATCTCCCGATCTGTAGGCATCTGAGGGACAAACCTTATGTCACTTTGAGGGAACGCATATGTCAACTTCATGTCAGAGTCTCGTCAATGTATGTCCAAGGGTTTGGAGGGTAGAGACATTTTAATTTTTCGAGATTATTCGAAAGTCAATTTTTGAAAAGGCAAATATCTCCCGATCTGTAATAATCTGAGAGACAAAACTTATGTCACTTTGAGGGACCGAATATGTCAACTTCATGTCATAGTCACGTCAATGTATGTCGAAGGGTTTGGAGGATAGAGATATTTAATTTTTTAGAGATTATTCGAAAGTCAATTCTTAAAAAGCAAATATCTCCCGATCTGTAGGAGTCTGAGAGACAAAACTTATGTCACTATGAGGGAACGTATATGTCAACTTCCTGTCAGAGTCACGTTAATGTATGTCCAAGGGTTTTGACGATAGAGACATTTTAATTTTTCGAGTTTATTCGAAAGTCAATTATTAAGAGGCAAATATCTCCCGTTCTGTAGGCATCTGAGAGACAAACCTTATGTCACTTTGAGGGAACGCATATGTCAACTTCATGTCAGAGTCTCGTCAATGTATGTCCAAGGGTTTGGAGGATAGAGACATTTTAATTTTTCGAGATTATTCGAAAGTCAATATTTGAAAAGGCAAATATCTCCCGATCTGTATTAATCTGAGAGACAAAACTTATGTCAATATGAGGGAACGTATATGTCAACTTCATGTCATAGTTACGTCAATGTATGTCCAAGGGTTTGGACGATAGAGACATTTTAATTTTTCGAGATTATTTGAAAGTCAATATTTAAAGGCAAATATCTCCCGATCTGTAGGCATATGAGAGACAAACCTTATGTCACTTTGAGGGTACGTATATGTCAACTTCATGTCAGAATCTCGTCAATGTATGCCCAATGGTTTGGACGATAGAGACATTTAAATTTTTAGAGATTATTCGAAAGTCAATTTTTAATATTCAAATATCTCCCGATCTGTAGGAATCTGAGAGACAAAACTTATGTCACTTTGAGGGACCGAATATGTCAACTTCATGTCATAGTCACGTCAATGTATGTCGAAGGGTTTGGAGGATAGAGATATTTAAATTTTTAGAGATTATTCGAAAGTCAATTCTTAAAAAGCAAATATCTCCCGATCTGTAGGAGTCTGAGAGACAAAACTTATGTCACTATGAGGGAACGTATATGTCAACTTCCTGTCAGAGTCACGTTAATGTATGTCCAAGGGTTTTGACGATAGAGACATTTTAATTTTTCGAGTTTATTCGAAAGTCAATTTTTAAGAGGCAAATATCTCCCGTCCTGTAGGCATCTGAGAGACAAACCTTATGTCACTTTGAGGGAACGCATATGTCAACTTCATGTCAGAGTCTCGTCAATGTATGTCCAAGGGTTTGGAGGATAGAGACATTTTAATTTTTCGAGATTATTCGAAAGTCAATATTTGAAAAGGCAAATATCTCCCGATCTGTATTAATCTGAGAGACAAAACTTATGTCACTATGAGGGAACGTATATGTCAACTTCATGTCATAGTTACGTCAATGTATGTCCAAGGGTTTGGACGATAGAGACATTTTAATTTTTCGAGATTATTTGAAAGTCAATATTTAAAGGGAAATATCTCCCGATCTGTAGGCATATGAGAGACAAACCTTATGTCACTTTGAGGGAACGTATATGTCAACTTCATGTCAGAATCTCGTCAATGTATGCCCAATGGTTTGGACGATAGAGACATTTAAATTTTTAGAGATTATTCGAAAGTCAATTTTTAATATTCAAATATCTCCCGATCTGTAGGAATCTGAGAGACAAAACTTATGTCACTTTGAGGGAACGTATATGTAAACGTCCTGTCAGAGTCACGTCAATGTATGTCCAAGGGTTTGGAGGATAGAGACATTTTAATTTTACGAGATTATTCGAAAGTCAATTTTTAAAAGGCAAATATCTCCCGATCTGTAGGAATCTGAGAGACAAAACTTATGTCACTTTGAGGGAACGTATATGTAAACGTCATGTCAGAATCTCGTCAATGTATGCCCAAGGGTTTTTACGATAGAGACATTTAAATTTTTAGAGATTATTCGAAAGTCAATTTTTAAGAGACAAATATCTCCCGATCTGTAGGAATCTGAGAGACAAAACTTATGTCACTTTGACGGAACGTATATGTAAACGTCCTGTCAGAGTCACGTCAATGTATGTCCAAGGGTTTGGAGGATAGAGACATTTTAACTTTACGAGATTATTCGAAAGTCAATTATTAAAAGGCAAATATCTCCCGATCTGTAGGAATCTGAGAGACAAAACTTATGTCACTTTGAGGGAACGTACATGTAAATGTCCTGTCTAAGTCATGTCAATGTATGTCCAAGGGTTTGGAGAATAGAGAAATTTTAATTTTACGAGATTATTGGAAAGTCAATTTTTAAAAGGCAAATAACTCCCGATCTGTTGGAATGTGAGAGACAAAACTTATGTCACTTTGAGGGAACGTATATGTCAACTTCATGTCAGAATCTCGTCAATGTATGCCCAAGGGTTTTTACGATAGAGACATTTAAATTTTTAGAGATTATTCGAAAGTCAATTTTTAAAAGACAAATATCTCCCGATCTGTAGGAATCTGAGAGACAAAACTTATGTCACTTTGAGGGAACGTATATGTAAACGTCCTGTCAGAGTCACGTCAATGTATGTCCAAGGGCTTGGAGGATAGAGACATTTTAACTTTACGAGATTATTCGAAAGTCAATTATTAAAAGGCAAATAACTCCCGATCTGTTGGAATGTGAGAGACAAAACTTATGTCACTTTGAGGGAACGTTTACGTTAACTTCATGTCAGAATCTCGTCAATGTATATCCAAGCGTTTGGACGATAGAGACATTTAAATTTTTAGAGATTATTCGAAAGTCTATTTTTAAAAGGCAAATATCTCCCGATCTGTAGGTATCTGAGAGACAAATCTTATGTCACTTTGAGGGATCGTATATGTAAATGTCGTGTCAGAGTCATGTCAATGTATGTCCAAGGGTTTGGAGAATAGAGAAATTTTAATTTTACGAGATTATTGGAAAATCAATTTTTAAAAGGCAAACATCCCCCGATCTGTTGGAATGTGAGAGACAAAACTTATGTCACTTTGAGGGAATGTTTATGTTAACTTCATGTCAGAATCTCGTCAATGTATGTCCAAGGGTTTGGACGATAGAGACATTTAAATTTTTAGAGTTTTTTCGAAAGTCAATTTTTAAAAGGCAAATATCTCCCGATCTGTAGGAATCTGAGAGACAAACCTTATGTCACTTAGAGGCAACGTATATGTCAACTTCACGTCAAAATCTCGTCAATGTATGTCCAAGGGTTTGGACGATAGAGACATTTTAATTTTTCGAGATTATTCGAAAGTCAATTTTTGAAAAGGCAAATATCTCCCGATCTGTAGGCAACTTAGAGACAAACCTTATGTCACTTTGAGGGAACGCATTTGTCAACTTCATGTCAGAGTGTCGTCAATGTATGTCCAAGGGTTTGGACGATAGAGACATTTTAATTTTTCGAGATTATTTGAAAGTCAATTTTTAAAAGGCAAATATCTCCCGATCTGTAGGCATCTGAGAGACAAACCTTAAGTCGCTTTGAGGGAACGCATATGTCAACTTCATGTCAGAGTCTCGTCAATGTATGTCCAAGGGTTTGGAGGATAGAGACATTTAAATTTTTAGAGATTATTCGAAAGTCAATTTTTAAAAGGCAAATATCTCCCGATCTGTAGGAATCTGAGAGACAAAACTTATGTCACTTAGAGGGAACGTATATGTCAACTTCATGTCAGAATCTCGTCAATGTATGTCCAAGGGTTTGGACGATAGAGACATTTTAATTTTTCGAGATTATTCGAAAGTCAATTATTTAAAGGCAAATATCTCCCGATCTGTATGCATCTAAGAGACAACCCTTATGTCACTTTGAGGGACCGCATATGTCAACTTCCTGTCAGAGTCACGTCAATGTATGTCCAAGGGTTTGGAGGATAGAGACATTTAAATTTTTAGAGAATATTCGAAAGTCAATTTTTAAAAGGCAAATATCTCCCGATCTGTAGGAATCTGAGAGACAAAACTTATGTCACTTAGTGGCAACGTATATGTCAACTTCATGTCAGAATCTCGTCAATGTATGTCCAAGGGTTTGGACGATAGAGACATTTTAATTTTTCGAGATTATTCGAAAGTCAATTTTTGAAAAGGCAAATATCTCCCGATCTGTAGGCAACTAAGAGACAAACCTTATGTCACTTTGAGGGAACGGATTTGTCATCTTCATGTCAGAGTCTCGTCAATGTATGTCCAAGGGTTTGGACGATAGAGACATTAATTTTTCGAGATTATTTGAAAGTCAATTTTTAAAAGGCAAATATCTCCCGATCTGTAGGCATCTGAGAGACTAACCTTATGTCACTTTGTGGTAACGCATATGTCAACTTCATGTCAGAGTGTCGTCATTGTATGTATAAGGGTTTGGAGGATAGAGACATTTTAATTGTTCGAGATTATTCGAAAGTGAATTATTAAAAGGCAAATATCTCCCGATCTGTAGGAATCTGAGAAGCAAAACTAATGTCACTTTGAGGGAACATATATGTCAACTTCCTGTCAGAGTCACGTCAATGTATGTCCAAGAGTTTGGAGGATAGAGACATTTAAATTTTTAGAGATTATTCGAAAGTCAATTTTTAAAAGGCAAATATCTCCAGATCTGTAGGAATCTGAGAGACAAAACTTTTGTCACTTTGAAGGAACGCATATGTCAACTTTATGTCAGAATCTCGTCAATGTATGTCCAAGGGTTTGGACGATAGAGACATTTTAATTTTTCGAGATTATTCGTAAGTCAATTTTTAAAAGGCAAATATCTCCCGATCTGTAGGCATCTGAGAGACAAAACTTATGTCACTTTGAGGGAACGTCTATGTCAACTTCCTGTCAGAGATACGTCAATGTATGTCGAAGGGTTTGGAGGATAGAGACATTTAAATTTTTAGAGATTATTCGAAAGTCAATTTTTAAAAGGCAAATATCTCCCGATCTGTAGGAATCTGAGAGACAAAACTTATGTCACTTTGAGGGAACGTATATGTCAACTTCCTGTCAGAGTCACGTCAATGTATGTCCAAGGGTTTGGAGGATAGAGACATCTTTAATTTTTAGAGATTATTCGAAAGTCAATTTTTAAAAGGCAAATATCTCCCGATCTGTAGGCATCTGAGAGACAAACCTTATGTCACTTTGAGGGAACGCATATGTCAACTTCATGTCAGAGTCTCGTCAATGTATGTCCAAGGGTTTGGAGGATAGAGACATTTTAATTTTTCGAGATTATTCGAAAGTCAACATTTGAAAAGGCAAATATCTCCCGATCTGTATTAATCTGAGAGACAAAACTTATGTCACTATGAGGGAACGTATATGTCAACTTCATGTCATAGTTACGTCAATGTATGTCCAAGGGTTTGGACGATAGAGACATTTTAATTTTTCGAGATTATTTGAAAGTCAATATTTAAAGCCAAATATCTCCCGATCTGTAGCCATCTGAGAGACAAACCTTATGTCACTTTGAGGGAACGTATATGTTAACTTCATGTCAGAATCTCGTCAATGTATGCCCAATGGTTTGGACGATAGAGACATTTAAATTTTTAGAGATTATTCGAAAGTCAATTTTTAATATTCAAATATCTTCCGATCTGTAAGAATCTGAGAGACAAAACTTATGTCACTTTGAGGGAACGTATATGTAAACGTCCTGTCAGAGTCACGTCAATGTATGTCCAAGGGTTTGGAGGATAGAGACATTTTAATTTTACGAGATTATTCGAAAGTCAATTTTTAAAAGGCAAATATCTCCCGATCTGTAGGAATCTGAGAGACAAAACTTATGTCACATTGAGGGAACGTATATGTCAACTTCATGTCAGAATCTCGTCAATGTATGCCCAAGGGTTTTTACGATAGAGACATTTAAATTTTTAGAGATTATTCGAAAGTCAATTTTTAAAAGACAAATATCTCCCGATCTGTAGGAATCTGAGAGACAAAACTTATGTCACTTTGAGGGAACGTATATGTAAACGTCCTGTCAGAGTCACGTCAATGTATGTCCAAGGGTTTGGAGGATAGAGACATTTTAACTTTACGAGATTATTCGAAAGTCAATTATTAAAAGGCAAATATCTCCCGATCTGTAATAATCTGAGAGACAAAACGTATGTTACTTTGAGGGAACGAATATGTCAACTTCATGTCATACTCACGTCAATGTATGTCGAAGGGTTTGGAGGATAGAGACATTTAAATTTTTAGAGATTATTCGAAAGTCAATTTTTAAAAGGAAAATATCTCCCGATCTGTAAGAAATCTGAGAGACAAACCTGATGTCACTTTGAGGGAACGTATATGTCAACTTCCTGTCAGAGTCACGTCAATGTATGTCCAAGGGTTTGGAGGATAGAGACATTTAAATTTTTAGAGAATATTCGAAAGTCAATTTTTAAAAGGCAAATATCTCCCGATCTGTATTAATCTGAGAGACAAAACTTATGTCAATATGAGGGAACGTATATGTCAACTTCATGTCATAGTTACGTCAATGTATGTCCAAGGGTTTGGACGATAGAGACATTTTAATTTTTCGAGATTATTTGAAAGTCAATATTTAAAGGCAAATATCTCCCGATCTGTAGGCATATGAGAGACAAACCTTATGTCACTTTGAGGGTACGTATATGTCAACTTCATGTCAGAATCTCGTCAATGTATGCCCAATGGTTTGGACGATAGAGACATTTAAATTTTTAGAGATTATTCGAAAGTCAATTTTTAATATTCAAATATCTCCCGATCTGTAGGAATCTGAGAGACAAAACTTATGTCACTTTGAGGGACCGAATATGTCAACTTCATGTCATAGTCACGTCAATGTATGTCGAAGGGTTTGGAGGATAGAGATATTTAAATTTTTAGAGATTATTCGAAAGTCAATTCTTAAAAAGCAAATATCTCCCGATCTGTAGGAGTCTGAGAGACAAAACTTATGTCACTATGAGGGAACGTATATGTCAACTTCCTGTCAGAGTCACGTTAATGTATGTCCAAGGGTTTTGACGATAGAGACATTTTAATTTTTCGAGTTTATTCGAAAGTCAATTTTTAAGAGACAAATATCTCCCGTCCTGTAGGCATCTGAGAGACAAACCTTATGTCACTTTGAGGGAACGCATATGTCAACTTCATGTCAGAGTCTCGTCAATGTATGTCCAAGGGTTTGGAGGATAGAGACATTTTAATTTTTCGAGATTATTCGAAAGTCAATATTTGAAAAGGCAAATATCTCCCGATCTGTATTAATCTGAGAGACAAAACTTATGTCACTATGAGGGAACGTATATGTCAACTTCATGTCATAGTTACGTCAATGTATGTCCAAGGGTTTGGACGATAGAGACATTTTAATTTTTCGAGATTATTTGAAAGTCAATATTTAAAGGGAAATATCTCCCGATCTGTAGGCATATGAGAGACAAACCTTATGTCACTTTGAGGGAACGTATATGTCAACTTCATGTCGGAATCTCGTCAATGTATGCCCAATGGTTTGGACGATAGAGACATTTAAATTTTTAGAGATTATTCGAAAGTCAATTTTTAATATTCAAATATCTCCCGATCTGTAGGAATCTGAGAGACAAAACTTATGTCACTTTGAGGGAACGTATATGTAAACGTCCTGTCAGAGTCACGTCAATGTATGTCCAAGGGTTTGGAGGATAGAGACATTTTAATTTTACGAGATTATTCGAAAGTCAATTTTTAAAAGGCAAATATCTCCCGATCTGTAGGAATCTGAGAGACAAAACTTATGTCACTTTGAGGGAACGTATATGTAAACGTCATGTCAGAATCTCGTCAATGTATGTCCAAGGGTTTTTACGATAGAGACATTTAAATTTTTAGAGATTATTCGAAAGTCAATTTTTAAAAGACAAATATCTCCCGATCTGTAGGAATCTGAGAGACAAAACTTATGTCACTTTGACGGAACGTATATGTAAACGTCCTGTCAGAGTCACGTCAATGTATGTCCAAGGGTTTGGAGGATAGAGACATTTTAACTTTACGAGATTATTCGAAAGTCAATTATTAAAAGGCAAATATCTCCCGATCTGTAGGAATCTGAGAGACAAAACTTATGTCACTTTGAGGGAACGTACATGTAAATGTCCTGTCTAAGTCATGTCAATGTATGTCCAAGGGTTTGGAGAATAGAGAAATTTTAATTTTACGAGATTATTGGAAAGTCAATTTTTAAAAGGCAAATAACTCCCGATCTGTTGGAATGTGAGAGACAAAACTTATGTCACTTTGAGGGAACGTATATGTCAACTTCATGTCAGAATCTCGTCAATGTATGCCCAAGGGTTTTTACGATAGAGACATTTAAATTTTTAGAGATTATTCGAAAGTCAATTTTTAAAAGACAAATATCTCCCGATCTGTAGGAATCTGAGAGACAAAACTTATGTCACTTTGAGGGAACGTATATGTAAACGTCCTGTCAGAGTCACGTCAATGTATGTCCAAGGGCTTGGAGGATAGAGACATTTTAACTTTACGAGATTATTCGAAAGTCAATTATTAAAAGGCAAATATCTCCCGATCTGTAGTAATCTGAGAGACAAATGTTATGTCACTTTGAGGGAACGTACATGTAAATGTCCTGTCAGAGTCATGTCAATGTATGTCCAAGGGTTTGGAGAATAGAGAAATTTTAATTTTACGAGATTATTGGAAAGTCAATTTTTAAAAGGCAAATAACTCCCGATCTGTTGGAATGTGAGAGACAAAACTTATGTCACTTTGAGGGAACGTTTACGTTAACTTCATGCCAGAATCTCGTCAATGTATGTCCAAGGGTTTGGACGATAGAGACATTTAAATTTTTAGAGATTATTCGAAAGTCTATTTTTAAAAGGCAAATATCTCCCGATCTGTAGGTATCTGAGAGACAAATCTTATGTCACTTTGAGGGAACGTATATGTAAATGTCGTGTCAGAGTCATGTCAATGTATGTCCAAGGGTTTGGAGAATAGAGAAATTTTAATTTTACGAGATTATTGGAAAATCAATTTTTAAAAGGCAAACATCCCCCGATCTGTTGGAATGTGAGAGACAAAACTTATGTCACTTTGAGGGAATGTTTATGTTAACTTCATGTCAGAATCTCGTCAATGTATGTCCAAGGGTTTGGACGATAGAGACATTTAAATTTTTAGAGTTTTTTCGAAAGTCAATTTTTAAAAGGCAAATATCTCCCGATCTGTAGGAATCTGAGAGACAAACCTTATGTCACTTAGAGGCAACGTATATGTCAACTTCACGTCAAAATCTCGTCAATGTATGTCCAAGGGTTTGGACGATAGAGACATTTTAATTTTTCGAGATTATTCGAAAGTCAATTTTTGAAAAGGCAAATATCTCCCGATCTGTAGGCAACTAAGAGACAAACCTTATGTCACTTTGAGGGAACGCATTTGTCAACTTCATGTCAGAGTGTCGTCAATGTATGTCCAAGGGTTTGGACGATAGAGACATTTTAATTTTTCGAGATTATTTGAAAGTCAATTTTTAAAAGGCAAATATCTCCCGATCTGTAGGCATCTGAGAGACAAACCTTATGTCGCTTTGAGGGAACGCATATGTCAACTTCATGTCAGAGTCTCGTCAATGTATGTCCAAGGGTTTGGAGGATAGAGACATTTAAATTTTTAGAGATTATTCGAAAGTCAATTTTTAAAAGGCAAATATCTCCCGATATGTAGGAATCTGAGAGACAAAACTTATGTCACTTAGAGGGAACGTATATGTCAACTTCATGTCAGAATCTCGTCAATGTATGTCCA
This sequence comes from Zootermopsis nevadensis, assembly GCF_977971745.1. Taxonomy (NCBI): domain Eukaryota; kingdom Metazoa; phylum Arthropoda; class Insecta; order Blattodea; family Termopsidae; genus Zootermopsis; species Zootermopsis nevadensis. The sequence continues at coordinate 20,555,701 of NW_028259139.1, read as the reverse complement.
AGGGTTTGGACGATAGAGACATTTTAATTTTTCGAGATTATTCGAAAGTCAATTATTTAAAGGCAAATATCTCCCGATCTGTATGCATCTAAGAGACAACCCTTATGTCACTTTGAGGGACCGCATATGTCAACTTCCTGTCAGAGTCACGTCAATGTATGTCCAAGGGTTTGGAGGATAGAGACATTTAAATTTTTAGAGAATATTCGAAAGTCAATTTTTAAAAGGCAAATATCTCCCGATCTGTAGGAATCTGAGAGACAAAACTTATGTCACTTAGTGGCAACGTATATGTCAACTTCATGTCAGAATCTCGTCAATGTATGTCCAAGGGTTTGGACGATAGAGACATTTTAATTTTTCGAGATTATTCGAAAGTCAATTTTTGAAAAGGCAAATATCTCCCGATCTGTAGGCAACTAAGAGACAAACCTTATGTCACTTTGAGGGAACGGATTTGTCATCTTCATGTCAGAGTCTCGTCAATGTATGTCCAAGGGTTTGGACGATAGAGACATTTTAATTTTTCGAGATTATTTGAAAGTCAATTTTTAAAAGGCAAATATCTCCCGATCTGTAGGCATCTGAGAGACTAACCTTATGTCACTTTGTGGTAACGCATATGTCAACTTCATGTCAGAGTGTCGTCATTGTATGTATAAGGGTTTGGAGGATAGAGACATTTTAATTGTTCGAGATTATTCGAAAGTGAATTATTAAAAGGCAAATATCTCCCGATCTGTAGGAATCTGAGAGGCAAAACTAATGTCACTTTGAGGGAACATATATGTCAACTTCCTGTCAGAGTCACGTCAATGTATGTCCAAGAGTTTGGAGGATAGAGACATTTAAATTTTTAGAGATTATTCGAAAGTCAATTTTTAAAAGGCAAATATCTCCCGATCTGTAGGAATCTGAGAGACAAAACTTTTGTCACTTTGAAGGAACGCATATGTCAACTTTATGTCAGAATCTCGTCAATGTATGTCCAAGGGTTTGGACGATAGAGACATTTTAATTTTTCGAGATTATTCGTAAGTCAATTTTTAAAAGGCAAATATCTCCCGATCTGTAGGCATCTGAGAGACAAAACTTATGTCACTTTGAGGGAACGTCTATGTCAACTTCCTGTCAGAGATACGTCAATGTATGTCGAAGGGTTTGGAGGATAGAGACATTTAAATTTTTAGAGATTATTCGAAAGTCAATTTTTAAAAGGCAAATATCTCCCGATCTGTAGGAATCTGAGAGACAAAACTTATGTCACTTTGAGGGAACGTATATGTCAACTTCCTGTCAGAGTCACGTCAATGTATGTCCAAGGGTTTGGAGGATAGAGACATCTTTAATTTTTAGAGATTATTCGAAAGTCAATTTTTAAAAGGCAAATATCTCCCGATCTGTAGGCATCTGAGAGACAAACCTTATGTCACTTTGAGGGAACGCATATGTCAACTTCATGTCAGAGTCTCGTCAATGTATGTCCAAGGGTTTGGAGGATAGAGACATTTTAATTTTTCGAGATTATTCGAAAGTCAACATTTGAAAAGGCAAATATCTCCCGATCTGTATTAATCTGAGAGACAAAACTTATGTCACTATGAGGGAACGTATATGTCAACTTCATGTCATAGTTACGTCAATGTATGTCCAAGGGTTTGGACGATAGAGACATTTTAATTTTTCGAGATTATTTGAAAGTCAATATTTAAAGCCAAATATCTCCCGATCTGTAGCCATCTGAGAGACAAACCTTATGTCACTTTGAGGGAACGTATATGTTAACTTCATGTCAGAATCTCGTCAATGTATGCCCAATGGTTTGGACGATAGAGACATTTAAATTTTTAGAGATTATTCGAAAGTCAATTTTTAATATTCAAATATCTCCCGATCTGTAGGAATCTGAGAGACAAAACTTATGTCACTTTGAGGGAACGTATATGTAAACGTCCTGTCAGAGTCACGTCAATGTATGTCCAAGGGTTTGGAGGATAGAGACATTTTAATTTTACGAGATTATTCGAAAGTCAATTATTTAAAAGGCAAATATCTCCCGATCTGTAGGAATCTGAGAGACAAAACTTATGTCACATTGAGGGAACGTATATGTCAACTTCATGTCAGAATCTCGTCAATGTATACCCAAGGGTTTTTACGATAGAGACATTTAAATTTTTAGAGATTATTCGAAAGTCAATTTTTAAAAGACAAATATCTCCCGATCTGTAGGAATCTGAGAGACAAAACTTATGTCACTTTGAGGGAACGTATATGTAAACGTCCTGTCAGAGTCACGTCAATGTATGTCCAAGGGTTTGGAGGATAGAGACATTTTAACTTTACGAGATTATTCGAAAGTCAATTATTAAAAGGCAAATATCTCCCGATCTGTAATAATCTGAGAGACAAAACGTATGTTACTTTGAGGGAACGAATATGTCAACTTCATGTCATACTCACGTCAATGTATGTCGAAGGGTTTGGAGGATAGAGACATTTAAATTTTTAGAGATTATTCGAAAGTCAATTTTTAAAATTAAAATATCTCCCGATCTGTAAGAAATCTGAGAGACAAACCTGATGTCACTTTGAGGGAACGTATATGTCAACTTCCTGTCAGAGTCACGTCAATGTATGTCCAAGGGTTTGGAGGATAGAGACATTTAAATTTTTAGAGAATATTCGAAAGTCAATTTTTAAAAGGCAAATATCTCCCGATCTGTAGGAATCTGAGAGACAAAACTTATGTCACTTAGTGGCAACGTATATGTCAACTTCATGTCAGAATCTCGTCAATGTATGTCCAAGGGTTTGGACGATAGAGACATTTTAATTTTTCGAGATTATTCGAAAGTCAATTTTTGAAAAGTCTAATATCTCCCGATCTGTAGGCAACTAAGAGACAAACCTTATGTCACTTTGAGGGAACGCATTTGTCATCTTCATGTCAGAGTCTCGTCAATGTATGTCCAAGGGTTTGGACGATAGAGACATTTTAATTTTTCGAGATTATTTGAAAGTCAATTTTTAAAAGGCAAATATCTCCCGATCTGTAGGCATCTGAGAGACAAACCTTATGTCACTTTGTGGTAACGCATATGTCAACTTCATGTCAGAGTGTCGTCAATGTATGTATAATGGTTTGGAGGATAGAGACATTTTAATTGTTCGAGATTATTCGAAAGTGAATTATTAAAAGGCAAATATCTCCCGATCTGTAGGAATCTGAGGCAAAACTAATGTCACTTTGAGGGAACATATATGTCAACTTCCTGTCAGAGTCACGTCAATGTATGTCCAAGGGTTTGGAGGATAGAGACATTTAAATTTTTAGAGATTATTCGAAAGTCAATTTTTAAAAGGCAAATATCTCCCGATCTGTAGGAATCTGAGAGACAAAACTTATGTCACTTAGAGGGAACGTATATGTTAACTTCATGTCACAATCTCGTCAATGTATGTCCAAGGGTTTGGACGATAGAGACATTTTAATTTTTCGAGATTATTCGTAAGTCAATTTTTAAAAGGCAAATATCTCCCGATCTGTAGGCATCTGAGAGACAAAACTTATGTCACTTTGAGGGAACGTCTATGTCAACTTCCTGTCAGAGTTACGTCAATGTATGTCGAAGGGTTTGGAGGATAGAGACATTTAAATGTTTAGAGATTATTCGAAATTCAATTTTTAAAAGGCAAATATCTCCCGATCTGTAGGAATCTGAGAGACAAACCTTATGTCACTTTGAGGGAACGCATATGTCAACTTCATGTCAGAGTCTCGTCAATGTATGTCCAAGGGTTTGGAGGATAGAGACATTTTAATTTTTCGAGATTATTCGAAAGTCAATTTTTAAAAGGCAAATATCTCCCGATCTGTAGGCATCTGAGAGACAAACCTTATGTCACTTTGAGGGAACGTATATGTCAACTTCATGTCAGAATCTCGTCAATGTATGCCCAATGGTTTGGACGATAGAGACATTTAAATTTTTAGAGATTATTCGAAAGTCAATTATTAATATTCAAATATCTCCCGATCTGTAGGAATCTGAGAGACAAAACTTATGTCACTTTGAGGGAACGCATATGTAAACGTCCTGTCAGAGTCACGTCAATGTATGTCCAAGGGTTTGGAGGATAGAGACATTTTAATTTTACGAGGTTATTCGAAAGTCAATTTTAAAAGGCAAATATCTCCCGATCTGTAAGAATCTGAGAGACAAAACTTATGTCACTTTGAGGGAACGTATATGTAAACGTCCTGTCAGAGTCACGTCAATGTATGTCCAAGGGTTTGGAGGATAGAGACATTTAAACTTTACGAGATTATTCGAAAGTCAATTATTAAAAGGCAAATATCTCCCGATCTGTAGTAATCAGAGAGACAAAACTTATGTCACTTTGAGGGAACGTACATGTCAACTTCATGTCAGAATCTCGTCAATGTATGTCGAAGGGTTTGGACGATAGAGACATTTTAATTTTTCGAGATTATTCGAAAGTCAATATTTGAAAAGGCAAATATCTCCCGATCTGTATTAATCTGAGAGACAAAACGTATGTTACTTTGAGGGAACGTATATGTCAACTTCCTGTCAGAGTCACGTCAATGTATGTCTAAGGGTTTGAGGATAGAGACATTTAAATTTTTAGAGAATATTCGAAAGTCAATTTTTAAAAGGCAAATATCTCCCGATCTGTAGGAATCTGATAGACAAAACTTATGTCACTTAGTGGCAACGTATATGTCAATTTCATGTCAGAATCTCGTCAATGTATGTCCAAGGGTTTGGACGATAGAGACATTTTAATTTTTCGAGATTATTCGAAAGTCAATTTTTAAAAAGGCAAATATCTCCCGATCTGTAGGCAACTAAGAGACAAACCTTATGTCACTTTGAGGGAACGCATTTGTCATCTTCATGTCAGAGTCTCGTCAATGTATGTCCAAGGGTTTGGACGATAGAGACATTTTAATTTTTCGAGATTATTTGAAAGTCAATTTTTAAAAGGCAAATATCTCCCGATCTGTATGCATCTGAGAGACAAACCTTATGTCACTTTGTGGTAACGCATATGTCAACTTCATGTCAGAGTGTCGTCAATGTATGTCCAAGGGTTTGGAGGATAGAGACATTTTAATTTTTCGAGATTATTCGAAAGTGAATTATTAAATTCAAATATCTCCCGATCTCTAGGAATCTGAGAGGCAAAACTAATGTCACTTTGAGGGAACATATATGTCAACTTCCTGTCAGAGTCACGTCAATGTATGTCCAAGGGTTTGGAGGATAGAGACATTTAAATTTTTAGAGATTATTCGAAAGTCAATTATTAAAAGGCAAATATCTCCCGACCTGTAGGAATCTGAGAGACAAAACTTATGTCACTTTGAGGGAACGTAAATGTAAACGTCCTTTCAGAGTCACGTCAAAGTATGTCCAAGGGTTTGGAGGATAGAGACATTTTAATTTTTCGAGATTATTCGAAAGTCAATTTTTAAAAGGCAAATATCTCCCGATCTGTATTAATCTGAGAGACAAAACTTCTGTCACTTTGAGGGAACGTATATGTCAACTTCATGTAAGAATCTCGTCAATGTATGTCCAAGGGTTTGGACGATAGAGACATTTTAATTTTTCGAGATTATTCGAAAGTCAATTATTAAAAGGCAAATATCTCCCGATCTGTAGGCATCTGAGAGACAAAACTTATGTCACTTTGAGGGAACGTATATGTCAACTTCCTGTCAGAGATACGTCAATGTATGTCGAAGGGTTTGGAGGATAGAGACATTTAAATTCTTAGAGATTATTCGAAAGTCAATTTTTAAAAGGCAAATATCTCCCGATCTGTAGGAATCTGAGAGACAAAACTTATGTCACTTTGAGGGAACGTATATGTCAATTTCCTGTCAGAGTCACGTCAATGTATGTCCAAGGGTTTGGACGATAGAGACATTTTAATTTCTAGAGATTATTCGAAAGTCAATTTTTAAAAGGCAAATATCTCCCGATCTGTAGGAATCTGAGAGACAAAACTTATGTCACTTAGAGGGAACGTATATGTCAACTTCATGTCAGAATCTCGTCAATGTATGCCCAAGGGTTTGGACGATAGAGACATTTTAATTTTTCGAAATTATTCGAAAGTCAATTTTTAAAAGGCAAATATCTCCCGATCTGTAAGCATCTGAGAGACAAACCTTATGTCACTTTGAGGGAACGCATATGTCAACTTCATGTCAGAGTCTCGTCAATGTATGTCCAAGGGTTTGGAGGATAGAGACATTTAAATTTTTCGAGATTATTCGAAAGTGAATTATTAAAAGGCAAATATCTCCCGATCTGTAGGAATCTGAGAGACAACACTTATGTCACTTTGAGGGAACGTATATGTCAACTTCATGTCAGAATCTCGTCAATGTATGTCCAAGGGTTTGGAGGATAGAGACATTTTAATTTTTCGAGATTATTCGAAAGTGAATTATTAAAAGGCAAATATCTCCCGATCTGTAGGAATCTGAGAGGCAAAACTAATGTCACTTTGAGGGAACATATATGTCAACTTCCTGTCAGAGTCACGTCAATATATGTCCAAGGGTTTGGAGGATAGAGACATTTAAATTTTTAGAGATTAATCGAAAGTCAATTTTTGAAAAGGCAAATATCTCCCGATCAATAGGAATCTAAGAGACAAAACTTATGTCACTTTGAGGGAACGTATATGTCAACGTCATGTCAGAATCTCGTCAATGTATGTCTTAGGGTTTGGACGATAGAGACATTTTAATTTTTCGAGATTATTCGAGAGTCTATTTTTAAAAGGCAAATATCTCCCGATCTGTAAGCATCTGAGAGACAAACCTTATGTCACATTGAGGGAACGCATATGTCAACTTCATGTCATACTCACGTCAATGTATGTCGAAGGGTTTGGAGGATAGAGACATTTAAATTTTTAGAGATTATTCGAAAGTCAATTATTAAAAGGCAAATATCTCCCGATCTGTAGGAATCTGAGATTCAAAACTTATGTCACTTTGAGGGAACGTATATGTCAACTTCATGTCAGAGTCACGTCAATGCATGTCCAAGGGTTTGGAGGATAGAGATATTTAAATTTTTAGAGATTATTCGAAAGTCAATTCTTAATAGGCAAATATCACCCGATCTGTAGGAATCTGAGAGACAAAACTTATGTCTCTTTGAGGGAACGTATATGTCAACTTCCTGTCAGAGTCACGTCAATGAATGTGCAAGGGTTTGGAGGATAGAGATATTTAAATTTTTAGAGATTATTCGAAAGTCAATTTTTAATAGGCAAATATCTCCCGATCTGTATTAATCTGAGAGACAAAACTTATGTCACTTTGAGAGAACGTATATGTCAACTTCATGTCATAGTCACGTCAATGTATGTCGAAGTGTTTGGAGGATAGAGACATTTAAATTTTTCGGGATTATTCGAAAGTCAATTCTTAAAAGGCAAATATCTCCCGATCTGTAGGCATCATAGAGACAAACCTTGTTTCACTTTGAGGGAACGCATATGTCAACTTCATGTCAGAGTCTCGTCAATGTATGTCCAAGGGTTTGGAGGATAGAGACATTTTAATTTTTCGAGATTATTCGAAAGTCAATTTTTAAAAAGCAAATATCTCCCGATCTGTAGGAATCTGAGAGACAAAACTTATGTCACTTTGAGGGAACATATATGTCAACGTCCTGTCAGAGTCTCTTCAATGTATGTCCAAGGGTTTGGAGGATAGAGACATTTAAATTTTTAGAGATTATTCGAAAGTCAATTTTTAAAAGGCAAATATCTCCCGATCTGTAGGAATCTGAGAGGCAAAACTTATGTCACTTTGAGGGAACGTATATGTAAACTTCTTGTCAGAGTCACGTCAATGTATGTCCAAGGGTTTGGAGGATAGAGACATTTTAATTTTTCGAGATTATTCGAAAGTCAATTTTTCAAAAGGCAAATATCTCCCGATCTGTAGGAATCTGAGAGACAAAACATATGTCACTTTCAGGGAACATATATGTCAACTTCATGTCAGAATCTCGTCATTGTATGTTCATGGGTTTGGACGATAGAGACATTTTAATTCTTCGAGATTATTCGAAAGTCAATTTTTAAAAGGCAAATATCTCCCGATCTGTAGGCATCTGAGAGACAAACCTTATGTCACTTTGAGGGAATGCGTATGTCAACTTCATGTCAGAGTCTCGTCAATGTATGTCCAAGGGTTTGGAGGATAGAGACATTTTAATTTTTCGAGATTATTCGAAAGTCAACTTTTAAAAGGCAAATATCTCCCGATCTGTAGGAATCTGAGAGACAAAACTTGTCACTTTGAGGGAACATATATGTCAACTTCCTGTCAGAGTCACGTCAATGTATGTCCAAGGGTTTGGAGGATAGAGACATTTAAATTTTTAGAGATTATTCGAAAGTCAATTTTTAAAAGGCAAATATCTCCCGATCTGTAGGAATCTGAGAGACAAAACTTATGTCACTTTGAGGGAACGTATATGTAAACGTCCTGTCAGAGTCACGTCAATGTATGTCCAAGGGTTTGGAGGATAGAGACATTTTAACTTTACGAGATTATTCGAAAGTCAATTATTAAAAGGCAAATATCTCCCGATCTGTAGGAATGTGAGAGACAAAACTTATGTCACTTTGAGGGAACGTACATGTCAACTTCATGTCAGAATCTCGTCAATGTATGTCCAAGGGTTTGGACGATAGAGACATTTTAATTTTTCGAGATTATTCGAAAGTCAATATTTGAAAAGGCAAATATCTCCCGATCTGTATTAATCTGAGAGACAAAACGTATGTTACTTTGAGGGAACGTATATGTCAACTTCATGTCATACTCACGTCAATGTATGTCCAAGGGTTTGGAGGATAGAGACATTTAAATTTTTAGAGATTATTCGAAAGTCAATTTTTAAAAGGCAAATATCTCCCGATCTGTAGGAATCTGAGAGACAAACCTTATGTCACATTGAGGGAACGTATATGTCAACTTCCTGTCAGAGTCACGTCAATGTATGTCCAAGGGTTTGGAGGATAGAGACATTTAAATTTTTAAAGAATATTAGAAAGTCAATTTTTAAAAGGCAAATATCTCCCGATCTGTAGGAATCTGAGAGACAAAACTTATGCCACTTAGTGGCAACGTATATGTCAACTTCATGTCAGTATCTCGTCAATCTATGTCCAAGGGTTTGGACGATAGAGACATTTTAATTTTTCGAGATTATTCGAAAGTCGATTTTTGAAAAGGCAAATATCTCCCGATCTGTAGGCAACTAAGAGACAAACCTTATGTCACTTTGAGGGAACGCATTTGTCATCTTCATGTCAGAGTCTCGTCAATGTATGTCCAAGGGTTTGGACGATAGAGACATTTTAATTTTTCGAGATTATTCGAAAGTCAATTTTTAAAAGGCAAATATCTCCCGATCTGTAGGAATCTGAGAGGCAAAACTAATGTCACTTTGAGGGAACATATATGTCAACTTCCTGTCAGAGTCACGTCAATGTATGTCCAAGGGTTTGGAGGATAGAGACATTTAAATTTTTAGAGATTATTCGAAAGTCAATTATTAAAAGGCAAATATCTCCCGATCTGTAGGAATCAGAGAGACAAACCTTATGTCACAGTGAGGGAACGCTTATGTCAACTTGGTATCAGAGTCACGTCAATGTATGTCCAAGGGTTTGGAGGATAGAGACATTTAAATTTTTAGAGATTATTCGAAAGTCAATTTTTGAAAAGACAAATATCTCCCGATCAATAGGAATCTAAGAAACAAAACTTATGTCACTTTGAGGGAACATATATGTCAAATTCCTGTCTGAGTCTCTTCAATGTATGTCCAAGGGTTTGGAGGATAGAGACATTTAAATTTTTAGAGATTATTCGAAAGTCAATTTTTAAAGGCAAATATCTCCCGATCTGTAGGAATCTGAGAGGCAAAACTTATGTCACTTTGAGGGAACGTATAAGTAAACTTCTTGTCAGAGTCACGTCAATGTATGTCCAAGGGTTTGGAGGATAGAGACATTTTAATTTTTCGAAATTATTCGAAAGTCAATTTTTGAAAAGGCAAATATCTCCCGATCTGTATTAATCTGAGAGACAAAACTTATGTCACTTTGAGGGAACATATATGTCAAATTCCTGTCAGAGTCACGTCAATGTGTGTCGAAGGGTTTGGAGGATAGAGACATTTAAATTTTACGAGATTATTCGAAAGTCAATTTTTAAAAGGCAAATATCTCCCGATCTGTAGGCATCATAGAGGCAAACCTTGTTCCACTTTGAGGGAACACATATGTCAACTTCATGTCAGAGTCTTGTCAATGTATGTCCAAGGGTTTGGAGGATAGAGACATTTTAATTTTTCGAGATTATTCGAAAGTCAATTTTTAAAAAGCAAATATCTCCCAATCTGTAGGAATCTGAGAGACAAAACTTATGTCACTTTGAGGGAACATATATGTCAAATTCCTGTCTGAGTCTCTTCAATGTATGTCCAAGGGTTTGGAGGATAGAGACATTTAATTTTTTAGAGATTATTCGAAAGTCAATTTTTAAAGGCAAATATCTCCCGATCTGTAGGAATCTGAGAGGCAAAACTTATGTCACTTTGAGGGAACGTATAAGTAAACGTCTTGTCAGAGTCACGTCAATGTATGTCCAAGGGTTTGGAGGATAGAGACATTTTAATTTTTCGAGATTATTCGAAAGTCAATTTTTGAAAAGGCAAATATCTCCCGATCTGTAGGAATCTGAGAGACAAATCTTATGTCACTTTGAGGGAACGTATATGTCAACTTGCTGACAGAGTCACGTCAATGTATGTCCAAGGGTTTGGAGGATAGAGACATTTTAATTTTTCGAGATTATTCGAAAGTCAATTTTTAAAAGGCAAATATCTCCCGATCTGTAGGAATCTGAGAGACAAAACTTATGTCACTTTGAGGGACCATATATGTCAACTTCCTGTCAGAGTCACGTCAATGTATGTAGAAGGGTTTGGAGGATAGAGACATTTAAATTATTAGAGATTATTCGAAAGTCAATTATTAAAAGGCAAATATCTCCCGATCTGTAGGAATCTGAGAGACAAAACTTATGTCACTTTGAGGGAACGTATATGTCACCATCCTGTCAGAGTCACGTCAATGTATGTCCAAGGGTTTGGAGGATACAAACATTTAAATTTTTAGAGATTATTCGAAAGTCAATTTTTGAAAAGGCAAATATCTCCCGATCTGTAGGAATCTGAGAGACTAATCTTATGTCACTTTGAGGGAACGTATATGTCAACTTCATGTCAGAATCTCGTCAATGTATGTCCAAGGGTTTGGACGATAGAGACATTTTAATTTTTCGAGATTATTCGAAAGTCAATTTTTAAAAGGCAAATATCTCCCGATCTGCTGGAATCTGAGAGACAAAACTTATGTCACTTTTAGGGAACGTATATGTAAACTTCCTGTCAGAATCACGTCAATGTATGTTAAAGGGTTTCGAGGATAGAGACTTTTTAATTTTTCGAGATTATTCGAAAGTCAATATTTCAAAAGGCAAATATCTCCCGATCTGTAGGAATCTGAGAGACGAACCTTATGTCACTTTGAGGGAATGTATATGTCAACTTCATGTCAGAATCTCGTCAATGTATGTAAAAGGGTTTGGACGATAGAGACATTTTAATTATTCGAGATTATTCGAAAGTCAATTTTTAAAAGGCAAATATCTCTCGATCTGTAAGCATCTGAGAGACAAACCTTATGTCACTTTGAGGGAACGCATATGTCAACTTCGTGTCAGAGTCACATCAATGTATGTCCAAGGGTTTGGAGGATAGAGACATTTAACTTTTTAGAGATTATTCGAAAGCAATTTTTAAAATTCAAATATCTCCCGATCTGTAGGAATCTGAAAGACAAAACATATGTCACTTTGAGGGAACGTATATATCAACGTCCTATCAGAGTCACGTCAATGTATGTCCATGGGTTTGGAGGATACAGACATTTAAATTTTTAGAGATTATTCGAAAGTCATTTTTTAAAAGGCAAATATCTCCCGATCTGTAGGCACCTGAGAGACAAACCTTATGTCACTTTGAGGGAACGCATATGTCAACTTCATGTCAGAGTCTCGTCAATGTATGTCCAAGAGTTTGGAGAATAGAGACATTTTAATTTTTCGAAATTATTCGAAAAGCAATTTTTAAAAAGCAAATATCTCCCGATCTGTAGGAATCTGAGAGACAAATCTTATGTCACTTTGAGGGAACATATATGTCAACTTCCTGTCAGAGTCACTTCAATGTATGTCCAAGGGTTTGGAGGATAGAGACATTTAAATTTTTAGAGATTATTCGAAAGTCAATTTTTAAAAGGCAAATATCTCCCGATCTGTAGGAATCTAAGAGACAAAACTCATGTCACTTTGAGGGAACGTATATGTCAACTTCATGTCAGAATCTCGTCATTGTATGTCCATGGGTTTGGACGATAGAGACATTTTAATTCTTCGAGATTATTCAAAGTCAATTTTTAAAAGGAAAATATCTCCCGATCTGTAGGCATCTGAGAGACAAACCTTATGTCACGTTGAGGGAACGCATATTTAAACTCCATGTCAGAGTCTGGTCAATGTATGTCTAAGGGTTCGGAGGATAGAGACATTTTAATTCTTCGAGATTATTCAAAGTCAATTTTTAAAAAGCAAATATCTCCGGATCCGTATTAATCTGAGAGACAAAACTTATGTCACTTTGAGGGAACGTATATGTCAACTTCGTGTCATGGTCACGTCAATGTATGTCCATGGGTTTGGAGGATAGAGACATTTAAATTTTTAGAGATTATTCGAAAGTTAATTTTTAAAAGGCAAATATCTCCCGATCTGTAGTAATCTGAGTGACAAAACTTATGTCACTTTGAGGGAACGTATATGTCAACTTCATGTCAAAATCTCGTCAATGTATGTCCAAGCGTTTGGAGGATAGAGACATTTTAATTTTTCGAGATTATTCGAAAGTCAATTTGTGAAAGGCAAATATCTCCCAATCTGTAGGAATCTGAAAGACAAAACTTATGTAACTTTGAGGGAACGTAAATGTCAACTTCATGTCAGAATCTCGTCAATGTATGTCCAAGGGTTTGGAGGATAGAGACCTTTTACTTTTTTGAGATTATTCGAAATTCAATTTTTAAAAGGCAAATATCTCCCGATCTGTAGGAATCTGAGAGACAAATCTTATGCCACTTTGAGGGAACGTATATGTCAACTTGATGTCAGAGTGTCGTCAATGTATGTCCAAGGGTTTGAAGGATAGAGACATTTTAATTTTTCGAGAATATTCGAAAGTCAATTTTTAAAAGGCAAATATCTCCCGATCTGTAGGAATCTGAGAGACAAACCTTATGTCACTTTGAGGGAAAACATATGTCAACTTCCTGTCAGAGTCACGTCAATGTATGTCCAAGGGTTTGGAGGATAGACACATTTAAATTTTTAGAGATTATTCGAAAGTCAATATTAAAAGGCAAATATCTCCCGATCTCTAGGAATCTGAGAGACAAAACTTATGTCACTTTGAGGGAACTTATATGTCAACTTCCTGTCAGAGTCACTTCAATGTATGTCCAAGGGTTTAGAGGATAGAGACATTTACATTTTTAGAGATTATTCGAAAGCATATTTTTTAAAAAGCAAATATCTCCCGATCTGTAGGAATCTGAGAGACAAAACTTATGTCACTTTGAGGGAACGCATATGTCAACTTCGTGTCAGAGTTACGTCAATGTATGTCCAAGGGTTTGGAGGATAGAGACATTTAAATTTTTAGAGATTATTCGAAAGCAATTTTTAAAATTCAAATATCTCCCGATCTGTAGGAATCTGAGAGACAAATCTTATGTCACTTTGAGGTAACGTATATGTCAACGTCCTGTCAGAGTCACGTCAATGTATGTCCATGGGTTTGGAGGATACAGACATTTAAATTTTTAGAGATTATTCGAAAGTCATTTTTTAAAAGGCAAATATCTCCCGATCTGTAGGCACCTGAGAGACAAACCTTATGTCACTTTGAGGGAACGCATATGTCAACTTCATGTCAGAGTCTCGTCAATGTATGTCCAAGGGTTTGGAGGGTAGAGACAGTTTAATTTTTCGAGATTATTCGAAAGTCAATTTTTAAAAGGCAAATATCTCCCGATCTGTAGGAATCTGAGAGACAAAACTTATGTCACTTTGAGGGAACATATATGTCAACTTCCTGTCAGAGTCACGTCAATGTATGTCCAAGGGTTTGGAGGATAGAGACATTTAAATTTTTAGAGATTATTCGAAAGTCAATTTAAAGAGGCAAATATCTCCCGATCTGTAAGAATCTGAGAGACAAAACTTATGTCACTTTGAGGGAACGTATATGTCAACATCATGTCAGAATCTCATTAATGTATGTCCAAGGGTTTGGAGGATACAGACATTTAAATTTTTAGAGATTATTAGAAAGTACATTTTTTAAAAAGCAAATATCTCCCGATCTGTAGGAATCTGAGAGACAAATCTTATGTTACTTTGAGGGAACGTATATGTCAACTTGCTGACAGAGTCATGTCAATGTATGTCCAAGGGTTTGGAGGATAGAGACATTTAAATTTTTCGAGAATATTTGAAAGTCAATTTGTAAAATTCAAATATCTACCGATCTGTAGGAATCTGAGAGACAAGACTTACCTCACTTTGAGGGAAAGCATATGTCAACTTCATGTCAGAATCTCGTCAATGTATGTCCAAGGGTTTGGACGATAGAGACGTTTTAATTCTTCGAGATTATTCGAAAGTCAATTTTTAAAAGGCAAATATCTCTCGATCTGCAGGCATCTGAGAGACAAACCTTATGTCACTTTGAAGGAACGCAGCTGTCAACTTCATTTCAGTGTCTCGTTAATGTATGTCCAAGGGTTTGGTGGATAGGGACATTTAAATTTTTAGAGATTATTCGAAAGTCAGTTTTAAAAGGCAAATATCTCCCGATCTGTAGGAATCTGAGAGACAAAACTTATGTCACTTTGAGGGAACGTATATGTAAACTTCCTGTCAGAGTCACGTCAATGTATGACCAAGGGTTTGGAGGATTGAGACTTTTTAATTTTTCGAGATTATTCGACAGTCAATTTCTCAAAAGGCAAATATCTCCCGATCTGTAGGAATCTGAGAGACGACCCTTATATCACTTTGAGGGAACGTATATGTCAACTTCGTGTAAGAATCTCGTCAATGTATGTCCAAGGGTTTGGACGATAGAGACATTTTAATTTTTCGAGATTATTCGAAAGTCAATTTTTAAAAGGCAAATATCTCCCGATCTGTAGGAATCTGAGAGACAAACCTTATGTCACTTTGAGGGAAAACATATGTCAACTTCCTGTCAGAGTCACGTCAATGTATGTCCAAGGGTTTGGAGGATAGACACATTTAAATTTTTAGAGATTATTCGAAAGTCAATATTAAAAGGCAAATATCTCCCGATCTCTAGGAATCTGAGAGACAAAACTTATGTCACTTTGAGGGAACTTATATGTCAACTTCCTGTCAGAGTCACTTCAATGTATGTCCAAGGGTTTAGAGGATAGAGACATTTAAATTTTTAGAGATTATTCGAAAGCATATTTTTTAAAAAGCAAATATCTCCGGATCCGTATTAATCTGAGAGACAAAACTTATGTCACTTTGAGGGAACGTATATGTCAACTTCGTGTCATGGTCACGTCAATGTATGTCCATGGGTTTGGAGGATAGAGACATTTAAATTTTTAGAGATTATTCGAAAGTCAATTTTTAAAAGGCAAATATCTCCCGATCTGTAGTAATCTGAGTGACAAAACTTATGTCACTTTGAGGGAACGTATATGTCAACTTCATGTCAAAATCTCGTCAATGTATGTCCAAGCGTTTGGAGGATAGAGACATTTTAATTTTTCGAGATTATTCGAAAGTCAATTTGTGAAAGGCAAATATCTCCCAATCTGTAGGAATCTGAAAGACAAAACTTATGTAACTTTGAGGGAACGTAAATGTCAACTTCATGTCAGAATCTCGTCAATGTATGTCCAAGGGTTTGGAGGATAGAGACCTTTTACTTTTTCGAGATTATTCGAAATTCAATTTTTAAAAGGCAAATATCTCCCGATCTGTAGGAATCTGAGAGACAAATCTTATGCCACTTTGAGGGAACGTATATGTCAACTTGATGTCAGAGTGTCGTCAATGTATGTCCAAGGGTTTGAAGGATAGAGACATTTTAATTTTTCGAGAATATTCGAAAGTCAATTTTTAAAAGGCAAATATCTCCCGATCTGTAGGAATCTGAGAGACAAACCTTATGTCACTTTGAGGGAAAACATATGTCAACTTCCTGTCAGAGTCACGTCAATGTATGTCCAAGGGTTTGGAGGATAGACACATTTAAATTTTTAGAGATTATTCGAAAGTCAATATTAAAAGGCAAATATCTCCCGATCTCTAGGAATCTGAGAGACAAAACTTATGTCACTTTGAGGGAACTTATATGTCAACTTCCTGTCAGAGTCACTTCAATGTATGTCCAAGGGTTTAGAGGATAGAGACATTTACATTTTTAGAGATTATTCGAAAGCATATTTTTTAAAAAGCAAATATCTCCCGATCTGTAGGAATCTGAGAGACAAAACTTATGTCACTTTGAGGGAACGCATATGTCAACTTCGTGTCAGAGTTACGTCAATGTATGTCCAAGGGTTTGGAGGATAGAGACATTTAAATTTTTAGAGATTATTCGAAAGCAATTTTTAAAATTCAAATATCTCCCGATCTGTAGGAATCTGAGAGACAAATCTTATGTCACTTTGAGGTAACGTATATGTCAACGTCCTGTCAGAGTCACGTCAATGTATGTCCATGGGTTTGGAGGATACAGACATTTAAATTTTTAGAGATTATTCGAAAGTCATTTTTTAAAAGGCAAATATCTCCCGATCTGTAGGCACCTGAGAGACAAACCTTATGTCACTTTGAGGGAACGCATATGTCAACTTCATGTCAGAGTCTCGTCAATGTATGTCCAAGGGTTTGGAGGGTAGAGACAGTTTAATTTTTCGAGATTATTCGAAAGTCAATTTAAAGAGGCAAATATCTCCCGATCTGTAAGAATCTGAGAGACAAAACTTATGTCACTTTGAGGGAACGTATATGTCAACATCATGTCAGAATCTCATTAATGTATGTCCAAGGGTTTGGAGGATACAGACATTTAAATTTTTAGAGATTATTAGAAAGTACATTTTTTAAAAAGCAAATATCTCCCGATCTGTAGGAATCTGAGAGACAAATCTTATGTTACTTTGAGGGAACGTATATGTCAACTTGCTGACAGAGTCATGTCAATGTATGTCCAAGGGTTTGGAGGATAGAGACATTTAAATTTTTCGAGAATATTTGAAAGTCAATTTGTAAAATTCAAATATCTACCGATCTGTAGGAATCTGAGAGACAAGACTTACCTCACTTTGAGGGAAAGCATATGTCAACTTCATGTCAGAATCTCGCCAATGTATGTCCAAGGGTTTGGACGATAGAGACGTTTTAATTCTTCGAGATTATTCGAAAGTCAATTTTTAAAAGGCAAATATCTCTCGATCTGCAGGCATCTGAGAGACAAACCTTATGTCACTTTGAAGGAACGCAGCTGTCAACTTCATTTCAGTGTCTCGTTAATGTATGTCCAAGGGTTTGGAGGATAGTGACATTTTAATTTTTTGAGATTATTCGAAAGTCAATTTTTGAAAAGGCAAATATCTCCCGATCTGTAGAAATCTGAGAGACAAAACTTAAGTCACTTTGAGGGAACGTATATGTAAACTTCCTGTTAGAGTCATGTCAATGTATGTCCAAGGGTTTGGAGGATAGGGACATTTAAATTTTTAGAGATTATTCGAAAGTCAGTTTTAAAAGGCAAATATCTCCCGATCTGTAGGAATCTGAGAGACAAAACTTATGTCACTTTGAGGGAACGTATATGTCAACTTCCTGTCAGAGTCACGTCAATGTATGACCAAGGGTTTGGAGGATTGAGACTTTTTAATTTTTCGAGATTATTCGACAGTCAATTTCTCAAAAGGCAAATATCTCCCGATCTGTAGGAATCTGAGAGACGACCCTTATATCACTTTGAGGGAACGTATATGTCAACTTCGTGTAAGAATCTCGTCAATGTATGTCCAAGGGTTTGGACGATAGAGACATTTTAATTTTTCGAGATTATTCGAAAGTCAATTTTTAAAAGGCAAATATCTCCCGATCTGTAGGAATCTGAGAGACAAACCTTATGTCACTTTGAGGGAAAACATATGTCAACTTCCTGTCAGAGTCACGTCAATGTATGTCCAAGGGTTTGGAGGATAGACACATTTAAATTTTTAGAGATTATTCGAAAGTCAATATTAAAAGGCAAATATCTCCCGATCTCTAGGAATCTGAGAGACAAAACTTATGTCACTTTGAGGGAACGCATATGTCAACTTCGTGTCAGAGTTACGTCAATGTATGTCCAAGGGTTTGGAGGATAGAGACATTTAAATTTTTAGAGATTATTCGAAAGCAATTTTTAAAATTCAAATATCTCCCGATCTGTAGGAATCTGAGAGACAAATCTTATGTCACTTTGAGGTAACGTATATGTCAACGTCCTGTCAGAGTCACGTCAATGTATGTCCATGGGTTTGGAGGATACAGACATTTAAATTTTTAGAGATTATTCGAAAGTCATTTTTTAAAAGGCAAATATCTCCCGATCTGTAGGCACCTGAGAGACAAACCTTATGTCACTTTGAGGGAACGCATATGTCAACTTCATGTCAGAGTCTCGTCAATGTATGTCCAAGGGTTTGGAGGGTAGAGACAGTTTAATTTTTCGAGATTATTCGAAAGTCAATTTTTAAAAGGCAAATATCTCCCGATCTGTAGGAATCTGAGAGACAAAACTTATGTCACTTTGAGGGAACATATATGTCAACTTCCTGTCAGAGTCACGTCAATGTATGTCCAAGGGTTTGGAGGATAGAGACATTTAAATTTTTAGAGATTATTCGAAAGTCAATTTAAAGAGGCAAATATCTCCCGATCTGTAAGAATCTGAGAGACAAAACTTATGTCACTTTGAGGGAACGTATATGTCAACATCATGTCAGAATCTCATTAATGTATGTCCAAGGGTTTGGAGGATACAGACATTTAAATTTTTAGAGATTATTAGAAAGTACATTTTTTAAAAAGCAAATATCTCCCGATCTGTAGGAATCTGAGAGACAAATCTTATGTTACTTTGAGGGAACGTATATGTCAACTTGCTGACAGAGTCATGTCAATGTATGTCCAAGGGTTTGGAGGATAGAGACATTTAAATTTTTCGAGAATATTTGAAAGTCAATTTGTAAAATTCAAATATCTACCGATCTGTAGGAATCTGAGAGACAAGACTTACCTCACTTTGAGGGAAAGCATATGTCAACTTCATGTCAGAATCTCGTCAATGTATGTCCAAGGGTTTGGACGATAGAGACGTTTTAATTCTTCGAGATTATTCGAAAGTCAATTTTTAAAAGGCAAATATCTCTCGATCTGCAGGCATCTGAGAGACAAACCTTATGTCACTTTGAAGGAACGCAGCTGTCAACTTCATTTCAGTGTCTCGTTAATGTATGTCCAAGGGTTTGGAAGATAGTGACATTTTAATTTTTTGAGATTATTCGAAAGTCAATTTTTGAAAAGGCAAATATCTCCCGATCTGTAGAAATCTGAGAGACAAAACTTAAGTCACTTTGAGGGAACGTATATGTAAACTTCCTGTTAGAGTCATGTCAATGTATGTCCAAGGGTTTGGAGGATAGGGACATTTAAATTTTTAGAGATTATTCGAAAGTCAGTTTTAAAAGGCAAATATCTCCCGATCTGTAGGAATCTGAGAGACAAAACTTATGTCACTTTGAGGGAACGTATATGTAAACTTCCTGTCAGAGTCACGTCAATGTATGACCAAGGGTTTGGAGGATTGAGACTTTTTAATTTTTCGAGATTATTCGACAGTCAATTTCTCAAAAGGCAAATATCTCCCGATCTGTAGGAATCTGAGAGACGACCCTTATATCACTTTGAGGGAACGTATATGTCAACTTCGTGTAAGAATCTCGTCAATGTATGTCCAAGGGTTTGGACGATAGAGACATTTTAATTTTTCGAGATTATTCGAAAGTCAATTTTTAAAAGGCAAATATCTCCCGATCTGTAGGAATCTGAGAGACAAACCTTATGTCACTTTGAGGGAAAACATATGTCAACTTCCTGTCAGAGTCACGTCAATGTATGTCCAAGGGTTTGGAGGATAGAGACATTTAAATTTTTAGAGATTATTCGAAAGCATATTTTTTAAAAAGCAAATATCTCCCGATCTGTAGGAATCTGAGAGACAAAACTTATGTCACTTTGAGGGAACGCATATGTCAACTTCGTGTCAGAGTTACGTCAATGTATGTCCAAGGGTTTGGAGGATAGAGACATTTAAATTTTTAGAGATTATTCGAAAGCAATTTTTAAAATTCAAATATCTCCCGATCTGTAGGAATCTGAGAGACAAATCTTATGTCACTTTGAGGTAACGTATATGTCAACGTCCTGTCAGAGTCACGTCAATGTATGTCCATGGGTTTGGAGGATACAGACATTTAAATTTTTAGAGATTATTCGAAAGTCATTTTTTAAAAGGCAAATATCGCCCGATCTGTAGGCACCTGAGAGACAAACCTTATGTCACTTTGAGGGAACGCATATGTCAACTTCATGTCAGAGTCTCGTCAATGTATGTCCAAGGGTTTGGAGGATAGAGACATTTTAATTTTTCGAGATTATTCGAAAGTCAATTTTTAAAAGGCAAATATCTCCCGATCTGTAGGAATCTGAGAGACAAAACTTATGTCACTTTGAGGGAACATATATGTCAACTTCCTGTCAGAGTCACGTCAATGTATGTCCAAGGGTTTGGAGGATAGAGACATTTAAATTTTTAGAGATTATTCGAAAGTCAATTTAAAGAGGCAAATATCTCCCGATCTGTAAGAATCTGAGAGACAAAACTTATGTCACTTTGAGGGAACGTATATGTCAACATCATGTCAGAATCTCATTAATGTATGTCCAAGGGTTTGGAGGATACAGACATTTAAATTTTTAGAGATTATTAGAAAGTACATTTTTTAAAAAGCAAATATCTCCCGATCTGTAGGAATCTGAGAGACAAATCTTATGTTACTTTGAGGGAACGTATATGTCAACTTGCTGACAGAGTCATGTCAATGTATGTCCAAGGGTTTGGAGGATAGAGACATTTAAATTTTTCGAGAATATTTGAAAGTCAATTTGTAAAATTCAAATATCTACCGATCTGTAGGAATCTGAGAGACATGACTTACCTCACTTTGAGGGAAAGCATATGTCAACTTCATGTCAGAATCTCGTCAATGTATGTCCAAGGGTTTGGACGATAGAGACGTTTTAATTCTTCGAGATTATTCGAAAGTCAATTTTTAAAAGGCAAATATCTCTCGATCTGCAGGCATCTGAGAGACAAACCTTATGTCACTTTGAAGGAACGCAGCTGTCAACTTCACTTCAGTGTCTCGTTAATGTATGTCCAAGGGTTTGGAGGATAGTGACATTTTAATTTTTTGAGATTATTCGAAAGTCAATTTTTTAAAAGGCAAATATCTCCCGATCTGTAGAAATCTGAGAGACAAAACTTAAGTCACTTTGAGGGAACGTATATGTAAACTTCCTGTTAGAGTCATGTCAATGTATGTCCAAGGGTTTGGAGGATAGGGACATTTAAATTTTTAGAGATTATTCGAAAGTCAGTTTTAAAAGGCAAATATCTCCCGATCTGTAGGAATCTGAGAGACAAAACTTATGTCACTTTGAAGGAACGTATATGTAAACTTCCTGTCAGAGTCACGTCAATGTATGACCAAGGGTTTGGAGGATTGAGACTTTTTAATTTTTCGAGATTATTCGACAGTCAATTTCTCAAAAGGCAAATATCTCCCGATCTGTAGGAATCTGAGAGACGACCCTTATATCACTTTGAGGGAACGTATATGTCAACTTCGTGTAAGAATCTCGTCAATGTATGTCCAAGGGTTTGGACGATAGAGACATTTTAATTTTTCGAGATTATTCGAAAGTCAATTTTTAAAAGGCAAATATCTCCCGATCTGTAAGCATCTGAGAGACAAACCTTATGTCACTTTGAGGGAACGCATATGTCAACTTCATGTCAGAGTCTTGATAATGTATGTCCAAGGGTTTGGAGGATAGAGACATTTCAATTTTTCCAGATTATTCGAAAGTCAAATTTTTGAAAAGGCAAATATCTCCCGATCTGTATTAATCTGAGAGACAAAACTTATGTCACTTTGAGGGAACGTATATGTCAACTTGATGTCATAGTCACGTCAATGTATGTCGAAGGGTTTGGAGGATAGAGACATTTAAATTTTTCGAGATTATTCGAAAGTCAATTTTTAAAATTCAAATATCTCCCGATCTGTAGGCATCATAGAGACAAACCTTGTTCCACTTTGAGGGAACGCATATGTCAACTTCATGTCAGAGTCTCGTCAATGTATGTCCAAGGGTTTGGAGGATAGAGACATTTTAATTTTTCGACATTATTCGAAAGTCAATTTTTAAAAAGCAAATATCTCCCAATCTGTAGGAATCTGAGAGACAAAACTTATGTCACTTTGAGGGAACATATATGTCAAATTCCTGTCTGAGTCTCGTCAATGTATGTATAAGGGTTTGGAAGATAGAGAAATTTAAATTTTTAGAGATTATTCGAAAGTCAATTTTTAAAGGCAAATATCTCCCGATCTGTAGGAATCTGAGAGGCAAAACTTATGTCACTTTGAGGGAACGTATAAGTAAACTTCTTGTCAGAGTCACGTCAATGTATGTCCAAGGGTTTGGAGGATAGAGACATTTTAATTTTTCGAAATTATTCGAAAGTCAATTTTTCAAAAGGCAAATATCTCCCGATCTGAATTAATCTGAGAGACGACCCTTATATTACTTTGAGGGAACGTATATGTCAACTTCCTGTCAGAGTCACGTCAATGTATGTCCAAGGGTTTGGAGGATAGAGACATTTAAATTTTTAGAGATTATTCGAAAGTCAATTATTAGAAGGCAAATATCTCCCGATCTGTAGGAATCTGAGGATCAAAACTTATGTCACTTTGAGGGAACGTATATGTAAACTTCTTGTCAGAGTCACGTCAATGTATGTCCAAGGGTTTGGAGGATAGAGACATTTTAATTTTTCGAGATTATTCGAAAGTCAATTTTTCAAAAGGCAAATAACTCCCGATCTGTAGGAATCTGTGAGACAAAACTTATGTCACTTTGAGGGAACATATACGTCAACTTCATGTCAGAGTCACGTCAATGTATGTCCAAGGGTTTGGAGGATAGAGACATTTTAATTTTTCAAGATTATTCGAAAGTCAATTTGTGAAAGGCAAATATCTCCCGATCTGTAGCAATCTGAGAGACAAAACTTATGCCACTTTGAGGGAACGCATATGTCAACGTCGTGTCAGAGTCACGTCAATGTATGTATAAGGGTTTGGAGGATAGAGACATTTAAATTTTTAGAGATTATTCGAAAGCAATTTTTAAAATTCAAATATCTCCCGATCTGTAGGAATCTGAGAGACAAAACTTATGTCACTTTGAGGGAACGTATATGTCAACGTCCTGTCAGAGTCACGTCAATGTATGTCAATGGGTTTGGAGGATACAGACATTTAAATTTTTAGAGATTATTCGAAAGTCAATTTTTAAAAGGCAAATATCTCCCGAACTGTAGGAATCTTAGAGACAAAACTTATGTCACTTTGAGGGAACGTATATGTTAACTTCCTGTCAGAGTCATGTCAATGTATGTCCAAGTGTTTGGAGGATAGAGACATTTAAATTTTTCGACATTATTCGAAAGTCAATTTTTAAAAGGCAAATATCTCCCGATCTGTAGGAATCAAAGAGAAAAAACTTATGTCACTTTGAGGGAACGTATATGTCAACTTCATATCATTGTCACGTCAATGTATGTCCAAGGGTTTGGAGGATAGAAACATCTAAATTTTTAGAGATTATTCGAAAGTCAATTTGTAAAAGGCAAATATCTCCCGATCTGTAGGAATCTGAGAGACAAAGATAATGTCACTTTGTGGGAACGAATATGTAAACTTCCTGTCAGAGTCACGTCAATGTATGTCCAAGTGTTTGGAGGATACAGAAATTTAAATTTTTCGAGATTATTCGAAAGTCAATTTGTGAAATGGCAAATATTTCCCGATCTGTAGGAATCTGAGAGACAACCCTTATGTCACTTTGTGAGAAAGTATATGTCAACTTCATGTCAGAATCTCGTCAATGTATGTAAAAGGGTTTGGACGATTGAGACATTTAAATTTTTCGCGATTATTCGAAAGTCAATTTTTAAAAGGCAAATATCTCCCGATCTGTAGGCATCTGAGAGACAAAACTTATGTCACTTTGAGGGAACGCATATATCAACGTCCTGTCAGAGTCACGTCAATGTATGTAAATTGGTTTGGAGGATAGAGACATTTAAATTTTTCGAGATTATTCGAAAGTCAATTTTAAACGGCAAATATCTCCCGATCTGTAGGCACCTGATAGACAAAACGTATGTCACTTTGAGGGAACGTATGTGTGAACTTCATGTCATAGTCACGTCAATGTATGTCAAAGGGTTTGGAGGATAGAGACATTTAAATTTTTTGAGATTATTCGAAAGTCAATTATTAAAATTCAAATATCTCCCGATCTGTAGGAATCTGAGAGACAAAACTTATGTCACTTTGAGGGAACGTATATGTCAACTTCCTGTCAGAGGTACGTAAATGTATGTCCAAGGGTTTGGAGGATAGGGACATTTTAATTTTTTGAGATTATTCGAAAGTCAATTTTTGAAAAGGCAAATATCTCCCGATCTGTAGGAATCTGAGAGACAAAACTTATGTCACTTTGAGGGAACGTATATATCAACTTCCTGTCAGAGTCACGTCAATGTATGTCCATGAGTTTGGAGGATAGAGACATTTTAATTTTTAGAGATTATTCGAAAGTCAATTTTTAAAAAACAAATATCTTCCGATCTGTAGGAATCTGATAGACAAACCTTATGTCACATTGAGAGAACGAATATGTCAACTTCATGTCAGAATCTCGTCAATGTATGGCCAAGGGTTTGGAGGATAGAGACATTTAAATTTTTCGAGATTATTCGAAAGTCAATTTTTGAAAAGGCAAATATCTCCCGATCTGTATTAATCTGAGAGACAAAACTTATGTCACTTTGAGGGAACGTATATGTCAACTTCATGTCATAGTCACGTCAATGTATGTAGAAGGGTTTGGAGGATAGAGACATCTAAATTTTTAGAGATTATTCGAAAGTCAATTTTTAAAATTCAAATATCTACCGATCTGTAGGAATCTGAGAGACAAAACTTATGTCACTTTGAGAGCACGTATATGTCAACTTCCTGTCAGAGGTACGTCAATGTATGTCCAAGGGTTTGCAGGATAGAGACATTTAAATTTTTAGAGATTATTCGAAAGTCAATTATTAAAAGGCAAATATCTCCCGATCTGTAGGAATCTGAGAGACAAAGCTAATGTCACTTTGAGGGAACGTATATGTCAACTTCATGTCAGAGGTACGTCAATGTATGTCCAAGTGTTTGGAGGATACAGACATTTAAATTTTTGGAGATTATTCGAAAGTCACTTTGTGAAATAGCAAATATCTCCCGATCTGTAGGAATCTGAGAGACAAACCTTATGTCACTTTGTGAGAACGTATCTGTCAACTTCATGTCAGAGTCACGTCAATGTATGACGAAGGGTTTGGAGGATAGAGACACTTAAATTTTTAGAGATTATTTGAATTTCAAGTTTTGTAAAGGCAAATATCTCCCGATCTGTATTAATCTGAGAGACAAAACTTATGTCACTTTGAGGGAACGTATATGTCAACTTCATGTCATAGTCACGTCAATGTATGTCGATGGGTTTGGAGGATAGAGACATTTAAATTTTTCGAGATTATTCGAAAGTCAATTTTTAAAAGGCAAATATCTCCCGATCTGTAGGCATCATAGAGACAAACCATGTTTCACTTTGAGGGAACGCACATGTCAACTTCATGTCAGAGTATCGTCAATGTATGTCCAAGGGTTTGGAGGATAGAAGACATTTTAATTTTTCGAGATTATTCGAAAGTCAATTTTTAAAAAGCAAATATCTCCCGATCTGTATTAATCTGAGAGACAAAACTTATGTCACTTTGAGGGAACATATATGTCAACGTCCTGTCAGAGTCTCTTCAATGTATGTCCAAGGGTTTGGAGGATAGAGACATTTAAATTTTTAGAGATTATTCGAAAGTCAATTTTTAAAAGGCAAATATCTCCCGATCTGTAGGAATCTGAGAGGCAAAACTTATGTCACTTTGAGGGAACGTATATGTAAACTTCTTGTCAGAGTCACGTCAATGTATGTCCAAGTGTTTGGAGGATAGAGAAATTTTAATTTGTCGAGATTATTCTAAAGTCAATTTTTCAAAAGGCAAATATCTCCCGATCTGTAGGAATCTGAGAGACAAAACTTATGTCACTTTGAGGGAACGTATATGTCAACTTCATGTCAGAATCTCGTCATTGTATGTTCATGGGTTTGGTCGATAGAGACATTTTAATTTTTCGAGATTATTCGAAAGTCAATTTTTAAAAGGCAAATATCTCCCAATCTGTAGGCATCTGAGAGACAACCCTTATGTCACTTTGAGGGAACGCATATGTCAAATTCATGTCAGAGTCTCGTCAATGTTTGTCCAAGGGTTTGGAGGATAGAGACATTTTAATTTTTCGAGATTATTCGAAAGTCAATTTTTAAAAGGCAAATATCTCCCGATCTGTAGGCATCTGAGAGACAAACCTTATGTCAGTTTGTGGGAACGTATATGTCAACTTCATGTCAGAGTCTCGTCAATGTATGTCCAAGGGTTTGGAGGATAGAGACATTTTAATTTTTCGAGATTATTCGAAAGTCAATTATTAAAAGGCAAATATCTCCCGATCTGTAGGAATCTGAGAGACAAAACTTATGTCACTTTGAGGGAACGTAAATGTCAACTTCCTGTCAGAGTGTTGTCAGTGTATGTCCAAGGGTTTGGAGGATAGACACATTTAAATTTTTAGAGATTATTCGAAAGTCAATTTTTGAAAAGGCAAATATCTCCCGATCTGTATTAATCTGAGAGACAAACCTTATGTCACTTTGAGGGAACGTATATGTCAACTTCATGTAAAAATCTTGTCAATGTATGTAAAAGGGTTTGGAGGATAGAGACATTTTAATTTTTCGAGATTATTCGAAGGTCAATTTGTGAAAGGCAAATATCTCCCGATCTGTAGGAATCTGAGAGACAAAACTTATGTCACTTTGAGGGAACTCAAATGTCAACTTCATATCAGAGTCACGTCAATGTATGTCCAAGGGTTTGGAGGATAGAGACATTTAAAATTTAGAGATTATTCGAAAGTCAATATTTAAAATTCAAATATCTCCCGATCTGTAGGAATCTGAGAGGCAAAACTTATGTCACTTTGAGGGAACGTATATGTCAACTTCATGTCAGAGTCTCGTTAATGTATGTCCAAGGGTTTGGAGGATAGTGACATTTTAATTTTTCGAGATTATTCGAAAGTCAATTTTTGAAAAGGCAAATATCTCCCGATCTGTATTAATCTGAGAGACAAAACTTATGTCACTTTGAGGGAACGTACATGTTAACTTCATGTCAAAGTCACGTCAATGTATGTCCAAGGGTTTGGACGATAGAGACATTATAATTTTTCGAAATTATTCGAAAGTCAATTTTTAAAAGGCAAATATCTCCCGATCAGTAGGCATATGAGAGACAAACCTTATGTCACTTTGAGGGAATGCATATGTCAACTTCATGTCAGAGTCTCGTCAATGTATGTACAAGGGTTTGGAGGATAGAGACATTTTAATTTTTCGAGATTATTCGAAAGTCAATTTCTAAAAGGTAAATATCTCCAGATCTGTAGGAATCTGAGAGACAAAACTTATGTCACTTTGAGGGAACGTATATGTAAACTTCCTGTCAGAGTCACGTCAATGTATGTCGAAGGGTTTGGAGGATAGAGACATTTCAATTTTTCGAGATTATTCGAAAGTCAATTTTTAAAATTCAAATATCTCCCAATCTGTAGAAATCTGAGAGACAAAACTTATGTCACTTTGAGGGAACGGATATGTCAACTTCCTGCCGGAGGTGCGTCAATGTATGTCAGAAGGTTTGCAGGATAGAGACATTTAAATTTTTAGAGATTATTCGAAAGTCAATTTTTGAAAAGGCAAATATCTCCCGATCTGTAGGAATCTGAGAGACAAAACTTATGTCACTTTGAGGGAACGTATATGTCAACTTCATGTCAGAATCTCGTCAATGTATGGCCAAGGGTTTGGAGGATAGAGACATTTTAATTTTTCGAGATTATTCGAAAGTCAATTTTTGAAAAGGCAAATATCTCCCGATCTGTATTAATCTGAGAGACAAAACTTATGTCACTTTGAGGGAACGCATATATCAACTTCATGTCATAGTCACGTCAATGTATGTAAAAGGGTTTGGAGAATAGAGACATCTAAATTTTTAGAGATTATTCGAAAGTCAATTTTTAAAATTCAAATATCTACCGATCTGTAGGAATCTGAGAGACAAAACTTATGTCACTTTGAGGGAACGTATATGTCAACATCATGTCAGAATCTCATTAATGTATGTCCAAGGGTTTGGAGGATACAGACATTTAAATTTTTAGAGATTATTCGAAAGTCATTTTTTAAAAGGCAAATATCGCCCGATCTGTAGGCACCTGAGAGACAAACCTTATGTCACTTTGAGGGAACGCATATGTCAACTTCATGTCAGAGTCTCGTCAATGTATGTCCAAGGGTTTGGAGGATAGAGACATTTTAATTTTTCGAGATTATTCGAAAGTCAATTTTTAAAAGGCAAATATCTCCCGATCTGTAGGAATCTGAGAGACAAAACTTATGTCACTTTGAGGGAACATATATGTCAACTTCCTGTCAGAGTCACGTCAATGTATGTCAAAGGGTTTGGAGGATAGAGACATTTAAATTTTTAGAGATTATTCGAAAGTCAATTTAAAGAGGCAAATATCTCCCGATCTGTAAGAATCTGAGAGACAAAACTTATGTCACTTTGAGGGAACGTATATGTCAACATCATGTCAGAATCTCATTAATGTATGTCCAAGGGTTTGGAGGATACAGACATTTAAATTTTTAGAGATTATTAGAAAGTACATTTTTTAAAAAGCAAATATCTCCCGATCTGTAGGAATCTGAGAGACAAATCTTATGTTACTTTGAGGGAACGTATATGTCAACTTGCTGACAGAGTCATGTCAATGTATGTCCAAGGGTTTGGAGGATAGAGACATTTAAATTTTTCGAGAATATTTGAAAGTCAATTTGTAAAATTCAAATATCTACCGATCTGTAGGAATCTGAGAGACATGACATACCTCACTTTGAGGGAAAGCATATGTCAACTTCATGTCAGAATCTCGTCAATGTATGTCCAAGGGTTTGGACGATAGAGACGTTTTAATTCTTCGAGATTATTCGAAAGTCAATTTTTAAAAGGCAAATATCTCTCGATCTGCAGGCATCTGAGAGACAAACCTTATGTCACTTTGAAGGAACGCAGCTGTCAACTTCATTTCAGTGTCTCGTTAATGTATGTCCAAGGGTTTGGAGGATAGTGACATTTTAATTTTTTGAGATTATTCGAAAGTCAATTTTTGAAAAGGCAAATATCTCCCGATCTGTAGAAATCTGAGAGACAAAACTTAAGTCACTTTGAGGGAACGTATATGTAAACTTCCTGTTAGAGTCATGTCAATGTATGTCCAAGGGTTTGGAGGATAGGGACATTTAAATTTTTAGAGATTATTCGAAAGTCAGTTTTAAAAGGCAAATATCTCCCGATCTGTAGGAATCTGAGAGACAAAACTTATGTCACTTTGAAGGAACGTATATGTAAACTTCCTGTCAGAGTCACGTCAATGTATGACCAAGGGTTTGGAGGATTAAGACTTTTTAATTTTTCGAGATTATTCGACAGTCAATTTCTCAAAAGGCAAATATCTCCCGATCTGTAGGAATCTGAGAGACGACCCTTATATCACTTTGAGGGAACGTATATGTCAACTTCGTGTAAGAATCTCGTCAATGTATGTCCAAGGGTTTGGACGATAGAGACATTTTAATTTTTCGAGATTATTCGAAAGTCAATTTTTAAAAGGCAAATATCTCCCGATCTGTAAGCATCTGAGAGACAAACCTTATGTCACTTTGAGGGAACGCATATGTCAACTTCATGTCAGAGTCTTGATAATGTATGTCCAAGGGTTTGGAGGATAGAGACATTTCAATTTTTCCAGATTATTCGAAAGTCAATTTTTGAAAAGGCAAATATCTCCCGATCTGTATTAATCTGAGAGACAAAACTTATGTCACTTTGAGGGAACGTATATGTCAACTTCATGTCATAGTCACGTCAATGTATGTCGAAGGGTTTGGAGGATAGAGACATTTAAATTTTTCGAGATTATTCGAAAGTCAATTTTTAAAATTCAAATATCTCCCGATCTGTAGGCATCATAGAGACAAACCTTGTTCCACTTTGAGGGAACGCATATGTCAACTTCATGTCAGAGTCTCGTCAATGTATGTCCAAGGGTTTGGAGGATAGAGACATTTTAATTTTTCGACATTATTCGAAAGTCAATTTTTAAAAAGCAAATATCTCCCAATCTGTAGGAATCTGAGAGACAAAACTTATGTCACTTTGAGGGAACATATATGTCAAATTCCTGTCTGAGTCTCGTCAATGTATGTATAAGGGTTTGGAAGATAGAGAAATTTAAATTTTTAGAGATTATTCGAAAGTCAATTTTTAAAGGCAAATATCTCCCGATCTGTAGGAATCTGAGAGGCAAAACTTATGTCACTTTGAGGGAACGTATAAGTAAACTTCTTGTCAGAGTCACGTCAATGTATGTCAAAGGGTTTGGAGGATAGAGACATTTTAATTTTTCGAAATTATTCGAAAGTCAATTTTTCAAAAGGCAAATATCTCCCGATCTGAATTAATCTGAGAGACGACCCTTATATTACTTTGAGGGAACGTATATGTCAACTTCCTGTCAGAGTCACGTCAATGTATGTCCAAGGGTTTGGAGGATAGAGACATTTAAATTTTTAGAGATTATTCGAAAGTCAATTATTAGAAGGCAAATATCTCCCGATCTGTAGGAATCTGAGGATCAAAACTTATGTCACTTTGAGGGAACGTATATGTAAACTTCTTGTCAGAGTCACGTCAATGTATGTCCAAGGGTTTGGAGGATAGAGACATTTTAATTTTTCGAGATTATTCGAAAGTCAATTTTTCAAAAGGCAAATAACTCCCGATCTGTAGGAATCTGTGAGACAAAACTTATGTCACTTTGAGGGAACATATACGTCAACTTCATGTCAGAGTCACGTCAATGTATGTCCAAGGTTTTGGAGGATAGAGACATTTTAATTTTTCAAGATTATTCGAAAGTCAATTTGTGAAAGGCAAATATCTCCCGATCTGTAGCAATCTGAGAGACAAAACTTATGCCACTTTGAGGGAACGCATATGTCAACGTCGTGTCAGAGTCACGTCAATGTATGTATAAGGGTTTGGAGGATAGAGACATTTAAATTTTTAGAGATTATTCGAAAGCAATTTTTAAAATTCAAATATCTCCCGATCTGTAGGAATCTGAGAGACAAAACTTATGTCACTTTGAGGGAACGTATATGTCAACGTCCTGTCAGAGTCACGTCAATGTATGTCAATGGGTTTGGAGGATACAGACATTTAAATTTTTAGAGATTATTCGAAAGTCAATTTTTAAAAGGCAAATATCTCCCGAACTGTAGGAATCTTAGAGACAAAACTTATGTCACTTTGAGGGAACGTATATGTTAACTTCCTGTCAGAGTCATGTCAATGTATGTCCAAGTGTTTGGAGGATAGAGACATTTAAATTTTTCGACATTATTCGAAAGTCAATTTTTAAAAGGCAAATATCTCCCGATCTGTAGGAATCAAAGAGAAAAAACTTATGTCACTTTGAGGGAACGTATATGTCAACTTCATATCATTGTCACGTCAATGTATGTCCAAGGGTTTGGAGGATAGAAACATCTAAATTTTTAGAGATTATTCGAAAGTCAATTTGTAAAAGGCAAATATCTCCCGATCTGTAGGAATCTGAGAGACAAAGATAATGTCACTTTGTGGGAACGAATATGTAAACTTCCTGTCAGAGTCACGTCAATGTATGTCCAAGTGTTTGGAGGATACAGAAATTTAAATTTTTCGAGATTATTCGAAAGTCAATTTGTGAAATGGCAAATATTTCCCGATCTGTAGGAATCTGAGAGACAACCCTTATGTCACTTTGTGAGAAAGTATATGTCAACTTCATGTCAGAATCTCGTCAATGTATGTAAAAGGGTTTGGACGATTGAGACATTTAAATTTTTCGCGATTATTCGAAAGTCAATTTTTAAAAGGCAAATATCTCCCGATCTGTAGGCATCTGAGAGACAAAACTTATGTCACTTTGAGGGAACGCATATATCAACGTCCTGTCAGAGTCACGTCAATGTATGTCCATGGGTTTGGAGGATAGAGACATTTAAATTTTTCGAGATTATTCGAAAGTCAATTTTAAACGGCAAATATCTCCCGATCTGTAGGCACCTGATAGACAAAACGTATGTCACTTTGAGGGAACGTATGTGTGAACTTCATGTCATAGTCACGTCAATGTATGTCAAAGGGTTTGGAGGATAGAGACATTTAAATTTTTTGAGATTATTCGAAAGTCAATTATTAAAATTCAAATATCTCCCGATCTGTAGGAATCTGAGAGACAAAACTTATGTCACTTTGAGGGAACGTATATGTCAACTTCCTGTCAGAGGTACGTAAATGTATGTCCAAGGGTTTGGAGGATAGGGACATTTTAATTTTTTGAGATTATTCGAAAGTCAATTTTTGAAAAGGCAAATATCTCCCGATCTGTAGGAATCTGAGAGACAAAACTTATGTCACTTTGAGGGAACGTATATATCAACTTCCTGTCAGAGTCACGTCAATGTATGTCCATGAGTTTGGAGGATAGAGACATTTTAATTTTTAGAGATTATTCGAAAGTCAATTTTTAAAAAACAAATATCTTCCGATCTGTAGGAATCTGATAGACAAACCTTATGTCACATTGAGAGAACGAATATGTCAACTTCATGTCAGAATCTCGTCAATGTATGGCCAAGGGTTTGGAGGATAGAGACATTTAAATTTTTCGAGATTATTCGAAAGTCAATTTTTGAAAAGGCAAATATCTCCCGATCTGTATTAATCTGAGAGACAAAACTTATGTCACTTTGAGGGAACGTATATGTCAACTTCATGTCATAGTCACGTCAATGTATGTAGAAGGGTTTGGAGGATAGAGACATCTAAATTTTTAGAGATTATTCGAAAGTCAATTTTTAAAATTCAAATATCTACCGATCTGTAGGAATCTGAGAGACAAAACTTATGTCACTTTGAGAGCACGTATATGTCAACTTCCTGTCAGAGGTACGTCAATGTATGTCCAAGGGTTTGCAGGATAGAGACATTTAAATTTTTAGAGATTATTCGAAAGTCAATTATTAAAAGGCAAATATCTCCCGATCTGTAGGAATCTGAGAGACAAAGCTAATGTCACTTTGAGGGAACGTATATGTCAACTTCATGTCAGAGGTACGTCAATGTATGTCCAAGTGTTTGGAGGATACAGACATTTAAATTTTTGGAGATTATTCGAAAGTCACTTTGTGAAATAGCAAATATCTCCCGATCTGTAGGAATCTGAGAGACAAACCTTATGTCACTTTGTGAGAACGTATCTGTCAACTTCATGTCAGAGTCACGTCAATGTATGACGAAGGGTTTGGAGGATAGAGACACTTAAATTTTTAGAGATTATTTGAATTTCAAGTTTTGTAAAGGCAAATATCTCCCGATCTGTATTAATCTGAGAGACAAAACTTATGTCACTTTGAGGGAACGTATATGTCAACTTCATGTCATAGTCACGTCAATGTATGTCGATGGGTTTGGAGGATAGAGACATTTAAATTTTTCGAGATTATTCGAAAGTCAATTTTTAAAAGGCAAATATCTCCCGATCTGTAGGCATCATAGAGACAAACCATGTTTCACTTTGAGGGAACGCACATGTCAACTTCATGTCAGAGTATCGTCAATGTATGTCCAAGGGTTTGGAGGATAGAAGACATTTTAATTTTTCGAGATTATTCGAAAGTCAATTTTTAAAAAGCAAATATCTCCCGATCTGTATTAATCTGAGAGACAAAACTTATGTCACTTTGAGGGAACATATATGTCAACGTCCTGTCAGAGTCTCTTCAATGTATGTCCAAGGGTTTGGAGGATAGAGACATTTAAATTTTTAGAGATTATTCGAAAGTCAATTTTTAAAAGGCAAATATCTCCCGATCTGTAGGAATCTGAGAGGCAAAACTTATGTCACTTTGAGGGAACGTATATGTAAACTTCTTGTCAGAGTCACGTCAATGTATGTCCAAGTGTTTGGAGGATAGAGAAATTTTAATTTGTCGAGATTATTCTAAAGTCAATTTTTCAAAAGGCAAATATCTCCCGATCTGTAGGAATCTGAGAGACAAAACTTATGTCACTTTGAGGGAACGTATATGTCAACTTCATGTCAGAATCTCGTCATTGTATGTTCATGGGTTTGGTCGATAGAGACATTTTAATTTTTCGAGATTATTCGAAAGTCAATTTTTAAAAGGCAAATATCTCCCAATCTGTAGGCATCTGAGAGACAACCCTTATGTCACTTTGAGGGAACGCATATGTCAAATTCATGTCAGAGTCTCGTCAATGTTTGTCCAAGGGTTTGGAGGATAGAGACATTTTAATTTTTCGAGATTATTCGAAAGTCAATTTTTAAAAGGCAAATATCTCCCGATCTGTAGGCATCTGAGAGACAAACCTTATGTCAGTTTGTGGGAACGTATATGTCAACTTCATGTCAGAGTCTCGTCAATGTATGTCCAAGGGTTTGGAGGATAGAGACATTTTAATTTTTCGAGATTATTCGAAAGTCAATTATTAAAAGGCAAATATCTCCCGATCTGTAGGAATCTGAGAGACAAAACTTATGTCACTTTGAGGGAACGTAAATGTCAACTTCCTGTCAGAGTGTTGTCAGTGTATGTCCAAGGGTTTGGAGGATAGACACATTTAAATTTTTAGAGATTATTCGAAAGTCAATTTTTGAAAAGGCAAATATCTCCCGATCTGTATTAATCTGAGAGACAAACCTTATGTCACTTTGAGGGAACGTATATGTCAACTTCATGTAAAAATCTTGTCAATGTATGTAAAAGGGTTTGGAGGATAGAGACATTTTAATTTTTCGAGATTATTCGAAGGTCAATTTGTGAAAGGCAAATATCTCCCGATCTGTAGGAATCTGAGACAAAACTTATGTCACTTTGAGGGAACTCAAATGTCAACTTCATATCAGAGTCACGTCAATGTATGTCCAAGGGTTTGGAGGATAGAGACATTTAAAATTTAGAGATTATTCGAAAGTCAATATTTAAAATTCAAATATCTCCCGATCTGTAGGAATCTGAGAGGCAAAACTTATGTCACTTTGAGGGAACGTATATGTCAACTTCATGTCAGAGTCTCGTTAATGTATGTCCAAGGGTTTGGAGGATAGTGACATTTTAATTTTTCGAGATTATTCGAAAGTCAATTTTTGAAAAGGCAAATATCTCCCGATCTGTATTAATCTGAGAGACAAAACTTATGTCACTTTGAGGGAACGTACATGTTAACTTCATGTCAAAGTCACGTCAATGTATGTCCAAGGGTTTGGACGATAGAGACATTATAATTTTTCAAAATTATTCGAAAGTCAATTTTTAAAAGGCAAATATCTCCCGATCAGTAGGCATATGAGAGACAAACCTTATGTCACTTTGAGGGAATGCATATGTCAACTTCATGTCAGAGTCTCGTCAATGTATGTACAAGGGTTTGGAGGATAGAGACATTTTAATTTTTCGAGATTATTCGAAAGTCAATTTCTAAAAGGTAAATATCTCCAGATCTGTAGGAATCTGAGAGACAAAACTTATGTCACTTTGAGGGAACGTATATGTAAACTTCCTGTCAGAGTCACGTCAATGTATGTCGAAGGGTTTGGAGGATAGAGACATTTCAATTTTTCGAGATTATTCGAAAGTCAATTTTTAAAATTCAAATATCTCCCAATCTGTAGAAATCTGAGAGACAAAACTTATGTCACTTTGAGGGAACGGATATGTCAACTTCCTGCCGGAGGTGCGTCAATGTATGTCAGAAGGTTTGCAGGATAGAGACATTTAAATTTTTAGAGATTATTCGAAAGTCAATTTTTGAAAAGGCAAATATCTCCCGATCTGTAGGAATCTGAGAGACAAAACTTATGTCACTTTGAGGGAACGTATATGTCAACTTCATGTCAGAATCTCGTCAATGTATGGCCAAGGGTTTGGAGGATAGAGACATTTAAATTTTTCGAGATTATTCGAAAGTAAATTTTAAACGGCAAATATCTCCCGATCTGTAGGCACCTGATAGACAAAACGTATGTCACTTTGAGGGAACGTATGTGTGAACTTCATGTCATAGTCACGTCAATGTATGTCAAAGGGTTTGGAGGATAGAGACATTTAAATTTTTTGAGATTATTCGAAAGTCAATTATTAAAATTCAAATATCTCCCGATCTGTAGGAATCTGAGAGACAAAACTTATGTCACTTTGAGGGAACGTATATGTCAACTTCCTGTCAGAGGTACGTAAATGTATGTCCAAGGGTTTGGAGGATAGGGACATTTTAATTTTTTGAGATTATTCGAAAGTCAATTTTTGAAAAGGCAAATATCTCCCGATCTGTAGGAATCTGAGAGACAAAACTTATGTCACTTTGAGGGAACGTATATATCAACTTCCTGTCAGAGTCACGTCAATGTATGTCCATGAGTTTGGAGGATAGAGACATTTTAATTTTTAGAGATTATTCGAAAGTCAATTTTTAAAAAACAAATATCTTCCGATCTGTAGGAATCTGATAGACAAACCTTATGTCACATTGAGAGAACGAATATGTCAACTTCATGTCAGAATCTCGTCAATG
Source organism: Zootermopsis nevadensis (assembly GCF_977971745.1). Lineage (NCBI taxonomy): Eukaryota > Metazoa > Arthropoda > Insecta > Blattodea > Termopsidae > Zootermopsis > Zootermopsis nevadensis. The sequence goes on along the minus strand of NW_028259139.1, from coordinate 20,518,067 downwards.
TATGGCCAAGGGTTTGGAGGATAGAGACATTTAAATTTTTCGAGATTATTCGAAAGTCAATTTTTGAAAAGGCAAATATCTCCCGATCTGTATTAATCTGAGAGACAAAACTTATGTCACTTTGAGGGAACGTATATGTCAACTTCATGTCATAGTCACGTCAATGTATGTAGAAGGGTTTGGAGGATAGAGACATCTAAATTTTTAGAGATTATTCGAAAGTCAATTTTTAAAATTCAAATATCTACCGATCTGTAGGAATCTGAGAGACAAAACTTATGTCACTTTGAGAGCACGTATATGTCAACTTCCTGTCAGAGGTACGTCAATGTATGTCCAAGGGTTTGCAGGATAGAGACATTTAAATTTTTAGAGATTATTCGAAAGTCAATTATTAAAAGGCAAATATCTCCCGATCTGTAGGAATCTGAGAGACAAAGCTAATGTCACTTTGAGGGAACGTATATGTCAACTTCATGTCAGAGGTACGTCAATGTATGTCCAAGTGTTTGGAGGATACAGACATTTAAATTTTTGGAGATTATTCGAAAGTCACTTTGTGAAATAGCAAATATCTCCCGATCTGTAGGAATCTGAGAGACAAACCTTATGTCACTTTGTGAGAACGTATCTGTCAACTTCATGTCAGAGTCACGTCAATGTATGACGAAGGGTTTGGAGGATAGAGACACTTAAATTTTTAGAGATTATTTGAATTTCAAGTTTTGTAAAGGCAAATATCTCCCGATCTGTATTAATCTGAGAGACAAAACTTATGTCACTTTGAGGGAACGTATATGTCAACTTCATGTCATAGTCACGTCAATGTATGTCGATGGGTTTGGAGGATAGAGACATTTAAATTTTTCGAGATTATTCGAAAGTCAATTTTTAAAAGGCAAATATCTCCCGATCTGTAGGCATCATAGAGACAAACCATGTTTCACTTTGAGGGAACGCACATGTCAACTTCATGTCAGAGTATCGTCAATGTATGTCCAAGGGTTTGGAGGATAGAAGACATTTTAATTTTTCGAGATTATTCGAAAGTCAATTTTTAAAAGGCAAATATCTCCCGATCTGTAGGAATCTGAGAGGCAAAACTTATGTCACTTTGAGGGAACGTATATGTAAACTTCTTGTCAGAGTCACGTCAATGTATGTCCAAGTGTTTGGAGGATAGAGAAATTTTAATTTGTCGAGATTATTCTAAAGTCAATTTTTCAAAAGGCAAATATCTCCCGATCTGTAGGAATCTGAGAGACAAAACTTATGTCACTTTGAGGGAACGTATATGTCAACTTCATGTCAGAATCTCGTCATTGTATGTTCATGGGTTTGGTCGATAGAGACATTTTAATTTTTCGAGATTATTCGAAAGTCAATTTTTAAAAGGCAAATATCTCCCAATCTGTAGGCATCTGAGAGACAACCCTTATGTCACTTTGAGGGAACGCATATGTCAAATTCATGTCAGAGTCTCGTCAATGTTTGTCCAAGGGTTTGGAGGATAGAGACATTTTAATTTTTCGAGATTATTCGAAAGTCAATTTTTAAAAGGCAAATATCTCCCGATCTGTAGGCATCTGAGAGACAAACCTTATGTCAGTTTGTGGGAACGTATATGTCAACTTCATGTCAGAGTCTCGTCAATGTATGTCCAAGGGTTTGGAGGATAGAGACATTTTAATTTTTCGAGATTATTCGAAAGTCAATTATTAAAAGGCAAATATCTCCCGATCTGTAGGAATCTGAGAGACAAAACTTATGTCACTTTGAGGGAACGTAAATGTCAACTTCCTGTCAGAGTGTTGTCAGTGTATGTCCAAGGGTTTGGAGGATAGACACATTTAAATTTTTAGAGATTATTCGAAAGTCAATTTTTGAAAAGGCAAATATCTCCCGATCTGTATTAATCTGAGAGACAAACCTTATGTCACTTTGAGGGAACGTATATGTCAACTTCATGTAAAAATCTTGTCAATGTATGTAAAAGGGTTTGGAGGATAGAGACATTTTAATTTTTCGAGATTATTCGAAGGTCAATTTGTGAAAGGCAAATATCTCCCGATCTGTAGGAATCTGAGACAAAACTTATGTCACTTTGAGGGAACTCAAATGTCAACTTCATATCAGAGTCACGTCAATGTATGTCCAAGGGTTTGGAGGATAGAGACATTTAAAATTTAGAGATTATTCGAAAGTCAATATTTAAAATTCAAATATCTCCCGATCTGTAGGAATCTGAGAGGCAAAACTTATGTCACTTTGAGGGAACGTATATGTCAACTTCATGTCAGAGTCTCGTTAATGTATGTCCAAGGGTTTGGAGGATAGTGACATTTTAATTTTTCGAGATTATTCGAAAGTCAATTTTTGAAAAGGCAAATATCTCCCGATCTGTATTAATCTGAGAGACAAAACTTATGTCACTTTGAGGGAATGCATATGTCAACTTCATGTCAGAGTCTCGTCAATGTATGTACAAGGGTTTGGAGGATAGAGACATTTTAATTTTTCGAGATTATTCGAAAGTCAATTTCTAAAAGGTAAATATCTCCAGATCTGTAGGAATCTGAGAGACAAAACTTATGTCACTTTGAGGGAACGTATATGTAAACTTCCTGTCAGAGTCACGTCAATGTATGTCGAAGGGTTTGGAGGATAGAGACATTTCAATTTTTCGAGATTATTCGAAAGTCAATTTTTAAAATTCAAATATCTCCCAATCTGTAGAATTCTGAGAGACAAAACTTATGTCACTTTGAGGGAACGGATATGTCAACTTCCTGCCGGAGGTGCGTCAATGTATGTCAGAAGGTTTGCAGGATAGAGACATTTAAATTTTTAGAGATTATTCGAAAGTCAATTTTTGAAAAGGCAAATATCTCCCGATCTGTAGGAATCTGAGAGACAAAACTTATGTCACTTTGAGGGAACGTATATGTCAACTTCATGTCAGAATCTCGTCAATGTATGGCCAAGGGTTTGGAGGATAGAGACATTTTAATTTTTCGAGATTATTCGAAAGTCAATTTTTGAAAAGGCAAATATCTCCCGATCTGTATTAATCTGAGAGACAAAACTTATGTCACTTTGAGGGAACGCATATATCAACTTCATGTCATAGTCACGTCAATGTATGTAAAAGGGTTTGGAGGATAGAGACATCTAAATTTTTAGAGATTATTCGAAAGTCAATTTTTAAAATTAAAATATCTACCGATCTGTAGGAATCTGAGAGACAAAACTTATGTCACTTTGAGAGAACGTATATGTCAACTTCCTGTCAGAGGTACGTCAATGTATGTCCAAGGGTTTGCAGGATAGAGACATTTATATTATTAGAGCTTATTCGAAAGTCAATTATTAAAAGGCAAATATCTTCCGATCTGTAGGAATCTGAGAGACAAAGCTAATGTCACTTTGAGGGAACGTATATGTCAACTTCCTGTCAGAGGTACGTTAATGTATGTCCAAGTGTTTGGAGGATACAGACATTTAAATTTTTGGAGGTTATTCGAAGTCAATTTGTGAAATAGCAAATATCTCCCGATCTGTAGGAATCTGAGAGACAAACCTTATGTCACTTTATGAGATTGTATATGTCAACTTCATGTCAGAATCTCGTCAATGTATGTCCAAGTGTTTGGAGGATACAGACATTTAAATTTTTGGAGGTTATTCGAAGTCAATTTGTGAAATAGCAAATATCTCCCGATCTGTAGGAATCTGAGAGACAAACCTTATGTCACTTTATGAGATTGTATATATCATCGTCATGTCAAAGTCACGTCAATGTAAGTCCAAGGGTTTGCAGGATAGAGAACTTTTAATTTTTCATGGGTATTCGAAATTCATTTTTTTAAAGGCATATATCTCCTGATCTGTTGAAATCTGAGAGACACAACTCATGTCAGACTGAGGTAACGTATATATCATCGTCATGTCAAAGTCACGTCAATGTAAGTCCAAGGGTTTGCAGGATAGAGAACTTTTAATTTTTCACGGGTATTCGAAAGTCATTTTTTTAAAGGCATATATCTCCCGACCTGTAGGAATCTGAGAGGCAAAAATCATGTCAGACTGAGGTAACATATATATCAACGTCATGCCAAAGTCACGTCAATGTAAGTAAAAGGGTTTGCAGGATAGACAACTTTTAATTTTTCAAGGGTATTCGAAAGTCATTTTTTCAAAGGCATATATCTCCCGATCTGTATTAATCTGAGAGACACAACTCATGTCAGACTGAGGTAACGTATATATCATCGTCATGTCAAAGTCACGTCAATGTCAGTCCAAGGGTTTGCAGGATAGAGAACTTTTAATTTTTCACGGGTATTAGAAAATATTTTTTTTAAAGGCATATATCTCCTGATCTGTAGGAATCTGAGAGACACAACTCATGTCAGACTGAGGTAACGTATATATCATCGTCATGTCAAAGGCACGTCAATGTAAGTCTAAGGGTTTGCAGGATAGAAAACTTTTAATTTTTCACGGGTATTCGAAAGTCATTTTTTTAAAGGCATATATCTCCTGATCTGTAGGAATCTGAGAGACACAACTCATGTCAGACTGAGGTAACGTATATATCATCGTCATGTCAAAGGCACGTCAATGTAAGTCTAAGGGTTTGCAGGATAGAAAACTTTTAATTTTTCACGGGTATTAGAAAATATTTTTTTAAAGGCATATATCTCCTGATCTGTAGGAATCTGAGAGACACAACTCATGTCAGACTGAGGTAACGTATATATCATCGTCATGTCAAAGGCACGTCAATGTAAGTCTAAGGGTTTGCAGGATAGAAAACTTTTAATTTTTCACGGGTATTCGAAAGTCATTTTTTTAAAGGCATATATCTCCTGATCTGTAGGAATCTGAGAGACACAACTCATGTCAGACTGAGGTAACGTATATATCATCGTCATGTCAAAGGCACGTCAATGTAAGTCTAAGGGTTTGCAGGATAGAAAACTTTTAATTTTTCACGGGTATTCGAAAGTCATTTTTTTAAAGGCATATATCTCCTGATCTGTAGGAATCTGAGAGACACAACTCATGTCAGACTGAGGTAACGTATATATCATCGAGATGCCAAAGTCACGTCAATGTAAGTCGAAGGGTTTGCAGGATAGAGAACTTTTAATTTTTCACGGGTATTAGAAAATATTTTTTTTAAAGGCATATATCTCCTGATCTGTAGGAATCTGAGAGACACAACTCATGTCAGACTGAGGTAACGTATATATCATCGTCATGTCAAAGGCACGTCAATGTAAGTCTAAGGGTTTGCAGGATAGAAAACTTTTAATTTTTCACGGGTATTCGAAAGTCATTTTTTTAAAGGCATATATCTCCTGATCTGTAGGAATCTGAGAGACACAACTCATGTCAGACTGAGGTAACGTATATATCATCGTCATGTCAAAGGCACGTCAATGTAAGTCTAAGGGTTTGCAGGATAGAAAACTTTTAATTTTTCACGGGTATTAGAAAATATTTTTTTAAAGGCATATATCTCCTGATCTGTAGGAATCTGAGAGACACAACTCATGTCAGACTGAGGTAACGTATATATCATCGTCATGTCAAAGGCACGTCAATGTAAGTCTAAGGGTTTGCAGGATAGAAAACTTTTAATTTTTCACGGGTATTCGAAAGTCATTTTTTTAAAGGCATATATCTCCTGATCTGTAGGAATCTGAGAGACACAACTCATGTCAGACTGAGGTAACGTATATATCATCGTCATGTCAAAGGCACGTCAATGTAAGTCTAAGGGTTTGCAGGATAGAAAACTTTTAATTTTTCACGGGTATTCGAAAGTCATTTTTTTAAAGGCATATATCTCCTGATCTGTAGGAATCTGAGAGACACAACTCATGTCAGACTGAGGTAACGTATATATCATCGAGATGCCAAAGTCACGTCAATGTAAGTCGAAGGGTTTGCAGGATAGAGAACTTTTAATTTTTCACGGGTATTAGAAAATATTTTTTTTAAAGGCATATATCTCCTGATCTGTAGGAATCTGAGAGACACAACTCATGTCAGACTGAGGTAACGTATATATCATCGTCATGTCAAAGTCACGTCAATGTCAGTCCAAGGGTTTGCAGGATAGAGAACGTTTAATTTTTGAAGTTTATTCGAAATTAAATTTTTCAAAGGCATATATCTCACGATCTGTAGAAATCTAAGAGAAACAACTCATGTCAGATTGAGGTAACGTATATATGATCGAGATGCCAAAGTCACGTCAATATAAGTCAAAGGGTTTGCAGGATAGAGATGTTTTAATTTTTGAAGGTTATACGAAAGTTAATTTTTCAGAGCCATATATCTCCCGACCTGTAGGAATCTGAGAGACAAAAATCATGTCAGACTGATGTAAAGTATATATCATCGTCATGTCAAAGTCACGTCAATGAAAGTCAAAGGGTTTGCAGGATAGAGAAGTTTTAATTTTTGAAGGTTATTCGAAAGTCAATTATTCAAAGGCATATATCTCCCGATCTGTAGGAATCTGAGAGACACAACTCATGTCAGACTGATGTAAAGTATATATCATCGTCATGCCAAAGTCACGTCAATGTAAGTTAAAGGGTTTGCAGGATAGAGAAGTTTTAATCTTTGAAGGTTATTCGAAAGTCAATTATTCAAAGGCATATATCTCCCGATCTGTAGGAATCTGAGAGACACAACTCATGTCAGACTGATGTAAAGTATATATCATCGTCATGTCAAAGTCACGTCAATGAAAGTCAAAGGGTTTGCAGGATAGAGAAGTTTTAATTTTTGAAGGTTATTCGAAAGTCAATTATTCAAAGGCATATATCTCCCGATCTGTAGGAATCTGAGAGACACAACTCATGTCAGACTGATGTAAAGTATATATCATCGTCATGTCAAAGTCACGTCAATGAAAGTCAAAGGGTTTGCAGGATAGAGAAGTTTTAATTTTTGAAGGTTATTCGAAAGTCAATTATTCAAAGGCATATATCTCCCGATCTGTAGGAATCTGAGAGACACAACTCATGTCAGACTGATGTAAAGTATATATCATCGTCATGTCAAAGTCACGTCAATGAAAGTCAAAGGGTTTGCAGGATAGAGAAGTTTTAATTTTTGAAGGTTATTCGAAAGTCAATTATTCAAAGGCATATATCTCCCGATCTGTAGGAATCTGAGAGACACAACTCATGTCAGACTGATGTAAAGTATATATCATCGTCATGCCAAAGTCACGTCAATGTAAGTTAAAGGGTTTGCAGGATAGAGAAGTTTTAATCTTTGAAGGTTATTCGAAAGTCAATTTTTCAAAGGCATATATCTCCCGATCTGTGGGAATCTGAGAGACAAAAATCATGTCAGATTGATGTAACGTATATAACATGGTCATGCCAAAGTCACGTCAATGTAAGTCAAAGGGTTTGCAGAATAGAGAAGTTTTAATCTTTGAAGGTTATTCGAAAGTCAATTTTTCAAAGGCATATATCTCCCGATCTGTGGGAATCTGAGAGACAAAAATCATGTCAGATTGATGTAACGTATATAACATGGTCATGCCAAAGTCACGTCAATGTAAGTCAAAGGGTTTGCAGGATAGAGAAGTTTTAATCTTTGAAGGTTATTCGAAAGTCAATTTTTCAAAGGCATATATCTCCCGATCTGTAGGAATCTGAGAGACAAAAATCATGTCAGATTGAGGTAACGTATATATCATCGTCATGCCAAAGTCACGTTAATATAAGTCCAAGGGTTTGCAGAATAGAGAACTTTAAATTTTCACGGGTTTTCGAAAGTCAATTTTTCAAAGGCATTTATCTCGCGATCTGTAGGAATCTGAGAGACAAAACTCCTGCCGTGTCTTCAAACTGTTGGTAACGTATCTGAAACACGCGTGTCATTGCTTAATGTACCTCTGACTTGTCTTCACGGTGGTACTGTCTTGTCTCAATCTCGTACGTCATAGGTAAATGTACTCTTGTCGTGTCTTATGGAATTCATCGGAACAAAGTATAAATATCACAAAACAACGCACTTGCATACAGCACACCAGCTCAAGGAACACAATACATCATCATACAGTAGCCTATGACACAATAAATTGCCATTTGAAATATTATAAATTCTGTGTGATTTGTGACTAATTTTTGTCTTAACAAACAAAATACGAGCTACAAAACATGCATGATGTGGGTGGGTGCGTGTTTGGGTTAATCTTCGTATGTATACATAGATTGGTAAATACATGAACGGATGGATAGTTATATAGATGGGTAAATAGATAAATAGGCAGACACATAGACAGGAGACAGAGAAACAGACACAGAGAGAGAGAGAGATAGAGATATTCAGATAGATAGAATAGATAGATTATATAGGTAGAGAAACCGAGATATCTGAAGCCGGCCTGATAATCTTTTATACTCCTACTATTCTGTGGCCTGAGTGAACAACCGTCTGTCATCAAATGTTATATGAGTAAGGATCGCTTTTCACTACATCCTCGAAGTTAATTCTGAAAATACCTAAACCCCATCTCTAATGAGTATTTGTATTCATAACATATTAATAATATAATTGGCTTCTTTCTCTAACTAACGAAACTAAAATATTTAATCCAAGAATGTATTCCACACATACTCAAGTGTATCCACTCATGTAGCCAAAAATCTATTATGTCATATGAAAAAAGTAACGCAGTCCTAATACACGCCATGTGGGACGCTTGGCTGGAGAGGCAGTACAGTGTATACACAAAAGAATGGTGCGGTTTCAAACGTTAATAAAAAATTTATTTACCAACTTACATGTGCACAACATACACCGTCAGCGGCGGCAAATCTCAAAGGTTCTCATGCGTTCATTACAATCCTTCAATGTGTGCATCCTGGATCACACGACACACATCCACACGGTAATCAAACTCATCCCAGACCAGCGCTGTGGAAAGACACGGTTGAGAAGCACTCGTACATTCCTGTGAAAATGTCCAGTTGCAGAATGTAATCGTCATAATTGGTATTCAGTTGGGGTAACAACCAGCTTTCCAACATGTCCAGAAATGAGTCGCTGTCTAAGTTGCTACAGCGAAGAAAGATGGGCCGTGCACTTTTTTGCTGGACACCGCACAGAAAACGTTGACTTTTGGAGAGTCACCCTGGTGCTCGGTTCCCCAGATACGGACATCGTGTATGTTCACCTTGCCACTGATGTGGAATGTGGCTTCATCGGAGAAGATCAGTCTTTCTACGAACCCATCTTCCTCCATTTTGAACCGCATCTCCTCGCAAAAGCCTCGCCTTTTCACTTTGTCTGATGGTTTAAGGGCCTGCACCAATCGCAATCTTGTACGGTTTGGCATGTCCAATTCCCTGCTTCCTATAGCCACTAACTTGCGGGGACTTCGCTGAAACGCCTCACGAACTCTTTCAATGTTGTCATCAGTCATACGAGGTCGACCAGGACTCTTGCCTTTACAGCATCCAGTTTCTACAAACTGCTTATGTTATTCTTGTGTGGTGCGTCTTTTTGAAACCGTGCACGAAACTCACGCTCTGGACACCTCAAAACGGAGCACACAGAAAGCCTTCTCCTGCTGCAACGCCATCTTTGAAACTGGCCCCGCGGCCACGCAGTAAGCATGAGAAACTTGGACAGTTGCCGCCGCTGACGGTGTGTATGTTGTGCCCGTGTAAGGTTAGAAATAATTTTGTTATTAACTTTTGAAACCGCACCGTTCTTTCTTGTATACCCTGTAATTGTCCTCCTTCACTTCATACATGTCAAAAATTTAAAATTAAACTATATTAAGTACACATTTATTTCTGCAGTAATTTTTAACTAAATTATGATATCAATCTTATACCGCATTGAATCAAAGAAGCTACTCAGGCACCTAGTCTACAAATTATGTCTACCGATGTTCATTCCCATGTTCACAGCAGCTGTTACTAGACACTCTATTATCTTCACATCAAATTTTATGTCTTCCCTTCGGGGTTTTTTTTTCAGACCCAAAATCCGTATTCACTTGTAATTTCTAAGTCATCTCCGATTTTTACCACGATTAATACTTTATTTCTGGATCCTCTGCAAGTCCGCGGTTCAACTACCGACAGCGACACAATCAAGTTCGGTCCAATTCAATAATATACACAGAAGATACCGTGAATTTTTCCTTCGGGTAAAACCGGCTGGAACGTGATGCTGTCCACGTATCTCCATCTAGCTAGCTGTTAAAGATGCACGTAACTAAACCTTCAATAACCCACACGCCTTCATGCCGTAGTGCGTAATTAAACACGGACGCAACTTATCTTTAAAAAGAAATTAGTCTATCCCGTGTAAGTAATAAGATGATGAGAAAGAACGAGATGATGAAGATTTGCAATTCGTTTTCCTTCAAGGATGGAAATAAGGAATTCATTAGATAAAACCTCTCAACTACGGGATACTGGCAAAAACTAAGCTACAAACTACTACGACTACTGCAACATTGAAGACATAAATTTCACCCACCAGCGATGAACTGGAGACTTCTTAGATGACGTCGTCGCTGGACATGGCAATCGTCCATTGTTTCTCGTGTCGTCTGCTACAAGTTCACTCACGTTTCAGAGCTACGCGCTACCTCCATTCACAAAGCAATGAGCAATTTGAGTTGACTTCTATTTTTTTTGGGGGGGGGACGCTCTCTATGACTTCTGTATTATTTGATTTATATATAATATGAGCGACGTTCTTTGCAAATGACTTGACAATGCGAGCTTTCATAACTCTGAAAGAACAAGGGAATTAATAGAAAGTGTCGGATGCAAAGTTGAATTTTTGCCGCCAAACTCGCTAGATTTAAATCCAATTGAGAACTTTTGGTTTGCCATCAATGCACACTTTAATTTGCTAGTACGCTAATATATAATTAATAATTATAATGTAACAAGTCATGGAAATTTTAGCTGCTGTTAAAATCTGATCTCATTGAAAGTCAACTCATATGCGAAAATTTAAAGACGAAATAGTGACATATGTCGTTCTTCTACCTGTTATAAAGGGAGATGGAAACAGAGGTATACAAGCAAGTGTTACAGTTTTCGATGTTTCTACAATCGGAAAAAATAAAAGTACAAGTTATTTATTTATTTATTTATTAAATAACATCTTGAACATAAAACAATCTGAAAACTTCATTTAAAATCTCAGCGTCTGGCGTTTCACTTATTTCGCCTTCAAAAAGCCTGTATTATTTTATTCACACTTAATTTGCATGTGATTTCGTTGTCCACTACGTCTCGTCCCTAATTTCAGTGTGAATCTCCCATCAATCCACACTTTAATGTCCTAGTACCGATGCCTACGATACTATAAAATTTCAATCATTTCTCAATTACTTTCACTGAATGAACTTTGTCTACGTCAGAGGTGGTCAAATTTGGACTGTACGTCTGTCCTGCAATATGATTGTAATCTAAGGGCAAAGCTATGTAAATAAATAAAGATAATGTAGTTTTCAGCCCCATGAAATTTTCCAAATTGAAAATCTTCCCCGCTTTATAGTTTGTGTTAGCAGACGCTTAAGTCACCTCAAAATTACTTAACTTGAAAAGCTAGCCGTTACTCAGATCATCAAAACAGAAAATCCCCACTTTTTAAAATCCTCAATGTCTTCTATATATGCTTTACCGAAGCCCACCACTGCAACTTAACGCATGGTCTGTGACCTCACACCCTCAACATTTCTAATATTGTGGGCAAACTAACTGCGTCTTTGCTGGATTCCGCTGATATTCCGTTGCAGCGCAGCGGCTGGACTGCAGGGTCGATGATGTTGTTAGTGGTTAAGAATGCATGCAGCTACAACTCTACACTAACCCGTCTATCCTCTGAGGGTAGGAAGAAGGCGAAAAAGAAGAAAAGAAAGAAGAAAAAGAGTAAATAGAAAGAATCTGAATTCATTTTGCTCAAGGGATGGAAACAGCAAAACATTAATTGGAGACTCAAAATTAAGGAACATTGGAAGGAGTTTAACCCCTGCACCCCAGGCGTTAGTCGTGTGTTAATTTAAAATTAAAGTAATTCGTTTCACTCGCCAGCAAAGATGGTAGGAACGAAATATGCCGGAGAGATGACCGCCGACACTGGAAACACGACAAGAGTGCAGCGTCCGGGTGGAAGCGGCTGCGTGTAGACGCAACCGCACGGGTGAAAATGCCATGAAGATCCTCCTCTGAGTTTCGGAACCACGAAGATTCACTCGCCTTTCCCCTGAAACCAGACAGAATGTCCCATATAATGACAAGAATTTATATGTAGGGTCTGAAGCTCCATATTATTCATATTAACATTAATTACGATGATAGCAAACCAAATTTAAACATTACAGTGTGTTGTTCATTAATATTTACAACTTTTATTTATCAGACTAGAAGACAAAAGATTCTAAATTCATGGTCAACGTTATTTTGATTAGAACATACAAACAGCTTGGTTGAAAGTTATCTCCTAAACACAACACACTCTTTTCTGAAATGCTAGACTAATTATAGAAAAAGCACTCATTAAAAGCAGCTTGGGGGGGGGGGCGGGGGGATGCGGGTATTATCTGTCCCGACACTACGCCTCGGCCTCGCAAGATAGAAATTTGTGCCTTACATCTTCAATCTGCGCGTAAATTGATATCTCCTGTTCTCACTGTGGTGATTGTGATGATTAAGTTTACCGACGTTTAGGAAGTGATATTGCTACCTCCATCATAACAGCGATGATGGTGGGCCCTTATGATGACGCAACATCACAAAAGACATTCATAAAACATTCTTCGGTTATGATTATTTGCTCCCAAGTGATTTTGGACCTTACGGGATAACATTTATAAATAACCGTTGCCATGGTAACGCTGCTAAGAGAAGTTGGATCTAATCGGATAATTCTTATGATTATTATTGTTTACTACTTTACATTTTTGCCGTCATTCTTAGCGGGCAATTTATTAGTCTTAAAATTTTGTCTGTTATACCCCATAAAATGGCAGGATTCTTCTAAAATATGAACTTGAAATTACATTGAATAAAGCGATAGCTGTCTACATTTAATGTGTCTTAAAATATGCTTCAGAATACTAAAAATCACGAGAAAGATCTCTAACGATAGTCTGTCGACGGGGAGAGATTCGAACCCGAAACCTATCGAGTAGGACAACTCAATATTTACTTCTTGTATGTTTACTTACCCAACACTCCTGATCTGTGGAACTAACCCTGACCGATCATTAAACAGACTACGTGCATGATGAGGGACCATTACATCAAAGGAAGACAGTGATTTCTATCTACACCAAGACATTCGAACAGCACCAGGTTCTAGCCAGTGTGCTCAACGGTTAAACGGGTACGGGGTTACTGCGACCTGCGGTAAACATCTGACCAGTTAACGACGTATTACGGAACAGAGAATGACGTCCACACGTTCATAATCCCATGCTCTGGCAAAACAGATACGGGTGTAATTTTTCAATATTCGATTTAAAAGAAATTGGATAATAATCATTTTATGCGGAAAAGTTTACAAAGATATGAGAGATTCAAACAAGGAACAGAAATGTGATTAGTCCGTGAAACATTAAACAAGAATAATCTCTTTTAAAATTGACATATTGCAGAGGATATAGAGTCTGGATGTAATGACTCATACAACCCGGATTTAAAGAAATCAGATATTATTCCTTCAAGTATCATGTGGAGTAACAAATATTTCATAGGAACATATTTCTTCCATCCTCAGGGCTAAAGATTGGTGAGCATTAATGTTACATTCTACAACTGGGAGGATAATATTAAAATTGTTCTTACGGAAATACTTTTCAAGGTTGCGAAATGGATTAATATGGCTCAGGAAAGACACCAGTGACGGGATTTTGTGAACACTACGCTGAACTTTCCATTCAATGCGGATAATTTGACTAGCTGAGCCTATTGTTAGCTTCTTACTCCCACCTCAGAAATTCGCAAGACTACCTTTGATGGTCATATCGATGGCAAAGCATGTAAAATTTAAAAAAGAAAGTTGTATGGCATCTGGTGTCATTTCAATAAAATAAATTATTTCTAAAATAATTAATAATGTCATACACGCATACGATAAAAATAAAAAATAAAGTCTCACTGATTATTACAGAAATTTGGACATATAATAATAATAATAATAATATTTGCTTTAAAGGGTTATTTTGATCTGGGACCATGCACAGCTACTGTATAACGCGCAGTCGAACGCACGTATATGTACGATGGTGTCCGACGCTACCAGAAGCTTGCTGGAATATCGGCTGGATACCGGCCTTGCGATACGACCTTAAGGTCAAAACGTGCCCCCCATTTCCAAACAACCATTCGCAGTCAATACTCTTCGTTTCTAACACGTACTACTAACATTACACAGACCAATTTTCGTCAAATTCGATATTAACTGTATGTCACTATCTGTTACCTTCCATTGGTACTATCAGCCATGACCCTCGTTATTAATTTATGTATTAAAAGTACAAAGCCACGATTAAGAATATCCATAAATTTAAATTTGCATGCATCTAGGACAAAAAATTTCTGAATGGATTAGGCATTGGACAAGGCAGGTAGCTCCAAAATTGACTTTCGATATTACGCCCGTGCGCACAGACATGTTTAATTTGTTACCATGCACTTGGGCAAAACATTACACGGATCCCTAGGGTCAAATCAACAGGTCACGCCGCCATTGTGCCAATTCTTTCAAGTACTGCATAAATTTTTGAAGGCGTCTCCACGAACAGCGGAGAATTTTATGGAAGTGCATTAAGACGCACTCTTTCAACCAAGGTCAACAGTTCATGACAGGAAATAACAGAAAAAGATAATTATTTGTCTGAATTCGATTCTACAAGGAATTTAATCCATGGTTACACGTGATATGAGCAATGCGACAAAGTTGGAGAATGTGTAATATTCCTAAGAATTATATTCACGCAGTGCATTTATTGAGACTATCTGCTGGTTTCTTCCAGCTTAAAACATGTTTTCAAACACGGCAGCAATTTCTTTCTCGTACTGAACACGTACACGTGTTCAACCTATCAAATGGGACACGAAGTGCTGGAAACAGCGACTTCTTCAAGTTTTGCTATTATTCTCGAGACAATGTTCAATGGCGCAACAAATATTCGAGCTGAGGAACGACTGGATTTTAGAGCAACACACACCTGAACGCGGTCCTAAATTCGTCAGAATCTGTCGAGAATCGATGAACCAATTTACTGTAACCTGAGTGTCAACCTATCCTAATCTTCGGAACTTATTAAAAACACAGACAGACAGACAGAGAGAGAGAGAGATGCTTCAACTAAGTTAACAGTCCTATAATATTTCTTGATGATTTAGACAGGCGTAATACTTCGTTTCTCACTCTGTAAGACAATCCGAACTTGAAAACACTTAGGGAAAGAGATTCAAGAAGATTATTTACAAGCGAGTGGGGCGAAGTAATACTGAAAAAGAAAAAGGCATGTAAACGGTACATTAAGCCTTCAACAGAGAATGCTAAATACCAATTAGTTCAATTCTGAAAGTTTACTTCAACGTGCGTACCAAGTGCTTTAATTATGATGCCTTTTATATTTATGGATTTTATATGATTCTCACTATAAACAACGATCATTTCCTTAAACAGCGTTAACCAGTTGATCTTCGTAATGGTGAAGAGTTGTGTTTTCTTCGCGGTACGGACTGAATTCTTTAATATTAATCAGACGAACTATGATTCTCGGAATAAACAGCGATCATTTCCTTAAACAGCGTTAACCAGTTGATCTTCGTAATGCTGAAGAGTTGTGTTTTCTTCGCGGTACGGACTGGATTCTTAAATATTATTCAGACGAACTACGATTCTCGGAATAAACAGCGATCATTTCCTTAAACAGCGTTAACCAGTTGATCTTCGTAATGGTGAAGAGTTGTGTTTTCTTCGCGGTACGGACTGGATTCTTAAATATAATTCAGACGAACTATGATTCTCGGAATAAACAGCGATCATTTCCTTAAACAGCGTTAACCAGTTGATCTTCGTAATGGTGAAGAGTTGTGTTTTCTTCGCGGTACGGACTGGATTCTTAAATATTATTCAGACGAACTACGATTCTCGGAATAAACAGCGATCATTTCCTTAAACAGCGTTAACCAGTTGATCTTCGTAATGGTGAAGAGTTGTGTTTTCTTCGCGGTACGGACTGGATTCTTAAATATAATTCAGACGAACTATGATTCTCGGAATAAACAGCGATCATTTCCTTAAACAGCGTTAACCAGTTGATCTTCGTAATGGTGAAGAGTTGTGTTTTCTTCGCGGTACGGACTGGATTCTTAAATATTATTCAGACGAACTACGATTCTCGGAATAAACAGCGATCATTTCCTTAAACAGCGTTAACCAGTTGATCTTCGTAATGGTGAAGAGTTGTGTTTTCTTCGCGGTACGGACTGGATTCTTAAATATTATTCAGACGAACTACGATTCTCGGAATAAACAGCGATCATTTCCTTAAACAGCGTTAACCAGTTGATCTTCGTAATGGTGAAGAGTTGTGTTTTCTTCGCGGTACGGACTGGATTCTTAAATATAATTCAGACGAACTATGATTCTCGGAATAAACAGCGATCATTTCCTTAAACAGCGTTAACCAGTTGATCTTCGTAATGGTGAAGAGTTGTGTTTTCTTCGCGGTACGGACTGGATTCTTAAATATTATTCAGACGAACTACGATTCTCGGAATAAACAGCGATCATTTCCTTAAACAGCGTTAACCAGTTGATCTTCGTAATGGTGAAGAGTTGTGTTTTCTTCGCGGTACGGACTGGATTCTTAAATATTATTCAGACGAACTACGATTCTCGGAATAAACAGCGATCATTTCCTTAAACAGCGTTAACCAGTTGATATTCGTAATGGTGAAGAGTTGTGTTTTCTTCGCGGTACGGACTGGATTCTTAAATATTATTCAGACGAACTACGATTCTCGGAATAAACAGCGATCATTTCCTTAAACAGCGTTAACCAGTTGATCTTCGTAATGGTGAAGAGTTGTGTTTTCTTCGCGGTACGGACTGGATTCTTAAATATTATTCAGACGAACTATGATTCTCGGAATAAACAGCGATCATTTCCTTAAACAGCGTTAAGCAGTTGATCTTCGTAATGGTGAAGAGTTGTGTTTTCTTCGCGGTACGGACTGGATTCTTAAATATTATTCAGACGAACTACGATTCTCGGAATAAACAGCGATCATTTCCTTAAACAGCGTTAACCAGTTGATCTTCGTAATGCTGAAGAGTTGTGTTTTCTTCGCGGTACGGACTGGATTCTTAAATATTATTCAGACGAACTACGATTCTCGGAATAAACAGCGATCATTTCCTTAAACAGCGTTAACCAGTTGATCTTCGTAATGGTGAAGAGTTGTGTTTTCTTCGCGGTACGGACTGGATTCTTAAATATTATTCAGACGAACTACGATTCTCGGAATAAACAGCGATCATTTCCTTAAACAGCGTTAACCAGTTGATCTTCGTAATGGTGAAGAGTTGTGTTTTCTTCGCGGTACGGACTGAATTCTTAAATATAATTCAGACGAACTATGATTCTCGGAATAAACAGCGATCATTTCCTTAAACAGCGTTAAGCAGTTGATCTTCGTAATGGTGAAGAGTTGTGTTTTCTTCGCGGTACGGACTGGATTCTTTAATATTAATCAGACGAACTATGATTCTCGGAATAAACAGCGATCATTTCCTTAAACAGCGTTAACCAGTTGATCTTCGTAATGGTGAAGAGTTGTGTTTTCTTCGCGGTACGGACTGAATTCTTAAATATAATTCAGACGAACTATGATTCTCGGAATAAACAGCGATCATTTCCTTAAACAGCGTTAAGCAGTTGATCTTCGTAATGGTGAAGAGTTGTGTTTTCTTCGCGGTACGGACTGGATTCTTTAATATTAATCAGACGAACTATGATTCTCGGAATAAACAGCGATCATTTCCTTAAACAGCGTTAACCAGTTGATCTTCGTAATGGTGAAGAGTTGTGTTTTCTTCGCGGTACGGACTGGATTCTTTAATATTAATCAGACGAACTATGATTCTCGGAATAAACAGCGATCATTTCCTTAAACAGCGTTAACCAGTTGATCTTCGTAATGGTGAAGAGTTGTGTTTTCTTCGCGGTACGGACTGAATTCTTAAATATAATTCAGACGAACTATGATTCTCGGAATAAACAGCGATCATTTCCTTAAACAGCGTTAACCAGTTGATCTTCGTAATGGTGAAGAGTTGTGTTTTCTTCGCGGTACGGACTGGATTCTTAAATATTATTCAGACGAACTACGATTCTCGGAATAAACAGCGATCATTTCCTTAAACAGCGTTAACCAGTTGATCTTCGTAATGGTGAAGAGTTGTGTTTTCTTCGCGGTACGGACTGAATTCTTAAATATTAATCAGACGAACTACGATTCTCGGAATAAACAGCGATCATTTCCTTAAACAGCGTTAACCAGTTGATCTTCGTAATGGTGAAGAGTTGTGTTTTCTTCGCGGTACGGACTGGATTCTTAAATATTATTCAGACGAACTACGATTCTCGGAATAAACAGCGATCATTTCCTTAAACAGCGTTAACCAGTTGATCTTCGTAATGGTGAAGAGTTGTGTTTTCTTCGCGGTACGGACTGGATTCTTAAATATTATTCAGACGAACTACGATTCTCGGAATAAACAGCGATCATTTCCTTAAACAGCGTTAACCAGTTGATCTTCGTAATGGTGAAGAGTTGTGTTTTCTTCGCGGTACGGACTGAATTCTTAAATATAATTCAGACGAACTATGATTCTCGGAATAAACAGCGATCATTTCCTTAAACAGCGTTAACCAGTTGATCTTCGTAATGGTGAAGAGTTGTATTTTCTTCGCGGTACGGACTGGATTCTTAAATATAATTCAGACGAACTATGATTCTCGGAATAAACAGCGATCATTTCCTTAAACAGCGTTAACCAGTTGATCTTCGTAATGGTGAAGAGTTGTGTTTTCTTCGCGGTACGGACTGAATTCTTAAATATTAATCAGACGAACTACGATTCTCGGAATAAACAGCGATCATTTCCTTAAACAGCGTTAAGCAGTTGATCTTCGTAATGGTGAAGAGTTGTGTTTTCTTCGCGGTACGGACTGGATTCTTAAATATTAATCAGACGAACTATGATTCTCGGAATAAACAGCGATCATTTCCTTAAACAGCGTTAACCAGTTGATCTTCGTAATGGTGAAGAGTTGTGTTTTCTTCGCGGTACGGACTGAATTCTTAAATATTAATCAGACGAACTACGATTCTCGGAATAAACAGCGATCATTTCCTTAAACAGCGTTAACCAGTTGATCTTCGTAATGGTGAAGAGTTGTGTTTTCTTCGCGGTACGGACTGGATTCTTAAATATTATTCAGACGAACTACGATTCTCGGAATAAACAGCGATCATTTCCTTAAACAGCGTTAACCAGTTGATCTTCGTAATGGTGAAGAGTTGTGTTTTCTTCGCGGTACGGACTGGATTCTTAAATATTATTCAGACGAACTACGATTCTCGGAATAAACAGCGATCATTTCCTTAAACAGCGTTAAGCAGTTGATCTTCGTAATGGTGAAGAGTTGTGTTTTCTTCGCGGTACGGACTGAATTCTTAAATATAATTCAGACGAACTATGATTCTCGGGACAGTACGATCCCAGCATTGACAAATACCTCCGCCCCCGAGCCCTTCTTGCGAGGTAACACAACCCGCGAAATCCTCCAATCCTTTTGCTCAATAAACGGTCAGAGGATTGCCTCTGTAGTACATTGTTCTGTAACATTAGCCCAACAGCACACCTTAAAATTCCTTCACCTCCTGCATAAACGCAGCTAAACCTCAGCTTTTCTTTTGTAGCCCCCACTACAGAGCACCACCAGCCCGTTATAGGTACCCCGGAGAGTCCAGTCCATAGGCGGTCACATCGACCACTCCCCTACGCTGGACCGACCGTGAACCAACGGACACAAGACAAGACGACCACGGCATGAAAATGGAAAAATGATTTATGGAATGTGAATTGAAACTTTTTTTTTTGTAATTGGATAAGCAACGAGCCAAGTTGGTCGTTTCTTATCCAAAACAAATCTATGTAAAAATGAAAAGAAAAAAAAATGTATCAGTTCTTAATAAAGGAAGCGCACGGACAGAGGCTACCGTTAGGGCTCGCGATTTTAAATGCCGGACTGCTGGCTAGAAGTCAGCAGCACGCATCCGGAAGGTCCTGCGACCGGCCAACTCGACCAAGGTTTTCCGTGGTTTTCCTCGGTACTAGAGCAAATGCTGAGTTGGTACCCAAACTCCACGTTGCTCTGCATGCCTCCCATGCAGCCCTCTCAGAGTAATATCAAAATTCCGCTCTATAGTAGCCCCCCCCCAAAATTAACGTAAATTATTCCTAACGCCACCCCCAAGGCCAATATCAAAATTCAAAATTAACGCAAAGACCCGAACCAACTCCCCCCCTACCCTATTTCTTACCCCATCCTGTCTCCTAAATCCCTTGTCCTCACTAAACTTATTCATACCAGAAGGACGAGCGGGCACTGCCTGGGAACCTTCGTAGCCCACAACCAACTTTATACCCCTCCCCCATTTATTACAGTAGTGCCTATCGCTACTACCCCCCACTTTCTCTCTTCTCTCTCTCTCTCTATGATTCTCGGAATAAACAGCGATCATTTCCTTAAACAGCGTTAAGCAGTTGATCTTCGTAATGGTGAAGAGTTGTGTTTTCTTCGCGGTACGGACTGGATTCTTAAATATTATTCAGACGAACTACGATTCTCGGAATAAACAGCGATCATTTCCTTAAACAGCGTTAACCAGTTGATCTTCGTAATGGTGAAGAGTTGTGTTTTCTTCGCGGTACGGACTGGATTCTTAAATATTATTCAGACGAACTACGATTCTCGGAATAAACAGCGATCATTTCCTTAAACAGCGTTAACCAGTTGATATTCGTAATGGTGAAGAGTTGTGTTTTCTTCGCGGTACGGACTGGATTCTTAAATATTATTCAGACGAACTACGATTCTCGGAATAAACAGCGATCATTTCCTTAAACAGCGTTAACCAGTTGATCTTCGTAATGGTGAAGAGTTGTGTTTTCTTCGCGGTACGGACTGGATTCTTAAATATTATTCAGACGAACTATGATTCTCGGAATAAACAGCGATCATTTCCTTAAACAGCGTTAACCAGTTGATCTTCGTAATGGTGAAGAGTTGTGTTTTCTTCGCGGTACGGACTGGATTCTTAAATATTATTCAGACGAACTACGATTCTCGGAATAAACAGCGATCATTTCCTTAAACAGCGTTAACCAGTTGATCTTCGTAATGCTGAAGAGTTGTGTTTTCTTCGCGGTACGGACTGGATTCTTAAATATTATTCAGACGAACTACGATTCTCGGAATAAACAGCGATCATTTCCTTAAACAGCGTTAACCAGTTGATCTTCGTAATGGTGAAGAGTTGTGTTTTCTTCGCGGTACGGACTGGATTCTTAAATATTATTCAGACGAACTACGATTCTCGGAATAAACAGCGATCATTTCCTTAAACAGCGTTAACCAGTTGATCTTCGTAATGGTGAAGAGTTGTGTTTTCTTCGCGGTACGGACTGAATTCTTAAATATAATTCAGACGAACTATGATTCTCGGAATAAACAGCGATCATTTCCTTAAACAGCGTTAAGCAGTTGATCTTCGTAATGGTGAAGAGTTGTGTTTTCTTCGCGGTACGGACTGGATTCTTTAATATTAATCAGACGAACTATGATTCTCGGAATAAACAGCGATCATTTCCTTAAACAGCGTTAACCAGTTGATCTTCGTAATGGTGAAGAGTTGTGTTTTCTTCGCGGTACGGACTGAATTCTTAAATATAATTCAGACGAACTATGATTCTCGGAATAAACAGCGATCATTTCCTTAAACAGCGTTAAGCAGTTGATCTTCGTAATGGTGAAGAGTTGTGTTTTCTTCGCGGTACGGACTGGATTCTTTAATATTAATCAGACGAACTATGATTCTCGGAATAAACAGCGATCATTTCCTTAAACAGCGTTAACCAGTTGATCTTCGTAATGGTGAAGAGTTGTGTTTTCTTCGCGGTACGGACTGAATTCTTAAATATAATTCAGACGAACTATGATTCTCGGAATAAACAGCGATCATTTCCTTAAACAGCGTTAACCAGTTGATCTTCGTAATGGTGAAGAGTTGTGTTTTCTTCGCGGTACGGACTGGATTCTTAAATATTATTCAGACGAACTACGATTCTCGGAATAAACAGCGATCATTTCCTTAAACAGCGTTAACCAGTTGATCTTCGTAATGGTGAAGAGTTGTGTTTTCTTCGCGGTACGGACTGAATTCTTAAATATTAATCAGACGAACTACGATTCTCGGAATAAACAGCGATCATTTCCTTAAACAGCGTTAACCAGTTGATCTTCGTAATGGTGAAGAGTTGTGTTTTCTTCGCGGTACGGACTGGATTCTTAAATATTATTCAGACGAACTACGATTCTCGGAATAAACAGCGATCATTTCCTTAAACAGCGTTAACCAGTTGATCTTCGTAATGGTGAAGAGTTGTGTTTTCTTCGCGGTACGGACTGGATTCTTAAATATTATTCAGACGAACTACGATTCTCGGAATAAACAGCGATCATTTCCTTAAACAGCGTTAACCAGTTGATCTTCGTAATGGTGAAGAGTTGTGTTTTCTTCGCGGTACGGACTGAATTCTTAAATATAATTCAGACGAACTATGATTCTCGGAATAAACAGCGATCATTTCCTTAAACAGCGTTAACCAGTTGATCTTCGTAATGGTGAAGAGTTGTATTTTCTTCGCGGTACGGACTGGATTCTTAAATATAATTCAGACGAACTATGATTCTCGGAATAAACAGCGATCATTTCCTTAAACAGCGTTAACCAGTTGATCTTCGTAATGGTGAAGAGTTGTGTTTTCTTCGCGGTACGGACTGAATTCTTAAATATTAATCAGACGAACTACGATTCTCGGAATAAACAGCGATCATTTCCTTAAACAGCGTTAAGCAGTTGATCTTCGTAATGGTGAAGAGTTGTGTTTTCTTCGCGGTACGGACTGGATTCTTAAATATTAATCAGACGAACTATGATTCTCGGAATAAACAGCGATCATTTCCTTAAACAGCGTTAACCAGTTGATCTTCGTAATGGTGAAGAGTTGTGTTTTCTTCGCGGTACGGACTGAATTCTTAAATATTAATCAGACGAACTACGATTCTCGGAATAAACAGCGATCATTTCCTTAAACAGCGTTAACCAGTTGATCTTCGTAATGGTGAAGAGTTGTGTTTTCTTCGCGGTACGGACTGGATTCTTAAATATTATTCAGACGAACTACGATTCTCGGAATAAACAGCGATCATTTCCTTAAACAGCGTTAACCAGTTGATCTTCGTAATGGTGAAGAGTTGTGTTTTCTTCGCGGTACGGACTGGATTCTTAAATATTATTCAGACGAACTACGATTCTCGGAATAAACAGCGATCATTTCCTTAAACAGCGTTAAGCAGTTGATCTTCGTAATGGTGAAGAGTTGTGTTTTCTTCGCGGTACGGACTGAATTCTTAAATATAATTCAGACGAACTATGATTCTCGGGACAGTACGATCCCAGCATTGACAAATACCTCCGCCCCCGAGCCCTTCTTGCGAGGTAACACAACCCGCGAAATCCTCCAATCCTTTTGCTCAATAAACGGTCAGAGGATTGCCTCTGTAGTACATTGTTCTGTAACATTAGCCCAACAGCACACCTTAAAATTCCTTCACCTCCTGCATAAACGCAGCTAAACCTCAGCTTTTCTTTTGTAGCCCCCACTACAGAGCACCACCAGCCCGTTATAGGTACCCCGGAGAGTCCAGTCCATAGGCGGTCACATCGACCACTCCCCTACGCTGGACCGACCGTGAACCAACGGACACAAGACAAGACGACCACGGCATGAAAATGGAAAAATGATTTATGGAATGTGAATTGAAACTTTTTTTTTTGTAATTGGATAAGCAACGAGCCAAGTTGGTCGTTTCTTATCCAAAACAAATCTATGTAAAAATGAAAAGAAAAAAAAATGTATCAGTTCTTAATAAAGGAAGCGCACGGACAGAGGCTACCGTTAGGGCTCGCGATTTTAAATGCCGGACTGCTGGCTAGAAGTCAGCAGCACGCATCCGGAAGGTCCTGCGACCGGCCAACTCGACCAAGGTTTTCCGTGGTTTTCCTCGGTACTAGAGCAAATGCTGAGTTGGTACCCAAACTCCACGTTGCTCTGCATGCCTCCCATGCAGCCCTCTCAGAGTAATATCAAAATTCCGCTCTATAGTAGCCCCCCCCCAAAATTAACGTAAATTATTCCTAACGCCACCCCCAAGGCCAATATCAAAATTCAAAATTAACGCAAAGACCCGAACCAACTCCCCCCCTACCCTATTTCTTACCCCATCCTGTCTCCTAAATCCCTTGTCCTCACTAAACTTATTCATACCAGAAGGACGAGCGGGCACTGCCTGGGAACCTTCGTAGCCCACAACCAACTTTATACCCCTCCCCCATTTATTACAGTAGTGCCTATCGCTACTACCCCCCACTTTCTCTCTTCTCTCTCTCTCTCTATGATTCTCGGAATAAACAGCGATCATTTCCTTAAACAGCGTTAAGCAGTTGATCTTCGTAATGGTGAAGAGTTGTGTTTTCTTCGCGGTACGGACTGAATTCTTAAATATAATTCAGACGAACTATGATTCTCGGAATAAACAGCGATCATTTCCTTAAACAGCGTTAACCAGTCGATCTTCGTAATGCTGAAGAGTTGTGTTTTCTTCGCGGTACGGACTGGATTCTTAAATATTATTCAGACGAACTACGATTCTCGGAATAAACAGCGATCATTTCCTTAAACAGCGTTAACCAGTTGATCTTCGTAATGGTGAAGAGTTGTGTTTTCTTCGCGGTACGGACTGGATTCTTAAATATTATTCAGACGAACTACGATTCTCGGAATAAACAGCGATCATTTCCTTAAACAGCGTTAAGCAGTTGATCTTCGTAATGGTGAAGAGTTGTGTTTTCTTCGCGGTACGGACTGGATTCTTAAATATTATTCAGACGAACTATGATTCTCGGAATAAACAGCGATCATTTCATTAAACAGCGTTAACCAGTTGATCTTCGTAATGGTGAAGAGTTGTGTTTTCTTCGCGGTACGGACTGAATTCTTAAATATTAATCAGACGAACTATGATTCTCGGAATAAACAGCGATCATTTCCTTAAACAGCGTTAACCAGTTGATCTTCGTAATGGTGAAGAGTTGTGTTTTCTTCGCGGTACGGACTGAATTCTTAAATATTAATCAGACGAACTATGATTCTCGGAATAAACAGCGATCATTTCCTTAAACAGCGTTAACCAGTTGATCTTCGTAATGGTGAAGAGTTGTGTTTTCTTCGCGGTACGGACTGAATTCTTAAATATAATTCAGACGAACTATGATTCTCGGAATAAACAGCGATCATTTCCTTAAACAGCGTTAACCAGTTGATCTTCGTAATGGTGAAGAGTTGTGTTTTCTTCGCGGTACGGACTGAATTCTTAAATATTATTCAGACGAACTATGATTCTCGGAATAAACAGCGATCATTTCCTTAAACAGCGTTAACCAGTTGATCTTCGTAATGGTGAAGAGTTGTGTTTTCTTCGCGGTACGGACTGAATTCTTAAATATAATTCAGACGAACTATGATTCTCGGAATAAACAGCGATCATTTCCTTAAACAGCGTTAACCAGTTGATCTTCGTAATGGTGAAGAGTTGTGTTTTCTTCGCGGTACGGACTGGATTCTTAAATATTATTCAGACGAACTACGATTCTCGGAATAAACAGCGATCATTTCCTTAAACAGCGTTAAGCAGTTGATCTTCGTAATGGTGAAGAGTTGTGTTTTCTTCGCGGTACGGACTGAATTCTTAAATATAATTCAGACGAACTATGATTCTCGGGACAGTACGATCCCAGCATTGACAAATACCTCCGCCCCCGAGCCCTTCTTGCGAGGTAACACAACCCGCGAAATCCTCCAATCCTTTTGCTCAATAAACGGTCAGAGGATTGCCTCTGTAGTACATTGTTCTGTAACATTAGCCCAACAGCACACCTTAAAATTCCTTCACCTCCTGCATAAACGCAGCTAAACCTCAGCTTTTCTTTTGTAGCCCCCACTACAGAGCACCACCAGCCCGTTATAGGTACCCCGGAGAGTCCAGTCCATAGGCGGTCACATCGACCACTCCCCTACGCTGGACCGACCGTGAACCAACGGACACAAGACAAGACGACCACGGCATGAAAATGGAAAAATGATTTATGGAATGTGAATTGAAACTTTTTTTTTTGTAATTGGATAAGCAACGAGCCAAGTTGGTCGTTTCTTATCCAAAACAAATCTATGTAAAAATGAAAAGAAAAAAAAATGTATCAGTTCTTAATAAAGGAAGCGCACGGACAGAGGCTACCGTTAGGGCTCGCGATTTTAAATGCCGGACTGCTGGCTAGAAGTCAGCAGCACGCATCCGGAAGGTCCTGCGACCGGCCAACTCGACCAAGGTTTTCCGTGGTTTTCCTCGGTACTAGAGCAAATGCTGAGTTGGTACCCAAACTCCACGTTGCTCTGCATGCCTCCCATGCAGCCCTCTCAGAGTAATATCAAAATTCCGCTCTATAGTAGCCCCCCCCCAAAATTAACGTAAATTATTCCTAACGCCACCCCCAAGGCCAATATCAAAATTCAAAATTAACGCAAAGACCCGAACCAACTCCCCCCCTACCCTATTTCTTACCCCATCCTGTCTCCTAAATCCCTTGTCCTCACTAAACTTATTCATACCAGAAGGACGAGCGGGCACTGCCTGGGAACCTTCGTAGCCCACAACCAACTTTATACCCCTCCCCCATTTATTACAGTAGTGCCTATCGCTACTACCCCCCACTTTCTCTCTTCTCTCTCTCTCTCTATGATTCTCGGAATAAACAGCGATCATTTCCTTAAACAGCGTTAAGCAGTTGATCTTCGTAATGGTGAAGAGTTGTGTTTTCTTCGCGGTACGGACTGAATTCTTAAATATAATTCAGACGAACTATGATTCTCGGAATAAACAGCGATCATTTCCTTAAACAGCGTTAACCAGTCGATCTTCGTAATGCTGAAGAGTTGTGTTTTCTTCGCGGTACGGACTGGATTCTTAAATATTATTCAGACGAACTACGATTCTCGGAATAAACAGCGATCATTTCCTTAAACAGCGTTAACCAGTTGATCTTCGTAATGGTGAAGAGTTGTGTTTTCTTCGCGGTACGGACTGGATTCTTAAATATTATTCAGACGAACTACGATTCTCGGAATAAACAGCGATCATTTCCTTAAACAGCGTTAAGCAGTTGATCTTCGTAATGGTGAAGAGTTGTGTTTTCTTCGCGGTACGGACTGGATTCTTAAATATTATTCAGACGAACTATGATTCTCGGAATAAACAGCGATCATTTCATTAAACAGCGTTAACCAGTTGATCTTCGTAATGGTGAAGAGTTGTGTTTTCTTCGCGGTACGGACTGAATTCTTAAATATTAATCAGACGAACTATGATTCTCGGAATAAACAGCGATCATTTCCTTAAACAGCGTTAACCAGTTGATCTTCGTAATGGTGAAGAGTTGTGTTTTCTTCGCGGTACGGACTGAATTCTTAAATATTAATCAGACGAACTATGATTCTCGGAATAAACAGCGATCATTTCCTTAAACAGCGTTAACCAGTTGATCTTCGTAATGGTGAAGAGTTGTGTTTTCTTCGCGGTACGGACTGAATTCTTAAATATAATTCAGACGAACTATGATTCTCGGAATAAACAGCGATCATTTCCTTAAACAGCGTTAACCAGTTGATCTTCGTAATGGTGAAGAGTTGTGTTTTCTTCGCGGTACGGACTGAATTCTTAAATATTATTCAGACGAACTATGATTCTCGGAATAAACAGCGATCATTTCCTTAAACAGCGTTAACCAGTTGATCTTCGTAATGGTGAAGAGTTGTGTTTTCTTCGCGGTACGGACTGAATTCTTAAATATAATTCAGACGAACTATGATTCTCGGAATAAACAGCGATCATTTCCTTAAACAGCGTTAACCAGTTGATCTTCGTAATGGTGAAGAGTTGTGTTTTCTTCGCGGTACGGACTGAATTCTTAAATATAATTCAGACGAACTATGATTCTCGGAATAAACAGCGATCATTTCCTTAAACAGCGTTAACCAGTTGATCTTCGTAATGGTGAAGACTTGTGTTTTCTTCGCGGTACGGACTGAATTCTTAAATATAATTCAGACGAACTATGATTCTCGGAATAAACAGCGATCATTTCCTTAAACAGCGTTAACCAGTTGATCTTCGTAATGGTGGAGAGTTGTGTTTTCTTCGCGGTACGGACTGGATTCTTAAATATTATTCAGACGAACTATGATTCTCGGAATAAACAGCGATCATTTCCTTAAACAGCGTTAACCAGTTGATCTTCGTAATGGTGAAGAGTTGTGTTTTCTTCGCGGTACGGACTGAATTCTTAAATATTAATCAGACGAACTATGATTCTCGGAATAAACAGCGATCATTTCCTTAAACAGCGTTAACCAGTTGATCTTCGTAATGGTGAAGAGTTGTGTTTTCTTCGCGGTACGGACTGAATTCTTAAATATTAATCAGACGAACTATGATTCTCGGAATAAACAGCGATCATTTCCTTAAACAGCGTTAACCAGTTGATCTTCGTAATGGTGAAGAGTTGTGTTTTCTTCGCGGTACGGACTGAATTCTTAAATATAATTCAGACGAACTATGATTCTCGGAATAAACAGCGATCATTTCCTTAAACAGCGTTAACCAGTTGATCTTCGTAATGGTGAAGAGTTGTGTTTTCTTCGCGGTACGGACTGAATTCTTAAATATAATTCAGACGAACTATGATTCTCGGAATAAACAGCGATCATTTCCTTAAACAGCGTTAAGCAGTTGATCTTCGTAATGGTGAAGAGTTGTGTTTTCTTCGCGGTACGGACTGAATTCTTAAATATTAATCAGACGAACTATGATTCTCGGAATAAACAGCGATCATTTCCTTAAACAGCGTTAACCAGTTGATCTTCGTAATGGTGAAGAGTGTTTTCTCTTCGCGGTACGGACTGAATTCTTAAATATAATTCAGACGAACTATGATTCTCGGAATAAACAGCGATCATTTCCTTAAACAGCGTTAACCAGTTGATCTTCGTAATGGTGAAGAGTTGTGTTTTCTTCGCGGTACGGACTGAATTCTTAAATATAATTCAGACGAACTATGATTCTCGGAATAAACAGCGATCATTTCCTTAAACAGCGTTAAGCAGTTGATCTTCGTAATGGTGAAGAGTTGTGTTTTCTTCGCGGTACGGACTGAATTCTTAAATATAATTCAGACGAACTACGATTCTCGGAATAAACAGCGATCATTTCCTTAAACAGCGTTAAGCAGTTGATCTTCGTAATGGTGAAGAGTTGTGTTTTCTTCGCGGTACGGACTGAATTCTTAAATATAATTCAGACGAACTATGATTCTCGGAATAAACAGCGATCATTTCCTTAAACAGCGTTAACCAGTTGATCTTCGTAATGGTGAAGAGTTGTGTTTTCTTCGCGGTACGGACTGAATTCTTAAATATAATTCAGACGAACTATGATTCTCGGAATAAACAGCGATCATTTCCTTAAACAGCGTTAAGCAGTTGATCTTCGTAATGGTGAAGAGTTGTGTTTTCTTCGCGGTACGGACTGAATTCTTAAATATAATTCAGACGAACTATGATTCTCGGAATAAACAGCGATCATTTCCTTAAACAGCGTTAAGCAGTTGATCTTCGTAATGGTGAAGAGTTGTGTTTTCTTCGCGGTACGGACTGAATTCTTAAATATAATTCAGACGAACTATGATTCTCGGAATAAACAGCGATCATTTCCTTAAACAGCGTTAACCAGTTGATCTTCGTAATGGTGAAGAGTTGTGTTTTCTTCGCGGTACGGACTGAATTCTTAAATATAATTCAGACGAACTACGATTCTCGGAATAAACAGCGATCATTTCCTTAAACAGCGTTAACCAGTTGATCTTCGTAATGGTGAAGAGTTGTGTTTTCTTCGCGGTACGGACTGAATTCTTAAATATAATTCAGACGAACTATGATTCTCGGAATAAACAGCGATCATTTCCTTAAACAGCGTTAAGCAGTTGATCTTCGTAATGGTGAAGAGTTGTGTTTTCTTCGCGGTACGGACTGAATTCTTAAATATAATTCAGACGAACTATGATTCTCGGAATAAACAGCGATCATTTCCTTAAACAGCGTTAAGCAGTTGATCTTCGTAATGGTGAAGAGTTGTGTTTTCTTCGCGGTACGGACTGGATTCTTAAATATTATTCAGACGAACTACGATTCTCGAAATAAACAGCGATCATTTCCTTAAACAGCGTTAACCAGTTGATCTTCGTAATGGTGAAGAGTTGTGTTTTCTTCGCGGTACGGACTGGATTCTTAAATATTATTCAGACGAACTACGATTCTCGGAATGAACAGCGATCATTTCCTTAAACAGCGTTAACCAGTTGATCTTCGTAATGGTGAAGAGTTGTGTTTTCTTCGCGGTACGGACTGAATTCTTAAATATTAATCAGACGAACTATGATTCTCGGAATAAACAGCGATCATTTCCTTAAACAGCGTTAACCAGTTGATCTTCGTAATGGTGAAGAGTGTTTTCTCTTCGCGGTACGGACTGAATTCTTAAATATAATTCAGACGACCTACGGCTTCATGGGGTTAATGATGCTTATTTTTTCATTTCAAAGAGCACACAAAAAGTTTATTTATGAGCCCTCTTAGGAAGGGAATGAATTATTTCGGAAGATTTAGTAGCGGTGAGACTTAATATTAAACTGTGTTTTTGTATAAAGAGTATCTAGAGATGTGAATCAGACTGCAGTGACTCACGATAGACTCAAATTTCGGTTTCCTTGCACTTGTAAAGCTTCAGTTTCATTGATTAGGAAAATAGATCAGGTACTCAATTTGACGATATTTTATATTACTATACACAGAATAAACTGAAAGTCCACAAAACTGCAATTTTTATTAGCGAAGAGTAATTATAACTGTTATAAATTACGCCTTCATAATTTTCTGACTCGAGATACTGTAAACTGGTGTAGCTTTAATTCAATACATATCTCTACTGTGTTGCTACAAGTGGACTTGAATATCAACGCACTTCCTCTTGGTCTACGCTCCTGTATCCCATCACCATCCTTCGGGATACAACGCAGAACGATACTTCGTTCTGATGACTGCCTCAATCAAGCAAAGGATGTTGAAAATGTTTCTCCATATTTTGAGAACCTCTGCTCTACACAGCGCTACATTCTAGCAGCTCTGTCTAATTCCATCACCGCGTAAAGGACGCCTATTCAGTCGCGTCCCTGGCAGACGACTAATCCAAATCAATACAGACTCCGTACGCAATACTCGGTCCACCTAACACCAACAGCATTTCCTTACGAAATTTATCCAACAGAAATGACGTAAGGACGACCAGTCAGTTTTTAAAATTTCTGTGTCTATACACGAAGAGAAAGGCTTTGACCAGTTAAACGACTGTCAGCTACACGATGACTGCCGTACATGTTTACAACAAGACAGAAGCAAGAAACTGGTCTCATACCGCAAGTGTGCGTGTCTATCACCGGACACGCAACGTCTCTGTGATTGTCTGCATTTTCTCCTTTTCCAATCTTTCCCATCAACAATTCTCAAATGATCTGTAACTTTTCCTTTCTGTTTCCAACTCATAAAAGAACTCGATTCCTTACCGTACGTAGGGGGGGGGTTTCAAACATTCTTTGATTTTGGCGATATCGGTACCTTCGCGAAACCCCATCCACGCAGACCAGGCTTTACTCAGACACTACATTACCGTCGAGACATACTAATTTCTAATTTCCCACAGAACACTATCTACGAAAGTCATTATAATTTTGAATCGACCTCGAAATAATACATCACCGTACTCACCCGAGTCCATCGCTCGCTGGTGCCTCATCGTTTGAGACGTCTCGAGCCAGACGACGTCACAGAGCAGCGTCCAGGAGCGAGACGTGGAAAAATCTTCTGGTTCAGAGGTTCACGACGGCGATGAAGAATGATGATATCATAATCACCGTGAATGTGAAGAGGGCTCCGCCAATCACCTCAAAGCAGACATAATGACAAGAATTTATAATTACGTCGCTTCTGTACGTACGCTCTGAAACTCGATCAGTGGGCATTATCTGACAATTTCTCATTGTACTCACCGGAGTCCTTAGTTCGCTGCTGCTGTAATATAATTTTCGGGTTGTCGTGTTAGCGACCTCACGATGTAAGCGGCCGTCATCCTCACCGCACCGTAAACCTCAAGTCTTGAACGAGTGTCACGTGGTTGTTACCACTGACCTAGAAGGAGACGGAATGCGTGGGCAGAATCACAGAACAATCAAAACGTAAAATAGAATAATATCTCAGAATACTTAGTTCAGTGTTGCAACGTCATTTCGGCCATCTTGTCTTGTGTGACGTAGGCCAAGTCACGTTGTATCGGGAACAGCACGCAATATAAGTTTTTCTCTCAACGTACTTTCAGAACTCTCTACTTCAGAGGACGGAATATTTCATGCAACTCACCTTGAATGACTTAAGCGGGTTCGCGTTGTACAAGACGTAGCACCCGGGGACACACAACAGGACACATGTACTCTCGCATGTGCGTGTCACAGTCCTAGAGAAAAATATATAGACGATCTTATATCACTCCACTTTCTCCATGGAAAAGCGACGTAATTCACCTGTAAAGCCGCCAGACAGAAATGCCGATAAGTCAGGGTCGTTATCTATCCGACCAGGTTAAATCTGTATTCATTATGATAAGGTCAAATCCAGGAGTCAATTATAATCAATATTACAATTTTCATCGATTTGTGCTTACATTACACGTACAGTGAATGGCAAAAGAGGTGTAAATCCACACAATAAGAATTTATTATTATTATTTTCGCTTCAGATTCCAGGATTACATTTTCAATGGTGCAAGGGTTAATAAAATCTAACTCAAAGACGTTTGTAATTTCTAGAGAAAATCGGTTAGTATTTTCACTATCACGAAATCGCCTGCATTCTTTAGAGCCTCGTACTACTACCACGAAACCTTCAACAACTCTTTGGCTGTCGAATAAATCGAGAATTAAACCAAACACAAGCTGAGACGTAATATCAAAATGGCCGACTGAAGCCCCAACTTACCTAAAGACTGCGTACATACGCGCTGTACCGAAGCAGGAGACAGACAAACGGAAAGAACTCAACTTGTTCGAGGAAACAAGTTTCGCGGAGCATGCTGGGAAAGGCAAAGATGAAAAACTCATCCAACGCGTGTCGGCAGAGATGACTAAGGGGCAGATAAAATTATACGTCCAGTAATAAAACACTAAAAGCGAAAATACTACGAGCAGCGAAAACTCAATGATTTAATCGAATGAAACCAAATCGCGGGACCGAGGGTCCTGTAAATGGTCGTACAGAATAAAACAAGGCTCAAAAACATAAAATAAATGGCAGCGTCCTCTGTGCGGGAACATCGGGACCCACCACAAGCGCCGTCCCGCACAGAGGGCGCAAGAGGTTATTTTGCTTTAAGAGGTTTGTTTTAAGTTCCTATGACCACTTAGCGGCTGGGGTTGAGCCCCCCTGTCGGTATTATTCCATATCAATTACCGCGCTTTCGTTGCTGGTACTATTTTCGAATTTTGAGTGGTCCTCTCATTATACCTAATCTTACTATGTTCCTGCTATATCCCCTAGACAAGATCTGTTGCCAGGTCGGTTAGTCGAAAGAGTTGAACGATTCGCCTCGACCACGAGGTCCTGTTTTGCGTAGCGTGCGAGCGCAAAGCCAACGAGTTGGACTCGTCCGACTCGGGCGGTTCGTTGGAACCCGCCACCAGGCGCCCGGGCCATTGTCCGGAGCCGGGTCCGCGCCTCTGCTCGCTCAAGAAACGGCCTGGGCCTCCACCTCCCTTCGTGGGGCGCGGGGGGGTTAGGGCGCGGGGGTTAGGGCGCGGGGGTTAGGGCGCCCGTTTTGAATTCTGGTTGTAGATCCTATGTGGGATAATATGGTGATTTTTGGTGGGGAATCCTGCAGGATCGTGGGTAATATTATGTGGTGAATCCAGGGGAATATCCTGGGAATCATGGGTTGCGATCGTGGGAAATTCTGTTGGAAATGTTTGGTGGCAGATTCTGCTAGATCTGGGTAGGGAATCCTTGGTGGGGATCCTAGGAAATCTGTGGGGAATACTAGGATGGTCATGGGGAGTCCTGGTAAATCCGAGGAATCCTGGAGGGGGTTATAGGGGATCCTAGAGGTGATTGTCTTCGGGGATCCTGCCGTGATCCTAGAGGGCAGTGTCCAGGGAATCCTGGGGTCCTAGGGGATCCTGTGGTTCCTGGGATATGGTGATGCTGCAGGGATCCTGAGGGGATGGTCCCGGGGGGGCGATCTTGGGTAGGGGTGATCATGAGGGTTGGCCCAAAGAAGGGGATAGCCCTGGGAAGGGGTGCGACTGGGGTAGTGGCCCTGGGGTAAAGGGTGTGGCCCTAGGGTGGCTGGCTAGCAGAAATATTGGTGAGAAGATACAACCTTGAGATTTTTTAAGACCAGTATCTACGAAACTATTGGGCCGAATTTGTCGTGGCTTCCTTGACCTATACGTGACCTCATTTTGACATGAGTATGGTCAATCAGGTATTTGCCGTTTGGCATAAATACGTATGACCTTGAAAATTTTAAAGACCTCTATCTGGCAAACTATTGGGGCGATCTTGTCTTGACTTTGTCATGACCTTGACCTAACAGTGACATCAATGTTACAAGAGAATAATCACTCTGATAACTGACGAAGATGTGAGGGCGAAATAATGTACAACAGTGGTCCCCAACGCGGTGCCCGCGTTGATACGGAAAGAGGTTATACTGAATAATAAAGGCCGTTCAACCATGAACATTATAAAATCAAAGCACAGTTCTCTACGTACTAATGCCCATCTTGACGATTGCGAGCAGCAACATCATCCTACTCTCCCAAATTTGAAAAACTGGCCGATAAAATGCAGCGCCAAACATCACACTAACTTCCCACTTGAGTAATAATAATTGTACTTATAAAAGTACGTATCTTTGATTGCGTGGTTTCTTGTATCAATAAACGTCGTGTTGTTTTGTGTATTATTTGGTGTCCGTATCTTATTTGTCCAGAGAAAAGAAAATTTGGCTTTGTTAATTGGTTGGTGCCCGCCACGATCTCATAAACTCTCAAATGTGCCCTTGGGCACAAAAAGGTTGGGGACCACTGACGTAAGGCAATACATGCCAAACATTATCATCAGTGCGTTTGGTGTAATCACGCACGTCTGCTGATATCGAAGTTTCAACGTTCCTACGTGCGGATATCCGTATATCCCATGTACACACAAGATCGAGATTAGATACATTTCTTTTGTACATTCATGTATGTCTGATGGTACTCATGTTGATATGGGTTGCCATTATCCACACATTGAAGGCAGATTCATATTTATTTATGACGGACTTTGCCACAGTACGTATGTGTTTGCCGTGTGGTATTCTACGTCCATACAGCATCCAGTTGATGTGATGTGTCCAGATGGGGGGGGTGGGGGGGAGGAGGTCATAAATGCAGAGGGAGTTAAAGAGAGAAAAGTAATGCCGCACCAGCTTGGCCCAAGTTATATTCTGAGCAAAAAATTTCGAAAAGGAATTCCCACAGTGGCAAAGCGTGACTTTTTCAAAAGTGTTGGCCAAACCCCACTCCGGGATGGGGGTCAGGGGAGTTAAAACTTTGGCAGTTGAGTTTTTGGATCGTAATTTATCTTCCATGATGAACAATTAAGTGTTAGCAGTCGAGGTTTGGCTAGCATCTTAGCTTGGTAGGTCATGTAATCCTCTACTTACCCCCTCAAACCAGAACTATATTGTAAGATTTGAGGTTTCCACAGCAGATATTGTTTCTGTCATAATTGCGTTTGCGCAAATAGACTGGGAGCTTACGCCTGAATGAGGTACCCATCAACGCTTGTAGGGGGAGGTATTCCCATGTGTCATTTCAGATAAATCCATTCAAACAGCACACCCAAGTTACTGCTATTCTTATGGGCACACACTCCAGAAGCATCTATACGTTAATGTGATTAAGTCAAGGTTGTTTACAATGTCTTCCGTGGTTTAATGCGTCACTGGGACATACGATTGTGTGGGTCGTATTAACCCGGTCAGTATCGCACTCCATTGCAGCACGCTGCCACTACAAACAGTCCTACATATCGGGTGGGATATCTAGTTGCTACAGGTTTCAGCGTGAACTTGTAACTTAATCAGTACACGAACTGTAAAGAAGTTCTTGACATAAACTCGCACAGTCCTAGGACAATGGATGTAAAATAAAATGTCATACCTTTAGTTGCAACGAAGGTAACTGTTGCGAGTAGCGCCAACTGGGACAATCATAATTAATAAGAAAGCTGGCCATGTCGTTGACCGATTGACTAACTAACTAGATGGCTTACCGAACCCGAAGGTTCATCACCGAATTAACCAAAGCCCTCCACCGGACCCTGTCCTGGGCCAACAAAATCCAGTCTCCTTCAACTCCTATCTCCCACAGATCCCGCCTGACATTATCTTCCCATCTACGTCTAGGTCTCTCCCCCTCAGGCTTCCCGGTGCACACCACTTGCCCCATCCATGCGCGCTACATGTTCCACCCATCTCATTCTTCTCGACTTAATCACCCTGACAATACTGGGAGAGGAGAACATCATTATGCAGTTTTCTCCACGCCCCATCGTCTTCCCTCCTAGGCCCAAATATCCTCCTCAACATCCGATTCTCAAACACCTGCAATCCGTGTTCCTCCCTCTGAGTGAGAGACCATGTTTTGCACCCATACAAAACAACAGGCAAGATAATTGTTTTGTATACTTTAATTTTCAGGTTCTTAGAAATCAGACGGAAGACAAAATATTTTGGACTGAGAAGTAGCAAGCATTTCCGGAATTTAGTCTCCTCCTAACTTCGTCGTGAGCATCATTTTGAATCGTTTTTGTTGTTCCCAAGTATTTGAACTTTGTCACACTTTCAAAGGATTTATGAGCCACCTTAATGTCTGTCGGGTACATCATCGTGTTCACAAAAGCCCGCCACCGGGGTCTATCCTGAGTCAGTTGCATCCAGTTCACTCCATTGAGACCCATCTCCGTAAGATTTGTCTTAATGTTATCTTCCCACCTACGCCGAGGTGTTCCCTTCAGGCCTTGTAAACTTTCAACTCGCCCTAAAAACATCGGCTGAGGAGCTCGTCATGCATTTTTCTCTGTTATCCGTCCCACTCCCATTTTGGGTCCAAACATCTTCCTCGACACTCTGTTCTCAGAGCTCCTCAGTCTATGTTCCTCCCTCAATGTGAAAGACCACGTTTTGCACCCATAAATACTTTGCACTCAATAATAGCAATCATTCCCCGGATTTAATCTGCTGATGTAGGAGATAATGAGAGGGAGATTCTTCAATATTTATTCTTCTAAATCCGGAATACAATTTCTTTCAGTTCCCTAAAACGCTTTAATAATGTCGATGTATCAAGAGATGAAAAGCGTTAGAATTATTGTTCAGAATATAAACCCCACTTCTTAAGATCCACATATTTTTATTAAGATTCTGGGCTACGAAACACGTTTAATTCCTTTAAAATTGTAAAATGTTAATTGCCTACTGGAATATTCTTTTATTATAAATGATGCCGTGAACAAACAGAAATCAATCTAATGTTACTTGAAATTGTGTTAAAAAAGTTTAATTCTCTTACACGAGTTCACAAATGCAGACGAAAACATTAAATGTGATGAACAACAATATTTATAATTAGGAATCCCTTACCTCAAACTTTGTTCAATTGTAGGAGACCACGACGTCCACGGGCAAAGATCAGTTTAATCAAAATTAATATGGAGAGAGTGGAGGGCGGTTTCACAGATTTCTTAATAATTCTTTTATAAGATAAGAACTTGTGATATTCTATATTCGTAAGAATTGCCACAAACAACATATTCCCTCCACCTAACATTTACCTGGGCAATACTCGTTACAGCTGAATCTAAACGGTGACAAGCCGCTGCATCCAGTCTGTACAGAAAGTCATTATTTCAAGGTCACCAACTCTGAAATGACAAATGTTCGCGTAAAAGACAGATCAATGAAAATGTCACCTTATATTTTAAACTGCGACAGTAGCTCAGTCTCTTGTGTGGAAGGAAACAATATTGGATGAAGATAAGTGCAAAATTCCTCTGACAGCATAGCCGAGTTTCCAGGAAATTCCAAAGTGCAATGGCCGTGACATTCCACATGAAACCAGATTCATTCAGAATGGAGTTGCCTCTTTCCACATCCTACGTCATTAGGAACCCTGCATATTCCAAACTGCATTACAACACTGATATTTAAACATAAGTGGCACTGCCTTTCTATACTTGGTTCCAACCAACCACACCACTCCTCGATCCTAATGCAAATCCCCTTACCCCACCACCAACCACGGAATATACCAGAAGTAATACTGAGCCTCATCACATGTCTATGAGACTGATACCTGACAACTCTCAACTTATGGTTAAGTCTCAAAAAAATGGAACCTCTGACAGTCATCTCCATTTTTGCAAGCAAATCCGAATTCATAACGAACACCACATCACAAACTTACAAGTTTCGTAACCGATCCCCTTGCTCAACACAGCAAACTCTCAAAATTAACCAAAAGCACAGAAAATATCCCGGCAGCTCCGCTCACTGTGCACAAAACTAAATTACTTACACTGGCAAATGCTCACTTATTAATTAGTAAACAGACCACATTAAAGGCTCCTCAGCACTGCACACATCTCACGTGTAACAAAACCTTATCACAAATAGTCACCACCCTCGTCTACAAGCTACACCTAACCTCCAATTTTGATGTCCTATGAACAATATATTCACTAGAGAATCATGAATGCCTCTAGCATACCACAGATACTGCAATTATGCCAATCTCTCACCGCATTTACGTCTTTCAACATATCAAATCTCACGCTTTAAGTCACAACATCTAAAGTACCTAATAAAATTGGACAGACTCATCTCTCTCACACGACAACCGCATCAAATACATTCTAATGCTCATGTACTCACACAACGAATGCCTGGTTCAGATCGATATCAGTCTCTTGCGGATACGAGGTTCCTTCTTTGTCCCAGCAGGTTTAATCTTCTGACATCAAGTCGGTCTGCCAACTGTTGCCGCACGTACTTCAACGCTTCTCTGGCCGGCAGTACGCGGGTCACGTGGTGCTCAGTAGAATCTGAAGGATCATTCTGTTTCTCGTAATCTGCTACTCCCAGAAAGAGAAAATACATTCACATTCAAGAAATCAAGACATCACACTCTTCTAAGAACACACAGTTTTACTTCACCAAGCAGTTAACACTCCCACCTTAGCCAATGAACAAGCACCTTACATTTTCAGAAGACAAATTCTGTCAAGTTCATTACAAACCCATTCACAAGTTAACTTTAAATACGGGTCACGACAGTGTCACAACCAGCGACCTGACAAATTCTGAACTCCCTCGCTTACAGATTCATACTGGAGCCTTTCTTTCCTCCCCCCCAGCAAATTTAAAACATTCGCCAAGTGGG
The DNA here is from genome assembly GCF_977971745.1 of Zootermopsis nevadensis. Taxonomy (NCBI): domain Eukaryota; kingdom Metazoa; phylum Arthropoda; class Insecta; order Blattodea; family Termopsidae; genus Zootermopsis; species Zootermopsis nevadensis. The sequence continues at coordinate 20,477,922 of NW_028259139.1, read as the reverse complement.
CCATTATTCCACACGTCATAATACTGCAACTACAAACTCTACAACTCACACACATCACGTCAGACCCACGCAACTTCCGTTGCCACTGATTCAGTGGATATTTTACGAACAGTTCGCTTGCCGTCTGTTTGGAGCCGAGGATGTTGATCGCTGTCTCCAAGAAAAGAACAAGTGCCAGGTGTCCCGGCTTACACGGCTCCCTCTCCTCGTGCCCCATTATGACAGCGAGGGAGTCTGTAAACACCAGTCGGTCCATGCCCTTCAGGTTCGCCTGTTTTGATGTCATGGAGAAAGGACGTAAATGAAAGATTAAGAAATGGCAAGCCTCTACCACACAGCCAACATCTGTAGCACTTCTACTACTAAGGTGAATTCAACCGACAAGGGGCAAGAGGTAGCCGCATCAATTAGATTTATTTTCCATATCACCATCAGTAATGCCACTTTATAATACCTTCTGGAAGCAAAGGTGGAAACTTCACCGTCAGTAATATAAATTGTTTCAATGTTGAACAATCTAAATTTATAAAACTGAACTCACCAGCTTCCTGTGATATCGCCACCATTGTGCAGTGACACACAAGGAACACTGTCGTAACTCTTTCATGGCTGCAGCAACAAACACTCCTACCAACATACACAACATTCCTTACTGGCTTTTCCAGATATGAAGCAGAAATAAGTACGTCAGACGCTTTCAACAAGTTCACATACTAAATGTGGTTTTAAGAGAGATTTCAGGTTCTCACAGTGGTCGTTGGGTTCTAACACCACTTGGACTTACAGAAAACCAACACCGATTATGATTTTTAAACATTTAATGGTTCGCTATATCAGCTGAAGTTATCCTTGTGACTAAGCGCAATGCCATGAGGCAGTGGGAGCATGGAGGTAAACTCCATGCATTCTCAATTATAGAACTATGTGGAGGTCAGCCTCAAAATGTGGTTCCTTACACTGGCAAAGAAAAATCACGTTCTTCATTGTTTCTTTGTAGTCTCAATAGAAGAAATAGACAAGTTCTTTATTTCATTAAAACCATTTACTACTTTTCAGGAAAAAAAGGTCTTCTTCTTTCAATAATGGCATTGTAATTCAGAGAAGAAGTTTATTAAACAATTTACTCAAATGGATGAACTTGCCTGTGACTGCCATCTGGTGAGTGGCTCTGGCTTGCTTGTCCTGCAATCTGAACGGAATCCCATGGACTGCGGAGATCTCCACATGTGGATCATCAAAACTGCAACAGCGAATCACAATGAGTACAGATAATTACACTCACATCCTAATGTCCAATGGTCACAGCAGTGGCCAATGCAGTAGCTGCTTCCTAAATCAGCAACTGATGTAAGAGGCACAGAGCAAATGGGAAATCTGGGTTTATGATATGACAAAGAAATACATTACTTGTAGAAGCCTCCTGGTACTGGCAGGATACTAAACACAAACTAATTGTGATACAGCCTCTAACGGGCTCACTGTACCAGTAAATAATGAGTTCTGGGTGCTCAGACAAAAATCTATACCAGTGCCTCATAGACTGCCTTGGGACTCGCTTACAATTCTGCGAAGAAAAGCCAGTGATTAACAATCTGTTATGTCATGTTAGTACCATCAGGCTGGCTGTACACTTTTTTAATATCAAGAATGAGGTTAGTTTGACAATATTCTTCTGCCTCCAACTGCTCTTATATACCTTGGACAGGAGAACAGCTGCTGCGCTCTATTCTCATCATCATTAAAATTCAGGGATGCCACCAAGAAACAGCAAATTATTTCCCAGCACTGACGACGGTAGAACGGATCCGTCGTGCTTGACTTCTGAGCACTAGATGCTGTCTCCACGACCTGGAAAACACAAGCAACAGTTTCAAGTTATAACGAGTAAGGGAAGTCAAATGTTTTAGTTACAGTAACTTCCACGCGGCATTGTTATAATACTTTCACGTACTGCACTTACTGTAATACTCTAAACACCTTTTCTCCACATCAGGGCGCATGTCATATTTATTTCCAGAAACTTTGGGTTTCATGGACACCTAGACTTTTATTTTGCAAGTGGAAACAAGTTTGACAAATCTCAACAACACTGAAATAAAAATTAACTACAAGCATATAATTTTTGTATAGTCTATGCTAACCCTAATAAACGTCAAAAAGGAACGTACTATACGCGTACCAAGTTATTTAATAATCTTCCACCAAAAATTTAAACTCTAAATGATTTAAAGGTGTTCAAGCGTGCATTGAGAGGTCACCTCATCACTCACACTTTCCATTCTGCAGTTTATTTCACCTCTGCTGAAATTTCTTCAGTTTTATGTATATCTATAATCTATATTTAAAGTGGTTTTGCATTTCTATTTAAAATTCTGAGGTTTATGTATATTAATTTGTAATTTTTTTTAATACCTGTATTGCAGAATCTGAAGGTTATGTACATTCATATGTGAAACACGTCCTTGCATTGTGTCAAAAGTACTGAGGTTTACGTATATTGAATGAAGTCCTGAAGTTTATGTTTATTGTATGAAATGACTTGTACTGCATCCTTTGGATTCCTTCTAAGAAGGATCTATGGAATGCAAAGAAACTCTACTCTCTAACATACCTGAATAATGCAATTCCTTATCCAAGTCACAAACACTCCAGGTGCTTCGTTCTGTCTCGTTCTTCACATCTCCAACTCCAAAAAAGCTGCTTCCCCATCACGCACACAACTGATCTTCTCAAACGCTGATATTCAGACAAATTGGTCCTCCATGTCTTCGTTGATGCCAGTAAACACACACTACAGCTACAGTTCACATGAAAGTTGCTACTCAGCACATCCCCTGATCTCAAACTCCTCTTTGAGACAGACTAGGCACTCCCACTAAATCTATAACCGTACACCTCCTCGGAAAGCAAGGTATATAATCGCACGAGGGCCTGAGGTCTTCCTTGTGGCATTGTGAGGCATCATACGAACACCCCATACTTGGTCACTAGGAATCAAAAGTGGGCAACTGTGGTGTGGTGTGGTGGCCACATAACCAACATTACAACCTGTAACCCTAGCTGCTAACTTCTAGCTTCTTCACTGCGATAAGCTCTTGCACAAATTTAAATCAACAGCAACTGAATTTCCACATGCAAGCCACAAAAACAGAGGCTGCCACCACGAGTCTGTGGGTCATCCCAAACGCATCGACTGATGAATTGTGTCCATCACGCACAATGGTCATGTCAGCTACCGGAGCAAAGTCTTGCTACCTCCGTAGTAATGATGGACTCGAAACTGCATAACGGCTGAAGTATCCCATATGCTTGCATTCACGCCTACCTGAAACAAAACCATGTACAGAAATAAACATCCGCATTGAGAGACCAGTATTAATTCTTACTACGAAGGCACTCTACACCACATTAATAACCTACTGGCAACTAATCCGGCCTTTCGTGTAACCAAAATATTTCCCACTTTACGTACTTCACACAGGAGAAAGATGACAAACATCAGTTCAAATAAACTTGCAAGCATTCGAAATATAAGAGAGTAAAGCTGCACTCGACTGGGCATGCATCCTACCATCACGCCGTCCGAAGGAAACAATAACAGCAGAGCAGCTGCGCCATTTTCTCGCACGCAGGGACGGCAACGTCTGAAAAACAGCGAACACATCCCGCCACCGGCGGAGCATGAGGGATATTCAATGATCAATATGTGCGCACCCTGACGAACTGTCCTGTCATATACCGACAATACACCTGAGGTACATGCCCGTCCGCGAACACTACACGGCACTGCCGAACCAAATGCTGACTGAAATACCACTCGAAAGACTGTAAAATTATGAAGACCTCAAACTTTATTTCGTGACTACCGTTACTGACATCTTCTGCCTTAAAACTAACAGGAAATAAAGAAAAAAATTAAGGCGAAACGAGCTACCAACTTCGCCTATAAGAAACCAACTACCAAACACTTCCATAACCTAAATATCTTCCATCATTTATGAAAACAGGTGGGATTTCGTAAACTACAGCTCAATGAACGAAGCACTATAAACGATTATTGCATATGTCGCCACTACACAGCCCCTCTGCCACGATCCAAACTTTGCGGTCTTATCGCGTTCCCTCAGTACTAATCTACACTTACCCACATGCTCCTGCCATCCTAAAGTGAACTGCGTTAATTTGTATTTTGGCTGCAATGTACCAGAGTAATAAGCATTTGTATAATCCATTTTCATCAAAATATTCTTTGCGTTTCGATTAAACTTTATTTATTAATTTGTGGTTTATATAAAGTCAGTGTCAGAAGCTCATACAATGTAGCATAGATGACAATATTTGCTTTTAGGTTCATGAACATGCTCTTTCTTGCATGGAAATTTTAGAATGCCGTCTTCTGACAAATTATCAACAAACTGTGAAAGTGTGGAAGAATGGAGTCATGTTTTCATATTTGTTATCTGTAATTTCCAATGCATTAATCTGTTACCAGAATAATGGTTAACTGCAACTGTTGGTAAACAAACTGCTAAGGAAAATATTGTTGAATGAAGATTTCAGTCTACAATTATTACACGTATAGCACAAAATTTCTCAGGTTATGTTCATCTCATGTTACTTGTAGGATAATAAAAGGAAGGAAGGTGGCATTTCAATAATATTGATGCACAAGGCATGCATGTACTGTGTTTGAAAGAATATTTATTGTAATTGGCCACTTCAGTGACGGGGGGGAGGTGGCATGGAAACATTACGATGGATTTTAGGGAAATATTTTTGGAACCTCTGAGATGACTGGAAATGGCTGACCACGGATTCCCATGTGCAGGCGTTGTTATTACTCGTGATTAATCTTCCAACTGTGGGCTACGACTTATAGTGGCAATGACATAAGATATTCAGATAGTTTAGTTGAAAATATTTATTCTTTATAACGATGACTGGGGTCACTGTAGTAAGTACATGTAGTGTAATATAAAATTAAATAAATATTTTAATAAATTATTCTTCGTGTGACAACATATATACTTCCACAATGAAATATTCAATAACATCATATTTAAGTGATAAGTGATTGGTGTACTTGTAATTACTGAAAGTATGTGTCCAATAAAATATCTTTGTAAAAAAATTAAATCAGGTATGAAAGTGAAGCCCAGAATATAATATACTTTTTAAAGTGACGGAATCGAATTTGTGAGTGTTTAATAATATACAATTAACCATAACGAGCTCAAGGTGCCCTTACATGCGCAAGTCATACGACTGCACTGCGCAACAACGTCTGCGCAGGTGCCCCACTAACCTAATCTAACCTAACCTAACCTAACCCAAGCCAACCAAAACGGGGTAATCTGCATCAGTGTAAAATGGTTTCCTGCGCACGAATTTTGGAAAAAGCGAATGGATGCTCAGAAATTATTGAAATTTTGTATGGACGTCATGCCACAGGTAAGTTAATAATATTCATACTCTATTATGTCTTATCGCTTTTTAGAAATTCGCACGAAAGCATCAAAGACGTGAGGTGGAGGATGAGCAAAGTCGGCCACGACCACTTATCAATAACGATATTAAGCGCTCACACAATCCCCATATAACACAATTAGTGCTTATATGCATGTAATATGTCATAAGACGTCTAAAATTACATAATATTTCCACAAGAAATATTTCTTCCAAAATTGATGCTGTGTAGATGTTGACGCAAATACGTAGCAGATTCATGCGTAACGATGACCCAATCTAACTCACTATAAATAAGTATCATGTAACGAAAGAATCGGAATAAACATACGTGAATGATAGCACGTCATTTATTAATATAAATCGCCTCACAAAGAAACTGAATATAAATTTCTGGTACATCAATTGCAATGTTTGGTGGGCGCGGAATTCGTGGCGCACGTCAAACTTGTGGTAACATATTGGTTTCCTATGTCAAACTTCTACAAAATATATCGAAAATATTGCCTCACATATACTCGAGGACACGACGTTCAAACACAATGACGCAGTCTATCGGAAAAATACGGAACCAAACGTAAGACGAGCCATCTGTGACGAACTCAATGGAAAGAAATCAATACTTTCGAATTGCATCGAGGACCAATCAGAAGACAGTCAGTACTGATTCTGTCTTGGAACAGTCGGCTGGTCCCATTGGAATAGTCGCCATTAAACTACGGTTCGGATTATTTGATACCGGTCGGTCAGTATCAAATTAACTTTGTGTTTTAGGAATAGAGTTCTTCGGGACCATTAACAAGATTAATTACCACCGTTCAATCAATTATTAACGGGTGCTACCTACACTGAATCTCAGTGTAAGGATGTCTTCTCGGTGGCGTGTGAGAATAGAAACAATTGAAACAACAATCCAACATAACATGCAAGAATATGTGCGGTTCGCCACATTGAGACATACGACTTCAGTGAATGGACATTTCCATGCCATGTGTGCTCAGTAAAGACGTTTGTACGAGTTAGTAACACGTAAATCATATACAGACATCGCGTATCTGCAGAAGCTTGACCTATGTAATTTGAGTACATTTATTCTTTATAACGATGACTGGGGTCACTGTAGTAATTACATGTAGTGTAATATAAAATTAAAAAAATATTTTAATAAATTATACTTCGTGTGACAACATATATACTTCCACAATGAAATATTCAATAACATCATATTTAAGTGATAAGTGATTGGTGTACTTGCAATTACTGAAAGTATGTGTCCATTAAAATATCATTGTTAAAAAAATTAAATCAGGTATGAAAGTGAAGCTCAGAATATAATATACTTTTTAAAGTGACGGAATCGAATTTTTGAGTGTTTAATAATATACAATAAACCATAACGAGCTTAAGGTGCCCTCACATGCACAAGTCATACGACTGCACTGCGCAACACCGTCTGCGCAGGTGCCCCACTAACCTAACCTAACCTAACCTAACCTAACCCAAACCAACCAAAACGGGGTAATCTGCATCAGTGCAAAATGGTTTCCTGCGCACGAATTTTGGAAAAACCGAATGGATGCTCAGAAATTATTGAAATTTTGTATGGACGTCATGCCACAGGTAAGTTAATGATATTCATACTCTCTTATGTCTTATCGCCTTTTAGAAATTCGCACGAAGGCATCAAAGACGTGAGGTGGAGGATGCGCAAAGTCGGCCACGACCACTTATCAATAAAGATAATAAGCGCTCACACAATACCCATATAACACAATTAGTGCTTATATGCGTGTAATACATCATAGCACGTCTAAAATTACATAATGTTTCCACAAGAAATATTTCTTCCAAAATTGATGCAGTGTAGATGTTGACGCAAATACGTAGCAGATTCATGTTTAACGATGACCCAATCTAAATCACTATAAATAAGTATCATGTAACGAAAGAATCGGAATAAACATACGTGAATGATATTACGTCATTTATTAATATAAATCGCCTCACAAAGAAACAGAATATAAATCTCTGGTACAACAATTGCAATGTTTGGTGGGCGCGGAATTCGTGGCGCACGTCAAACTTGTGGTAACATATTGGTGTCCTATGTCAAACTTCCATAAAATATATCGAAAATATTGCCTCACATTTACTCGAGGACACGACGTACAAACGCAAAGACGCAGTCTATCGCAGAAAATACGGAACCAAAGATAAGACGTGCCATCTGTGACGACCTAAATGGAAAGAAATCAATACTTTCGAATGGCATCGAGGACCAATCAGAAGCCAGTCAGTACTGGTTCTGTCTTGGAACAGTTGGCTGGTTCCATTTGACTAGTCGCCATTAAACTACAGTTGGAATTATTCGATTTCCGTCGGTCAGTATCAACCTAAATTTGTGTTCCAGAAATAGAGTTCTTCGGGACCATTAACAAGATCAATTACCACCGTTCAATCACGTATTAACGGGTGCTACCTATAATGAATGTCAATGTAAGAATGTCTTATCGGTGACGTATTAGAATAGAAACAAGTGAAACATCAATCCAACATAACATGCAAGTATATGTGCGGTTCGCCACATTGAGACATACGACATCAGTTAATGGACATTTCCATGCCATGTGTGCTCAGTAAACACGTTTGTAGAAGTTAGTAACACGTAAATCATATACAGACATCGCTTAACTGCAGAAGCTGGACCTATGTAATTTGAAAATATTTATTCTTTATAACGATGACTGGGGTCACTGTAGTAATTACATGTAGTGTAATATAAAATTAAATAAATATTTTAATAAATTATTCTTCGTGTGACAACATATATACTTCCACAATGAAATATTCAATAACATCATATTTAAGTGATAAGTGATTGGTGTACTTCCAATAACTGAAAGTATGTGTCCAATAAAATATCTTTGTAAAAAAATTAAATCAGGTATGAAAGTGAAGCCCAGAATATAGCATACTTTTTAAAGTGACGGAATCGAATTTTTGAGTGTTTAATAATATACAATTAACCATAACGAGCTCAAGGCGCCCTCACATGCAAAAGTCATACGACTGCACCGCGCAACAACGTCTGGGCAGTTGCCCCACTAACCTAACCTAACCTAACCCAAACCAACCTAAACGGGGTAATCTGCATCAATGCAAAATGGTTTCCTGCGCACGAATTTTGGAAAAAACGAATGGATGCTCAGAAATTATTGAAATTTTGTATGGACGTCATGCCACAGGTAAGTTAATGATATTCATACTCTCTTATGTCTTATCGCCTTTTAGAAATTCGCACGAAGGCATCAAAGTCGTGAGGTGGAGGATGCGCAAAGTCGGCCACGACCACTTATCAATAACGATATTAAGCGCTCACACAATCCCCATATAACACAATTAGTGCTTATATGCGTGTAATACATCATAACACGTCTAAAATTACATAATATTTCCACAAGAAATATGTCTTCCAAAATGATGCAGTGTAGATGTTGACGCACATACGTAGCAGATTCATGCGTAACGATGACCCAATCTAAGTCACTATAAATAAGTATCATGTAACGAAAGAATCGGAATAAACATACGTGAATGATAGTACTTCATTTATTAATATAAATCGCCTCACAAAGAAACTGAATATAAATCTCTGGTACATCAATTGCAATGTTTGGTGGGCGCGGAATTCGCGGCGCACGTCAAACTTGTGGTAACATATTGGTGTCCTATGTCAAACTTCTACAAAATATATCGAAAATATTGCCTCACATTTATTCGAGGACACGACGTTCAAACACAATGACGCAGTCTATCGGAAAAATACGGAACCAAAGATAAGACGAGCCATCTGTGACGAACTCAATGGAAAGAAATCAATACTTTCGAAATGCATCGAGGACCAATCAGAAGCCAGTCAGTACTGATTCTGTCTTGGAACAGTAGGCTGGTCCCATTGGAATAGTCGCCATTGAACTACGGTTGGGATCATTTGATACCGGTCGGTCAGTATCAACGTAACTCTGTGTCCTAGGAATTGAGTTCTTCCGGACCATTAACAAGATTAATTACCACCGTTCAATCAAGTATTAACGGGTGCTACCTACACTGAATCTCAGTGTGAGGATGTCTTCTCGGTGACGTGTGAGAATAGAAACAATTGAAACATCAATCCTACATAACATGCAAGAATATGTGCGGTTCGCCACATTGAGACATACGACTTCAGTTAAAGGACATTTCCATGCCATGTGTGCTCAGTAAAGACGTTTGTACGAGTTAGTAACACGTAAATCATATACAGACATCGCGTCTCTGCAGAAACTTGTCCTATGTAATTTGAGAACATTTATTCTTTATAACGATGACTGGGGTCACTGTAGTAATTACATGTAGTGTAATATAAAATTAAATAAATATTTTAATAAATTATTCTTCGTGTAACATCATATATACTTCCACAATGAAATATTCAATAACATCATATTTAAGTGATAAGTGATTGGTGTACTTGCAATTACTGAAAGTATGTGTCCAATAAAATATCCTTGTAAAAAAATTAAATCAGGTATGAAAGTGAAGCCCAGAATATAATATACTTTTAAAAGTGACGGAATCGAATTTTTGAGTGTTTAATAATATACAATTAACCATAACGAAATCAAGGTGCCCTCACATGCGCAAGTCATACGACTGCACTGCGCAACAACGTCTGCGCAGGTGCCCCACTAACCTAACTTAACCTAACCTAACCCAAACCAACCAAAACGGGGTAATCTGCGTCAGTGCAAAATGGTTTCCTGCGCACGAATTTTGGAAAAAGCGAATGGATGCTCAGAAATTATTGAAATTTTGTATGGACGTCATGCCAAAGGTAAGTTATTGATATTCATACTCTATTATGTCTTATCGCTTTTTAGAAATTCGCACGATGGCATCAAATTCGTGAGGTGGAGGATGCGCAAAGTCGGCCACGACCACTTATCAATAACAATAATAAGGGTTAACACAATCCCCATATAACACAATTAGTGCTTACATGCGTGTAATACGTCATAACACGTCTAAAATTACATAATGTTTCCACAAGAAGTATAATTCTTCCAAAATTGATGCAGTGTAGATGTTGACGCAAATACGTAGCAGATTCATGCATAACGATGACCCATTCCAACTCACTATAAATAAGTATCATGTAACGAAAGAATCGGAATAAACATACGTGAATGTAAGTACGTCATTTATTAATATAAATCGCCTCACAAAGAAACTGAATATAAATCTCTGGTACATCAATTGCAATGTTTGGTGGGCGCGGAATTCGTGGCGCACGTCAAACTTGTGGTAACATATTGGTGTCCTATGTCAAACTTCTACAAAATATATCGAAAATATTGCCTCTCATTTACTCGAGGACACGAAGTACAAACACAAAGACGCAGTCTATCGGAAAAATACGGAACCAAAGATAAGACGATCCATCTGTGACGAACTCAATGGAAAGAAATCAATACTTTCGAATGGCATCGAGGACCAATCAGAAGACAGTCAGTACTGATTCTGTCTTGGAACAGTCGGCTGGTCCCATTGGAAAAGTCGCCATTAATCTAAGGTTGGGTTTATTTGATACCGGTCGGTCAGTATCAAAGCAAATTTGTGTTCTAGGAATAGAGTTCTTCGGGACCATTAACAAGATTAATTACCACCGTTCAATCAAGTATTAACGGGTGCTACCTACACTGAATCTCAGTGTAACGATGTCTGCTCGGTGACGTGTTAGAATAGAAACAATTGAAACAATCCAACATAACATGCAAGAATATGTGCGGTTCGCCACATTGAGACACACGACTTCAGAGAATGGACACTTTCATGCTATGTGTGCTCAGTAAAGACGATTGTACGAGTTAGTAACACGTAACTTATATACAGACATCGCGTATCTGCAGAAACTGGACCTATGTAATTTGAGAAATTTTATTCTTTATAATGATGACTGGGGTCACTGTACTAATTACATGTAGTGTAATATAAAATTTAATAAATATTTTAATAAATTATTCTTCATGTGACAACATATAAACTTCCACAATAAAATATTCAATAACATCATATTTAAGTGATAAGTGATTGGTGTACTTGCAATTACTGAAAGTTTGTGTCCAATAAAATATCCTTGTAAAAAAATTAAATCAGGTATGAAAGTGAAGCCCACAATATAATATACTTTTTAAAGTGACGGAATCGAATTTTTGAGTGTTTAATAATATACAATTGACCATAACGAGCTCAAGGTGCCCTCACATGCTCAAGTCATACGACTGCACTGCGCAACAACGTCTGCGCAGGTATCCCACTAACCTAACCTAACCTAACCCAAACCAACCAAAACGGGGTAATCTGCATCAGTGCAAAATGGTTTCCTGCGCACGAATTTTGGAAAAACCGAATGGATGCTCAGAAATTATTGAAATTTTGTATGGACGTCATGCCACAGGTAAGTTAATGATATTCATACTCTATTATGTCTTATCGCTTTTTAGAAATTCGCACCAAGGCATCAAAGTCGTGAGGTGGAGGATGCGCAAAGTCGGCCACGACCACTTATCAATAACGATATTAAGCGCTCACACAATCCCCATATAACACAATTAGTGCTTATATTCGTGTAATACATCATAACACGTCTAAAATTACATTGTTTCCACAAGAAATATTTCTTCCAAAATTGATGCAGTGTAGATGTTGACGCAAATACGTAGCAGATTCATGCGTAACGATGACCCAATCTAACTCACTATAAATAAGTATCATGTAACGAAAGAATCGGAATAAACATAGTGAATGATAGTACGTCATTTATTAATATAAATTGCCTCACAAAGAAACTGAATATAAATCTCTGGTACAATAATTCCAATGTTTGGTGGGAGCGGAATTCGAGGCGCACGTCAAACTTGTGGTAACATATTGGTGTCCTATGTCAAACTTCTACAAAATATATCGAAAATATTGCCTCACATTTACTCGAGAACACGACGTACAAACACAAAGACGCAGTCTATCGCAGAAAATACGGAACCAAAGATAAGACCTGCCATCTGTGACGACCTAAATGGAAAGAAATCAATACTTTCGAATGGCATCGAGGACCAACCAGAAGCCAGTCAGTACTGATTCTGTCTTGGAACACTCGGCTGGTCCCATTGGAATAGTCGCCATTAAACTACGGTTGGGATTATTTGATACCGGTCGGTCAGTATCAACGTAACTTTGTGTTCTAGGAATAGAGTTTTTCGGGACCATTAACAAGATTAATTACCACCGTTCAATCAAGTATTAACGGGTGCTACCTACACTGAATCTCAGTGTAAGGATGTCTTCTCGGTGACGTGTGAGAATAGAAACAATTTAAACAACAATCCAACATAACACGCAAGAATGTGTGCGGTTCGCCACATTGAGACATACGACTTCAGTGAATGGACATTTCCATGCCATGTGTGCTCAGTAAAGACGTTTGTACGAATTAGTAACACGTAAATTATATACAGACATCGCGTAACTGCAGAAGCTGGACCTATGTAATTTGAGAACATTTATTCCCTATAACGATGACTGGGGTCACTGTAGTAATTACATGTAGTGTAATATAAAATTAAATAAATATTTTAAAAAATTATTCTTCGTGTACCAACAAATATACTTCCACAATGAAATATTCAATAACATCATATTTAAGTGATAAGTGATTGGTGTACTTGCAATTACTGAATGTATGTGTCCAATAAAATATCCTTGTAAAAAAATTAAATCAGGTATGAAAGTGAAGCCCAGAATATAATATACTTTTTAAAGTGACGGAATCGAATTTTTGAGAGTTTAATAATATACAATTAATCATAACGAGCTCAAGGTGCCCTCACATGCGCAAGTCATACGACTGCACTGCGCAACAACGTCTGCGCAGGTGCCCCACTAACCTAACCTAACCTAACCTAACCTAACCCAAACCAAACAAAACAGGGTAATCTGCATCAGTGCAAAATGGTTTCCTGTGCACGAATTTTGGAAAAAGCGAATGGATGCTCAGAAATTATTGAAATTTTGTATGGACGTCATGCCACAGGTAAGTTAATGATATTCATACTTTATTATTTCTTATCGCTTCTTAGAAATTCGCACGAAGGCATCAAAGTCGTGAGGTGGAGAATGCGCAGAGTCGGCCACGACCAATTATGAATAACGATATTAAGCGCTCACACAATCCCCATATAACACAATTAGTGCTTATATGCGTGTAATACATCATAACACGTCTAAAATTACATAATGTTTCCACAAGAAATATTTCTTCCAAAATTGATGCAGTGTAGGTGTTGACGCAAATACGTAGCAGATTCATGCGTAACGATGACCCAATCTAACTCACTATAAATAAGTATCATGTAACGAAAGAATCGGAATAAACATAGTGAATGATAGTACGTCATTTATTAATATAAATGGCCTCACAAAGAAACTGAATATAAATCTCTGGTACATCAATTGCAATGTTTGGTGGACGCGGAATTATTGGCGCACGTCAAATGTGTGGTAATATATTGGTGTCCTATGTCAAATTTCTACAAAATATATCGAAAATATTGCCTCACATTTACTCGAGGACACGACCTACAAACACAAGGACGCAGTCTATCGGAAAAATACGGAAAAAAAGATAAGACGTGCCATCTGTGACGACCTAAATGGAAAGAAATCAAAATTTCGAATGGCATCGAGGACCAATCAGAAGACAGTCAGTACTGATTCTGTCTTGGAACAGTCGGCTGGTCCCATTGGAATAGTCGCCATTAAACTACGGTTGGGATTATTTGATACCGGTCGGTCAGTATCAAATTAACTTTGTGTTCAAGAAATAGAGTTCTTCGGGACCATTAATAAGATTAATTACCATCGTTCAATCAAGTATTAACGGGTGCTACCTACACTGAATCTCAGTGTAAGGATGTCTTCTCGTTGACGTGTGAGAATAGAAACAATTGAAACAACAATCCAACATAACAAGCAAGAATATGTGCGGTTCGCCACATTGAGACATACGACTTCAGTGAATGGAGATTTCCATGCCATGTGTGCTCAGTAAAAACGTTTGTACGAGTTAGTAACACGTAAATCATATACAGACATCGCGTATCTTCTGAAGCTGGACCTATGTATTTTGAGAACATTTATTCTTTATAACGATGACTGGGGTCACTGTAGTAATTACATGTAGTGTAATATAAAATTAAAAAAATATTTTAATAAATTATACTTAGTGTGACAACATATATACTTCCACAATGAAATATTCAATAACATCATATTTAAGTGATAAGTGATTGGTGTACTTCCAATTTCTGAAACTATGTGTCCAATAAAATATCCTTGTAAAAATATTAAATCAGGTATGAAAGTGAAGCCCAGAATATAATATACTTTTTAAAGTGACGGAATCGAATTTTTGAGTGTTTAATAATATACAAATAACCATAACGAGCTCAAGGTGCCCTCACATGCGCAAATCATACGACTGCACTGCGCAACAACGTCTGCGCAGGTGCCCCACTAACCTAATCTAACCTAACCTAACCTAACCCAAGCCAACCAAAACGGGGTAATCTGCATCAGTGGAAAATGGTCTCCTGCGCACGAATTTTGGAAAAAGCGAATGGATGCTCAGAAATTATTGAAATTTTGTATGGACGTCATGCCACAGGTAAGTTAATGATATTCATACTCTATTATGTGTTATCGCTTTTTAGAAATTAGCACGAAGGCATCAAATTCGTGAGGTGGAGGATGCGCAAAGTCTGCCACGACTACTTATCAATAACGATATTAAGCGCTCACACAATCCCCATATAACACAATTAGTGCTTATATTCATGTAATACATCATAACACGTCTAAAATTACATAATGTTTCCACAAGAAATATTTCTTCCAAAATTGATGCAGTGTAGATGTTGACGCAAATACGTAGCAGATCCATGCTTAACGATGACCCAATCTAACTCACTATAAATAAGTATCATGTAACGAAAGAATCGGAATAAACATAGTGAATGATAGTACGTCATTTATTAATATAAATTGCCTCACAAAGAAACTGAATATAAATCTCTGTTACATCAATTGCAATGTTTGGTGGACGCGGAATTAGTGGCGCACGTCAAACTTGTGGTAACATATTGGTGTCCTATGTCAAACTTCTACAAAATATATCGAAAATATTGCCTCACATTTACTCGAGGACACGACACTCAAACACAATGAGGCAGTCTATCGGAAAAATACGGAACCAAAGATAAGACGAGCCATCTGTGACGACCTAAATGGAAAGAAATCAATACTTTCGAATGGCATCGAGGACCAATCAGAAGACAGTCAGTACTGATTCCGTCTTGGAACAGTCGGCTGGTCCCATTGGAATAGTCGCCATTAAACTACGGTTCGGATTATTTGATACCGGTCGGTCAGTATCAATGTAACTTTGTGTTTTAGGAATAGAGTTCTTCGGGACCATTAACAAGATTAATTACCACCGTTCAATCACGTATTAACGGGTGCTACCTATAATGAATCTCAGTGTAGGGATGTCTTCTCGGTGACGTGTGAGAATAGAAACAATTGAAACAACAATCAAACATAACACGCAAGTATATGTGCGGTTCGCCACATTGAGACATACGACTTCAGTGAATGGACATTTCCATGCCATGTGTGCTCAGTAAAGACGTTTGTACGAGTTAGTAACACGTAAATCATATACATACATCGTCTATCTGCAGAAGCTGGACCTATGTAATTTGAGAACATTTATCCTTTATAACGATGACTGGGGTCACTGTAGTAATTACATGTAGTGTAATATAAAATTAAATAAATATTTTAATAAATTATTCTTCGTGTAACAACATATATACTTCCACAATGAAATATTCAATAACATCATATTTAAGTGATAAGTGATTGGTGTACTTGCAATTACTGAAAGTATGTGTCCAATAAAATATCCTTGTAAAAAAATTAAATCAGGTATGAAAGTGAAGCCCAGAATATAATATACTTTTTAAAGTGACGGAATCGAATTTTTGAGTGTTTAATAATATACAATTAACCATAACGAGCTCAAGGTGCCCTCACATACGCAAGTCATACGACTGCACTGCGCAACAACGTCTGCGCAGGTGCCCCACTAACCTAACCTAACCTAACCTAACCTAACCCAAACCAACCAAAACGGGGTAATCTGCATCAGTGCAAAATGGTTTCCTGCGCACGAATTTTGGAAAAACCGAATGGATGCTCAGAAATTATTGAAATTTTGTATGGACGTCATGCCACAGGTAAGTTAATGATATTCATAATCTCTTATGTCTTATCGCCTTTTAGAAATTCGCACGAAGGTATCAAAGTCGTGAGGTGGAGGATGCGCAAAGTCGGCCACGACCACTTATCAATAACGATATTAAGCGCTCACACAATCCCCATATAACACAATTAGTGCTTATATGCGTGTAATACATCATAACACGTCTAAAATTACATAATGTTTCCACAAGAAATATTTCTTCCAAAATTGATGCAGTGTAGATGTTGACGCAAATACGTAGCAGATTCATGCGTAACGATGACCCAATCTAACTCACTATAAATAAGTATCATGTAACGAAAGAATCGGAATAAACATACGTGAATGATAGTACTTCATTTATTAATATAAATCGCCTCACAAAGAAACTGAATATAAATTTCTGGTACATCAATTGCAATGTTTGGTGGGCGCGGAATTCGTGGCGCACGTCAAACTTGTGGTAACATATTGGTGTCCTATGTCAAACTTCTACAAAATATATCGAAAATATTGCCTCACATTTACTCGAGGACACGACCTACAAACACAAGGACGCAGTCTATCGGAAAAATACGGAAAAAAAGATAAGACGTGCCATCTGTGACGACCTAAATGGAAAGAAATCAAAATTTCGAATGGCATCGAGGACCAATCAGAAGACAGTCAGTACTGATTCTGTCTTGGAACAGTCGGCTGGTCCCATTGGAATAGTCGCCATTAAACTACGGTTGGGATTATTTGATACCGGTCGGTCAGTATCAACTTAACTTTGTGTTCTAGGAATAGAGTTCTTCGGGACCATTAACAAGATTAATTACCACCGTTCAATCAAGTATTAACGGGTGCAACCTACACTGAATCTCAGTGTAAGGATGTCTTCTCGGTGACGTGTGAGAATAGAAACAATTGAAACAAAAATCCAACATAACACGCAAGAATATGTGCGGTTCGCCACATTGAGACATACGACTTCAGTAAATGGGCATTTTCATGCCATGTGTGCTCAGTAAAGACGTTTGTACGAGTTAGTAACACGTAAATTATATACAGACATCGCGTATCTGCAGAAACTGGACCTATGTAATTTGAGAACATATATTCTTTTTAACGATGACTGGGGTCACTGTAGTAATTACGTGTAGTGTAAAATAAAATTAAAAAATATTTTAATAAATCATTCTTCGTGTGACAGCATATATACTTCCACAATGAAATTTTCAATAACATCATATTTAAATGATAAGTGATTGGTGTACTTGCAATTACTGAAAGTATGTGTCCAATAAAATATCTTTGTAAAAAAATTAAATCAGGTATGAAAGTGAAGCCCAGAATATATTATACTTTTTAAAGTGACTGAATCGAATTTTTGAATGTGTTTAATAATATACAATAAACCATAACGAGCTCAAGGTGCCCTCACATGCGCAAGTCATAAGACTGCACTGCGCAACAACGTCTGCGCAGGTGCCCCACTAACCTAACCCAACCTAAACCAACCAAAGCGGGGTAATTTGCATCAGTGCAAAATGGTTTCCTGCGCAAGAATTTTGGAAAAAACGAATGGATGCTCAGAAATTATTGAAATTTTGTATGGACGTCATGACACAGGTAAGTTAATGATATTCATACTCTATTATGTCTTATCGATTTTTAGAAATTCGCACCAAGGCATCAAAGTCGTGAGGTGGAGGATGCGCAAAGTCGGACACGACCACTTATCAATAACGATATTAAGCGCTCACACAATCCCCATATAACACAATTAGTGCTTATATTCGTGTAATACATCATAACACGTCTAAAATTACATAATGTTTCCACAAGAAATATTGCTTCCAAAATTGATGCAGTGTAGATGTTGACGCAAATACGTAGCAGATCCATGCTTAACGATGACCCAATCTAACTCACTATAAATAAGTATCATGTAACGAAAGAATCGGAATAAACATAGTGAATGATAGTACGTCATTTATTAATATAAATTGCCTCACAAAGAAACTGAATATAAATCTCTGTTACATCAATTGCAATGTTTGGTGGACGCGGAATTCGTGGCGCACGTCAAACTTGTGGTAACATATTGGTGTCCTATGTCAAACTTCTACAAAATATATCGAAAATATTGCCTCACATTTACTCGAGGACACGACACTCAAACACAATGAGGCAGTCTATCGGAAAAATACGGAACCAAAGATAAGACGAGCCATCTGTGACGACCTAAATGGAAAGAAATCAATACTTTCGAATGGCATCGAGGACCAACCAGAAGCCAGTCAGTACTGGTTCTGTCTTGTAACAGTTGGCTGGTTCCACTTGACTAGTCGCCATTAAACTACGGTTGGAATTATTCGATTTCCGTCGGTCAGTATCAACATAAATTTGTGTTCTAGAAATAGAGTTCTTCGGGACCATTAACAAGATTAATTACCACCGTTCAATCACGTATTAACGGGTGCTACCTACACTGAATCTCAGTGTAAGGATGTCTTCTCGGTGACGTGTGAGAATAGAAACAATTGAAACAACAATCCAACATAACACGCAAGAATATGTGCGGTTCGCCACATTGAGACATACGACTTCAGTGAAAAGACATTTCCATGCCATGTGTGCTCAGTAAAGACGTTTGTACGAGTTAGTAACACGTAAATCATATACAGACATCGCGTAACTGCAGAAGCTGGACCTATGTAATTTGAAAATATTTATTCTTTATTACGATGACTGGGGTCACTGTAGTAATTACATGTAGTGTAATATAAAATTAAAAAAATATTTTAATAAATTATTCTTCGTGTGACAACATATATACTTCCACAATGAAATATTCAATAACATCATATTTAAGTGATAAGTGATTGGTGTACTTCCAATTACTGAAAGTATGTGTCCAATAAAATATTCTTGTAGAAATATTAAATCAGGTATGAAAGTGAAGCCCAGAATATAATATACTTTTTAAAGTGACGGAATCGAATTTTTGAGTGTTTAATAATATATAATTAACCATAACGAGCTCAAGGTGCCCTCACATGCGCAAGTCATATGACTGCACTGCGCAACAACGTCTGCGCAGGTGCCTCAATAACCTAACCTAACCTAACCTAACCCAAACCAACCAAAACGGGGTAATCTGCATCAGTGCAAAATGGTCTCCTTCGCACGAATTTTGGAAAAAGCGAATGGATGCTCAGAAATTATTGAAATTTTGTATGGACGTCATGCCACAGGTAAGTTAATGATATTCATACTCTATTATGTCTTATCGCTTTTTAGAAATTCGCACCAAGGCATCAAAGTCGTGAGGTGGAGGATGCGCAAAGTCGGCCACGACCACTTATCAATAACGATATTAAGCGCTCACACAATCCCCATATAACACAATTAGTGTTTATATTCGTGTAATACATCATAACACGTCTAAAATTACATAATGTTTCCACAAGAAATATTTCTTCCAAAATTGATGCAGTGTAGATTTTGACGCAAATACGTAGCAGATTCATGCTTAACGATGACACAATCTAACTCACTATAAATAAGTGTCATGTAACGAAAGAATCGGAATAAACATACGTGAATGATAGTACGCCATTTATTTATATAAATCGCCTCACAAAGAAACAGAATATAGATTTCTGGTACATCAATTGCAATGTTTGGTGGGCGCGTAATTCGTGGAGCACGTCAAACTTGTGGTAACATATTGGTGTCCTATGTCAAACTTCTACAAAATATATCGAAAATATTGCCTCACATTTACTCGAGGACACGACGTACAAACACAAGGACGCAGTCTATCGGAAAAATACGGAACCAAAGGTAAGACGTGCCATCTGTGACGACCTAAATGGAAAGAAATCAATACTTTCGAATGGCATCGAGGACCAATCAGAAGACAGTCAGTACTGATTCTGTCTTGGAACAGTCGGCTGGTCCCATTGGAATAGTCGCCATTAAACTACGGTTGGCATTATTTGATACCGGTCGGTCAGTATCAACGCAACTTTGTGTTCTAGGAATAGAGTTCTTCGGGATCAATAACAAGATTAATTATCACCGTTCAATCAAGTACTAACTGGTGCTACCTACACTGAATCTCAGTGTAAGGATGTCTTCTCGTTGACGTGTGAGAATAGAAACAATTGAAACAACAATCCAACATAACAAGCAAGAATATGTGCGGTTCGCCACATTGAGACATACGACTTCAGTGAATGGAGATTTCCATGCCATGTGTGCTCAGTAAAAACGTTTGTACGAGTTAGTAACACGTAAATCATATACAGACATCGCGTATCTTCTGAAGCTGGACCTATGTATTTTGAGAACATTTATTCTTTATAACGATGACTGGGGTAACTGTAGTAATTACATGTAGTGTAATATAAAATTAAAAAAATATTTTAATAAATTATTCTTCGTGTGACAACATATATACTTCCACAATGAAATATTCAATAACATCATATTTAAGTGATAAGTGATTGGTGTACTTCCAATTACTGAAAGTATGTGTCCAATAAAATATCCTTGTAAAAATATTAAATCAGGTATGAAAGTGAAGCCCAGAATATAATATACTTTTTAAAGTGACTGAATCGAATTTTTGAATGTGTTTAATTATATACAATAAACCATAACGAGCTCAAGGTGCCCTCAAATGCGCAAGTCATAAGACTGCACTGCGCAACAACGTCTGCGCAGGTGCCCCACTAACCTAACCTAACCTAAACCAACCAAAGCGGGGTAATCTGCATCAGTGCAAAATGGTTTCCTGCGCACGAATTTTGGAAAAACCGAATGGATGCTCAGAAATTATTGAAATTTTGTGTGGACGTCATGCCACAGGTAAGTTAATGATATTCATACTCTATTATGTCTTATCGCTTTTTAGAAATTCGCACCAAGGCATCAAAGTCGTGAGGTGGAGGATGCGCAAAGTCGGCCACGACCACTTATCAATAACGATATTAAGCGCTCACACAATCCCCATATAACACAATTAGTGCTTATATTCGTGTAATACATCATAACACGTCTAAAATTACATAATGTTTCCACAAGAAATATTTCTTCCAAAATTGATGCAGTGTAGATGTTGACGCAAATACGTAGCAGATTCATGCGTAACGATGTCCCAATCTAACTCACTATAAATAAGTATCATGTAACGAAAGAATCGGAATAAACATAGTGAATGATAGTACGTCATTTATTAATATAAATTGCCTCACAAAGAAACTGAATATAAATCTCTCGTACAATAATTGCAATGTTTGGTGGGAGCGGAATTCGTGGCGCACGTCCAACTTGTGGTAACATATTGGTGTCCTATGTCAAACTTCTACAAAATATATCGAAAATATTGCCTCACATTTACTCGAGAACACGACGTACAAACACAAAGACGCAGTCTATCGCAGAAAATACGGAACCAAAGATAAGACCTGCCATCTGTGACGGCCTAAATGGAAAGAAATCAATACTTTCGAATGGCATCGAGGACCAACCAGAAGCCAGTTAGTACTGGTTCTGTCTTGGAACAGTTGGCTGGTTCCATTTGACTAGTCGCCATTTAACTACGGTTGGAATTATTCGATTTCCGTCGGTCAGTATCAACCTAAATTTGTGTTCTAGAAATAGAGTTCTTCGGGACCATTAACAAGATTAATTACCACCGTTCAATCACGTATTAACGGGTGCTACCTACACTGAATCTCAGTGTAAGGATGTCTTCTCGGTGACGTGTGAGAATAGAAACAATTGAAACAACAATCCAACATAACACGCAAGAATATGTGCGGTTCGCCACACTGAGACATACGACTTCAGTGAAAAGACAATTCCATGCCATGTGTGCTCAGTAAAGACGTTTGTACGAGTTAGTACCACGTAACTCATATACAGACATCGCGTAACTGGAGAAGCTGGACCTATGAAATTTGAAAATATTTATTCTTTATAACGATGACTGGGGTCACTGTAGTAATTACATGGAGTGTAATATAAAATTAAATAAATATTTTAATAAATTATTCTTCGTGTGACAACATATATACTTCCACAATGAAATATTCAATAACATCATATTTAAGTGATAAGTGATTGGTGTACTTCCAATTACTGAAAGTATGTGTCCAATAAAATATTCTTGTAGAAATATTAAATCAGGTATGAAAGTGAAGCCCAGAATATAATATACTTTTTAAAGTGACGGAATCGAATTTTTGAGTGTTTAATAATATATAATTACCCATAACGAGCTCAAGGTGCCCTCACATGCGCAAGTCATATGACTGCACTGCGCAACAACGTCTGCGCAGGTGCCCCAATAACCTAACCTAACCTAACCTAACCTAACCCAAACCAACCAAAACGCGGTAATCTGCATCAGTGCAAAATGGTCTCCTGCGCATGAATTTTGGAAAAAGCGAATGGATGCTCAGAAATTATTGAAATTTTGTATGGACGTCATGCCACAGGTATGTTAATGATATTCATAATCTCTTATGTCTTATCGCCTTTTAGAAATTCGCAAGAAGGCATCAAATTCGTGAGGTGGAGGATGCGCAAAGTCGGCCACGTCCACTTATCAATAACGATATTAAGCGTTCACACAATCCCCATATAACACAATTAGTGCTTATATGCGTGTAATACATCATATCACGTCTAAAATTACATAATGTTTCCAAAAGAAATATTTCTTCCAAAATTGATGCAGTGTAGATGTTGACGCAAATACGTAGCAGATTCATGCGTAACGATGACCCAATCTAACTCACTATAAATAAGTATCGTGTAACGAAAGAATCGGAATAAACATACGTGAATGATAGTACGCCATTTATTTATATAAATCGCCTCACAAAGAAACAGAATATAGATTTCTGGTACATCAATTGCAATGTTTGGTGGGCGCGTAATTCGTGGAGCACGTCAAACTTGTGGTAACATATTGGTGTCCTATGTCAAACTTCTACAAAATATATCGAAAATATTGCCTCACATTTACTCGAGGACACGACGTACAAACACAAGGACGCAGTCTATCGGAAAAATACGGAACCAAAGGTAAGACGTGCCATCTGTGACGACCTAAATGGAAAGAAATCAATACTTTCGAATGGCATCGAGGACCAATCAGAAGACAGTCAGTACTGATTCTGTCTTGGAACAGTCGGCTGGTCCCATTGGAATAGTCGCCATTAAACTACGGTTGGCATTATTTGATACCGGTCGGTCAGTATCAACGCAACTTTGTGTTCTAGGAATAGAGTTCTTCGGGATCAATAACAAGATTAATTATCACCGTTCAATCAAGTACTAACTGGTGCTACCTACACTGAATCTCAGTGTAAGGATGTCTTCTCGTTGACGTGTGAGAATAGAAACAATTGAAACAACAATCCAACATAACAAGCAAGAATATGTGCGGTTCGCCACATTGAGACATACGACTTCAGTGAATGGAGATTTCCATGCCATGTGTGCTCAGTAAAAACGTTTGTACGAGTTAGTAACACGTAAATCATATACAGACATCGCGTATCTTCTGAAGCTGGACCTATGTATTTTGAGAACATTTATTCTTTATAACGATGACTGGGGTAACTGTAGTAATTACATGTAGTGTAATATAAAATTAAAAAAATATTTTAATAAATTATTCTTCGTGTGACAACATATATACTTCCACAATGAAATATTCAATAACATCATATTTAAGTGATAAGTGATTGGTGTACTTCCAATTACTGAAAGTATGTGTCCAATAAAATATCCTTGTAAAAATATTAAATCAGGTATGAAAGTGAAGCCCAGAATATAATATACTTTTTAAAGTGACTGAATCGAATTTTTGAATGTGTTTAATTATATACAATAAACCATAACGAGCTCAAGGTGCCCTCAAATGCGCAAGTCATAAGACTGCACTGCGCAACAACGTCTGCGCAGGTGCCCCACTAACCTAACCTAACCTAAACCAACCAAAGCGGGGTAATCTGCATCAGTGCAAAATGGTTTCCTGCGCACGAATTTTGGAAAAACCGAATGGATGCTCAGAAATTATTGAAATTTTGTGTGGACGTCATGCCACAGGTAAGTTAATGATATTCATACTCTATTATGTCTTATCGCTTTTTAGAAATTCGCACCAAGGCATCAAAGTCGTGAGGTGGAGGATGCGCAAAGTCGGCCACGACCACTTATCAATAACGATATTAAGCGCTCACACAATCCCCATATAACACAATTAGTGCTTATATTCGTGTAATACATCATAACACGTCTAAAATTACATAATGTTTCCACAAGAAATATTTCTTCCAAAATTGATGCAGTGTAGATGTTGACGCAAATACGTAGCAGATTCATGCGTAACGATGTCCCAATCTAACTCACTATAAATAAGTATCATGTAACGAAAGAATCGGAATAAACATAGTGAATGATAGTACGTCATTTATTAATATAAATTGCCTCACAAAGAAACTGAATATAAATCTCTCGTACAATAATTGCAATGTTTGGTGGGAGCGGAATTCGTGGCGCACGTCCAACTTGTGGTAACATATTGGTGTCCTATGTCAAACTTCTACAAAATATATCGAAAATATTGCCTCACATTTACTCGAGAACACGACGTACAAACACAAAGACGCAGTCTATCGCAGAAAATACGGAACCAAAGATAAGACCTGCCATCTGTGACGGCCTAAATGGAAAGAAATCAATACTTTCGAATGGCATCGAGGACCAACCAGAAGCCAGTTAGTACTGGTTCTGTCTTGGAACAGTTGGCTGGTTCCATTTGACTAGTCGCCATTTAACTACGGTTGGAATTATTCGATTTCCGTCGGTCAGTATCAACCTAAATTTGTGTTCTAGAAATAGAGTTCTTCGGGACCATTAACAAGATTAATTACCACCGTTCAATCACGTATTAACGGGTGCTACCTACACTGAATCTCAGTGTAAGGATGTCTTCTCGGTGACGTGTGAGAATAGAAACAATTGAAACAACAATCCAACATAACACGCAAGAATATGTGCGGTTCGCCACACTGAGACATACGACTTCAGTGAAAAGACAATTCCATGCCATGTGTGCTCAGTAAAGACGTTTGTACGAGTTAGTACCACGTAACTCATATACAGACATCGCGTAACTGGAGAAGCTGGACCTATGAAATTTGAAAATATTTATTCTTTATAACGATGACTGGGGTCACTGTAGTAATTACATGGAGTGTAATATAAAATTAAATAAATATTTTAATAAATTATTCTTCGTGTGACAACATATATACTTCCACAATGAAATATTCAATAACATCATATTTAAGTGATAAGTGATTGGTGTACTTCCAATTACTGAAAGTATGTGTCCAATAAAATATTCTTGTAGAAATATTAAATCAGGTATGAAAGTGAAGCCCAGAATATAATATACTTTTTAAAGTGACGGAATCGAATTTTTGAGTGTTTAATAATATATAATTACCCATAACGAGCTCAAGGTGCCCTCACATGCGCAAGTCATATGACTGCACTGCGCAACAACGTCTGCGCAGGTGCCCCAATAACCTAACCTAACCTAACCTAACCTAACCCAAACCAACCAAAACGCGGTAATCTGCATCAGTGCAAAATGGTCTCCTGCGCATGAATTTTGGAAAAAGCGAATGGATGCTCAGAAATTATTGAAATTTTGTATGGACGTC
Source organism: Zootermopsis nevadensis (assembly GCF_977971745.1). Lineage (NCBI taxonomy): Eukaryota > Metazoa > Arthropoda > Insecta > Blattodea > Termopsidae > Zootermopsis > Zootermopsis nevadensis. The sequence continues at coordinate 20,451,315 of NW_028259139.1, read as the reverse complement.
ATGCCACAGGTATGTTAATGATATTCATAATCTCTTATGTCTTATCGCCTTTTAGAAATTCGCAAGAAGGCATCAAATTCGTGAGGTGGAGGATGCGCAAAGTCGGCCACGTCCACTTATCAATAACGATATTAAGCGTTCACACAATCCCCATATAACACAATTAGTGCTTATATGCGTGTAATACATCATATCACGTCTAAAATTACATAATGTTTCCAAAAGAAATATTTCTTCCAAAATTGATGCAGTGTAGATGTTGACGCAAATACGTAGCAGATTCATGCGTAACGATGACCCAATCTAACTCACTATAAATAAGTATCGTGTAACGAAAGAATCGGAATAAACATACGTGAATGATAGTACGTCATTTATTAATATAAATTGCCTCACAAAGAAACTGAATATAAATCTCTGGTACATCAAGTGCAATGTTTGGTGGACGCGGAATTCATGGCGTACGTCAAACTTGTGGTAACATATTGGTGTCCTATGTCAAATGTCTACAAAATATATCGAAAATATTGCATCACATTTACTCGAGGACACGAAGTACAAACTCAAAGACGCAGTCTATCGGAAAAATACGGAACCAAAGATAAGACGTTCCACCTGTGACGACCTAAATGGAAAGAAATCAATACTTTCGAATGGCATCGAGGACCAATCAGAAGACAGACCTGACTGATTCTGTCTTGGAACAGTCGGCTGGTCCCATTGGAATAGTCGCCATTAAACTACGGTTGGCATTATTTGATACCGGTCGGTCAGTATCAAAGCAACTTTGTGTTCTAGGAATAGAGTTCTTCGGGATCATTAACAAGATTAATTACCACCGTTCAATCAAGTATTAACGGGTGCTACCTACACTGAATCTCAGTGTAAGGATGTCTTCTCGGTGACGTGTGAGAATAGAAACAATTGAAAAAACAATCCAACATAACATGCAAGAATATATGCGTTTCGCCACATTGAGATATACGACTTCAGTGAAAGGACATTTCCATGCCATGTGTGCTCAGTAAAGACGTTTGTACGAGTTAGTAACACGTAAATTATATACAGACATCGCGTAACTGCAGAAGCTGGACCTATGTAATTTGAGAACATTTATTCTTTATAACGATGACTGGGGTCACTGTAGTAATTACATGTAGTGTAACATAAAATTAAATAAATATTTTAATAAATTATTCTTCGTGTGACAACATATATACTTCCACAATGAAATATTCAATAACATCATATTTAAGTGATAAGTGATTGGTGTACTAGCAATCACTGAAAGTATGTGTCCAATAAAATATCTTTGTAAAAAAATTAAATCAGGTATGAAAGTGAAGCCCAGAATATAATATACTTTTTAAAGTGACGGAATCGAATTTTTGAGTGTTTAATAATATACAATTAACCATAACGAGCTCAAGGTGCCCTCACATGCGCAAGTCATACGACTGCAGTGCGCAACAACGTCTGCGCAGGTGCCCCACTAACCTAACCTAACCTAACCCAAACCAACCAAAACGGGGTAATCTGCATCAGTGCAAAATGGTTTCCTGCGCACGAATTTTGGAAAAACCGAATGGATGCTCAGAAATTATTGAAATTTTGTATGGACGTCATGACACAGGTAAGTTAATGATATTCATACTCTATTATGTCTTATCGACTATTAGAAATTCGCACGAAGGCATCAAAGTCGTGAGGTGGAGGATGCGCAAAGTCGGCCACGACCACTTATCAATAACGATATTAAGCGCTCACAAAATACCTATATAACACAATTAGTGCTTATATGCGTGTAATACATCATAAATCGTCTAAAATTACATTGTTTCCACAAGAAATATTTCTTCCAAAATTGATGCAGTGTAGATGTTGACGCAAATACGTAGCAGATTCATGCGTAACGATGACCCAATCTAACTCACTATAAATAAGTATCGTGTAACGAAAGAATCGGAATAAACATACGTGAATGATAGTACGTCATTTAATAATATAAATTGCCTCACAAAGAAACTGAATATAAATCTCTGGTACATGAATTGCAATGTTTGGTGGGCGCGGAATTCGTGGCGCACGTCAAACTTGTGGTAACATATTGGTGTCCTATGTCAAACTTCTACAAAATATATCGAAAATATTGCCTCACATTTACTCGAGGACACGACGTACAAACACAAAGACGCAGTCTATCGCAGGAAGTACGGAACCAAAGATAAGACGTGCCATCTGTGACGACCTACATGGAAATATATCAATACTTTCGAATGGCATCGAGGACCAATCAGAAGCCAGTCAGTACTGGTTCTGTCTTGGAACAGTTGGCTGGTTCCATTTGACTAGTCGCCATTAAACTACGGTTGGAATTATTCGATTTCCGTCGGTCAGTATCAACCTAAATTTGTGTTCTAGAAATAGAGTTCTTCGGGACCATTAACAAGATTAATTACCACCGTTCAATCAAGTATTAACGGGTGCTACCTACACTGAATCTCAGTGTAAGGATGTCTTCTCGGTGACGTGTGAGAATAGAAACAATTGAAACAACAATGCAACATAACACGCAAGAATGTGTGCGGTTCGCCACATTGAGACATACGACTTCAGTGAATGGACATTTCCATGCCATGTGTGCTCAGTAAAGACGTTTGTACGAGTTAGTAACACGTAAATCATATACAGACATCGCGTATCAGCAGAAGCTGGACCTATGTAATTTGAGAAAAATTATTCTTTATAACGATGACTGGGGTCACTGTAGTAATTACATGTAGTGTAATATAAAATTAAAAAAATATTTTAATAAATTATTCTTCGTGTGACAACATATATACTTCCACAATGAAATATTCAATAACATCATATTTAAGTGATAAGTGATTGGTGTACTAGCAATCACTGAAAGTATGTGTCCAATAAAATATCTTTGCAAAAAAATTAAATCAGGTATCAAAGTGAAGCCCAGAATATAATATACTTTTTAAAGTGACGGAATCGAATTTTTGAGTGTTTAATAATATACAATAAACCATAACGAGCTTAAGGTGCCTTCACATGCGCAAGTCATACGACTGCACTGTGCAACAACGTCTGCGCAGGTGCCCCACTAACCTAACCTAACCTAACCTAACCTAACACAAAACAACCAAAACGGGGTAATCTGCATCAGTGCAAAATGGTTTCCTGCCCACGAATTTTGGAAAAAGAGAATGGTTGCTCAGAAATTATTGAAATTTTGTATGGACGTCATGCCACAGGTAAGTTAATGATATTCATACTCTCTTATGTCTTATAGCCTTTTAGAAATTCGCACGAAGGCATCAAAGTCGTGAGGTAGAGGATGCGCAAAGTCGGCCACGACCACTTATCAATAAAGATAATAAGCGCTCACACAATCCCCATATAACACAATTAGTGCTTATATGCGTGTAATACATCATAGCACGTCTAAAATTACATAATGTTTCCACAAGAAATATTTCTTCCAAAATTGATGCAGTGTAGATGTTGACGCAAATACGTAGCAGATTCATGCGTAACGATGACCCAATCTAACTCACTATAAATAAGTATCATGTAACGAAAGAATCGGAATAAACATACGTGAATGATATTACGTCATTTATTAATATAAATCGCCTCACGAAGACACAGAATATAAATTTATGGTACATCAATTGCAATGTTTGGTGGGCGCGGAATTCGTGGCGCACGTCAAACTTGTGGTAACATATTGGTGTCCTATGTCAAACTTCTACAAAATATATCGAAAATATTGCCTCACATTTACTCGAGGACACGAAGTACAAACACAAAGACGCAGTCTATCGGAAAAATACGGAACCAAAGATAAGACGTTCCACCTGTGACGACCTAAATGGAAAGAAATCAATACTTTCGAATGGCATCGAGGACCAATCAGAAGACAGTCAGTACTGATTCCGTCTTGGAACAGTCGGCTGGTCCATTGGAATTGTCGCCATTAAACTACGGTTGGGATTATTTGATACCGGTCGGTCAGTATCAACGTAACTTTGTGTTCTAGGAATAGAGTTCTTCGGGACCATTAACAAGATTAATTACCATCGTTCAATCAAGTATTAACGGGTGCTACCTACACAGAATCTCAGTGTAAGAATGTCTTCTCGGTGACGTGTGAGATTAGAAACAATTGAAACAACAATCCAACATAACACGCAAGAATATGTGCGGTTCGCCACATTGAGACATACGACTTCAGTGAATGGACATTTCCATGCCATGTGTGCTCAGTAAAGACGTTTGTACGAGTTAGTAACACGTAAATCATATACAGACATCATGTATCTTCTGAAGCTGGACCTATGTATTTTGAGAACATTTATTTTTATAACGATGACTAGGGTCACTGTAGTAATTACATGTAGTGTAATATAAAATTAAATAAATAATTTAATAAATTATTTTTCGTGTAACAACATATAAACTTCCACAATGAAATATTCAATAACATCATATTTAAGTGATAAGTTATTGGTGTACTTGCAATTACTGAAAGTATGTGTCCAATAAAATATCCTTTTAAAAAAATTAAATCAGGTATGAAAGTGAAGCCCAGAATATAATATACTTTTTAAAGTGACGGAATCGAATCTTTGAGAGTTTAATAATATACAATTAATCATAACGAGCTCAAGGTGCCCTCACATGCGCAAGTCATACGACTGCACTGCGCAACAACGTCTGCGCAGGTGCCCCACTAACCTAACCTAACCTAACCTAACCTAACCCAAACCAAACAAAACAGGGTAATCTGCAACAGTGCAAAATGGTTTCCTGTGCACGAATTTTGGAAAAAGCGAATGGATGCTCAGAAATTATTGAAATTTTGTATGGACGTCATGCCACAGGTAAGTTAATGATATTCATACTTTATTATGTCTTATCGCTTTTTAGAAATTCGCACGAAGGCATCAAAGTCGTGAGGTGGAGAATGCGCAGAGTCGGCTACGACCAATTATGAATAACGATATTAAGCGCTCACACAATCCCCATATAACACAATTAGTGCTTATATGCGTGTAATACATCATAACACGTCTAAAATTACATAATGTTTCCACAAGAAATATTCTTTCCAAAATTGATGCAGTGTAGGTGTTGACGCAAATACGTAGCAGATTCATGCGTAACGATGACCCAATCTAACTCACTATAAATAAGTATCATGTAACGAAAGAATAAAATAAACATAGTGAATGATAGTACGTCATTTATTAATATAAATGGCCTCACAAAGAAACTGAATATAAATCTCTGGTACATCAATTGCAATGTTTGGTGGACGCGGAATTCATGGCGCACGTCAAACGTGTGGTAACATATTGGTGTCCTATGTCAAATTTCTACAAAATATATCGAAAATATTGCCTCACATTTACTCGAGGACACGAAGTACAAACACAAAGACGCAGTCTATCGGAAAAATACGGAACCAAAGATAAGACGTTCCACCTGTGACGACCTAAATGGAAAGAAATCAATACTTTCGAATGGCATCGAGGACCAATCAGAAGACAGTCAGTACTGATTCTGTCTTGGAACTCTCGGCTGGTCCCATTGGAATAGTCGCCATTAAACTACGGTTGGCATTATTTGATACCGGTCGGTCAGTATCAAAGTAACTTTGTGTTCAAGAAATAGAGTTCTTCGGGACCATTAATAAGATTAATTACCATCGTTCAATCAAGTATTAACGGGTGCCACCTACACTGAATCTCAGTGTAAGGATGTCTTCTCGTTGACGTGTGAGAATAGAAACAATTGAAACAACAATCCAACATAACAAGCAAGAATATGTGCGGTTCGCCACATTGAGACATACGACTTCAGTGAATGGAGATTTCCATGCCATGTGTGCTCAGTAAAAACGTTTGTACGAGTTAGTAACACGTAAATCATATACAGACATCGCGTATCTTCTGAAGCTGGACCTATGTATTTTGAGAACATTTATTCTTTATAACGATGACTGGGGTCACTGTAGTAATTACATGTAGTGTAATATAAAATTAAAAAAATATTTTAATAAATTATTCTTCGTGTGACAACATATATACTTCCACAATGAAATATTCAATAACATCATATTTAAGTGATAAGTGATTGGTGTACTTCCAATTTCTGAAAGTATGTGTCCAATAAAATATCCTTGTAAAAATATTAAATCAGGTATGAAAGTGAAGCCCAGAATATAATATACTTTTTAAAGTGACGGAATCGAATTTTTGAGTGTTTAATAATATACAAATAACCATAACGAGCTCAAGGTGCCCTCACATGCGCAAATCATACGACTGCACTGCGCAAAAACGTCTGCGCAGGTGCCCCACTAACCTAACCTAACCCAAACCAACCAAAACGGGGTAATCTGCATCAGTGGAAAATGGTCTCCTGCGCACGAATTTTGGAAAAAGCGAATGGATACTCAGAAATTATTGAAATTTTGTATGGACGTCATGCCACAGGTAAGTTAATGATATTCATACTCCATTATGTCTTATCGCCTTTTAGAAATTAGCACGAAGGCATCAAATTCGTGAGGTGGAGAATGCGCAAAGTCTGCCACGACTACTTATCAATAACGATATTAAGCGCTCACACAATCCCCATATAACACAATTAGTGCTTATATTCGTGTAATACATCATAACACGTCTAAAATTACATAATGTTTCCACAAGAAATATTTCTTCCAAAATTGATGCAGTGTAGATGTTGACGCAAATACGTAGCAGATTCATGCGTAACGATGACCCAATCTAACTCACTATAAATAAGTACCATGTAACGAAAGAATCGGAATAAACATAGTGAATGATAGTACGTCATTTATTAATATAAATTGCCTCACAAAGAAACTGAATATAAATCTCTGGTACAATAATTGCAATGTTTGGTGGGAGCGGAATTCGTGGCGCACGTCAAACTTGTGGTAACATATTGGTGTCCTATGTCAAACTTCTACAAAATATATCGAAAATATTGCCTCACATTTACTCGAGAACACGACGTACAAACACAAAGACGCAGTCTATCGCAGAAAATACGGAACCAAAGATAAGACCTGCCATCTGTGACGACCTAAATGGAAAGAAATCAATACTTTCGAATGGCATCGACAACCAACCAGAAGCCAGTCAGTACTGGTTCTGTCTTGGAACAGTTGGCTGGTTCCATTTGACTAGTCGCCATTAAACTACGGTTGGAATTATTCGATTTCCGTCGGTCAGTATCAACATAAATTTGTGTTCTAGAAATAGAGTTCTTCGGGACCATTAACAAGATTAATTACCACCGTTCAATCACGTATTAACGGGTGCTACCTACACTGAATCTCAGTGTAAGGATGTCTTCTCGGTGACGTGTGAGAATAGAAACAATTGAAACAACAATCCAACATAACACGCAAGAATATGTGCGGTTCGCCACATTGAGACATACGACTTCAGTGAAAAGACATTTCCATGCCATGTGTGCTCAGTAAAGACGTTTGTACGAGTTAGTAACACGTAAATCATATACAGACATCGCGTAACCGCAGAAGCTGGACCTATGTAATTTGAAAATATTTATTCTTTATAACGATGACTGGGGTCACTGTAGTAATTACATGTAGTGTAATATAAAATTAAATAAATATTTTAATAAATTATTCTTCGTGTGACAACATATATACTTCCACAATGAAATATTCAATAACATCATATTTAAGTGATAAGTGATTGGTGTACTAGCAATCACTGAAAGTATGTGTCCAATAAAATATCCTTGTAAAAATATTAAATCAGGTATGAAAGTGAAGCCCAGAATATAATATACTTTTTAAAGTGACGGAATCGAATTTTTGAGTGTTTAATAATATACAAATAACCATAACGAGCTCAAGGTGCCCTCACATGCGCAAATCATACGACTGCACTGCGCAAAAACGTCTGCGCAGGTGCCCCACTAACCTAACCTAACCCAAACCAACCAAAACGGGGTAATCTGCATCAGTGCAAAATGGTCTCCTGCGCACGAATTTTGGAAAAAGCGAATGGATGCTCAGAAATTATTGAAATTTTGTATGGACGTCATGCCACAGGTAAGTTAATGATATTCATACTCTATTATGTCTTATCGCTTTTTAGAAATTAGCACGAAGGCATCAAATTCGTGAGGTGGAGGATGCGCAAAGTCTGCCACGACTACTTATCAATAACGATATTAAGCGCTCACACAATCCCCATATAACACAATTAGTGCTTATATTCATGTAATACATCATAACACGTCTAAAATTACATAATGTTTCCACAAGAAATATTTCTTCCAAAATTGATGCAGTGTAGATGTTGACGCAAATACGTAGCAGATTCATGCGTAACGATGACCCAATCTAACTCACTATAAATAAGTATAATGTAACGAAAGAATCGGAATAAACATAGTGAATGATAGTACGTCATTTATTAATATAAATTGCCTCACAAAGAAACTGAATATAAATCTCTGTTACATCAATTGCAATGTTTGGTGGACGCGGAATTAGTGGCGCACGTCAAACTTGTGGTAACATATTGGTGTCCTATGTCAAACTTCTACAAAATATATCGAAAATATTGCCTCACATTTACTCGAGGACACGACACTCAAACACAATGAGGCAGTCTATCGGAAAAATACGGAACCAAAGATAAGACGAGCCATCTGTGACGACCTAAATGGAAAGAAATCAATACTTTCGAATGGCATCGAGGACCAATCAGAAGACAGTCAGTACTGATTCCGTCTTGGAACAGTCGGCTGGTCCCATTGGAATAGTCGCCATTAAACTACGGTTCGGATTATTTGATACCGGTCGGTCAGTATCAACGTAACTTTGTGTTCTAGGAATAGAGTTCTTCGGGACCATTAACAAGATTAATTACCACCGTTCAATCAAGTATTAACGGGTGCTACCTACACTGAATCTCAGTGTAGGGATGTCTTCTCGGTGACGTGTGAGAATAGAAACAATTGAAACAACAATCAAACATAACACGCAAGTATATGTGCGGTTCGCCACATTGAGACATACGACTTCAGTGAATGGACATTTCCATGCCATGTGTGCTCAGTAAAGACGTTTGTACGAGTTAGTAACACGTAAATCATATACATACATCGTCTATCTGCAGAAGCTGGACCTATGTAATTTGAGAACATTTATCCTTTATAACGATGACTGGGGTCACTGTAGTAATTACATGTAGTGTAATATAAAATTAAATAAATATTTTAATAAATTATTCTTCGTGTAACAACATATATACTTCCAGAATGAAATATTCAATAACATCATATTTAAGTGATAAGTGATTGGTGTACTTGCAATTACTGAAAGTATGTGTCCAATAAAATATCCTTGTAAAAAAATTAAATCAGGTATGAAAGTGAAGCCCAAGAATATAATATACTTTTTAAAGTGACGGAATCGAATTTTTGAGTGTTTAATAATATACAATTAACCATAACGAGCTCAAGGTGCCCTCACATGCGCAAGTCATACGACTGCACTGCGCAACAACGTCTGCGCAGGTGCTCCACTAACCTAACCTAACCTAACCTAACCTAACCCAAACCAACCAAAACGGGGTAATCTGCATCAGTGCAAAATGGTTTCCTGCGCACGAATTTTGGAAAAACCGAATGGATGCTCAGAAATTATTGAAATTTTGTATGGACGTCATGCCACAGGTAAGTTAATGATATTCATAATCTCTTATTTCTTATCGCTTTTTAGAAATTCGCACGAAGGCATCAAAGTCGTGAGGTAGGGGATGCGCAAAGTCGGCCACGACCACTTATCAATAACGATATTAAGCGCTCACACAATCCCCATATAACACAATTAGTGCTTATATGCGTGTAATACATCATAACACGTCTAAAATTACATAATGTTTCCACAAGAAATATTTCTTCCAAAATTGATGCAGTGTAGATGTTGACGCAATTACGTAGCAGATTCATGCGTAACGATGACCCAATCTAACTCACTATAAATAAGTATCATGTAACGAAAGAATCGGAATAAACATACGTGAATGATAGTACTTCATTTATTAATATAAATCGCCTCACAAAGAAACTGAATATAAATTTCTGGTACATCAATTGCAATGTTTGGTGGGCGCGGAATTCGTGGCGCACGTCAAACTTGTGGTAACATATTGGTGTCCTATGTCAAACTTCTACAAAATATATCGAAAATATTGCCTCACATTTACTCGAGGACACGACCTACAAACACAAGGACGCAGTCTATCGGAAAAATACGGAACCAAAGATAAGACGTGCCATCTGTGACGACCTAAATGGAAAGAAATCAATACTTTCGAATGGCATCGAGGACCAACCAGAAGCCAGTCAGTACTGATTCTGTCTTGGAACACTCGGCTGGTCCCATTGGAATAGTCGCCATTAAACTACGGTTGGGATTATTTGATACCGGTCGGTCAGTATCAACGTAACTTTGTGTTTTAGGAATAGAGTTCTTCGGGACCATTAACAAGATTAATTACCACCGTTCAATCAAGTATTAACGGGTGCTACCTACACTGAATCTCAGTGTAAGGATGTCTTCTCGGTGACGTGTTAGAATAGAAACAATTGAAACAACAATCCAACATAACACGCAAGAATGTGTGCGGTTCGCCACATTGAGACATACGACTTCAGTGAATGGACATTTCCATGCAATGTGTGCTCAGTAAAGACGTTTGTACGAATTAGTAACACGTAAATTATATACAGACATCGCGTAACTGCAGAAGCTGGACCTATGTAATTTGAGAACATTTATTCCCTATAACGATGACTGGGGTCACTGTAGTAATTACATGTAGTGTAATATAAAATTAAATAAATATTTTAATAAATTAATCTTCGTGTAACATATATACTTCCACAATGAAATATTCAATAACATCATATTTAAGTGATTGGTGTACTTGCAATTACTGAATGTATGTGTCCAATAAAATATCCTTGTAAAAAAATTAAATCAGGTATGAAAGTGAAGCCCAGAATATAATATACTTTTTAAAGTGACGGAATCGAATCTTTGAGAGTTTAATAATATACAATTAATCATAACGAGCTCAAGGTGCCCTCACATGCGCAAGTCATACGACTGCACTGCGCAACAACGTCTGCGCAGGTGCCCCACTAACCTAACCTAACCTAACCTAACCTAACCCAAACCAAACAAAACAGGGTAATCTGCAACAGTGCAAAATGGTTTCCTGTGCACGAATTTTGGAAAAAGCGAATGGATGCTCAGAAATTATTGAAATTTTGTATGGACGTCATGCCACAGGTAAGTTAATGATATTCATACTTTATTATGTCTTATCGCTTTTTAGAAATTCGCACGAAGGCATCAAAGTCGTGAGGTGGAGAATGCGCAGAGTCGGCTACGACCAATTATGAATAACGATATTAAGCGCTCACACAATCCCCATATAACACAATTAGTGCTTATATGCGTGTAATACATCATAACACGTCTAAAATTACATAATGTTTCCACAAGAAATATTCTTTCCAAAATTGATGCAGTGTAGGTGTTGACGCAAATACGTAGCAGATTCATGCGTAACGATGACCCAATCTAACTCACTATAAATAAGTATCATGTAACGAAAGAATAAAATAAACATAGTGAATGATAGTATGTCATTTATTAATATAAATGGCCTCGCAAAGAAACTGAATATAAATCTCTGGTACATCAATTGCAATGTTTGGTGGACGCGGAATTCATGGCGCACGTCAAACGTGTGGTAACATATTGGTGTCCTATGTCAAATTTCTACAAAATATATCGAAAATATTGCCTCACATTTACTCGAGGACACGAAGTACAAAAACACAAAGACGCAGTCTATCGGAAAAATACGGAACCAAAGATAAGACGTTCCACCTGTGACGACCTAAATGGTAAGAAATCAATACTTTCGAATTTCACGGAGGACCAATCAGAAGACAGTCAGTACTGATTCTGTCTTGGAACAGTCGGCTGGTCCCATTGGAATAGTCGCCATTAAACTACGGTTGGCATTATTTGATACCGGTCGGTCAGTATCAAAGTAACTTTGTGTTCAAGAAATAGAGTTCTTCGGGACCATTAATAAGATTAATTACCATCGTTCAATCAAGTATTAACGGGTGCCACCTACACTGAATCTCAGTGTAAGGATGTCTTCTCGTTGACGTGTGAGAATAGAAACAATTGAAACAACAAACCAACATAACAAGCAAGAATATGTGCGGTTCGCCACATTGAGACATACGACTTCAGTGAATGGAGATTTCCATGCCATGTGTGCTCAGTAAAAACGTTTGTACGAGTTAGTAACACGTAAATCATATACAGACATCGCGTATCTTCTGAAGCTGGACCTATGTATTTTGAGAACATTTATTCTTTATAACGATGACTGGGGTCACTGTAGTAATTACATGTAGTGTAATATAAAATTAAAAAAATATTTTAATAAATTATTCTTCGTGTGACAACATATATACTTCCACAATGAAATATTCAATAACATCATATTTAAGTGATAAGTGATTGGTGTACTTCCAATTTCTGAAAGTATGTGTCCAATAAAATATCCTTGTAAAAATATTAAATCAGGTATGAAAGTGAAGCCCAGAATATAATATACTTTTTAAAGTGACGGAATCGAATTTTTGAGTGTTTAATAATATACAAATAACCATAACGAGCTCAAGGTGCCCTCACATGCGCAAATCATACGACTGCACTGCGCAAAAACGTCTGCGCAGGTGCCCCACTAACCTAACCTAAACCAAACCAACCAAAACGGGGTAATCTGCATCAGTGCAAAATGGTTTCCTGCGCACGAATTTTGGAAAAACCGAATGGATGCTCAGAAATTATTGAAATTTTGTATGGATGTCATGCCACAGGTAAGTTAATGATATTCATAATCTCTTATTTCTTATCGCTTTTTAGAAATTCGCACGAAGGCATCAAAGTCGTGAGGTAGGGGATGCGCAAAGTCGGCCACGACCACTTATCAATAACGATATTAAGCGCTCACACAATCCCCATATAACACAATTAGTGCTTATATGCGTGTAATACATCATAACACGTCTAAAATTACATAATGTTTCCACAAGAAATATTTCTTCCAAAATTGATGCAGTGTAGATGTTGACGCAATTACGTAGCAGATTCATGCGTAACGATGACCCAATCTAACTCACTATAAATAAGTATCATGTAACGAAAGAATCGGAATAAACGTACGTGAATGATAGTACTTCATTTATTAATATAAATCGCCTCACAAAGAAACTGAATATAAATTTCTGGTACATCAATTGCAATGTTTGGTGGGCGCGGAATTCGTGGCGCACGTCAAACTTGTGGTAACATATTGGTGTCCTATGTCAAACTTCTACAAAATATATCGAAAATATTGCCTCACATTTACTCGAGGACACGACCTACAAACACAAGGACGCAGTCTATCGGAAAAATACGGAACCAAAGATAAGACGTGCCATCTGTGACGACCTAAATGGAAAGAAATCAATACTTTCGAATGGCATCGAGGACCAACCAGAAGCCAGTCAGTACTGATTCTGTCTTGGAACACTCGGCTGGTCCCATTGGAATAGTCGCCATTAAACTACGGTTGGGATTATTTGATACCGGTCGGTCAGTATCAACGTAACTTTGTGTTCTAGGAATAGAGTTCTTCGGGACCATTAACAAGATTAATTACCACCGTTCAATCAAGTATTAACGGGTGCTACCTACACTGAATCTCAGTGTAAGGATGTCTTCTCGGTGACGTGTTAGAATAGAAACAATTGAAACAACAATCCAACATAACACGCAAGAATGTGTGCGGTTCGCCACATTGAGACATACGACTTCAGTGAATGGACATTTCCATGCAATGTGTGCTCAGTAAAGACGTTTGTACGAATTAGTAACACGTAAATTATATACAGACATCGCGTAACTGCAGAAGCTGGACCTATGTAATTTGAGAACATTTATTCCCTATAACGATGACTGGGGTCACTGTAGTAATTACATGTAGTGTAATATAAAATTAAATAAATATTTTAATAAATTAATCTTCGTGTAACATACGAGGGTCGCTCATTAAGTAATGCCCCACATTTTTTTCCTCAGAACATATTTATTCAAGATGGCTCAAATTTAGTGACAATATAAATCAATGTTTCCTTTACACATACTATTTTTCCACATAGTCCCCATCAACTTGTACGGTTTTACGCCAGCGTGGAACAAGTGCATGCATGCCTTGCCGGTACCAGCTCTTGTCCTGTGCACGTAGCCATGTCCTCACTGCTTGAATCACGCTCTCGTCATCTTCAAATCTTGTTCCGCGGATAGCATCTTTAAGTGGCCCAAAGAGATGGAAGTCGGAGGGTGCCAGATCTGGACTGTAGGGTGGATGGGGTAGCACCGTCCAACCCAATTTGGTGATTTCTTCCCGGGTTCTCAGACTTGTGTGAGGGCGTGCATTGTCGTGCAGGAGCAAAATTTCTGCTGGATGCTTGTGAGGCCGAACTCGTCGAAAACGCTTCTTGAGGGTTTTCAGGGTCCTGATGTACGCGTCTGAATTAATGGTCGCACCTCTTGGCATCACATCCACAAGAATGACCCCATCACTGTCCCAAAAGACAGTCATCATGACTTTTCCGGCGGAGGGAGTTGTCTTGAATTTCTTCTTTCTCGGTGATTGAGGATGATGCCACTCCATTGACTGCCTTTTTGTCTCTGGCTCAAAGTGGTGTATCCAGGTTTCGTCACCTGTAATGATCCGGGACAGAAAGACCTCTCCCTCAGCATCAAAACGCTCCAACAATTCAGAAGAAATCGTTTTCCTTTGAATCCTGTGGTCTGCTGTGAGACTTCGTGGAACCCATCTTGCGCACACCTTCGAATATGCGAGAGCCTGGATAATTGCAATCACACTTCCATTGCTGACTGAAAGCTGTTGGGCCAATTGTCGAGTTGTGATGCGCCGATCCTCACGAATAATGGCATCCGCGCGGTTCAACATGTCTGGAGTGGTGGCTGTGGCAGGACGCCCAGAGCGCGGCAGATCACGGAGCTCGGTTTCTTCACTTCCTGAAGCTTTAACTCTCTTAGCCCAGCGACCAACGGTGCTCCTATCGACTGCACAGCTTCCATACACAGCACACAAACGTTTATGAATGTTCACCACCGTTTCTTTTTCAGCAACAAGGAATTCAATTACAGCTCGTTGCTTGTAACGAGAGTCGTTCACAGACGCCATTTTAACAGTTCACTACAGCTCCGCTATCGGTTGGAATCATTTGAAACTCCGTACACGAACGCGGGAAACATCAAATCTCAAGCATGTAAAAGTACACTTTTCTATCTTCATTATTGGCTGAGAAAAAAAATGTGGGGCATTACTTAATGAGCGACCCTCGTATATACTTCCACAATGAAATATTCAATAACATCATATTTAAGTGATTGGTGTACTTGCAATTACTGAATGTATGTGTCCAATAAAATATCCTTGTAAAAAAATTAAATCAGGTATGAAAGTGAAGCCCAGAATATAATATACTTTTTAAAGTGACGGAATCGAATCTTTGAGAGTTTAATAATATACAATTAATCATAACGAGCTCAAGGTGCCCTCACATGCGCAAGTCATACGACTGCACTGCGCAACAACGTCTGCGCAGGTGCCCCACTAACCTAACCTAACCTAACCTAACCTAACCTAACCCAAACCAAACAAAACAGGGTAATCTGCAACAGTGCAAAATGGTTTCCTGTGCACGAATTTTGGAAAAAGCGAATGGATGCTCAGAAATTATTGAAATTTTGTATGGACGTCATGCCACAGGTAAGTTAATGATATTCATACTTTATTATGTCTTATCGCTTTTTAGAAATTCGCACGAAGGCATCAAAGTCGTGAGGTGGAGAATGCGCAGAGTCGGCTACGACCAATTATGAATAACGATATTAAGCGCTCACACAATCCCCATATAACACAATTAGTGCTTATATGCGTGTAATACATCATAACACGTCTAAAATTACATAATGTTTCCACAAGAAATATTCTTTCCAAAATTGATGCAGTGTAGGTGTTGACGCAAATACGTAGCAGATTCATGCGTAACGATGACCCAATCTAACTCACTATAAATAAGTATCATGTAACGAAAGAATAAAATAAACATAGTGAATGATAGTATGTCATTTATTAATATAAATGGCCTCACAAAGAAACTGAATATAAATCTCTGGTACATCAATTGCAATGTTTGGTGGACGCGGAATTCATGGCGCACGTCAAACGTGTGGTAACATATTGGTGTCCTATGTCAAATTTCTACAAAATATATCGAAAATATTGCCTCACATTTACTCGAGGACACGAAGTACAAACACAAAGACGCAGTCTATCGGAAAAATACGGAACCAAAGATAAGACGTTCCACATGTGACGACCTAAATGGTAAGAAATCAATACTTTCGAATTTCACGGAGGACCAATCAGAAGACAGTCAGTACTGATTCTGTCTTGGAACAGTCGGCTGGTCCCATTGGAATAGTCGCCATTAAACTACGGTTGGCATTATTTGATACCGGTCGGTCAGTATCAAAGTAACTTTGTGTTCAAGAAATAGAGTTCTTCGGGACCATTAATAAGATTAATTACCATCGTTCAATCAAGTATTAACGGGTGCCACCTACACTGAATCTCAGTGTAAGGATGTCTTCTCGTTGACGTGTGAGAATAGAAACAATTGAAACAACAATCCAACATAACAAGCAAGAATATGTGCGGTTCGCCACATTGAGACATACGACTTCAGTGAATGGAGATTTCCATGCCATGTGTGCTCAGTAAAAACGTTTGTACGAGTTAGTAACACGTAAATCATATACAGACATCGCGTATCTTCTGAAGCTGGACCTATGTATTTTGAGAACATTTATTCTTTATAACGATGACTGGGGTCACTGTAGTAATTACATGTAGTGTAATATAAAATTAAAAAAATATTTTAATAAATTATTCTTCGTGTGACAACATATATACTTCCACAATGAAATATTCAACAAAAATGAAATATTCTCCTAAATCCCCTGTCCTCACTAAACTTATTCATACCAGAAGGACGAGCGGGCACTGCCTGGGAACCTTCGTAGCCCACAACCAACTTTATACCCCTCCCCCATTTATAACAGTAGTGCCTATCGCTACTCCCCCCACTTTCTCTATTCTCTCTCTCTCTCGTATGATTCTCGGAATAAACAGCGATCATTTCCTTAAACAGCGTTAACCAGTTGATCTTCGTAATGGTGAAGAGTTGTGTTTTCTTCGCGGTACGGACTGAATTCTTAAATATTATTCAGACGAACTACGATTCTCGGAATAAACAGCGATCATTTCCTTAAACATCCTTAATCAGTTGATCTTCGTAATGGTGAAGAGTTGTGTTTTCTTCGCGGTACGGACTGAATTCTTAAATATAATTCAGACGAACTATGATTCTCGGAATAAACAGCGATCATTACCTTAAACAGCGTTAACCAGTTGATCTTCGTAATGGTGAAGAGTTGTGTTTTCTTCGCGGTACGGACTGAATTCTTAAATATAATTCAGACGAACTATGATTCTCGGAATAAACAGCGATCATTTCCTTAAACAGCGTTAACCAGTTGATCTTCGTAATGCTGAAGAGTGTTTTCTCTTCGCGGTACGGACTGAATTCTTAAATATAATTCAGACGAACTATGATTCTCCGAATAAACAGCGATCATTTCCTTAAACAGCGTTAATCAGTTGATCTTCGTAATGGTGAAGAGTTGTGTTTTCTTCGCGGTACGGACTGGATTCTTAAATATTATTCAGACGAACTACGATTCTCGGAATAAACAGCGATCATTTCCTTAAACAGCGTTAACCAGTTGATCTTCGTAATGGTGAAGAGTTGTGTTTTCTTCGCGGTACGGACTGAATTCTTAAATATAATTCAGACAAACTATGATTCTCGGAATAAACAGCGATCATTTCCTTAAACAGCGTTAACCAGTTGATCTTCGTAATGGTGAAGAGTTGTGTTTTCTTCGCGGTACGGACTGAATTCTTAAATATAATTCAGACGAACTATGATTCTCGGAATAAACAGCGATCATTTCCTTAAACAGCGTTAACCAGTTGATCTTCGTAATGGTGAAGAGTTGTTTTCTTCGCGGTACGGACTGAATTCTTAAATATAATTCAGACGAACTATGATTCTCGGAGTAAATAGCGATCATTTCCTTAAACAGCGTTAATCAGTTGATCTTCGTAATGGTGAAGAGTTGTGTTTTCTTCGCGGTACGGACTGAATTCTTAAATATAATTCAGACGAACTATGATTCTCGGAGTAAATAGCGATCATTTCCTTAAACAGCGTTAATCAGTTGATCTTCGTAATGGTGAAGAGTTGTGTTTTCTTCGCGGTACGGACTGAATTCTTAAATATAATTCAGACGAACTATGATTCTCGGAATAAACAGCGATCATTACCTTAAACAGCGTTAACCAGTTGATCTTCGTAATGGTGAAGAGTTGTGTTTTCTTCGCGGTACGGACTGAATTCTTAAATATAATTCAGACGAACTATGATTCTCGGAATAAACAGCGATCATTTCCTTAAACAGCGTTAACCAGTTGATCTTCGTAATGCTGAAGAGTGTTTTCTCTTCGCGGTACGGACTGAATTCTTAAATATTATTCAGACGACCTACGGCTTCATGGGGTTAATGATGCTTATTTTTTCATTTCAAAGAGCACACAAAAAGTTAATTTATGAACCCTCTTAGGAAGGGAATGAATTATTTCGGAAGATTTAGTAGCGGTGAGACTTAATATTAAACTGTGTTTTTGTATAAAGAGTATCTGGAGATGTGAATCAGACTGCAGTGACTCACGATAGACTCAAATTTCGGTTTCCTTGCACTTGTAAAGCTTCAGTTTCATTGATTAGGAAAATAGATCAGGTACTCAATTTGACGATATTTTATATTACTATACACAGAATAAACTGAAAGTCCACAAAACTGCAATTTTTATTAGCGAAGAGTAATTATAACTGTTATAAATTACGCCTTCATAATTTTCTGACTCGAGATACTGTAAACTGGTGCAGCTTTAATTCAATATATATCTCTACTGTGTTGCTACAAGTGGACTTGAATATCAACGGACTTCCTCTTGGTCTACGCTCCTGTATCCCATCACCATCCTTCGGGATACAACGCAGAACGATACTTCGTTCTGATGACTGCCTCAATCAAGCAAAGGATGTTGAAAATGTTTCTCCATATTTTGGGAACCTCTGCTCTATACAGCCCTACATTCTAGCAGCTCTGTCTAATTCCATCACCGCGTAAAGGACGCCTATTCAGTCGCGTCCCTGGCAGACGACTAATCCAAATCAATACAGACTCCGTACGCAATACTCGGTCCACCTAACACCAACAGCATTTCCTTACGAAATTTATCCAACAGAAATGAAGTAAGGACGACCAGTCAGTTTTTAAAATTTCTGTGTCTATACACGAAGAGAAAGGCTTTGACCAGTTAAACGACTGTCAGCTACACGATGACTGCCGTACATGTTTACATCAAGAGAGACGCAAGAAACTGGTCTCATACCGCAAGTGTGCGTGTCTATCACCGGACACGCAACGTCTCTGTGATTGTCTGCATTTTCTCCTTTTCCAATCTTTCCCATCAACAATTCTCAAATGATCTGTAACTTTTCCTTTCTGTTTCCAACTCATAAAAGAACTCGATTCCTTACCGTACGTAGGGGGGGGGGTTTCAAACATTCTTTGATTTTGGCGATATCGGTACCTTCGCGAAACCCCATCCACGCAGACCAGGCTTTACTCAGACACTACATTACCGTCGAGACATACTAATTTCTAATTTCCCACAGAACACTATCTACGAAAGTCATTATAATTTTTAATCAACCTCGAAATAATACATCACCGTACTCACCCGAGTCCATCGCTCGCTGGTGCCTCATCGTTTCAGACGTCTCGAGCCAGACGACGTCACAGAGCTGCGTCCAGGAGCGAGACGTGGTAAAATCTTCTGGTTCAGAGGTTCACGACGGCGATGAAGAATGATGATATCATAATCACCGTGAATGTGAAGAGGGCTCCGCCAATCACCTCAAAGCAGACATAATGACAAGAATTTATAATTACGTCGCTTCTGTACGTACGCTCTGAAACTCGATCAGTGGGCATTATCTGACAATTTCTCATTGTACTCACCGGAGTCCTTAGTTCGCTGCTGCTGTAATATAATTTTCGGGTTGTCGTGTTAGCGACCTCACGATGTAAGCGGCCGTCATCCTCACCGCACCGTAAACCTCAAGTCTTGAACGAGTGTCACGTGGTTGTTACCACTGACCTAGAAGGAGACGGAATGCGTGGGCAGAATCACAGAACAATCAAAACGTAAAATAGAATAATATCTCAGAATACTTAGTTCAGTGTTGCAACGTCATTTCGGCCATCTTGTCTTGTGTGACGTAGGCCAAGTCACGTTGTATCGGGAACAGCACGCAATATAAGTTTTTCTCTCAACGTACTTTCAGAACTCTCTACTTCAGAGGACGGAATATTTCATGCAACTCACCTTGAATGACTTAAGTAGGCTCTCGTTGTACAAGACGTAGCACCCGGGGACACACAACAGGACACATGTACTCTCGCCTGTGCGTTGCCACAGTCCTAGAGAAAAATATATAGACGATCTTATATCACGCCAGACACAAATGCCTATAAGTCAGGGTCATTATCTAGAGCCTCGTATTACCACCACGAAAGCTTCAACAACTCTTTGGCTGTCGAATAAATCGAGAATTAAACCAAACACAAGCTGAGACGTAATATCAAAATGGCCGACTGAAGCCCCAACTTACGTAAAGACTGCGTACATCCGCGCTGTACCGAAGCAGGAGACAGACAACCGGGAAAAACTCAACTTGTTCGGAGAAAACAAGTTTCGCGGAGCATGCTGGGAAAGGCAAAGATAAAAAACTCATCCAACTGGCGTCGGCAGAGATGACTAAGGGGCAGATAAAATTATACGCCCAGTAATAAAACACTAAAAGCGAAAACTCAATGATTTAATCGAATGAAACCAAATCGCGGGACGGAGGGTCAGTCTCAGACCGTAAATGGTCGTAGAGAATAAAACAAGGATCGAAAAACATAAAATAAACGGCAGCGTCCTCTGTGCGGGAACATCGGGACCCACCAAAAGCGCCGTCCCGCACAGAGGGCGCAAGAGGTTATTTTGCTTTAAGAGGTTTGTTTTAAGTTCCTATGACCACTTAGCGGCTGGGGTTGAGCCCCCCTGTCGGTATTATTCCATGTCAATTACTGCTCTTTCGCTGCTGGTACAATTTTCGCAATTTTGAGTGGTCCTCTTATTATACCTAATCTTACTATGCTCTTGCTATATCCCCTAGACAAGATCTGTTGCCAGGTCGGTTAGTCGAAAGAGTTGAACGACTCGCCTCGCCCACGAGGTCCTGTTTTCTGTAGCGTGCGAGCGCAAAGCCAACGAGTTGGACTCGTCCGACTCGGGCGGTTCGTTGGAACCCGGCGCCCGGGCCATTGTCCGGAGCCGGGTCCGCGACTCTGCTCGCTCAAGAAACGGCCTGGGCCTCCACCTCCCTTCGTGGGGCGCGGGGGTTAGGGCGCGGGGGTTAGGGCGCGGGGGTTAGGGCGCGGGGGTTAGGGCGCGGGGGTTAGGGCGCGGGGGTTAGGGCGCGGGGGTTAGGGCGCGGGGGTTAGGGCGCGGGGGTTAGGGCGCGGGGGTTAGGGCGCGGGGGTTAGGGCGCGGGGGTTAGGGCGCGGGGGTTAGGGCGCGGGGGTTAGGGCGCGGGGGTTAGGGCGCGGGGGTTAGGGCGCGGGGGTTAGGGCGCGGGGGTTAGGGCGCGGGGGTTAGGGCGCGGGGGTTAGGGCGCGGGGGTAAGGGCGCGGGGGTTAGGGCGCGGGGGTTAGGGCGCGGGGGTTAGGGCGCGGGGGTTAGGGCGCGGGGGTTAGGGCGCGGGGGTTAGGGCGCGGGGGTTAGGGCGCGGGGGGTTAGGGCGCGGGGGGTTAGGGCGCGCGTTTTGAATTCTGGTTGTGGATCCTATGTGGGATAATATGGGGATTTTTGGTGGGGAATCCTGCAGGATCGTGGGTAATATTATGTGGTGAATCCAGGGGAATATCCTGGGAATCATGGGTTGCGATCGTGGGAAATTCTGTTGGAAATGTTTGGTGGCAGATTCTGCTAGATCTGGGTAGGGAATCCTTGGTGGGGATCCTAGGAAATCTGTGGGGAATACTAGGATGGTCATGGGGAGTCCTGGTAAATCCGAGGAATCCTGGAGGTGATTGTCTTCGGGGATCCTGCCGTGGTCCTAGAGGGCAGTGTCCAGGAAATCCTGGGGTCCTAGGGGATGCTGTGGTTCCTGGGATATGGTGATGCTGCAGGGATCCTGAGGGGATGGTCCCGGGGGGGGGGGATCCTGGGTAGGTGTGATCATGAGGGTTGGCCCAAAGAAGGGAATAGCCCTGGGAAGGGGTGCGACTGGGGTAGTGGCCCTGGGGTAAAGGGTGTGGCCCTAGGGTGGCTGGCTAGCAGAAATATTGGTGAGAAGGTATAACCTTGAGATTTTTTAAGACCAGTATCCTTGACCTATACGTGACCTCATTTTGACATGAGTATGGTCAATCAGGTATTTACCGTTTGGCATAAATACGTATGACCTTGAGAATTTTAAAGACCTCTATCTGGCAAACTATTGGGGCGATCTTGTCTTGACTTTGTCATGACCTTGACCTAACAGTGACATCAATGTTACAAGAGAATAATCACTCTGATAACTGATGAAGATGTGAGGGCGAAATAATGTACAACAGTGGTCCCCAACGCGGTGCCCGCGTTGATACGGAAAGAGGTTATACTGAATAATAAAGGCCGTTCAACCATGAACATTATAAAATCAAAGCACAGATCTCGACTTACTGACGCCCATCTTGACGATTGTTTGCGAGCAGCAACATCATCCTACTCTCCCAAATTTGTAAAACTGGCCGATAAAATGCAGCGCCAAACATCACACTAACTTCCCACTTGAGTAATAATAATTGTACTTATAAAAGTACGTATTTTTGATTGCGTGGTTTCTTGTATCAATAAACGTCGTGTTGTTTTGTGTATTATTTGGTGTCCATATCTTATTTGTCCAGAGAAAGGAAAAAAAAGGTTGGGGACCACTGACGTAGGGCAATACATGCCAAACATTATCATCAGTGCGTTTGGTGTAATCACGCACGTCTGCTGATATCGAAGTTTCAACGTTCCTACGTGCGGATATCCGTATATCCCATGTACACACAAGATCGAGATTAGATACATTTCTTTTGTACATTCATGTATGTCTGATGGTACTCATGTTGATATGGGTTGCCATTATCCACACATTGAAGGCAGATTCATATTTATTTATGACGGACTTTGCCACAGTACGTATGTGTTTGCCGTGTGGTATTCTACGTCCATACAGCATCCAGTTGATGTGATGTGTCCAGATGGGGGGGGGAGGGAGGAGGTCATAAATGCAGAGGGAGTTAAAGAGAGAAAAGTAATGCCGCACCAGCTTGGCCCAAAAGTAATATTCTGAGCAAAAAATTTCGAAAACGAATTCCCACAGTGGCAAAGCGTGACTTTTTCAAAAGTGTTGGCCAAATCCCACTCCGGGATGGGGGTCAGGGGAGTTGAAACTTTGGCAGTTGAGCTTTTGGATCGTAATTTATCTTCCATGATGAACAATTAAGTGTTAGCAGTCGAGGTTTGGCTAACATCTTAGCTTGGTAGGTCATGTAATCCCCTACTTACCCCCTCAAACCAGAACTATATTGTAAGATTTGAGGTTTCCACAGCAGATATTGTTTCTGTCATAATTGCGTTTGCGCAAATAGACTGGGAGCTTACGCCTGAATGAGGTACCCATCAACGCTTGTAGGGGGAGGTATTCCCATGTGTCATTTCAGATAAATCCATTCAAACAGCACACCCAAGTTACTGCTATTCTTATGGGCACACGCTCCAGAAGCATCTATACGTTAATGTGATTAAGTCAAGGTTGTTTACAATGTCTTCCGTGGTTTAATGCGTCACTGGGACATACGATTGTGTGGGTCGTATTAACCCGGTCAGTATCGCACTCCATTGCAGCATGCTGCCACTACAAACAGTCCTACATATCGGGTGGGATATCTAGTTGCTACAGGTTTCAGCGTGAACTTGTAACTTAATCAGTACACGAACTGTAAAGAAGTTCTTGACATAAACTCGCACAGTCCTAGGACAATGGATGTAAAATAAAATGTCATACCTTTAGTTGCAACGAAGGTAACTGTTGCGAGTAGCGCCAACTGGGACAATCATAATTAATAAGAAAGCTGGCCATGTCGTTGACCGATTGACTAACTAACTAGATGGCTTACCGAACCCGAAGGTTCATCACCGAATTAACCAAAGCCCTCCACCGGACCCTGTCCTGGGCCAACAAAATCCAGTCTCCTTCAACTCCTATCTCCCACAGATCCCGCCTGACATTATCTTCCCATCTACGTCTAGGTCTCTCCCCCTCAGGCTTCCCGGTGCACACCTCTTGCCCCATCCATGCGCGCTACATGTTCCACCCATGTCATTCTTCTCGACTTAATCACCCTGACAATACTGGGAGAGGAGAACATCATTATGCAGTTTTCTCCACGCCCCATCGTCTTCCCTCCTAGGCCCAAATATCCTCCTCAACATCCGATTCTCAAACACCTGCAATCCGTGTTCCTCCCTCTGAGTGAGAGACCATGTTTTGCACCCATACAAAACAGGCAAGATTATTGTTTTGTATACTTTAATTTTCAGGTTCTTAGAAATCAGACGGAAGACAAAATATTTTGGACTGAGAAGTAGCAAGCATTTCCGGAATTTAGTCTCCTCCTAACTTCGTCGTGAGCATCATTTTGAATCGTTTTTGTTGTTCCCAAGTATTTGAACTTTGTCACACTTTCAAAGGATTTATGAGCCACCTTAATGTCTGTCGGGTACATCATCGTGTTCACAAAAGCCCGCCACCGGGGTCTATCCTGAGTCAGTTGCATCCAGTTCACTCCATTGAGACCCATCTCCGTAAGATTTGTCTTAATGTTATCTTCCCACCTACGCCGAGGTGTTTCCTTCAGGCCTTGTAAACTTTCAACTCGCCCTAAAAACATCGGCTGAGGAGCTCGTCATGCATTTTTCTCTGTTATCCGTCCCACTCCCGTTTTGGGTCCAAACATCTTCCTCAACACTCTGTTCTCAGAGCCCCTCAGTCTATGTTCCTCCCTCAATGTGAAAGACCACGTCTTGCACCCATAAATACTTTGCACTCAATAATAGCAATCATTCCCCGGATTTAATCTGCTGATGTAGGAGATAATGAGAGGGAGATTCTTCAATATTTATTCTTCTAAATCCGGAATAAAATTTCTTTCAGTTCCCTAAAACGCTTTAATAATGTCGATGTATCAAGAGATGAAAAGTTTTAGAATTATTGTTCAGAATATAAACCCCACTTCTTAAGATCCACATATTTTTATTAAGATTCTGGGCCACGAAACAAGTTTAATTCTTTGAAAATTGTAAAATGTTAGTTGCCTACTGGAATATTCTTTTATTATAAATGTTGCCGTGAACAAACAGAAGTCATTACTTGAAATTGTGTTAAAAAAGTTTAATTCTCTTACACGAGTTCACAAATGCAGATGAAAACATTAAATGTGATGAACAATAATAATAAATAGGAATCCCTTACCTCAAACTTTGTTCAATTGTAAGAGACCACGACGTCCACCGTCAATGATCGATCTAATCAAAACTAAAACGGAGAGAGTGGAGGGCAGTTTGACAGATTTCTTAATAATTCTTATATAAGATAAGAACTTGTGATATTCTATATTAGTAAGAATTGCCACAAACAACATATTCCCTCCACCTAACATTTACCTGGGCAATACTCATTACAGCTGAATCTAAACGGTGACAAGCCGCTGCATCCAGTCTGTATTTCACGGTCACCAACTCTGAAATGACAAATGTTCGTGTAAAAGACAGATCAATGAAAATGTCACCTTATATTTTAAACTGCGACAGAATAAACAGTAGCTCAGTCTCTTGTGTGGAAGGAAACAATCTTGGATGAAGATAAGTGCAAAATTCCTCTGACAGCATAGCCGAGTTTCCAGGAAATTCCAAAGTGCAATGACCGTGACATTCCACATGAAACCAGATTCATTCAGAATGGAGTTGCCTCTTTCCACATCCTACGTCATTAGGAACCCTGCTTATTCCAAACTGCATTACAACACTGATATTTAAACACCGCAACCTATCTGCTGTCATACCACAGCGACCAGAATGGCATATCCAGATCACATCAGGTGTTCCGAGTAAAGGTGACAATTCTGAAAAAAAAGTAACACACACATCGCGAAGACAAGTTTACTGCAATTACTGTCATCATCATTATTGCCATCTTCTTCTTCCAAACATCTGATCTGCCATATGCAACTTCCGTGCTTTCAGTCAGCAATGGAAGTGTAATTGCAATTATCCGGGCTTTTGCATATTCGAAGGTGTGCGCAAGATGGGTTCCACGAAGTCTCACAGCAGACCACAGGATTCAAAGGAAAACGATTTCTTCTGAATTGTTGGAGCGTTTTGATGCTGAGGGAGAGATCTTTCTGTCCCGGATCATTACAGGTGACGAAACCTGGATACACCACTTTGAGCCAGAGACAAAAAGGCAGTCAATGGAGTGGCATCATCCTCAATCACCGAGAAAGAAGAAATTCAAGTCAACTCCCTCCGCCGGAAAAGTCATGATGACTGTCTTTTGGGACAGTGATGGGGTCATTCTTGTGGATGTGATGCCAAGAGGTGCGACCATCAATTCAGACGCGTACATTAGGACCCTGGAAACCCTCAAGAAGCGTTTCCGACGAGTTCGGCCTCACAAGCATCCAGCAGAAATTTTGCTCCTGCACGACAATGCACGCCCTCACACAAGTCCGAGAACCCGGGAAGAAATCACCAAATTTGGTTGAACGGTGCTGCCCCATCCACCCTACAGTCCAGATCTGGCACCCTCCGACTCCATCTCTTTGGGCCACTTAAAGATGCTATCCGCGGAACAAGGTTTTAAGATGACGAGAGCGTTATTCAAGCAGTGAGGACCTGGCTACGTGCACAGGACAAGAGCTGGTACCGGCAAGGCATGCATGCACTTGTTCCACGCTGGCGTAAAACCGTACAAGTTGATGGGGACTATGTGGAAAAATAGTATGTGTAAAGGAAACATTGATTTATATTGTCACTAAATTTGAGCCATCTTGAATAAATATGTTCTGAGGAAAAAAATGTGGGGCATTACTTAATGAGCGACCCTCGTACAAACGTTCTAGGCTACACTTCAGCAAGTTGTCAAATGTCACTTTCATAAATTACAAAGGGACCCTTTTCCCCCGCCCAGTAACGTATCCAACGCAACGAATTATGGTCGTATTACGTAGGAAAATGGTGGGTACAAACGAAGTCAAATCAGACGACAAAACGATGAAGTAAAGCAAACGCGAAAAGCCGTTCAATATGACCTTCGTCACTGTGTGTTCGTAAATAATTTGTTTCGGCTACGGTAAAAAAATGATAATTTCCTTGTTAACCAAAGCAACGCGCCATTCATTATGCTAAACTACGTTCAATTTTTCTGCTACCCTTTTTAAAACAATCCGCACACCTACGCCCACATCTTGGGGCAGATTTTTATTCAAAGTCTTGGTTACTCGTATGGTCACATTTCCAGCAATTACAGAACAAGCAGACAACTGCCTGCCTTCTCTCTCTCGCTCCACACCCAATTCACATAACATGATGGAAGGATGACTGTAAGTGCTAAAGAAACTGGCAGGGTGCTGGGGCCACCAACCCGGTCGCAAATACTCAGACATTCTGTACTGTGGACGTGGGGATTCCCCACTAAGTAAAGGAGAGCCACCAAAAATTTCTTACTTTGAGGAAACATCTCTCCATGACACCAGCAGCAGCACTCTCAATGTAACAACTTTAACAAGTAGAAACACAACAAAATAAAGAAAGCAATTCTACAAAACAATATTTTGTATCTGACATTACGTCAATAAACAGTTTTACGAGATGAGTTTTAGTGCACGCTGATTACTGAATTGCCAGCATGTCTACACGAGAATTTCTGATTGTGGTCACAATGTTTATTAAGATCCCGGGACCCCTTCAACATCATGATCGTATGTTGATTGACTACCCAATAACAAGATCAATAAAACGTGCAACAAACAAAGCTACGTTCTACCTCCAAGAATCATACGCAAAGGAATCTTCACTCACAGACGGCTCGAACATCTAATATTTTAACAAACATCCTGCAAAAGAGCTGTACCACTTAAAGTCCTCTCCCTTCCATTTCAGCACGGATTCTTACAGTAGTAATAAGTTCTAGAAATGAATGGAGGGTAGACACGGGTTTCGTATTGTATGAATTTCCTTCCTGATTTCTGCCCTCTAAAAAATAACTGAGGGTTTTCGTGGGTGCGATATGGGAGCCCAAGATGAGAGGAAGGAGGGGTTATGTAAAAATATATTTATGAGGGAGCAGCCAAGGTGGTCAACGAACACCAAACAGACATCATATATCATTTCATTTCCAGGTCAACAATCTTTAACCAAACTAAATGGTCAATAACTTCAGCCTGTCTCTCTCTCTCTCTCACATACACAAAAACACAATCTCTACATTCTTCCTATAAACAATCTGACTGACAACACTAACAAATTAGTCTTTCCTAAGCCAAGAACTCTTCACAACCATTTTACAGACATAAAATAACAATCCTGACAACACCAGCACTGGTACATTGTGACCCACATAAGTGGCACTGCCTTTCTATACTTGGTTCCAACCAACCACACCACTCCTCGATCCTAATGCAAATCCCCTTACCCCACCACCAACCACGGAATATACCAGAAGTAATACTGAGCCTCATCACATGTCCATGAGACTGACACCTGACAACTCTCAACTTATGGTTAAGTCTCAAATAAATGGAACCTCTGACAGTCATCTCCATTTTTGCAAGCAAATCCAAATTCATAACGAACACCACACCACAAACTTACAAGTTTTGTAACCGATCCCCTTGCTCAACACAGCAAACTCTCAAAATTAACCAAAAGCACAGAAAATATCCCGGCAGCTCCGCTCACTGTGCACAAAACTAAATTACTTACACTGGCAAATGCTCACTTATTAATTAGTAAACAGACCACATTAAAGGCTCCTCAGCACTGCACACATCTCACGTGTAACAAAACCTTATCACAAATAGTCACCACCCTCGTCTACAAGCTACACCTAACCTCCAATTTTGGTGTCCTATGAACAATATATTCACTAGAGAATCATGAATGCCTCTAGCATACCACAGATACTGCAATAATGCCAATCCCTCACCACATTTACGTCTTTCAACATATCAAATCTCACGCTTTAAGTCACAACATCTAAAGTACCTAATAAAATTGGACAGACTCATCTCTCTCACACGACAACCACATCAAATACATTCTAATGCTCATGTACTCACACAACGAATGCCTGGTTCAGACCGATATCAGTCTCTTGCGGATACGAGGTTCCTTCTTTGTCCCAGCAGGTTTAATCTTCTGACATCAAGTCGGTCTGCCAACTGTTGCCGCACGTACTTCAACGCTTCTCTGGCCGGCAGTACGCGGGTCACGTGGTGCTCAGTAGAATCTGAAGGATCATTCTGTTTCTCGTAATCTGCTACTCCCAGAAAGAGAAAATACATTCACATTCAAGAAATCAAGACATCACACTCTTCTAAGAACACACAGTTTTACTTCACCAAGCAGTTAACACTCCCACCTTAGCCAATGAACAAGCACCTTACATTTTCAGAAGACAAATTCTGTCAAGTTCATTACAAACCCATTCACAAGTTAACTTTAAATACGGGTCACAACAGTGTCACAACCAGCGACCTGACAAATTCTGAACTCCCTCGCTTACAGATTCATACTGGAGCCTTTCTTTCCTCCCCCCCAGCAAATTTAAAACATTCGCCAAGTGGGCCATTATTCCACACGTCATAATACTGCAACTACAAACTCTACAACTCACACACATCACGTCAGACCCACGCAACTTCCGTTGCCACTGATTCAGTGGATATTTAACGAACAGTTCGCTTGCCGTCTGTTTGGAGCCGAGGATGTTGATCGCTGTCTCCAAGAAAAGAACAAGTGCCAGGTGTCCCGGCTTACAAGGCTCCCTCTCCTCGTGCCCCATTATGACAGCAAGGGAGTCTATAAACACCAGTCGGTCCATGCCCTTCAGGTTCGCCTGTTTTGATGTCATGGAGAAAGGACGTAAATGAAAGATTAAGAAATGGCAAGCCTCTACCACACAGCCAACATCTGTAGCACTTCTACTACTAAGGTGAATTCAACCGACAAGGGGCAAGAGGTAGCCGCATCAATTAGATTTATTTTCCATATCACCATCAGTAATGCCACTTTATAATACCTTCTGGAAGCAAAGGTGGAAACTTCACCGTCAGTAATATAAATTGTTTCAATGTTGAACAATCTAAATTTATAAAACTGAACTCACCAGCTTCCTGTGATATCGCCACCATTGTGTAGTGACACACAAGGAACACCGTCGTAACTCTTTCATGGCTGCAGCAACAAACACTCCTACCAACTTACACAACAGGCCTTACTGGTTTTTCCAGATATGAAGCAGACGCTTTCAACCAGTTCACATACTAAATGTGGTTTTAAGAGAGATTTCAGGTTCTCACAGTGGTCTTTGGGTTCTAACACCACTTGGACTTACAGAAAACCAACACCGATTATGGTTTTCAAACATTTAATGGTTCGCTATATCAGCTGAAGTTATCCTTGTGACTAAGCGCAATGCCATGAGGCAGTGGGAGCATGGAGGTAAACTCCATGCATTCTCAATTATAGAACTATGTGGAGGTCAGCCTCAAAATGTGGTTCCTTAAACTGGCAAAGAAAAATCACGTTCTTCACTGTTTCTTTGTAGTCTCAATAGAAGAAATAGACAAGTTCTTTATTTCATTAAAACCATTTGCTACTTTTCAGGACAAAAGGTCTTCTTCCTTCAATAATGGCATTGTAATTCAGAAAAGAAGTTTATTAAACAATTTACTCAAATGGATGAACTTGCCTGTGACTGCCATCTGGTGAGTGGCTCTGGCTTGCTTGTCCTGCAATCTGAACGGAATCCCATGGACTGCGGAGATCTCCACATGTCGATCATCAAAACTGCAACAGCGAATCACAATGAGTAAAGATAATTACACTCACATCCTAATGTTCAATGGTCACAGCAGTGGCCAATGCAGTAGCTGCTTCCTAAATCAGCAACTGATGTACGAGGCACAGAGCAAATGGGAAATCTGGGTTTATGATATGACAAAGAAATACATTACTTGTAGAAGCCTCCTGGTACTGGCAGGATACTAAACACAAACTAATTGTGATACAGCCTCTAACGGGCTCACTGTACCAGTAAATAATGAGTTCTGGGTGCTCAGAGAAAAATCTATACCAGTGCCTCATAGACTGCCTTGGGACTCGCTTACAATTCTGCGAAGAAAAGCCAGTGATTAACAATCTGTTATGTCATGTTAGTACCATCAGGCTGGCTGTACACTTTTTTAATATCAAGAATGAGGTTAGTTTGACAATATTCTTCTGCCTCCAACTGCTCTTATATACCTTGGACAGGAGAAAAGCTGCTGCGCTCTATTCTCATCATCATTAAAATTCAGGGATGCCACCAAGAAACAGCAAATTATTTCCCAGCACTGACGACGGTAGAACGGATCCGTCGTGCTTGACTTCTGAGCACTAGATGCTGTCTCCACGACCTGGAAAACACAAGCAACAGTTTCAAGTTATAACGAGTAAGGGAAGTCAAATGTTTTAGTTACAGTAACTTCCACGCGGCATTGTTATAATACTTTCACGTACTGCACTTACTGTAATACTCTAAACACCTTTTCTCCACATCAGGGCGCATGTCATATTTATTTCCAGAAACTTTGGGTTTCATGGACACCTAGACTTTTATTTTGCAAGTGGAAACAAGTTTGACAAATCTCAACAACACTGAAATAAAAATTAACTACAAGCATATAATTTTTGTATAGTCTATGCTAACCCTAATAAACGTCAAAAAGGAACGTACTATACGCGTACCAAGTTATTTCATAATCTTCCACCAACAATTTAAACTCTAAATGATTTAAAGGTGTTCAAGCGTGCATTGAGAGGTCACCTCATCACTCACACTTTCCATTCTGCAGTTTATTTCACCTCTGCTGAAATTTCTTCAGTTTTATGTATATCTATAATCTATATTTAAAGTGGTTTTGCATTTCTATTTAAAATTCTGAGGTTTATGTATATTAATTTGTAATTTTTTTTAATACCTGTATTGCAGAATCTGAAGGTTATGTACATTCATATGTGAAACACGTCCTTGCATTGTGTCAAAAGTACTGAGGTTTACGTATATTGAATGAAGTCCTGAAGTTTATGTTTATTGTATGAAATGACTTGTACTGCATCCCATGGTTTAGTCCTAAGAAGGATCTATGGAATGCAAAGAAACTCTACTCTCTAACATACCTGAATAATGCAATTCCTTATCCAAGTCACAAACACTCCAGGTGCTTCGTTCTGTCTCGTTCTTCACATCTCCAACTCCAAAAAAGCTGCTTCCCCATCACGCACACAACTGATCTTCTGAAACGCTAATATTCAGACAAATTGGTCCTCCATGTCTTCGTTGATGCCAGTAAACACACACTACAGCTACAGTTCACATGAAAGTTGCTACTCAGCACATCCCCTGATCTCAAACTCCTCTTTGAGACAGACTAGGCACTCCCACTAAATCTATAACCGTACACCTCCTCGGAAAGCAAGGTATATAATCGCACGAGGGCCTGAGGTCTTCCTTGTGGCATTGTAAGGCATCATACGAACACCCCATACTTGGTCACTAGGAATCAAAAGTGGGCAACTGTGGTGTGGTGTGGTGGCCACATAACCAACATTACAACCTGTAACCCTAGCTGCTAACTTCTAGCTTCTTCACTGCGATAAGCTCTTGCACAAATTTAAATCAACAGCAACTGAATTTCCACATGCAAGCCACAAAAACAGAGGCTGCCACCACGAGTCTGTGGGTCATCCCAACCGCATCGACTGATGAAATGTGTCCATCATGCACAGTGGTCAAGTCAGCTACCGGAGCAAAGTCTTGCTACCTCCGTAGTAATGATGGACTCGAAACTGCATAACGGCTGAAGTATCCCATATGCTTGCATTCACGCCTACCTGAAACAAAACCATGTACAGAAATAAACATCCGCATTGAGAGACCAGTATTAATTCTTACTACGAAGGCAATCTACACCACATTAATAACCTACTGGCAACTAATCCGGCCTTTCGTGCAACCAAAATATTTCCCACTTTACGTACTTCACACAGGAGAAAGATGACAAACATCAGTTCAAATAAACTTGCAAGCATTGGAAATATAAGAGAGTAAAGCTGCACTCGACTGGCCATGCATCCTACCATCACGCCGTCCGAAGTAAACAATAACAGCAGAGGAGCTGCGCCATTTTCTCGCACGCAGGGACGGCAACGTCTGAAAAACAGCGAACACATCCCGCCACCGGCGGAGCATGAGGGATATTGAATGACCAATATGTGCGCACCCTGACGAACTGTGCTGTCATCTACCGACAATACACCTGAGGTACATGCCCGTCCGCGAACACTACACGGCACTGCCGAACCAAATGCTGACTGAAATACCACTCCAAAGACTGTAGAATTATGAAGACCTCAAACTTTATTTCGTGAATACCATTAGTGACACATCTTCTCCTTTAAAATCGACAGGAAGTAAAGAAAAAAAATTAAGGCGAAACGAGCTACCAACTTCGCCTATAAGAAACCAACTACCAATCACTTCCATAACCTCAAAAATCATAAAATAATTTATGATTCCAACCACACCCAATAAACTACAGCTCAATCAACTTAGCACGAAGCACTATGAAACAAGTAGCCCACAATTTGCATCTACATCGCCTACATCCTAGGGCACATTTGTCACATAACCTGTCGGTCGCCGTTATGTTACTGCTCAGATTGATACCAGACACAACTCTTGAATACCTGCACGTCTACCTATAAATCACCCAGTGAAATCGTCCACGTCCTTTCCAACACGAACTTATCCTCGTCACATTTCATGTTGGCACTCAAGACATCACGCAAATTCAGCACCGACATTCTCCCTGCGCGATAATTTCTCACAAGTAATTTTGCAGAAGGGCGAAAACGTCTCGCGAGCTGAGTCATTTGAAAAGTACGACCAACATCACCTATAAGACACCAACTAATAAACATTTCCATAACCTAAATATCTTCCATCATTTATGAAAACAGGTGGGATTTCGTAAACTACAGCTCAATGAACGAAGCACTATAAACGATTATTGCATATGTCGCCACTACACAGCCCCCCTGCCACCAGGTTCTACTTCACGAGCATCTATAACACACCCAACGACCCAGCCCACTGGTGGCCGTACTTCAACAACACCAACTTCCCTTCGTCAGACTTCATTTTGGCACATGCAGCAATCAACACTTAATACACTACCAACAAAATTAATGCCGGCAATATTCGCTGAAAACCACTTGCAGAAAAACACACACAATCCATAAAACTCATTGCACTTACCTGACTTACAAAAAGCAATCTCATCACTGGCAAGTCACACTTTTCGATCATAGGACAACTGCTATTGCGCATCTCCCGTTAACGACTGCTTGGAAACTCCCTCTCGGTGATGATCACTAAGTATTCCCGTTACCTCCCGCTTTGACATCTCTTTACAGATTTACATGAAGAAAATACAAACTAAGTAATGCGTGGTCAGCACACTTTTAAAGCCCTCCTGGGTCAGAGAACGGACACCCACTATTATCAAGACTGTCCGGTATAGCTATGCCAGAGATCTTCATCACCGCACTTCCTAAACGAGTGAAACTGCAGAGCCCCCCCCCACCCATCTGCTATAGAAACAGATTCACAATGACTGACGTTTTGAAGATCTTCCTGTGGCATTAGCTTGAACTGAGAATGTGAAATGGGATGAAGCAGATAAAACGAAATAACATATTCTTTCCAGGAAGAGGAATCACATCTTTGGTGACAAGCTGCGGCCAAAGCCAAGAGCACCTGCAACTTACAGCCTGTCACACATGACAAACTCTCTCTCATTCAGAGATGTGTTGGCCACCACACTATGAAGCAGACTCTTATCAACGCAATGTGATTGCGGCCGACATTTCTACTATTTTACTACACTCCGTAGAACACCCCACACACATAACTAGACATCCACACCTTACACGTTCACATGATTCATATCTAAGTTGCTATCACACTTGCAACACAATTACCACAACAGAGCAAGCCCCTGTCAATGGGTTAAATAACAGAAAACTGCACCACCTCTCCAGAGGCACACAAAATTTACATGCTGCATTCAGTCCTCTTCTCCATGTACGCACTCAGCAACAGGACGGCCAACCATCGGGGACACAAGCGGTCTTCTCTCGGATGTCAGTCTGTCTAGTGTTGGTGCACTCCTCCTGCAATATACCAGGAAAGGTGTAAGATACACAAGAAATCTAGAATCTCAAGGGGCCACTTTCACAGACATTGGAGGCAAAGTCGTCTGAAATGGAACAATCTCATGCCAACTTATTTTATCTAATGGGTGCCTCCTGCTTATTCAAATATTTAATCTGAAATGGGGGCGGGGGGGAATGCCGTTCATAGACATACAGGGGATTAGACACGTAAGAACAAACATCCAACATGCAGTCAGCCTCTGTCAGAGCATTACCGTTGCTTGGCAGAAAAAGTATTCCTCTTCCAACTTGGTACATATTCCGAATATTCATCCAGTTAATATTCTTTGTGATATGAAGTCAGAAGACAGTGTCCTACTTCTTGTACTGGTGCCTCTTATGAACAGACACACACACACTCACTCACTCACATCCAGTTATTGTAGCTCTATACATACGCTGCACTTTGTGAGCCAATTAATATGCTCTCTCTTTGAGAAATGTTGGTCCAACGCCCTATCTTGTGTCTGGCGCACAACACAGAGGTTTTACTCGCCAGTAACAGGTCATCTAACTGCGGCCAATATCGTTCTGGTTCTTCACCCCAGCCTTGTCAAACAGAACACCCAGAGGGAACTGAAGGAGGTAACTTCATGATGACGGCATGGCCGGTGTCCTAGAACATTAATGAAAATACATACTTCAGTACCCCAACACAGAGCAAGCGAGCGGACATCACGGCGCACGGAACGACATCCATCAACACTGCACAATACATATGCCCGAAAACGTGAGTACAGAAGGGATGTGGACTGCCTGCAGGAATATGCCGGGGCACCGACAATGTCGGCGTGAACAACTCTGTAAGCTCCCGAGGTGAGCATTCCACCCTAGGGAATGTTGTGAATGTGCATGTACCTACGTACAGAGGCAAAACGAGAGGTTACGGTGATGAGAAATTAATCGCGGAAGTTTAAACAAACAATTTCCTTGGCTTACAAGTTGACAACACCTCAGATTGGAATAAGCACACTGAGTATATTATTCCCTAATTAAGCTCTGCGTGCCTTGCCATCAGAACAGTCATACCACCCATGACAATAGATACTATAAAGCTAGTTTACTTTGCTTATTTCCACTCTGTGGTGTCTTATGGATTAATATTTTGGGGGAATTGAACACACACTAATAAGGCTTTTTACATGCAAAAGAAAATAATCACAACAATGGCAGGTGTCAAAAGCAGCTTACCTTATAGAGAATAATTTCGTAAATTTAATATACTTCCACTTGCAAGTGAATTTATACTCTGCTTGCTATCATTTGTGGTGGAAAAGTTGGATAATTTTAAAAGAAATACAGATGTACATAATTTAATTACAAGATGTAAACCCTGCTAAATGTCAAAGAGGAGTGTACTTTACACGTGTCAAGTTATTTAATAATCACCAACCAACAATTAAAACTCTAAATTGTGATATAAATGTATTCAAGCCTGCACTGAAATTAGCTTTCATACTTGAATTGCAAAATCTAAAGGTTATGTACATTCATATGTGAAACACGTTCTTGTAATTGTGTCAAAAGTACCGAGGTTTACGTATATTGAATGAAGTCCTGAAGTTTATGTTTACTGTATGAAATGACTTGATCTGCATCCTTTGGATTACTCCTAAGAAGGATCTATGGAATGCAAAGAAACTCTACTCTCTAACATACCTGAATAATGCAATTCCTTATCCAAGTCACAAACACTCCAGGTGCTTCGTTCTGTCTCGTTCTTCACATCTCCAACTCCAAAAAAGCTGCTTCCCCATCACGCACACAACTGATCTTCTGAAACGCTGATATTCAGACAAATTGATCCTCCATGTCTTCGTTGAAACCAGTCCACACACACTACAGCTACAGTTCACACGAAAGTTGCTACTCAGCACATCCCCTGATCTCAAACTCCTCTTTGAGACAGACTAGGCACTCCCACTAAATCTATAACAGTACACCTCCTCGGAAAGCAAGGTATATAATCGCACGAGGGCCTGAGGTCTTCCTTGTGGCATTGTGAGGCATGCTACGAACACCCCATACTTGGTCACTAGGAATCAAAAGTGGGCAACTGTGGTGAGGTGGCCACGTAACCAACATTACAACCTGTAAC
The DNA here is from genome assembly GCF_977971745.1 of Zootermopsis nevadensis. NCBI lineage: Eukaryota > Metazoa > Arthropoda > Insecta > Blattodea > Termopsidae > Zootermopsis > Zootermopsis nevadensis. Next base: position 20,413,128 of record NW_028259139.1, on the reverse strand, counting down.
CCTAGCTGCTTACTTCTACCTTCTTCACTGCGATAAGCTCTTGCACAAATTTAAATCAACAGCTACTGAATTTCCACATGCAAGTCACAAAAACAGAGGCTGCCACCACGAGTCTGTGGGTCATCCCAACCGCATCGACTGATGAATTGTGTCCATCATGCACAGTGGTCATGTCAGCTACCGGAGCAAAGTCTTGCTACCTCCGTAGTAATGATGGACTCGAAACTGCATAACGGCTGAAGTATCCCATATGCTTGCATTCACGCCTACCTGAAACAAAACCATGTACAGAAATAAACATCCGCATTGAGAGACCAGTATTAATTCTTACTACGAAGGCACTCTACACCACATTAATAACCTACTGGCAACTAATCCGGCCTTTCGTGTAACCAAAATATTTCCCACTTTACGTACTTCACACAGGAGAAAGATGACAAACATCAGTTCAAATAAACTTGCAAGCATTCGAAATATAAGAGAGTAAAGCTGCACTCGACTGGGCATGCATCCTACCATCACGCCGTCCGAAGGAAACAATAACAGCAGAGCAGCTGCGCCATTTTCTCGCACGCAGGGACGGCAACGTCTGAAAAACAGCGAACACATCCCGCCACCGGCGGAGCATGAGGGATATTCAATGATCAATATGTGCGCACCCTGACGAACTGTCCTGTCATATACCGACAATACACCTGAGGTACATGCCCGTCCGCGAACACTACACGGCACTGCCGAACCAAATGCTGACTGAAATACCACTCGAAAGACTGTAAAATTATGAAGACCTCAAACTTTATTTCGTGACTACCGTTACTGACATCTTCTGCCTTAAAACTAACAGGAAATAAAGAAAAAAATTAAGGCGAAACGAGCTACCAACTTCGCCTATAAGAAACCAACTACCAAACACTTCCATAACCTCAAAAATCTTAAAATAAATTATGAATCGGACCACACCCAAAAAACTAAAAACTCAATCAACTTAGCACGAAGCACTATCAAACAAGTAGCCCACAATTCGCCACTAGATCGCCTACATCCTAGGACACATTTATCACATAACCTCTCGGTCGCCGGATTGTTACTGCACAGAGCAACCTTCGACACCCTGCTCAGATTGATACCAGACACAAATCTTGAATACCTGCACGTCTACCTATAAATCACCCAGTGAAATCGTCCACGTCCTTTCCAACACGAACTTATCCTCGTCACATTTCATGTTGGCACTCAAGACATCACGCAAATTCAGCACCGACATCTTCCCTGCGCGATAATTTCTCACAACTAATTTTCCAGAAGGTCGGAGACGACTCGCGAGCTTCGTCATTTGAAAAGTCCGACCAACATCACCTATAAGACACCAACTACCAAACATTTCCATAACCTAAATATCTTCCATCATTTATGAAAACAGGTGGGATTTCGTAAACTACAGCTCAATGAACGAAGCACTATAAACGATTATTGCATATGTCGCCACTACACAGCCCCTCTGCCACGATCCAAACTTTGCGGTCTTATCGCGTTCCCTCAGTACTAATCTACACTTACCCACATGCTCCTGCCATCCTAAAGTGAAGTGCGTTAATTTGTATTTTGGCTGCAATGTACCAGAGTAATAAGCATTTGTATAATCCATTTTCATCAAAATATTCTTTGCGTTACGGCAAACCTGACACTATTTTAAATGAAGTTATTTTAGAATCCCTTGACATTTTAGATTTCTTTATAGACAGTTACAGTGGTTATATGTGATTCCTCACATAGCAAACGGAAAACGATTCACCACTGGGGGAGCCATCACACTTCTTACTAAGAATATATGGACATTATGCAGAGAGCTTATAACATTTCAATCTCTATCCCTCTCCTACCCTTATTCAAAAGACTGAAACCTCCATCATTTCACACACACGAAAGATTAACGTTACGTTAGAACAGTGTGGGAACTGAAACCGATAAGTGAAGAGAACGCTGTGGCAACGCAAAGACAGTCAACATTACAACATATTTCACTAGGAGACAGGAACAAAATTCGAATGTCTAAGATACCAAAGACCACGAACAAAAGTGCTTTCAAGTATTTAGGCTGGAAGAGGGTTAAGAATTTTGATTAAATTTTATTTATTAATTTGTGGTTTATATAAACACACTGTCAGAAGCTCTTACATTGTAGCATAGATGACAATATTTACATTCCTGCTTTTAGGTTCATGAACATGCTCTTTCTTGCATGGAAATTTTAGAATGCCGTCTTCTGACAAATTATCAACAAACTGTGAAAGTGTGGAAGAATGGAGTCATGTTTTCATATTTGTTATCTTTAATTTCTAATGGATTAATCTGTTACCAGAATAATGGTTAATTGCAACTGTTGGTAAACAAACTGCTAAGGAAAATATTGTTGAATGAAGATTTCAGTCTACAATTATTACACGTATAGCACAAAATTTCTCAGGTTATGTGCATCTCATGTTACTTGTAGGATAATAAAAGGAAGGAAGGTGGCATTTCAATAATATTGATGCACAAGGCATGCATGTGCTGTGTTTGAAAGAATATTTATTGTAATTGGCCACTTCAGTGACGGGGGGGCGGTGGCATGGAAACATTACGATGGATTTTAGGGAAATATTTTTTGAACCTCTGAGATGACTGGAAATGGCTGACCACGGATTCCCATGTGCAGGCGTTGTTATTACTCGTGATTAATCTTCCAACTGTGGGCTACGACTTATAGTGGCAATGACATAAGATATTCAGATAGTTTATTTTTTCTGTACTCCTTAGCTTTTGATTTAGGAATGATCATAATTTCCTGCATTGGAGAACATGACCACATTATGCTACTGAAAATTTTATCAATGGATGGTACCACACCAATGACCATGGAGTTATTAACCCAACATCCCCGAATTAGAAAATGAAGAAACACAGTAAATATTATTGAAGAGACAGCATTGGATACATAGGAAGATAATATTAAAATCATCTTCTAACTGGTTCGAACTCAGCAAGTACATGAATTATTGCTCCTGTCAGTATGAGATCTGAGTTCTGAAAAATTACCTCACAATTACACTTCACATTCTGACAGCAGACCCTACACAAAGAGGCGAAATAACACGTGACGTTTACAGAAATTTGTTAAAAAGAGTTACAAAAGACAGGATACTACTCTACCTGTACAAAGGAAAGCACATCACAGAAAAGCGTGGGATACGAACCCACGGTCCCTGCGACCAAGAGGCTACAAGGACCGCGCGGCCACTTTGACGCAATGTACGATGTGACATTTAAGGTCCTAAGGTTTTTTTCGTAATTTTGGTGGCATTTTTCCTCTGGACACGGCGATATTTTGCGAATGATTTATGTACTTTTCACAAAATACACACCGCAATGTAGAACTTACGTTGCCACTTATCAACTTCTCGTTACCTTGAACTTGAGGTCGCCGACAGGAAGTTTGGCGTACGGAATTCCAAAGAAACGCCACTTACTATTTCTTGTTTCGGAGAGATGCTAAAACATTTCCCTTCAGCAAACCTTGTTGCACTCTGACCATTGGTTTTCTTGAGGTCTCCCATCTTCAGAGGCGAGGCTGCCAACGCGCAGATCCGACGGCCCACCATGTCTCCACGTCTGTGCGCTGGACTCCAGAGATCCAGATCCATTTTAAGTTACTGCATTATTTATTAGTAGCATAAATGGAAAGAAATCAATACTTTCGAATTGCATCGAGGACCAATCAGAAGACAGTCAGTACTGATTCTGTCTTGGAACAGTCGGCTGGTCCCATTTGAATAGTCGCCATTAAACTCCGGTTGGAATTATTTGATTTCAGTCGGTCAGTATCAACGTAACTTTGTGTTCTAGAAATAGAGTTCTACGGGACCATCAACAAGATTAATTACCACCGTTCAATCACGTATTAACGCGTGCTACCTACACTGAATCTCAGTGGAAGGATGTCTTCTCGGTGACGTGAGAGAATAGAAACAATTGAAACAACAATCCAACATAACACGCAAGAATATGTGCGGTTCGCCACATTGAGACATACGACTTCAGTGAGAAGACATTTCCATGCCATGTGTGCTCAGTAAAGACGTTTGTAGGAGTTAGTAACACGTAAATCATATACAGACATCGCGTAACTGCAGAAGCTGGACTTATGTAATTTGAAAATATTTATTCTATATAACGATGACTGAGGTCACTGTAGTAATTACATGTAGTGTAATATAAAATTAAATAAATATTTTAATAAATTATTCTTCGTGTGACAACATATATACTTCCACAATAAAATATTCAATAACATCATATTTAAGTGATAAGTGATTGGTGTACTTGCAATTACTGAAAGTATGTGTCCAATAAAATATCATTGTAAAAAAATTAAATCAGGTACGACAGTGAAGCCCAGAATATAATATATTTTTAAAGTGACGGAATCGAACTTTTAAGTGTTTAATAATATACAATTAACCATAACGAGCTCAAGGTGCCCTCACATGCGCAAGTCATACGACTGCACTGCGCAACAACGTCTGCGCAGGTGCCCCACTAACCTAATCTAACCTAACCTAACCTAACCCAAGCCAACCAAAACGGGGTAATCTGCATCAGTGTAAAATAGTTTCCTGCGCACGAATTTTGGAAAAAGCGAATGGATGCTCAGAAATTATTGAAATTTTGTATGGACGTCATACCACAGGTAAGTTAATGATATTCATACTCTATTATGTATTATCGCTTTTTAGAAATTCGTACGAAGGCATCAAAGTCGTGAGGTAGAGGATGCGCAAAGTCGGCCACGACCACTTATCAATAACGATATTAAGCGCTCACACAATCCCCATATAACATAATCAGTGCATATATGCGTGTAATATGTCATAACACGTCTAAAATTAAATAATGTTTCCACAAGAAATATTTCTTCCAAAATTGATGCAGTGTAGATGTTGACGCAAATACGTAGCAGATTCATGCGTAACGATGACTCAATCTAACTCACTATAAATAAGTATCATGTAACGAAAGAATCGGAATAAACATACGTGAATGATGGTACGTCATTTATTAATATAAATGGCCTCACAAAGAAACTGAATATAAAACTCTGGTACTTCAATTTCAATGTTTGGTGGACGCGGAATTCGTGGCGCACGTCAAACGTGTGGTAACATATTGGTGTCCTATGTCAAATGTCTACAAAATATATCGAAAATATTGCCTCACATTTACTCGAGGACACGAAGTACAAACACAAAGACGCAGTCTTTCGGAAAAATACGGAACTAAAGATAAGACGTGCCACCTGTGACGACCTAAATGGAAAGAAATCAATATTTCGAATTGCATCGAGGACCAATCAGAAGACAGTCAGTACTGATTCTGTCTTGGAACAGTCGGCTGGTCCCATTGGAATAGTCGCCATTAAACTACGGTTCGGATTATTTGATACCGGTCGGTCAGTATCAACGCAAATTTGTGTTTTAGGAATAGAGTTCTTCGGGACCATTAACAAGATTAATTACCACCGTTCAATCAAGTATAAACGGGTGCTACCTACACTGAATCTCAGTGTAAGGATGTCTTCTCAGTGGCGTGTGAGAATAGAAACAATTGAAACAACAATCCAACATAACACGCAAGAATATGTGCGGTTCGCCACATTGAGACATACGACTTCAGTGAATGGACATTTCCATGCCATGTGTGCTCAGTAAAGACGATTGTACAAGTTAGTAACACGTAAATCATATACAGACATCGCGTATCTGCAGAAGCTTGACCTATGTAATTTGAGTACATTTATTCTTTATAACGATGACTGGGGTCACTGTAGTAATTACATGTAGTGTAATATAAAATTAAAAAAATATTTTAATAAATTATACTTCGTGTGACAACATATATACTTCCACAATGAAATATTCAATAACATCATATTTAAGTGATAAGTGATTGGTGTACTTGCAATTACTGAAAGTATGTGTCCAATAAAATATCATTGTTAAAAAAATTAAATCAGGTATGAAAGTGAAGCTCAGAATATAATATACTTTTTAAAGTGACGGAATCGAATTTTTGAGTGTTTAATAATATACAATAAACCATAACGAGCTCAAGGTGCCCTCACAGGCGCAAGTCATATGACTGCACTGCGCACAACGTCTGCGCAGGTGCCCCACTAACCTAACCTAACCTAACCTAACCCAACCCAAAGCAACCTAAACGGGGTAATCTGCATCAGTGCAAAATGGTTTCCTGCGCACGAATTTTGGAAGAAGCGAATGGATGCTCAGAAATTATTGAAATTTTGTATGGACGTCATGCCACAGGTAAGTTAATGATATTCATACTCTATTATGTCTTATCGCTTTTTAGAAATTCGCACGAAGGCATCAAAGTCGTGAAGTAGAGGATGAGCAAAGTCGGCCACGACCACTTATCAATAAAGATAAAAAGCGCTTACACAATCATCATATAACACAATTAGTGCTTATATGCGTGTAATACATCATAACACGTCTAAAATTACATAATGTTTCCACAAGAAATATTTCTTCCAAAATTGATGCAGTGTAGATGTTGACGCAAATACGTAGCAGATTCATGCGTAACGATGACCCAATCTAACTCACTATAAATAAGTATCATGTAACGAAAGAATCGGAATAAACATACGTGACTGATATTACGTCATTTATTAATATAAATCGCCTCACAAAGAAACAGAATATAAATTTATGGTACATCAATTGCAATGTTTGTTGGGCGCGGAATTCGTGGCGCACGTCAAACTTGTGGTAACATATTGGTGTCCTATGTCAAACTTCTACAAAATATATCGAAAATATTGCATCACATTTACTCGAGGACACGACGTACAAAAACAAAGACGCAGTCTATCGGAAAAATACGGAACCAAAGATAAAACGTGCCATCTGTGACGACCTAAATGGAAAGAAATCAATACTTTCGAATTGCATCGAAGACCAATCAGAAGACAGTCAGTACTGATTCTGTCTTGGAACAGTCGGCTGGTCCATTGGAATAGTCGCCATTAAACTACGGTTGGGATTATTTGATACCGGTCGGTCAGTATCAACGTAACTTTCTGTTCTAGGAATAGAGTTCTTCGGGACCATTAACAAGATTAATTACCACCGTTCAATCAAGTATTAACGGGTGCTACCTACACTGAATCTCAGTGTAAGGATGTCTTCTCGGTGACGTCTGAGAATAGAAACAATTGAAACAACAATCCAACATAAAATGCAAGAATATGTGCGGTTCGCCACATTGAGACATACGACTTCAGTGAAAGGACATTTCCATGCCATGTGTGCTCAGTAAAGACGTTTGTACGAGTTAGTAACACGTAAATCATATACAGACATCGCGTATCTTCTGAAGCTGGACCTATGTATTTTGAGAACATTTATTCTTTATAACGATGACTGGGGTCACTGTAGTAATTACATGTAGTGTAATATAAAATTAAAAAATATTTCAATAAATCATTCTTCGTGTGACAACATATATACTTCCACAATGAAATTTTCATTAACATCATATTTAAGTGATAAGTGATTGGTGTACTTCCAATTACTGAAAGTATGTGTCCAATAAAATATTCTTGTAAAAATATTAAATAAGGTATGAAAGTGAAGCCCAGAATATAATATACTTTTTAAAGTGAAGGAATCGAATTTTTGAGTGTTTAATAATATACAATTAACCATAACGAGCTCAAGGTGCCCTCACATGCGCAAGTCATATGACTGCACTGCGCAACAACGTCTGCGCAGGTGCCCCACTAACCTAACCTAACCTAACCTAACCTAACCCAAACCAACCAAAACGGGGTAATCTGCATCAGTGCCAAATGGTTTCCTGCGCACGAATTTTGGAAAAAGCGAATGGTTGCTCAGAAATTATTGAAATTTTGTATGGACGTCATGCCACAGGTAAGTTAATGATATTCATACTCTCTTATGTCTTATCGCCTTTTAGAAATTCGCACGAAGGCATCAAAGTCGTGAGGTGGAGGATGCGCAAAGTCGGCCACGACCACTTATCAATAAAGATAATAAGCGCTCATACAATCCCCATATAACACAATTAGTGCTTATATGCGTGTAATACATCATAACACGTCTAAAATTACATAATGTTTCCACAAGAAATATTTCTTCCAAAATTGATGCAGTGTAGATGTTGACGCAAATACGTAGCAGATTCATGCGTAACGATGACCCAATCTAACTCACTATAAATAAGTATCATGTAAAGAAAGAATCGGAATAAACATACGTGAATGATATTACGTCATTTATTAATATAAATCGCCTCACAAAGAAATAGAATATAAATTTATGGTACATCAATTGCAATGTTTGGTGGGCGCGGAAATCGTGGCGCACGTCAAACTTGTGGTAACATATTGGTGTCCTATGTCAAACTTCTACAAAATATATCGAATATATTGCATCACATTTACTCGAGGACACGACGTACAAACACAAGGACGCAGTCTATCGGAAAAATACGGAACCAAAGATAAAACGTGCCATCTGTGACGACCTAAATGGAAAGAAATCAATATTTCGAATGGCATCGAGGACCAATCAGAAGACAGTCAGTACTGATTCTGTCTTGGAACAGTCGGCTGGTCCCATTGGAATAGTCGCCATTAAACTACGGTTGGGATTATTTGATACCGGTCGATCAGTATCAACGTAACTTTGTGTTCTAGGAATAGAGTTCTTCGGGACCATTAACAAGATTAATTACCACCGTTCAATCAAGTATTAACGGGTGCTACCTACACTGAATCTCAGTGTAAGGATGTCTTCTCGGTGACGTGTGAGATTAGAAACAATTGAAACAACAATCCAACATAACACGCAAGAATATGTGCGGTTCGCCACATTGAGACATACGACTTCAGTGAATGGACATTTCCATGCCATGTGTGCTCAGTAAAGACGTTTGTACTTGTTAGTAACACGTAAATCTTATACAGACATCGTGTATCTTCTGAAGCTGGAACTATGTATTTTGAGAACATTTATTCTTTATAACGATGACTGGGGTCACTGTAGTAATTACATGTAGTGTAATATAAAATTAAATAAATATGTTAATAAATTATTCTTCGTGTAACAACATATATACTTCCACAATGAAATATTCAATAACATCATATTTAAGTGATAAGTGATTGGTGTACTTGCAAATACTGAAAGTATGTGTCCAATAAAATATCCTTGTAAAAAAATTAAATCAGGTATGAAAGTGAAGCCCAGAATATAATATACTTTTTAAAGTGACGGAATCGAATTTTTGAGTTTTTAATAATATACAATTAATCATAACGAGCTCAAGGTGCCCTCACATGCGCAAGTCATACGACTGCACTGCGCAACAATGTCTGCGCAGGTGCCCCACTAACCTAACCTAACCTAACCAAACCTAACCCAAACCAACCAAAACGGGGTAATCTGCATCAGTGCAAAATGGTTTCCTACGCACGAATTTTGGAAAAAGCGAATGGATGCTCAGAAATTATTGAAATTTTGTATGGACGTCATGCCACAGGTAAGTTAATGATATTCATACTCTATTATGTCTTATCTCTTTTTAGAAATTTGCACGAAGGCATCAAAGTCGTGAGGTGGAGGATGCGCAAAGTCGGCCACAACAACTTTTCAATAACGATATTAATCGCTCACACAATACCCATATAACACAATTAGTGCTCATATGCGTGTAATACGTCATAAAACGTCTAAAATTACATAATGTTTCCACAAGAAATATTTCTTCCAAAATTGATGCAGTGTAGATGTTGACGCAAATACGAAGCAGATTCATGCGTAACGATGAACCAATCTAACACACTATAAATAAGTATCATGTAACGAAAGAATCGGAATAAACATACGTGAATGATAGTACGTCATTTATTAATATAAATGGCATCACAAAGAAACTGAATATAAATCTCTGGTATATCAAATGCAATGTTTGGTGGACGCGGAATTCATGGCGCACGTCAAACGTGTGGTAACATATTGGTGTCCTATGTCAAATGTCTACAAAACATATCGAAAATATTGCCTCACATTTACTCGAGGACACGAAGTACAAACACAAAGACGCAGTCTATCGGAAAAATACGGAACCAAAGATAAGACGTTCCACCTGTGACGACCTAAATGGAAAGAAATCAATACTTTCGAATGGCATCGAGGACCAATCAGAAGACAGTCAGTACTGATTCTGTCTTGGAACACTCGACTGGTCCCATTGGAATAGTCGCCATTATACTACGGTTGGGATTATTTGATACCGGTCGGTCAGTATCAACGTAACTTTGTGTTCTAGGAATAGAGTTCTTCGGGACCATTAACAAGATTAATTACCACCGTTCAATCAAGTATTAACGGGTGCTACCTACACTGAATCTCAGTGTAGGGATGTCTTCTCGGTGACGTGTGAGAATAGAAACAATTGAAACAACAATCCAACAAAAAATGCAAGAATATGTGCGGTTCGCCACATTGAGACATACGACTTCAGTGAATGGACATTTCCATGCCGTGTGTGCTCAGTAAAGACGTTTGTACGAGTTAGTAACACGTAAATCATATACATACATCGTCTATCTGCAGAAGCTGGACTTAGGTAATTTGAGAACATTTATTCTTTATAACGATGACTGGGGTCACTGTAGGAATTACATGTAGTGTAATATAAAATTAAATAAATATTTTAATAAATTATTCTTCGTGTGACAACATATATACTTCCACAATGAAATCTTCAATAACATCATATTTAAGTGATAAGTGATTGGTGTACTTGCAATTACTGAAAGTATGTGTCCAATAAAATATCTTTGTAAAAAAATTAAATCAGGTATGAAAGTGAAGCCCAGTATATAATATACTTTTTAAAGTGACGGAATCGAATTTATTAGTGTTTAAAAATATACAATAAACCATAACGAGCTTAAGGTGCCCTCACATGCGCAAGTCATATGACTGCACTGTGCAACAACGTCTGCGCAGGTGCCCCACTAACCTAACCTAACCTAACCCAAACCAACCAAAACGGGGTAATCTGTATCAGTGCAAAATGGTTTCCTGCGCACGAATTTTGGAAAAACCGAATGGATGCTCAGATATTATTGAAATTTTGTATGGACGTCATGCCACAGGTAAGTTAATGATATTCACACTCTATTATGTCTTATCGACTTTTAGAAATTCGCACGAAGGCATCAAAGTCGTGAGGTGGAGGATGCGTAAAGTCGGCCTCGACCACTTATCAATAACGATATTAAGCGCTCACAAAATACCTATATAACACAATTAGTGCTTATATGCGTGTAATACATCATAAATCATCTAAAATTACATTGTTTCCACAAGAAATATTTCTTCCAAAATTGATGCTGTGTAGATGTTGACGCAAATACGTAGCAGATTCATGCGTAACGATGACCCAATCTAACTCACTATAAATAAGTATCATGTAACGAAAGAATCGGAATAAACATAGTGAATGATAGTACGTCATTTATTAATATAAATTCCCTCACAAAGAAACTGAATATAAATCTCTGGTACAACAATTGCAATGTTTGGTGGGCGCGGAATTCGTGGCGCACGTCAAACTTGTGGTAACATATTGGTATCCTATGTCAAACTTCTAGAAAATATATCGAAATATTGCCTCACATTTACTCGAGAACACGACGTACAAACACAAAGACGCAGTCTATCGGAAAAATACGGAACCAAAGATAAGACCTGCCATCTGTGACGACCTAAATGGAAAGAAATCAATACTTTCGAATGGCATCGAGGACCTACCAGAAGCCAGTCAGTAGTGGTTCTGTCTTGGAACAGTTGGCTGGTTCCATTTGACTAGTCGCCATTAAACTACGGTTGGAATTATTCGATTTCCGTCGGTCAGTATCAACCTAAATTTGTGTTCTAGAAATAGAGTACTTCGGGACCATTAACAAGATTAATTACCACCGTTCAATCACGTATTAACGGGTGCTACCTATAATGAAACTCAATGTAAGGATGTCTTATCGGTGTCGTGTTAGAATAGAAACAAGTGAAACATCAATTAAAACATAAGATGCAAGAATATGTGCGGTTCGCCACATTGAGACATACGACTTCAGTGAAAAGACATGTCCATGCCATGTGTGCTCAGTAAAGACGTTTGTACGAGTTAGTAACACGTCAATCATATACAGACATCGCGTAACTGCAGAAGCTGGACCTATGTAATTTGAAAATATTTATTCTTTATAACGATAACTGGGGTCACTGTAGTAATTACATGTAGTGTAATATAAAATTAAATAAATATTTTAATAAATTATTCTTCGTGTGACAACATATATACTTCCACAATGAAATATTCAATAACATCTTATTTAAGTGATAAGTGATTGGTGTACTTCCAATTACTGAAAGTATGTGTCCAATAAAATATTCTTGTAAAAATATTAAATCAGGTATGAAAGTGAAGCCCAGAATGTAATATACATTTTAAAGTGACGGAATCGAATTTTTGAGTGTTTAATAATATACAATTATTAAAAGGCAAATATCTCCCGATCTGTAGGCATCTGAGAGACAAACCTTATTGTCACTTTGAGGGAATGCATATGTCAACTTCGTGTCAGAGTCTCGTCAATGTATGTCCAAGGGTTTGGAGGATAGAGACATTTTAATTTTTCGAGATTATTCGAAACTCAATTTATGAAAAGGCAAATATCTCCCGATCTGTATTAATCTGAGAGACAAAACTTATGTCACTTTGAGGGAACGTATATGTCAACTTCATGTCATAGTCACGTCAATGTATGTAGAAGAGTTTGTAGGATAGAGACATTTAAATTTCTAGAGATTATTCGAAAGTCAATTTTTAAAAGGCAAATATCTCCCGATCTGTAGGAATCTGAGAGACAAAACGTATGTCACTTTGAGGGAATGTATATGTCAACTTCCTGGCAGAGTCACGTCAATGTATGTCGAAGGGTTTGGAGGATAGAGACATTTAAATTTTTAGATATTATTCGAAAGTCAATTTTTAAAATGCAAATATCTCCCGATCTGTAGGAATCTGAGAGACAAAACTTATGTCACTTAGAGGGAACGTATATGTCAACTTCATGTCAGAATCTCGTCAATGTGTGTCCAAGGGTTTGGACGATAGAGACATTTTAATTTTTCGAGATTATTCGAAAGTCAATTTTTTAAAGGCAAATATCTCCCGATCTGTAGGCATCTGAGAGACAGACCTTATGTCACTTTGAGGGAACGCATATGTCAACTTCATGTCAGAGTCTCGTCAATGTATGTCCAAGGGTTTGGACGATAGAGACATTTTACTGTTTCGAGATTATTTGAAAGTCAGTTATTAAAAGGCAAATATCTCCCGATCTGTAGGCATCTGAGAGACAAACCTTATGTCACTTTGAGGGAAAGTATATGTCAACTTCATGTCAGAGTCTCGTCAATGTATGTCGAAGGGTTTGGAGGATAGAGACATTTTAATTTTTCGAGATTATTCGAATGTGAATTATTAAAAGTCAAATATCTCCCGATCTGTAGGAAGCTGAGAGACAAAGCTAATGTCACTTTGAGGGAACATATATGTCAACTTCCTGTCAGGGTTCAAGTCAATGTATGTGCAAGGGTTTGGAGGATAGAGACATTCTAATTTTTAGAGATTATTCGAAAGTCAATTTTTAAAAGGCAAATATCTCCCGATCTGTAGGAATCTGAGAGACACAACTCATGTCACTATGAGGACATTTACATATCAACTTCATGTCAGAGTCACGACAAAGTACGAAAAAGGGTTTGAAGGATAGATACATTTGAATTTTTCGAGATTATTCGAAAGTCAATTTTTGAAAAGGCAAATATCTCCCGATCTGTAGGAATCTGAAAGACAAAACTTATGTCACTTAGAGGGAACGTATATGTCAACTTCATGTCAAAATCGCGTCAGTGTATGTCCAAGGGTTTGGACGATAGAGACATTTTAATTTTTCGAGATTATTCGAAAGTCAATTTTTAAAGGCAAATATCTCCCGATCTGTAGGCATCTGAGAGACAAACCTTATGTCACTTTGAGGGAACGCATATGTCAACTTCAAGTCAGAGTCTCGTCAATGTATGTCCAAGGGTTTGGACGATAGAGACATTTTAATGTTTCGAGATTATTTGAAAGTCAGTTATTTAAAGGCAAATATCTCCCTATCTGTAGGCATCTGAGAGACAAACCTTGTGTCACTTTGAGGGAAAGTTTATGTCAACTTCATGTCAGATTCTCGTCAATGTATGTCGAAGGGTTTGGAGTATAGAGACATTTTAATTTTTCGAGATTGTTCGAAAGTGAATTATTAAAAGGCTAATATCTCCCGATCTGTAGGAATCTGAGAGACACAACTCATGTCACTATGAGGACATTTACATATCAACTTCATGTCAGAGTCACGACAATGTACGAAAAAGGTTTTGAAGGATAGAGACATTTGAATTTTTCGAGATTATTCGAAAGTCAATTTTTGAAAAGGCAAATATCTCCCGATCTGTAGGAATCTGAGACAAACCTTATGTCACATTGAGGGAACGTATATGTCAACTTCATGTCAGAGTCACGTCAATGTATGTGCAAGGGTTTGGAGGATAGAGACATCAAAATGTTTCGAGATTATTCGAAAGTCAATTTTTCAAAAGGCAAATACCTCCCGATCTGTAGGAATCTGAGAGACAAAACTTATGTTACTTTGTGGGAACGTATATGTCAACTTCATGTCAGAATCTCGTCAATGTATGTCCAAGGGTTTGGAGGATAGAGACATTTAAATTTTTAGAGATTATTCGAAAGTCAATTTTTAAAAGGCAAATATCTCCCGATCTGTAGGAATCTGAGAGACAAAACTTATGTCACTTTGAGGGAACGTATATGTCAACTACATGTCAGAATCTCGTCAATGTATGTCCAAGGGTTTGGACGATAGAGACATTTTAATTTTTCGAGATTATTCGAAAATCAATTTTTAAAAGGCAAATATCTCCCGATCTGTAGGCATCTGAGAGACAAACCTTATGTAACTTTGAGGGAACGCATATGTGAACTTCATGTCATAGTCTCGTCAATGTATGTTCAAGGGTTTGGAGGATAGAGACATTTTAATTTTTCGAGATTATTCGAAAGTGAATTATTAAAAGGCAAATATCTCCCGATCTGTAGGAATCTGAGAGACAAAACTAATGTCACTTTGAGGGAACATATATGTCAACTTCCTGTCAGAGTCACGTCAATGTATGTCCAAGGGTTTGGAGGATAGAGACATTTAAATTTTTAGAGATTATTCGAAAGTCAATTATTAAAAAGCAAATATCTCCCGATCTGTAGGAATCTGAGAGACAAAACTTGTGTCACTTTGAGGGAACGTATATGTAAATGTCCTGCCAGAGTCACGTCAATGTATGTCCAAGGGTTTGGAGGATAGAGAAATTTTAATTTTACGAGATTATTCGAAAGTCAATTTTAAAAGGCAAATATCTCCCGATCTGTAGGAATGTCAGAGACAAAACTTATGTCACTTTGAGGGAACGTATTTGTTAACTTCATGTCAGAGTCACGTCAATGTATGTGCAAGGGTTTTAAGGATATAGACATCTTAATTTTTCGAGATTATTCGAAAGTCAATTTTTCAAAAGGCAAATATATCCCGATCTGTATGAATCTGAGAGACAAAACTTATGTTACTTTGTGGGAACGTATATGTCAACTTCATGTCAGAATCTCGTCAATGTATGTCCAAGGGTTTGGACGATAGAGACATTTTAATTTTTCGAGATTATTCGAAACTCAATTTTTGAAAAGGCAACTATCTCCCGATCTGTATTAATCTGAGAGACAAAACTTATGTCACTTTGAGGGAACGTATATGTCAACTTCATGTCATAGTCACGTCAATGTATGTAGAAGGGTTTGGCGGATAGAGACATTTAAATTTTTAGATATTATTCGAAAGTCAATTTTTAAAAGGCAAATATCTCCCGATCTGTAGGAATCTGAGAGACAAAACTTATGTCACTTAGAGGGAACGTATATGTCAACCTCATGTCAGAATCTCGTCAATGTATGTCCAAGGGTTTGGACGATAGAGACATTTTAATTTTTCGAGATTATTCGAAAGTCAATTTTTTAAAGGCAAATATCTCCCGATCTGTAAGCATCTGAGAGACAAACCTTATGTCACTTTGAGGGAACGCATATGTCAACTTCATGTCAGAGTCTCGTCAATGTATGTCCAAGGGTTTGGACGATAGAGACATTTTAATGTTTCGAGATTACTTGAAAGTCAGTTATTAAAAGGCAAATATCTCCCGATCTGTAGGCATCTGAGAGACAAACCTTATGTCACTTTGAGGGAAAGTATATGTCAACTTCATGTCAGAGTCTCATCTATGTATGTAAAAGGGTTTGGAGGATAGAGACATTTTAATTTTTCGATATTATTCGAAAGTGAATTATTAAAAGGCAAATAGCTCCCGATCTGTAGGAAGCTGAGAGACAAAACTAATGTCACTTTGAGGGAACATATAAGTCAACTTCCTGTCAGAGTCACGTCAATGTATGTCGAAGGGTTTGGAGGATAGAGACATTTAAATTTTTAGAGATTATTCGAAAGTCAAATTTAAAGGCAAATATCTCCCGATCTGTATTAATCTGAGAGACACAACTCATGTCACTATGAGGACATTTACATATCAACTACATGTCAGAATCTCGTCAATGTATGTCCAAGGGTTTGGACGATAGAGACATTTTAATTTTTCGAGATTATTCGAAAGTCAATTTTTTAAAGGCAAATATCTCCCGATCTGTAAGCATCTGAGAGACAAACCTTATGTCACATTGAGGGAACGCATATGTCAACTTCATGTCAGAGTCTCGTCAATGTATGTCCAAGGGTTTGGACGATAGAGACATTTTAATGTTACTAGTTTACTTGAAAGTCAGTTATTAAATGGCAAATATCTCCCGATCTGTAGGCATCTGAGAGACAAACCTTATGTCACTTTGAGGGAAAGTATATGTCAACTTCATGTCAGGGTCTCGTCTATGTATGTCGAAGGGTTTGGAGGATAGAGACATTTTAATTTTTCGATATTATTCGAAAGTGAATTATTAAAAGGCAAATATCTCCCGATCTGTAGGAAGCTGAGAGACAAAACTAATGTCACTTTGAGGGAACATATATGTCAACTTCCTGTCAGAGTCACGTCAATGTATGTCGAAGGGTTTGGAGGATAGAGACATTTAAATTTTTAGAGATTATTCGAAAGTCAATTTTTGAAAAGGCAAATATCTCACGATCTGTAGGAATCTGAGACAAACCTTATGTCACATTGAGGGAACGTATATGTCAACTTCATGTTAGAGTCACGTCAATGTATGTGCAAGGGTTTGGAGGATAGAGACATCTTAATTTTTCGAGATTATTCGAAAGTCAATTTTTCAAAAGGCAAATATCTCCCGATCTGTGGGAATCTGAGAGACAAAACTAATGTCAATTTGAGGGAACATATATGTCAACTTCCTGTCAGAGTCACGTCAATGTATGTCCAAGGGTTTGGAGGATAGAAACATTTAAATTTTTAGAGATTATTCGAAAGTCAATTTTTAAAAGGCAAATATCTCCCAATCTGTAGGAATCTGAGAGACAAACCTTATGTCACTTTGAGGGAACGCATATGTCAACTTCAAGTCAGAGTCTCGTCAATGTATGTCCAAGGGTTTGGACGATAGAGACATTTTAATGTTTCGAGATTATTTGAAAGTCAGTTATTTAAAGGCAAATATCTCCCGATCTGTAGGCATCTGAGAGACAAACCTTGTGTCACTTTGAGGGAAAGTTTATGTCAACTTCATGTCAGAGTCTCGTCAATGTATGTCGAAGGGTTTGGAGTATAGAGACATTTTAATTTTTCGAGATTGTTCGAAAGTGAATTATTAAAAGGCAAATATCTCCCGATCTGTAGGAATCTGAGAGACACAACTCATGTCACTATGAGGACATTTACATATCAACTTCATGTCAGAGTCACGACAATGTACGAAAAAGGGTTTGAAGGATAGAGACATTTGAATTTTTCGAGATTATTCGAAAGTCAATTTTTGAATAGGCAAATATCTCCCGATCTGTAGGAATCTGAGACAAACCTTATGTCACATTGAGGGAACGTATATGTCAACTTCATGTCAGAGTCACGTCAATGTATGTGCAAGGGTTTGGAGGATAGAGACATCAAAATGTTTCGAGATTATTCGAAAGTCAATTTTTCAAAAGGCAAATACCTCCCGATCTGTAGGAATCTGAGAGACAAAACTTATGTTACTTTGTGGGAACGTATATGTCAACTTCATGTCAGAATCTCGTCAATGTATGTCCAAGGGTTTGGAGGATAGAGACATTTAAATTTTTAGAGATTATTCGAAAGTCAATTTTTAAAAGGCAAATATCTCCCGATCTGTAGGAATCTGAGAGACAAAACTTATGTCACTTTGAGGGAACGTATATGTCAACTACATGTCAGAATCTCGTCAATGTATGTCCAAGGGTTTGGACGATAGAGACATTTTACTTTTTCGAGATTATTCGAAACTCAATTTTTAAAAGGCAAATATCTCCCGATCTGTAGGCATCTGAGAGACAAACCTTATGTAACTTTGAGGGAACGCATATGTGAACTTCATGTCATAGTCTCGTCAATGTATGTTCAAGGGTTTGGAGGATAGAGACATTTTAATTTTTCGAGATTATTCGAAAGTGAATTATTAAAAGGCAAATATCTCCCGATCTGTAGGAATCTGAGAGACAAAACTAATGTCACTTTGAGGGAACATATATGTCAACTTCCTGTCAGAGTCACGTCAATGTATGTCCAAGGGTTTGGAGGATAGAGACATTTAAATTTTTAGAGATTATTCGAAAGTCAATTTTTAAAAAGCAAATATCTCCCGATCTGTAGGAATCTGAGAGACAGAACTTGTGTCACTTTGAGGGAACGTATATGTAAATGTCCTGCCAGAGTCACGTCAATGTATGTCCAAGGGTTTGGAGGATAGAGAAATTTTAATTTTACGAGATTATTCGAAAGTCAATTTTAAAAGGCAAATATCTCCCGATCTGTAGGAATGTCAGAGACAAAACTTATGTCACTTTGAGGGAACGTATTTGTTAACTTCATGTCAGAGTCACGTCAATGTATGTGCAAGGTTTTTAAGGATATAGACATCTTAATTTTTCGAGATTATTCGAAAGTCAATTTTTCAAAACGCAAATATATCCCGATCTGTATGAATCTGAGAGACAAAACTTATGTTACTTTGTGGGAACGTATATGTCAACTTCATGTCAGAATCTCGTCAATGTATGTCCAAGGGTTTGGACGATAGAGACATTTTAATTTTTCGAGATTATTCGAAACTCAATTTTTGAAAAGGCAACTATCTCCCGATCTGTATTATTCTGAGAGACAAAACTTATGTCACTTTGAGGGAACGTATATGTCAACTTCATGTCATAGTCACGTCAATGTATGTAGAAGGGTTTGGCGGATAGAGACATTTAAATTTTTAGATATTATTCGAAAGTCAATTTTTAAAAGGCAAATATCTCCCGATCTGTAGGAATCTGAGAGACAAAACTTATGTCACTTAGAGGGAACGTATATGTCAACCTCATGTCAGAATCTCGTCAATGTATGTCCAAGGGTTTGGACGATAGAGACATTTTAATTTTTCGAGATTATTCGAAAGTCAATTTTTTAAAGGCAAATATCTCCCGATCTGTAAGCATCTGAGAGACAAACCTTATGTCACTTTGAGGGAACGCATATGTCAACTTCATGTCAGAGTCTCGTCAATGTATGTCCAAGGGTTTGGACGATAGAGACATTTTAATGTTTCGAGATTACTTGAAAGTCAGTTATTAAAAGGCAAATATCTCCCGATCTGTAGGCATCTGAGAGACAAACCTTATGTCACTTTGAGGGAAAGTATATGTCAACTTCATGTCAGAGTCTCATCTATGTATGTAAAAGGGTTTGGAGGATAGAGACATTTTAATTTTTCGATATTATTCGAAAGTGAATTATTAAAAGGCAAATAGCTCCCGATCTGTAGGAAGCTGAGAGACAAAACTAATGTCACTTTGAGGGAACATATAAGTAAACTTCCTGTCAGAGTCACGTCAATGTATGTCGAAGGGTTTGGAGGATAGAGACATTTAAATTTTTAGAGATTATTCGAAAGTCAAATTTAAAGGCAAATATCTCCCGATCTGTATTAATCTGAGAGACACAACTCATGTCACTATGAGGACATTTACATATCAACTACATGTCAGAATCTCGTCAATGTATGTCCAAGGGTTTGGACGATAGAGACATTTTAATTTTTCGAGATTAATCGAAAGTCAATTTTTAAAAAGCAAAAATCTACCGATCTGTAGGAATCTGAGAGACAAAACTTATGTCAATTTGAGGGAACGTATATGTCAACTTGCTGTCAGAGTCACGTCAATGTATGTCCAAGGGTTTGGAGAATAGAGACATTTAAATTTTTAGAGATTACTTGAAAGTCAATTTTTGAAAGGCAAATATCTCCCGATCTGTAGGCATCTGAGAGACAAACCTTATGTTACTTTGAGTGAACGCATATGTCAACTTCATGTCAGAGTCTGGTCAATGTATGTCCAAGGTTTTGGACGATAGAGACATTTTAAATTTTCGACATTATTCGAAAGTCAATTTTTAAAAGGCAAATATCTCCCGATCTGTAGACATCTGAGAGACAATCCTTATGTCACTTTGAGAGAACGCATACGTCAACTTCATGTCAGAGTCTCGTCAATGTATGTCCAAGGGTTTGGAGGATAGAGACATTTAATTTTTTTGAGATTATTCGAAAGTGAATTATTAAAAAGCAAATATCTCCCGATCTGTAGACATCTGACAGACAAACCTTATGTCACTTTGAGAGAACGCATACGTCAACTTCATGTCAGAGTCTCGTCAATGTATGTCCAAGGGTTTGGAGGATAGAGACATTTTAATTTTTCGAGATTATTCGAAACTCAATTTTTGAAAAGGCAAATATCTCCCGATCTGTAGGAATCTGAGACAAACCTTATGTCATATTGAGGGAACGTATATGTCAACTTCATGTCAGAGTCACGTCAATGTTTGTGCAAGGGTTTGGAGGATATAGACATCTTAATTTTTCGAGATTATTTGAAAGTCAATTTTTAAAAGGCAAATATATCCCGATCTGTAGGAATCTAAGAGACAAAACTTATGTTACTTTGTGGGAACGTATATGTCAACTTCATGTCAGAATCTCGTCAATGTATGTCCAAGGGTTTGGACGATAGGGACATTTTAATTTTTCGAGATTATACGAAAGTTAATTTTTAAAAGGCAAATATCTCCCGATCTGTAGGCATCTGAGAAACAAAACTTATGTCACTTTGAGGGAACGTATATGTCAACTTCATGTCATAATCTCGTCAATGTATGTCCAAGGGTTTGGACGATAGAGACATTTTCATTTTTCGAGATTATTCTAAAGTCAATTTTTGAAAAGGCAAATATCTCCCGATCTGTAGGAATCTGAGACAAACCTTATGTCACATTGAGGGAACGTATATGTCAACTTCATGTCAGAGTCACGTCAATGTATGTGCAAGGGTTTGGAGGATATAGACATCTTAATTTTTCGAGATTATTCGAAAGTCAATTTTTCAAAAGGCAAATATATCCCGATCTGTAGGAATCTGAGAGACAAAACTTATGTTACTTTGTGGGAACGTATATGTCAACTTCATGTCAGAATCTCGTCAATGTATGTCCAAGGGTTTGGACGATAGAGACATTTTAATTTTTCGAGATTATTCGAAAGCCAATTTTTAAAAGGCAAATATCTCCCGATCTGTAGGAATCTGAGAGACAAAACTTATGTCACTTTGAAGGAACGTATATGTTAACTTCCTGGCAGAGTCACGTCAATGTATGTCGAAGGGTTTGGAGGATAGAGACATTTAAATTTTTAGATATTATTCGAAAGTCAATTATTAAAAGGCAAATATCTCCCGATCTGTAGGAATCTGAGAGACAAAACTTATGTCACTTAGAGGGAACGTATATGTCAACTTCATGTCAGAATCTCGTCAATGTATGTCCAAGGGTTTGGACGATAGAGACATTTTAATTTTTCGAGATTATTCGAAAGTCAATTTTTTAAAGGCAAATATCTCCCGATCTGTAAGCATCTGAGAGACAAACCTTATGTCACATTGAGGGAACGCATATGTCAACTTCATGTCAGAGTCTCGTCAATGTATGTCCAAGGGTTTGGACGATAGAGACATTTTAATGTTTCTAGTTTACTTGAAAGTCAGTTATTAAATGGCAAATATCTCCCGATCTGTAGGCATCTGAGAGACAAACCTTATGTCACTTTGAGGGAAAGTATATGTCAACTTCATGTCAGGGTCTCGTCTATGTATGTCGAAGGGTTTGGAGGATAGAGACATTTTAATTTTTCGATATTATTCGAAAGTGAATTATTAAAAGGCAAATATCTCCCGATCTGTAGGAAGCTGAGAGACAAAACTAATGTCACTTTGAGGGAACATATATGTCAACTTCCTGTCAGAGTCACGTCAATGTATGTCGAAGGGTTTGGGGGATAGAGACATTTAAATTTTTAGAGATTATTCGAAAGTCAATTTTTGAAAAGGCAAATATCTCACGATCTGTAGGAATCTGAGACAAACCTTATGTCACATTGAGGGAACGTATATGTCAACTTCATGTTAGAGTCACGTCAATGTATGTGCAAGGGTTTGGAGGATAGAGACATCTTAATTTTTCGAGATTATTCGAAAGTCAATTTTTCAAAAGGCAAATATCTCCCGATCTGTGGGAATCTGAGAGACAAAACTAATGTCAATTTGAGGGAACATATATGTCAACTTCCTGTCAGAGTCACGTCAATGTATGTCCAAGGGTTTGGAGGATAGAGACATTTAAATTTTTAGAGATTATTCGAAAGTCAATTTTTAAAAGGCAAATATCTCCCAATCTGTAGGAATCTGAGAGACAAAACTTATGTCACTTTGAGGGAACGTATATGTAAATGTCCTGTCAGAGTCACGTCAATGTATGTCGAAGGGTTTGGACGATAGAGACATTTAAATTTATAGAGATTATTCGAAAGTCAATTTTTAAAAGGCAAATATCTCCCGATCTGTAGGAATCTAGAGACAAAACTTATGTAACTTTGAGGGAACGTATATGTAAATGTCCTGTCAGAGTCACGTCAATGTATGTCAAAGGTTTTGGAGGATAGAGAAATTTTAATTTTACGAGATTATTCGAAAGTCAATTTTAAAATGCAAATATCTCCCGATCTGTAGGAATGTGAGATACAAAACTTATGTCACTTTGAGGGAACGTATATGTTAACATCATGTCAGAATCTCGTCAATGTATGTCCAAGGCTTTGGACGATAGAGACATTTAAATTTTTCGAGATTATTTGAAAGTCAATTTTTAAAAGGCAAATAACTCCCGATCTGTAGGCATCTGAGAGACAAACCTTATGTCACTTTGAGGGAACGCATATGTCAACTTCATGTCAGAGTCTCGTCAATGTATGTCCAAGGGTTTGGAGGATAGAGACATTTAAATTTTTAGAGATTATTCGAAAGTCAATTTTTGAAAAGGCAAATATCTCAAGATCTGTAGGCATCTGAGAGACAAACCTTATGTCACTTTGAGAGAACGGATACGTCAACTTCATGTCAGAGTCTCGTCAATGTATGTCCAAGGGCTTGGAGGATAGAGACATTTAAATTTTTAGAGATTATTCGAAAGTCAATTTTTGAAAAGGCAAATATCTCCCGATCTGTATTAATCTGAGAGACAAAACTTATGTCACTTTGGGGGAACGTATATGTCAACTTCATGGCATAGTCATGTCAATGTATGTCGAAGGGTTTGGAGGATAGAAACATTTAAATTTTTAAATATTATTCGAAAGTCAATTATTAAAAGGCAAATAACTCCCGATCTGTAGGAATCTGAGAGACAAAACTTATGTCACTTTGAGGGAACGTTTATGTCAACTTCCTGTCAGAGTCACGTCAATGTATGTCCAAGGGTTTGGAGGATAGAGACATTTAAATTTTTAGAGATTATTCGAAAGGCAATTTTTAAAAGGCAAATATCTCCCGATCTGTAGGAATCTGAGAAAGAAAACTTAAGTCACTTTGAGGGAACGTATATGTCAACTACATGTCAGAATCTCGTCAATGTATGTCCAAGGGTTTGGACGATAGAGACATTTTAATTTTTCGAGATTATTCGAAAGTGAATTATTAAAAGGCAAATATCTCCCGATCTGTAGACTTCTGACAGACAAACCTTATGTCAATTTGAGGGAACGTATATGTAAACTTTCTGTCAGAGTCACGTCAATGTATGTCCAAGGGTTTGGAGGATAGAGACATTTAAATTTTAAGAGATTACTCGAAAGTCAATTATTAAAAGGCAAATATCTCCCGATCTGTAGGCATCTGAGAGACAAACCTTATGTCACTTTGAGGGAACGCATATGTCAACTTCATGTCAGAGTCTCGTCAATGTATGTCCAAGGGTTTGGACGATAGAGACATTTTAATGTTTCGAGTTTACTTGAAAGTCAGTTATTAAAAGGCAAATATCTCCCGATCTGTAGGCATCTGAGAGACAAACCTTATGTCACTTTGAGGGAAAGTATATGTCAACTTCATGTCAGAGTCTCGTCTATGTATGTCGAAGGGTTTGGAGGATAGAGACATTTTAATTTTTCGATATTATTCGAAAGTGAATTATTAAAAGGCAAATATCTCCCGATCTGTAGGAAGCTGAGAGACAAAACTAATGTCACTTTGAGGGAACATATATGTCAACTTCCTGTCAGAGTCACGTCAATGTATGTCGAAGGGTTTGGAGGATAGAGACATTTAAATTTTTAGAGATTATTCGAAAGTCAATTTTTAAAAGGCAAATATCTCCCGATCTGTAGGAATCTGAGAGACAAAACTTATGTCACTTTGAGGGAACGTATATGTCAACTTCCTGGCAGAGTCACGTCAATGTATGTCGAAGGGTTTGGAGGATAGAGACATTTAAATTTTTAGATATTATTCGAAAGTCAATTATTAAAAGGCAAATATCTCCCGATCTGTAGGAATCTGAGAGACAAAACTTATCTCACTTAGAGGGAACGTATATGTCAACTTCATGTCAGAATCTCGTCAATGTATGTCCAAGGGTTTGGACGATAGAGACATTTTAATTTTTCGAGATTATTCGAAAGTCAATTTTTTAAAGGCAAATATCTCCCGATCTGTAAGCATCTGAGAGACAAACCTTATGTCACTTTGAGGGAACGCATATGTCAACTTCATGTCAGAGTCTCGTCAATGTATGTCCAAGGGTTTGGACGATAGAGACATTTTAATGTTTCGAGTTTACTTGAAAGTCAGTTATTAAAAGGCAAATATCTCCCGAACTGTGGGCATCTGAGAGACAAACCTTATGTCACTTTGAGGGAAAGTATATGTCAACTTCATGTCAGAGTCTCGTCTATGTATGTCGAAGGGTTTGGAGGATAGAGACATTTTAATTTTTTGATATTATTCGAAAGTGAATTATTAAAAGGCAAATATCTCCCGATCTGTAGGAAACTGAGAGACAAAACTAATGTCACTTTGAGGGAACATATATGTCAACTTCCTGTCAGAGTCACGTCAATGTATGTCGAAGGGTTTGGAGGATAGAGACATTTAAATTTTTAGAGATTATTCGAAAGTCAATTTTTAAAAGGCAAATATCTCCCGATCTGTAGGAATCTGAGAGACACAACTCATGTCACTATGAGGACATTTACATATCAACTTCATGTCAGAGTCACGACAATGTACGAAAAAGGGTTTGAAGGATAGAGACATTTGAATTTTTCGAGATTATTCGAAAGTCAATTTTTGAAAAGGCAAATATCTCACGATCTGTAGGAATCTGAGACAAACCTTATGTCACATTGAGGGAACGTATATGTCAACTTCATGTTAGAGTCACGTCAATGTATGTGCAAGGGTTTGGAGGATAGAGACATCTTAATTTTTCGAGATTATTCGAAAGTCAATTTTTCAAAAGGCAAATATCTCCCGATCTGTATTAATCTGAGAGACAAAACTAATGTCACTTTGAGGGAACATATATGTCAACTTCCTGTCAGAGTCACGTCAATGTATGTCCAAGGGTTTGGAGGATAGAGACATTTAAATTTTTAGAGATTATTCGAAAGTCAATTTTTAAAAGGCAAATATCTCCCGATCTGTAGGAATCTGAGAGACAAAACTTATGTCACTTTGAGGGAACGTATATGTAAATGTCCTGTCAGAGTCACGTTAATGTATGTCGAAGGGTTTGGAGGATAGAGACATTTAAATTTATAGAGATTATTCGAAAGTCAATTTTTAAAAGGCAAATATCTCCCGATTTGTAGGAATCTGAGAGACAAAACTTATGTCACTTTGAGGGAACGTATATGTAAATGTCCTGTCAGAGTCACGTCAATGTATGTCAAAGGCTTTGGACGATAGAGATATTTAAATTTTTCGAGATTATTTGAAAGTCAATTTTTAAAAGGCAAATAACTCCCGATCTGTAGGCATCTGAGAGACAAACCTTATGTCACTTTGAGGGAACGCATATGTCAACTTCATGTCAGAGTCTCGTCAATGTATGTCCAAGGGTTTGGAGGATAGAGACATTTAAATTTTTAGAGATTATTCGAAAGCCAATTTTTGAAAAGGCAAATATCTCCCGATCTGTAGGCATCTGAGAGACAAAACTTATGTCACTTTGAGGGAACGTATATGTCAACTTCATGGCATAGTCATGTCAATGTATGTCGAAGGGTTTGGAGGATAGAAACATTTAAATTTTTAGATATTATTCGATAGTCAATTATTAAAAGGCAAATAACTCCCGATCTGTAGGAATCTGAGAGACAAAACTTATGTCACTTTGAGGGAACGTTTATGTCAACTTCCTGTCAGAGTCACGTCAATGTATGTCCAAGGGTTTGGAGGGTAGAGACATTTAAATTTTTAGAGATTATTCGAAAGTCAATTTTTAAAAGGCAAATATCTCCCGATCTGTAGGAATCTGAGAAACAAAACTTAAGTCACTTTGAGGGAACGTATATGTCAACTACATGTCAGAATCTCGTCAATGTATGTCCGAGGGTTTGGAGGATAGAAACATTTAAATTTTTAGATATTATTCGCAAGTCAATTATTAAAAGGCAAATATCTCCCGATCTGTAGTCATCTGACAGACAAACCTTATGTCAATTTGAGGGAACGTATATGTCAACTTTCTGTCAGAGTCACGTCAATGTATGTCCAAGGGTTTGGAGGATAGAGACATTTAAATTTTAAGAGATTACTCGAAAGTCAATTGTTTAAAGGCAAATATCTCCCGATCTGTAGGCATCTGAGAGACAAACCTTATGTCACTTTGCGGGAACGCATATGTCAACTTCGTGCCAGAGTCTGGTCAATGTATGTCCAAGGTTTTGGACGATAGAGACATTTAAATTTTTCGACATTATTCGAAAGTCAATTTTTAAAAGGCAAATATCTCCCGATCTGTAGACATCTGAGAGACAATCCTTATGTCACTTTGAGAGAACGCATACGTCAACTTCATGTCAGAGTCTCGTCAATGTATGTCCAAGGGTTTGGAGGATAGAGACATTTAAATTTTTCGAGATTATTCGAAAGTGAATTATTAAAAGGCAAATATCTCCCGATCTGTAGACATCTGACAGACAAACCTTATGTCACTTTGAGAGAACGCATACGTCAACTTCATGTCAGAGTCTCGTCAATGTATGTCCAAGGGTTTGGAGGATAGAGACATTTTCATTTTTCGAGATTATTCGAAAGTCAATTTTTGAAAAGGCAAATATCTCCCGATCTGTAGGAATCTGAGACAAACCTTATGTCATATTGAGGGAACGTATATGTCAACTTCATGTCAGAGTCACGTCAATGTATGTGCAAGGGTTTGGAGGATATAGACATCTTAATTTTTCGAGATTATTCGAAAGTCAATTTTTAAAAGGCAAATATATCCCGATCTGTAGGAATCTGAGAGACAAAACTTATGTTACTTTGTGGGAACGTATATGTCAACTTCATGTCAGAATCTCGTCCATGTATGTCCAAGGGTTTGGACGATAGGGACATTTTAATTTTTCGAGATTATTCGAAAGTCAATTCTTAAAAGGCAAATATCTCCCGATGTGTAGGTATCTGAGAAACAAAACTTATGTCACTTTGAGGGAACGTATATGTCAACTTCATGTCGGAATCTCGTCAATGTATGTCCAAGGGTTTGGACGATAGAAACATTTTAATTTTTCGAGATTATTTGAAAGTCAATTTTTAAAAGGCAAATATCTCCCGATCTGTAGGCATCCGAGAGACAAACCTTATGTCACTTTGAGGGAACGCATATGTCAACTTCATGTCAGACTCTCGTCAATGTATGTTCAAGGGTTTGGAGGATAGAGACATTTTAATTTTTCGAGATTATTCGAAAGTGAATTTTTAAAAGGCAAATATCTCCCGATCTGTAGGAATCTGAGAGACAAAACTAATGTCACTTTGAGGGAACATATATGTCAACTTCATGTCAGAGTCACGTCAGTGTATGTCAAAGGGTTTGGAGGATAGAGACATTTAAATTTTTAGAGATTATTCGAAAGTCAATTATTAAAAGGCAAATATCTTCCGATCTGTAGGAATCTGAGGGACAAAACTTATGTCACTTTAAGGGAACGTATATGTAAATGTCCTGTCAGAGTCACGTCAATGTATGTCCAAGGGTTTGGAGGATAGAGAAATTTTAATTTTACGAGATTATTCGAAAGTCAAATTTTAAAAGGCAAATATCTCCCGATCTGTAGGAATCTGAGAGACAAAACTTATGTCACTTTGAGGGAACACATATGTTAACTACATGTCAGAATCTCGTAATTGTATGTCCAAGTGTTTGGACGATAGAGACATTTTAATTTTTCGAGATTATTTGGAAGTCAATTTTTAAAAGGCAAATATCTCCCGATCTGTAGGAATCTGAGAGACAAACCTTATATCACTTTGAGGGAACGCATATGTGAACTTCATGTTTGAGTCTCGTCAATGTATGTCCAAGGGTTTGGAGGATAGAGACATTTAATTTTTTCGAGATTATTCGAAACTCAATTTTTGAAAAGGCAAATATCTCCCGATCTGTATTAATCTGAGAGACAAAACTTTTGTCACTTTGATGGTACATATATGTCAACTTCATGTCATAGTCACGTCAATGTATGTCGAAGGGTTTGGAGGATAGAGACATTTAAATTTTTAGAGATTATTCGAAAGTCAATTTTTAAAGGCAAATATCTCCCGATCTGTATTAATCTGAGAGACAAAACTTATGTCACTTTGAGGGAACGTATATGTCAACGTCCTGTCAGAGTCACGCGAATGTATGTCCAAGGGTTTGGAGGATAGAGACATTTTAATTCTTCGAGATTATTCGCAAGTCAATTATTAAAAGGCAAATATCTCCCGATCTGTATTAATCTGAGAGACAAAACTTATGTCACTTTGAGGGAACGTATATGTCAACGTCCTGTCAGAGTCACGCCAATGTATGTCCAAGGTTTTGGACGATAGAGACATTTTAATTTTTCGAGATTGTTCTAAAGTCAATTCTTTAAAGGCAAATATCTCCCGATCTGTAGGAATCTAAGAGACAAAACTAATGTCACTTTGAGGGAACATATATGTCAAATTCCTGTCAAGGTCACGTCAATGTATGTCCAAGGGTTTGGAGGATAGAGACATTTAAATTTTTAGAGATTATTCGAAAGTCAATTTTGAAAAGGAAAATATCTCCCGATCTGTAGGAATCTGAGAGACAAAACTTATGTCACTTTGAGGGAACGTATATGTAAATGTTCTGTCAGAGTCACGTCAATGTATGTCGAAGGGTTTGGAGGATAGAGACATTTAAATTTATAGAGATTATTCGAAAGTCAATTTTTAAAAGGCAAGTATCTCCCGATCTGTAGGAATCTGAGAGACAAAGCTTATGTCACTTTGAGGGAACGTATATGTTAACTTCATGTCAGAATCTCGTCAATGTATGTCCAAGGCTTTGGACGATAGAGACATTTAAATTTTTCGAGATTATTTGAAAGTCAATTTTTAAAAGGCAAATATCTCCCGATCTGTAGGCATCTGAGAGACAAACCTTATGTCACTTTGAGGGAACGCATATGTCAACTTCATGTCAGAGTCTCGTCAATGTATGTCCAAGGGTTTGGAGGATAGAGACATTTAAATTTTTAGAGATTATTCGAAAGTCAATTTTTGAAAAGGCAAATATCTCCCGATCTGTAGGCATCTGAGAGACAAACCTTATGTCACTTTGAGAGAACGCATACGTCAACTTCATGGCATAGTCATGTCAATGTATGTCGAAGGGTTTGGAGCATAGAGACATTTAAATTTTTAGATATTATTCGAAAGTCAATTATTAAAAGGCAAATATCTCCCGATCTGTAGGAATCTGAGAGACAAAACTTATGTCAATTTGAGGGAACGTATATGTCAACTTGCTGTCAGAGTCACGTCAATGTATGTCCAAGGGTTTGGAGGATAGAGACATTTAAATTTTTAGAGATTACTCGAAAGTCAATTTTTGAAAGGCAAATATCTCCCGATCTGTAGGCATCTGAGAGACAAACCTATGTCACTTTGAGGGAACGCATATGTCAACTTCATGTCAGAGTCTGGTCAATGTATGTCCAATGTTTTGGACGATAGAGACATTTTAATTTTTCGACATTATTCGAAAGTCAATTTTTAAAAGGCAAATATCTCCCGATCTGTAGACATCTGAGAGATAATCCTTATGTCACTTTGAGAGAGCGCATACGTCAACTTCATGTCAGAGTCTCGTCAATGTATGTCCAAGGGTTTGGAGGATAGAGACATTTGAATTTTTCGAGATTATTCGAAAGTGAATTATTAAAAGGCAAATATCTCCCGATCTGTAGACATCTGAAAGACAAACCTTATGTCACTTTGAGAGAACGCATACGTCAACTTCATGTCAGAGTCTCGTCAATGTATGTCCAAGGGTTTGGAGGATAGAGACATTTTCATTTTTCGAGATTATTCGAAAGTCAATATTTGAAAAGGCAAATATCTCCCGATCTGTAGGAATCTGAGACAAACCTTATGTCATATTGAGGGAACGTATATGTCAACTTCATGTCAGAGTCACGTCAATGTATGTGCAAGGGTTTGGAGGATATAGACATCTTAATTTTTCGAGATTATTCGAAAGTCAATTTTTAAAAGGCAAATATATCCCGATCTGTAGGAATCTGAGAGACAAAACTTATGTTACTTTGTGGGAACGTATATGTCAACATCATGTCAGAATCTCGTCCATGTATGTCCAAGGGTTTGGACGATAGGGACATTTTAATTTTTCGAGATTATTCGAAAGTCAATTTTTAAAAGGCAAATATCTCCCGATCTGTAGGCATCTGAGAAACAAAACTTATGTCACTTTGAGGGAACGTATATGTCAACTTCATGTCGGAATCTCGTCAATGTATGTCCAAGGGTTTGGACGATAGAGACATTTTAATTTTTCGAGATTATTTGAAAGTCAATTTTTAAAAGGCAAATATCTCCCGATCTGTAGGCATCTGAGAGACAAACCTTATGTCACTTTGAGGGAACGCATATGTCAACTTCATGTCAGACTCTCGACAATGTATGTTCAAGGGTTTGGAGGATAGATACATTTTAATTTTTCGAGATTATTCGAAAGTGATTATTAAAAGGCAAATATCTCCCGATCTGTAGGAATCTGAGAGACAAAACTAATGTCACTTTGAGGGAACATATATGTCAACTTCATGTCAGAGTCACGTCAATGTATGTCAAAGGGTTTGGAGGATAGAGACATTTAAATTTTTAGAGATTATTCGAAAGTCAATTATTAAAAGGCAAATATCTTCCGATCTGTAGGAATCTGAGGGACAAAACTTATGTCACTTTCAGGGAACGTATATGTAAATGTCCTGTCAGAGTCACGTCAATGTATGTCCAAGGGTTTGGAGGTTAGAGAAATTTTAATTTTACGAGATTATTCGAAAGTCAATTTTTAAGAGGCAAATATCTCCCGATCTGTAGGAATCTGAGAGACAAAACTTATGTCACTTTGAGGGAACGCATATGTTAACTACATGTCAGAATCTCGTAATTGTATGTCCAAGTGTTTGGACGATAGAGACATTTTAATTTTTCGAGATTATTTGGAAGTCAATTTTTAAAAGGCAAATATCTCCCGATCTGTAGGCATCTGAGAGACAAACCTTATATCACTTTGAGGGAACGCATATGTCAACTTCATGGAAGAGTCTAGTCAATGTAAGTCCAAGGTTTTGGACGATAGAGACATTTTAATTTTTCAAGATTATTCGAAAGTCAATTTTTAAAAGGCAAATATCTCCCGATCTGTAGGCATCTGAGAGACAAACCTTATGTCACTTTGAGGGAACGCATATGTTAACTTCATGTTAGAGTCTCGTCAATGTATGGCCAAGGGTTTGGAGGATAGAGACATTTAAATTTTTCGAGATTTTTCGAAACTCAATTTTTGAAAAGGCAAATATCTCCCGATCTGTAGGAATCTGAGAGACAAAACTTTTGTCACTTTGATGGTACATATATGTCAACTTCATGTCATAGTCACGTCAATGTATGTCGAAGGGTTTGGAGGATAGAGACATTTAAATTTTTAGAGATTATTCGAAAGTCAATTTTTAAAGGCAAATATCTCCCGATCTGTAGGCATCTGAGAGACAAACCTTATGTCACTTTGAGGGAACGCATATGTGAACTTCATGTTAGAGTCTCGTCAATGTATGTCCAAGGGTTTGGAGGATAGAGACATTTAAATTTTTCGAGATTATTCGAAACTCAATTTTTGAAAAGGCAAATATCTGCCGATCTGTATTAATCTGAGAGACAAAACTTTTGTCACTTCGATGGTACATATATGTCAACTTCATGTCATAGTCACGTCAATGTATGTCGAAGGGTTTGGAGGATAGAGACATTTAAATTTTTAGAGATTATTCGAAAGTCAATTTTTAAAGGCAAATATCTCCCGATCTGTATTAATCTGAGAGACAAAACTTATGTCACTTTGAGGGAACGTATATGTCAACGTCCTTTCAGAGTCACGCCAATGTATGTCCAAGGGTTTGGAGGATAGAGACATTTTAATTCTTCGAGATTATTCGCAAGTCAATTATTAAAAGGCAAATATCTCCCGATCTGTAGACATCTGAGAGACAAAACTTATGTCACTTTGAGGGAACGTATATGTCAACTTCATGTGAGAATCTCGTCAATGTAGGTCCAAGGGTTTGGACGATAGAGACATTTTAAGTTTTCGAGATTGTTCTAAAGTCAATTCTTAAAAGGCAAATATCTCCCGATCTGTAGGAATCTAAGAGACAAAACAAATGTCACTTTGAGGGAACATATATGTCAACTTCCTGTCAAGGTCACGTCAATGTATGTCCAAGGGTTTGGAGGATAGAGACATTTAAATTTTTAGAGATTATTCGAAAGTCAATTTTTAAAAGGCAAATATCTCCCGATCTGTAGGAATCTGAGAGACAAATCTTATGTCACTTTGAGGGAACGTATATGTAAATGTTCTGTCAGAGTCACGTCAATGTATGTCGAAGGGTTTGGAGGATAGAGACATTTAAATTTATAGAGATTATTCGAAAGTCAATTTTTAAAATGCAAATATCTCCCGATCTGTAGGAATCTGAGAGACAAAGCTTATGTCACTTTGAGGGAACGTATATGTTAACTTCATGTCAGAATCTCGTCAATGTATGTCCAAGGCTTTGGACGATAGAGACATTTAAATTTTTCGAGATTATTTGAAAGTCAATTTTTAAAAGGCAAATATCTCCCGATCTGTAGGCATCTGAGAGACAAACCTTTGTCACTTTGAGGGAACGCATATGTCAACTTCATGTCAGAGTCTCGTCAATGTATGTCCAAGGGTTTGGAGGATAGAGACATTAAAATTTTTAGAGATTATTCGAAAGTCAATTTTTGAAAAGGCAAATATCTCCCGATCTGTAGGCATCTGAGAGGCAAACCTTATGTCACTTTGAGAGAACGCATACGTCAACTTCATGGCATAGTCATGTCAATGTATGTCGAAGGGTTTGGAGCATAGAGACATTTAAATTTTTAGATATTATTCGAAAGTCAATTATTAAAAGGCAAATATCTCCCGATCTGTAGGAATCTGAGAGACAAAACTTATGTCAATTTGAGGGAACGTATATGTCAACTTGCTGTCAGAGTCACGTCAATGTATGTCCAAGGGTTTGGAGGATAGAGACATTTAAATTTTTAGAGATTACTCGAAAGTCAATTTTTGAAAGGCAAATATCTCCCGATCTGTAGGCATCTGAGAGACAAACCTTATGTCACTTTGAGGGAACGCATATGTCAACTTCATGTCAGAGTCTGGTCAATGTATGTCCAAGGTTTTGGACGATAGAGACTTTTTAATTTTTCGACATTATTCGAAAGTCAATTTTTAAAAGGCAAATATCTCCCGATCTGTAGACATCTGAGAGATAATCCTTATGTCACTTTGAGAGAACGCATACGTCAACTTCATGTCAGAGTCTCGTCAATGTATGTCCAAGGGTTTGGAGGATAGAGACATTTGAATTTTTCGAGATTATTCGAAAGTGAATTATTAAAAGGCAAATATCTCCCGATCTGTAGACATCTGACAGACAAACCTTATGTCACTTTGAGAGAACGCATTCGTCAACTTCATGTCAGAGTCTCGTCAATGTATGTCCAAGGGTTTGAGGGATAGAGACATTTTCATTTTTCGGGATTATTCGAAAGTCAATTTTTTCAAAGGCAAATATCTCCCGATCTGTAGGAATCTGAGACAAACCTTATGTCATATTGAGGGAACGTATATGTCAACTTCATGTCAGAGTCACGTCAATGTATGTGCAAGGGTTTGGAGGATATAGACATCTTAATTTTTCGAGATTATTCGAAATTCAATTTTTAA
This sequence comes from Zootermopsis nevadensis, assembly GCF_977971745.1. Lineage (NCBI taxonomy): Eukaryota > Metazoa > Arthropoda > Insecta > Blattodea > Termopsidae > Zootermopsis > Zootermopsis nevadensis. Next base: position 20,377,708 of record NW_028259139.1, on the reverse strand, counting down.
AAGGCAAATATATCCCGATCTGTAGGAATCTGAGAGACAAAACTTATGTCACTTTGTGGGAACTTATATGTCAACTTTATGTCAGAATCTCGTCAATGTATGTAAAAGGGTTTGGAGGATATAGACATTTTAATTTTTCGAGATTATTCGAAAGTCAATTTTTAAAAGGCAAATATCTTCCGATCTGTAGGCATCTGAGAAACAAAACTTATGTCACTTTGAGGGAACGTATATGTCAACTTCATGTCAGAATCTCGTCAATGTATGTCCAAGGGTTTGGACGATAGAGACATTGAAATTTTTCGAGATTATTTGAAAGTCAATTTTTAAAAGGCAAATATCTCCCGATCTGTAGGCGTCTGAGAGACAAACCTTATGTCACTTTGATGGAACGCATATGTCAACTTCATGTCAGAGTCTCGTCAATGTATGTTCAAGGGTTTGGAGGATAGAGACATTTTAATTTTTCGATATTATTCGAAAGTGAATTATTAAAAGGCAAATATCTCCCGATCTGTAGGCATCTGAGAGACAAACCTTATGTCACTTTGAGGGAACGCATATGTCAACAACATGTCAGAGTCTGGTCAATGTATGTCCAAGGTTTTGGACGATAGAGACATTTTAATTTTTCGACATTATTCGAAAGTCAATTTTTAAAAGGCAAATATCTCCCGATCTGTAGGCGTCTGAGAGACAAACCTTATGTCACTTTGATGGAACGCATATGTCAACTTCATGTCAGAGTCTCGTCAATGTATGTTCAAGGGTTTGGAGGATAGAGACATTTTAATTTTTCGATATTATTCGAAAGTGAATTATTAAAAAGCAAATATCTCCCGATCTGTAGGCATCTGAGAGACAAACCTTATGTCACTTTGAGGGAACGCATATGTCAACTTCATGTCAGAGTCTGGTCAATGTATGTCCAAGGTTTTGGACGATAGAGATATTTTAATTTTTCGACATTATTCGAAAGTCAATTTTTAAAAGGAAAATATCTCCCGATCTGTAGACATCTGAGAGACAATCCTTATGTCACTTTGAGAGAACGCATACGTCAACTTCATGTCAGAGTCTCGTCAATGTATGTCCAAGGGTTTGGAGGATAGAGACATTTAAATTTTTCGAGATTATTCGAAAGTGAATTATTAAAAGGCAAATATCTCCCGATCTGTAGACATCTGACAGACAAACCTTATGTCACTTTGAGGGAACGCATATGTCAACTTCATGTCAGAGTCTCGTCAATGTATGTCCAAGGGTTTGGAGGATAGAGACATTTAAATTTTTAGAGATTATTCGAAAGTCAATTTTTGAAAAGGCAAATATCTCCCGATCTGTAGGCATCTGAGAGACAAACCTTATGTCACTTTGAGAGAACGCATACGTCAACTTCATGGCATAGTCATGTCAATGTATGTCGAAGGGTTTGGAGCATAGAGACATTTAAATTTTTAGATATTATTCGAAAGTCAATTATTAAAAGGCAAATATCTGCCGATCTGTAGGAATCTGAGAGACAAAACTTATGTCAATTTGAGGGAACGTATATGTCAACTTGCTGTCAGAGTCACGTCAATGTATGTCCAAGGGTTTGGAGGATAGAGACATTTAAATTTTTAGAGATTACTCGAAAGTCAATTTTTGAAAGGCAAATATCTCCCGATCTGTAGGCATCTGAGAGACAAACCTTATGTCACTTTGAGGGAACGCATATGTCAACTTCATGTCAGAGTCTGGTCAATGTATGTCCAAGGTTTTGGACGATAGAGACATTTTAATTTTTCGACATTATTCGAAAGTCAATTTTTAAAAGGCAAATATCTCCCGATCTGTAGACATCTGAGAGATAATCCTTATGTCACTTTGAGAGAACGCATACGTCAACTTCATGTCAGAGTCTCGTCAATGTATGTCCAAGGGTTTGGAGGATAGAGACATTTGAATTTTTCGAGATTATTCGAAAGTGAATTATTAAAAGGCAAATATCTCCCGATCTGTAGACATCTGACAGACAAACCTTATGTCACTTTGAGAGAACGCATACGTCAACTTCATGTCAGAGTCTCGTCAATGTATGTCCAAGGGTTTGGAGGATAGAGACATTTTCATTTTTCGAGATTATTCGAAAGTCAATTTTTGAAAAGGCAAATATCTCCCGATCTGTAGGAATCTGAGACAAACCTTATGTCATATTTAGGGAACGTATATGTCAACTTCATGTCAGAGTCACGTCAATGTATGTGCAAGGGTTTGGAGGATATAGACATCTTAATTTTTCGAGATTATTCGAAATTCAATTTTTAAAAGGCAAATATATCCCGATCTGTAGGTATCTGAGAGACAAAACTTATGTTACTTTGTGGGAATGTATATGTCAACTTCATGTCAGAATCTCGTCAATGTATGTCCAAGGGTTTGGAGGATATAGACATTTTAATTTTTCGAGATTATTCGAAAGTCAATTTTTAAAAGGCAAATATCTTCCGATCTGTAGGCATCTGAGAAACAAAACTTATGTCACATTGAGGGAACGTATATGTCAACTTCATGTCAGAATCTCGTCAATGTATGTCCAAGGGTTTGGACGATAGAGACATTTAAATTTTTCGAGATTATTTGAAAATCAATTTTTAAAAGGCAAATATCTCCCGATCTGTAGGCGTCTGAGAGACAAACCTTATGTCACTTTGATGGAACGCATATGTCAACTTCATGTCAGAGTCTCGTCAATGTATGTTCAAGGGTTTGGAGGATAGAGACATTTTAATTTTTCGATTTTATTCGAAAGTGAATTATTAAAAGGCAAATATCTCCCGATCTGTAGGCATCTGAGAGACAAACCTTATGTCACTTTGAGGGAACGCATATGTCAACTTCATGTCAGAGTCTGGTCAATGTATGTCCAAGGTTTTGGACGATAAAGACATTTTAATTTTTCGACATTATTCGAAAGTCAATTTTTAAAAGGCAAATATCTCCCGATCTGTAGACATCTGAGAGACAATCCTTATGTCACTTTGAGAGAACGCATACGTCAACTTCATGACAGAGTCTCGTCAATGTATGTCCAAGGGTTTGGAGGATAGAGACATTTGAATTTTTCGAGATTATTCGAAAGTGAATTATTAAAAGGCAAATATCTCCCGATCTGTAGACATCTGACAGTCAAACCTTATGTCACTTTGAGAGAACGCATACGTCAACTTCATGTCAGAGTCTCGTCAATGTATGTCCAAGGGTTTGGAGGATATAGACATTTTAATTTTTCGAGATTATTCGAAAGTCAATTTTTAAAAGGCAAATATCTTCCGATCTGTAGGCATCTGAGAAACAAAACTTATGTCACTTTGAGGGAACGTATATGTCAACTTCATGTCGGAATCTCGTCAATGTATGTCCAAGGGTTTGGACGATAGAGACATTTTAATTTTTCGAGATTATTTGAAAGTCAATTTTTAAAAGGCAAATATCTCCCGATCTGTAGGCATCTGAGAGACAAACCTTATGTCACTTTGAGGGAACGCATATGTCAACTTCATGTCAGACTCTCGACAATGTATGTTCAAGGGTTTGGAGGATAGATACATTTTAATTTTTCGAGATTATTCGAAAGTGATTATTAAAAGGCAAATATCTCCCGATCTGTAGGAATCTGAGAGACAAAACTAATGTCACTTTGAGGGAACATATATGTCAACTTCATGTCAGAGTCACGTCAATGTATGTCCAAGGGTTTGGAGGATAGAGACATTTAAATTTTTAGAGATTATTCGAAAGTCAATTATTAAAAGGCAAATATCTTCCGATCTGTAGGAATCTGAGGGACAAAACTTATGTCACTTTAAGGGAACGTATATGTAAATGTCCTGTCAGAGTCACGTCAATGTATGTCCAAGGGTTTGGAGAATAGAGAAATTTTAATTTTACGAGATTATTCGAAAGTCAATTTTTAAAAGGCAAATATCCCCCGATCTGTAGGAATCTGAGAGACAAAACTTATGTCACTTTGAGGGAACGCATATGTTAACTACATGTCAGAATCTCGTAATTGTATGTCCCAGTGTTTGGACGATAGAGACATTTTAATTTTTCGAGATTATTTGGAAGTCAATTTTTAAAAGGCAAATATCTCCCGATCTGTAGGCATCTGAGAGACAAACCTTATATCACTTTGAGGGAACGCATATGTCAACTTCATGGAAGAGTCTCGTCAATGTAAGTCCAAGGTTTTGGACGATAGAGACATTTTAATTTTTCGAGGTTATTCGAAAGTCAATTTTTAAAAGGCAAATATCTCCCGATCTGTAGGCATCTGAGAGACAAACCTTATGTCACTTTGAGGGAACGCATATGTCAACTTCATGTTAGAGTCTCGTCAATGTATGTCCAAGGGTTTGGAGGATAGAAACATTTAAATTTTTCGAGATTATTCGAAACTCAATTTTTGAAAAGGCAAATATCTCCCGATCTGTATTAATCTGAAAGACAAAACTTTTGTCACTTTGATGGTACATATATGTCAACTTCATGTCATAGTCACGTCAATGTATGTCGAAGGGTTTGGAGGATAGAGACATTTAAATTTTTAGAGATTATTCGAAAGTCAATTTTTAAAGGCAAATATCTCCCGATCTGTATTAATCTGAGAGACAAAACTTATGTCACTTTGAGGGAACGTATATGTCAACGTCCTGTCAGAGTCACGCCTATGTATGTATAAGGGTTTTGAGGATAGAGACATTTTAATTCTTCGAGATTATTCGCAAGTCAATTATTAAAAGGCAAATATCTCCCGATCTGTAGGAATCTGAGAGACAAAACTAATGTCACTTTGAGGGAACGTATATGTCAACTTCATGTCAGAATCTCGTCAATGTAGGTCCAAGGGTTTGGACGATAGAGACATTTTAATTTTTCGAGATTGTTCTAAAGTCAATTCTTAAAAGGCAAATATCTCCCGATCTGTAGGAATCTAAGAGACAAAACTAATGTCACTTTGAGGGAACATATATGTCAACTTCCTGTCAAGGTCACGTCAATGTATGTCCAAGGGTTTGGAGGATAGAGACATTTAAATTTTTAGAGATTATTCGAAAGTCAATTATTTAAAGGCAAATATCTCCCGATCTGTAGGAATCTGAGAGACAAAACTTATGTCACTTTGAGGGAACGTATATGTAAATGTTCTGTCAGAGTCACGTCAATGTATGTCGAAGGGTTTGGAGGATAGAGACATTTAAATTTATAGAGATTATTCGAAAGTCAATTTTTAAAAAGCAAATATCTCCCGATCTGTAGGAATCTGAGAGACAAAACTTATGTCACTTTGAGGGAACGTATATGTTAACTTCATGTCAGAATCTCGTCAATGTATGTCCAAGGCTTTGGACGATAGAGACATTTAAATTTTTCGAGATTATTTGAAAGTCAATTTTTAAAAGGCAAATATCTCCCGATCTGTAGGCATCTGAGAGACAAACCTTATGTCACTTTGAGGGAACGCATATGTCAACTTCATGTCAGAGTCTCGTCAATGTATGTACAAGGGTTTGGAGGATAGAGACATTTAAATTTTTAGAGATTATTCGAATGTCAATTTTTGAAAAGGCAAATATCTCCCGATCTGTAGGCATCTGAGAGACAAACCTTATGTCACTTTGAGAGAACGCATACGTCAACTTCATGGCATAGTCATGTCAATGTATGTCGAAGGGTTTGGAGCATTGAGACATTTAAATTTTTAGATATTATTCGAAAGTCAATTATTAAAAGGCAATTATCTCCCGATCTGTAGGAATCTGAGAGACAAACCTTATGTCAATTTGAGGGAACGTATATGTCAACTTGCTGTCAGAGTCACGTCAATGCATGTCCAAGGGTTTGGAAGATAGAGACATTTAAATTTTTAGAGATTACTCGAAAGTCAATTTTTGAAAGGCAAATATCTCCCGATCTGTAGGCATCTGAGAGACATACCTTATGTCACTTTGAGGGAACGCATATGTCAACTTCATGTCAGAGTCTGGTCAATGTATGTCCAAGGTTTTGGACGATAGAGACATTTTAATTTTTCGACATTATTAGAAAGTCAATTTTTAAAAGGCAAATATCTCCCGATCTGTAGACATCTGAGAGACAATCCTTATGTCACTTTGAGAGAACGCATACGTCAACTTCATGTCAGAGTCTCGTCAATGTATGTCCAAGGGTTTGGAGGATAGAGACATTTGAATTTTTCGAGATTATTCGAAGTCAATTTTTGAAAAGGCAAATATCTCCCGATCTGTAGGAATCTGAGACAAACCTTATGTCATATTGAGGGAACGTATATGTCAACTTCATGTCAGAGTCACGTCAATGTATGTCCAAGGGTTTGGACGATAGAGACATTTAAATTTTTCGAGATTATTTGAAAGTCAATTTTTAAAAGGCAAATATCTCCCGATCTGTAGGCGTCTGAGAGACAAAACTTATGTTACTTTATGGGAACGTATATGTCAACTTCATGTCAGAATCTCGTCAATGTATGTCCAAGGGTTTGGAGGATATAGACATTTTAATTTTTCGAGATTATTCGAAAGTCAATTTTTAAAAGGCAAATATCTTCCGATCTGTAGGCATCTGAGAAACAAAACTTATGTCACTTTGAGGGAACGTATATGTCAACTTCATGTCAGAATCTCGTCAATGTATGTCCAAGGGTTTGGACGATAGAGACATTTAAATTTTTCGAGATTATTTGAAAGTCAATTTTTAAAAGGCAAATATCTCCCGATCTGTAAGCGTCTGAGAGACAAACCTTATGTCACTTTGATGGAACGCATATGTCAACTTCATGTCAGAGTCTCGTCAATGTATGTTCAAGGGTTTGGAGAATAGAGACATTTAAATTTTTCGAGATTATTCGAAAGTGAATTATTAAAAGGCAAATATCTCCCGATCTGTAGGAATCTGAGAGACAAAACTAATGTCACTTTGAGGGAACATATATGTCAACTTCATGTCAGAGTCACGTCAATGTATGTCAAAGGGTTTGGAGGATAGAGACATTTAAATTTTTAGAGATTATTCGAAAGTCAATTATTAAAAGGCAAATATCTCCCGATCTGTAGAAATCTGAGAGGCAAAACTTATGTCACTTTAAGGGAACGTATATGTAAATGTCCTGTCAGAGTCACGTCAATGTATGTCCAAGGGTTTGGAGGATAGAGAAATTTTAATTTTACGAGATTATTCGAAAGTCAATTTTTAAAAGGCAAATATCTCCCGATCTGTAGGAATCTGAGAGACAAAACTTATGTCACTTTGAGGGAACGCATATGTTAACTACATGTCAGAATCTCGTGATTGTATGTCCAAGTGTTTGGACGATAGAGACATTTTAAATTTTCGAGATTATTTGGAAGTCAATTTTTAAAAGGCAAATATCTCCCGATCTGTAGGCATCTGAGAGACAAACCTTATATCAACTTTGAGGGAACGCATATGTCAACTTCATGTCAGAGTCTCGTCAATGTAAGTCCAAGGTATTGGACGATAGAGACATTTTAATTTCTCGAGATTATTCGAAAGTCAATTTTTAAAAGGCAAATATCTCCCGATCTGTAGGCATATGAGGGACAAACCTTATGTCACTTTGAGGGAACGGATATGTCAACTTCATGTCAGAATCTCGTCAATGTAGGTCCAAGGGTTTGGACGATAGAGACATTTTAATTTTTCGAGATTGTTCTAAAGTCAATTCTTAAATGGCAAATATCTCCCGATCTGTAGGAATCTAAGAGACAAAACTAATGTCACTTTGAGGGAACATATATGTCAACTTCCTGTCAAGGTCACGTCAATGTATGTCCAAGGGTTTGGAGGATAGAGACATTTAAATTTTTAGAGATTATTCGAAAGTCAATTATTTAAAGGCAAATATCTCCCGATCTGTAGGAATCTGAGAGACAAAACTTATGTCACTTTGAGGGAACGTATATGTAAATGTTCTGTCAGAGTCACGTCAATGTATGTCGAAGGGTTTGGAGGATAGAGACATTTAAATTTATAGAGATTATTCGAAAGTCAATTTTTAAAAAGCAAATATCTCCCGATCTGTAGGAATCTGAGAGACAAAACTTATGTCACTTTGAGGGAACGTATATGTTAACTTCATGTCAGAATCTCGTCAATGTATGTCCAAGGCTTTGGACGATAGAGACATTTAAATTTTTCGAGATTATTTGAAAGTCAATTTTTAAAAGGCAAATATCTCCCGATCTGTAGGCATCTGAGAGACAAACCTTATGTCACTTTGAGGGAACGCATATGTCAACTTCATGTCAGAGTCTCGTCAATGTATGTCCAAGGGTTTGGAGGATAGAGACATTTAAATTTTTAGAGATTATTCGAAAGTCAATTTTTGAAAAGGCAAATATCTCCCGATCTGTAGGCATCTGAGAGACAAACCTTATGTCACTTTGAGAGAACGCATACGTCAACTTCATGGCATAGTCATGTCAATGTATGTCGAAGGGTTTGGAGCATTGAGACATTTAAATTTTTAGATATTATTCGAAAGTCAATTATTAAAAGGCAATTATCTCCCGATCTGTAGGAATCTGAGAGACAAACCTTATGTCAATTTGAGGGAACGTATATGTCAACTTGCTGTCAGAGTCACGTCAATGCATGTCCAAGGGTTTGGAAGATAGAGACATTTAAATTTTTAGAGATTACTCGAAAGTCAATTTTTGAAAGGCAAATATCTCCCGATCTGTAGGCATCTGAGAGACAAACCTTATGTCACTTTGAGGGAACGCATATGTCAACTTCATGTCAGAGTCTGGTCAATGTATGTCCAAGGTTTTGGACGATAGAGACATTTTAATTTTTCGACATTATTAGAAAGTCAATTTTTAAAAGGCAAATATCTCCCGATCTGTAGACATCTGAGAGACAATCCTTATGTCACTTTGAGAGAACGCATACGTCAACTTCATGTCAGAGTCACGTCAATGTATGTCCAAGGGTTTGGAGGATAGAGACATTTGAATTTTTCGAGATTATTCGAAGTCAATTTTTGAAAAGGCAAATATCTCCCGATCTGTAGGAATCTGAGACAAACTTTATGTCATATTGAGGGAACGTATATGTCAACTTCATGTCAGAGTCACGTCAATGTATGTCCAAGGGTTTGGACGATAGAGACATTTAAATTTTTCGAGATTATTTGAAAGTCAATTTTTAAAAGGCAAATATCTCCCGATCTGTAGGCGTCTGAGAGACAAAACTTATGTTACTTTGTGGGAACGTATATGTCAACTTCATGTCAGAATCTCGTCAATGTATGTCCAAGGGTTTGGAGGATATAGACATTTTAATTTTTCGAGATTATTCGAAAGTCAATTTTTAAAAGGCAAATATCTTCCGATCTGTAGGCATCTGAGAAACAAAACTTATGTCACTTTGAGGGAACGTATATGTCAACTTCATGTCAGAATCTCGTCAATGTATGTCCAAGGGTTTGGACGATAGAGACATTTAAATTTTTCGAGATTATTTGAAAGTCAATTTTTAAAAGGCAAATATCTCCCGATCTGTAAGCGTCTGAGAGACAAACCTTATGTCACTTTGATGGAACGCATATGTCAACTTCATGTCAGAGTCTCGTCAATGTATGTTCAAGGGTTTGGAGAATAGAGACATTTTAATTTTTCGAGATTATTCGAAAGTGCATTATTAAAAGGCAAATATCTCCCGATCTGTAGGAATCTGAGAGACAAAACTAATGTCACTTTGAGGGAACATATATGTCAACTTCATGTCAGAGTCACGTCAATGTATGTCAAAGGGTTTGGAGGATAGAGACATTTAAATTTTTAGATATTATTCGAAAGTCAATTATTAAAAGGCAAATTTCTCCCGATCTGTAGAAATCTGAGAGGCAAAACTTATGTCACTTTAAGGGAACGTATATGTAAATGTCCTGTCAGAGTCACGTCAATGTATGTCCAAGGGTTTGGAGGATAGAGAAATTTTAATTTTACGAGATTATTCGAAAGTCAATTTTTAAAAGGCAAATATCTCCCGATCTGTAGGAATCTGAGAGACAAAACTTATGTCACTTTGAGGGAACGCATATGTTAACTACATGTCAGAATCTCGTAATTGTATGTCCAAGTGTTTGGACGATAGAGACATTTTAATTTTTCGAGATTATTTGGAAGTCAATTTTTAAAAGGCAAATATCTCCCGATCTGTAGGCATCTGAGAGACAAACCTTATATCACTTTGAGGGAACGCATATGTCAACTTCATGTCAGAGTCTCGTCAATGTAAGTCCAAGGTATTGGACGATAGAGACATTTTAATTTCTCGAGATTATTCGAAAGTCAATTTTTAAAAGGCAAATATCTCCCGATCTGTAGGCATCTGAGGGACAAACCTTATGTCACTTTGAGGGAACTTATATGTCAACTTCATGTTAGAGTCTCGTCAATGTATGTCCAAGGGTTTGGAGGATAGAGACATTTAAATTTGTCGAGATTATTCGAAACTCAATTTTTGAAAAGGAAAATATCTCCCGATCTGTATTAATCTGAGAGACAAAACTTTTGTCACTTTGAGGGTACATATATGTCAACTTCATGTCATAGTCACGTCAATGTATGTCGAAGGGTTTGGAGGATAGAGACATTTAAATTTTTAGAGATTATTCGAAAGTCAATTTTTTAAAGGCAAATATCTCCCGATCTGTGTTAATCTGAGAGACAAAACTTATGTCACTTTGAGGGAACGTATATGTCAACGTCCTGTCAGAGTCACGTCAATGTATGTCCAAGGGTTTGGAGGATAGAGACATTTAAATTCTTCGAGATTATTCGCAAGTCAATTATTAAAAGGCAAATATCTCCCGATCTGTAGGAATCTGAGAGACAAAACTTATGTCACTTTGAGGGAACGTATATGTCAACTTCATGTCAGATTCTCGTCAATGTAGGTCCTAGGGTTTGGACGATAGAGACATTTTAATTTATCGAGATTGTTCTAAAGTCAATTTTTAAAAGGCAAATATCTCCCGATCTGTATTAATCTAAGAGACAAAACTAATGTCACTTTGAGGGAACATATATGTCAACTTCCTGTCAGAGTCACGTCAATGTATGTCCAAGGGTTTGGAGGATAGAGACATTTAAATTTTTAGATATTATTCGAAAGTCAATTTTTAAAAGGCAAATATCTCCCGATTTGTAGGAATCTGAGAGACAAAACTTATGTCACTTTGAGGAAACATATATGTAAACCTCCTGTCATAGTCACGTCAATGTATGTCCAAGGGTTTGGAGGATAGAGAAATTTTAATTTTACGAGATTATTCGAACGTCAATTTTTAAAAGGCAAATATCTCCCGATCTGTAGAAATCTGATAGACAAAACTTATGTAACTTTGTGGGAACGTATATGTCAACTTCATGTCAGAATCTCGTCAATGTATGTCCAAGGGTGTGGAGGATAGAGACATTTAAATCTTTAGAGATTATTCGAAAGTCAATTTATGAAAAGGCAAATATCTCTTGATCAATAGGAATCTAAGAGACAAAACTTATGTCACTTTGAAGGAACGTATATGTCAACTTCATGTCAGAATCTCGTCAATGTATGTCCTAGGGTATGGAGGATAGAGACATTTTCATTTTTCGAGATTATTCGAAAGTCAATTTTTAAAAGGCAAATATCTCCCGATCTGCAGGAATCTGAGAGACAAAACTTACGTCACTTTGAGGGAACGTATATGTCAACTTCATGTCATAGTCACGTCAATGTATGTTGAAGGGTTTGGAGGATAGAGACATTTAAATTTTTAGAGATTATTCGAAAGTCAATTTTTAAAAGGCAAATATCTCCCGATCTGTGGGCATCTGAGATACACATCTTATGTCACTTTGAGGGAACGCATATGTCAACTTCATGTCAGAGTCTCGTCAATGTATGTCCTAGGGTATGGAGGATAGAGACATTTTAATTTTTCGAGATTATTCGAAAGTCAATTTTTAAAAGGCAAATATCTCCCGATCTGCAGGAATCTGAGAGACAAAACTTACGTCACTTTGAGGGAACGTATATGTCAACTTCATGTCATAGTCACGTCAATGTATGTTGAAGGGTTTGGAGGATAGAGACATTTAAATTTTTAGAGATTATTCGAAAGTCAATTTTTAAAAGGCAAATATCTCCCGATCTGTAGGCATCTGAGAGACAAACCTTATGTAACATTGAGGGAACGCATATGTCAACTTCATGTCAGAGTCTCGTCAATGTATGTCCAAGGGTTTGGAGGATAGGGACATTTTAATTTTTCGAGATTATTCGAAAGTGAATTATTAAAAGGCAAATATCTCCCGATCTGTAGGAATCTGAGAGACAAAACTAATGTCACTTTGAGGGAACATATATGTCAACTTCCTGTCAGAGGCACGTCAATGTATGTCCAAGGGTTTGGAGGATAGAGTCAATTAAATTTTTAGAGATTATTCGAAATTTAATTTTTAAAAGGCAAATATCTCCCGATCTGTAGGCATCTGAGAGACAAACCTTATGTAACATTGAGGGAACGCATATGTCAACTTCATGTCAGAGTCTCGTCAATGTATGTCCAAGGGTTTGGAGGATAGAGAAATTTTAATTTTACGAGATTATTCGAAAGTCAATTTAAAAGGCAAATATCTCCCGATCTGTAGGAATGTGGGAGACAAAACTTATGTCACTTTGAGGGAACGTATATGTCAACTTCATGTCAGAATCTCGTCAATGTATGTCCAAGGGTTTGGACGATAGACACATTTTAATTTTTCGAGATTATTCGAAAGTCAATTTTTAAAAGGCAAATATCTCCCGATCTGTAGGCATCTGAGAGACAAACCTTATATCACTTTGAGAGAACGCATATGTCAACTTCATGTCAGAGTCTCGTCAATGTATGTCCAAGGGTTTGGAGGATAGAGACATTTTAATTTTTCGAGATTATTCGAAAGTCAATTATTAAAAGGCAAATATCTCCCGATCTGTAGGAATCTGAGAAACTAAACTTATGTCACTTTGTGGGAACGTATATGTCAACTTGCTGTCAGAGTCCCGTCAATGAATGTCGAAGTGTTTGGAGGATAGAGACATTTAAATTTTTATAGATTATTTGAAAGTCAATTTTTGAAAAGGCAAATATCTCCCGATCAATAGGAATCTGAGAGACAAAACTTATGTCACTATGAGGGAACGTATATGTCAACTTGCTATCAGAGTCACGTCAATGTATGTCCAAGGGTTTGGAGGATAGAGACATTTAAATTTTTGGAGATTATTCGAAAGTCAATTTTTGAAAAGGCAAATATCTCCCGATCTGTATTAATCTGAGAGACAAAACTTATGTCACTTTGAGGGAACGTATATGTCAACTTCATGTCATAGTCACGTCAATGTATGTCGAAGGGTTTGGAGGATAGAGACATTTAAATTTTTAGAGATTATTCGAAAGTCAATTTTTAAAAGGCAAATATCTCCCGATCTATATTAATCTGAGAGACAAAACTTATGTCACTTTGAGGGAACGTATATGTCAACTTGCTGTCAGTGTCACGTCAATGTATGTCCAAAGGTTTGGAGGATAGAGACATTTTAATTTTTCGAGATTATTCGAAAGTCAATTATTAAAAGGCAAATATCTCCCGATCAATTGGAATCTGAAAGACAACACTTATGTCACTTTGAGGGAACGTATATGTCAACTTCATGTCAGAATCTCGTCAATGTATGTACAAGGGTTTGGACGATAGACACATTTTAATTTTTCGAGATTATTCGAAAGTCAATTCTTAAAAGGCAAATATCTCCCGATCTGTGGGCATCTGAGAGACAGACCTTATGTCACTTTGAGGGAATGCATATGTCAACTTCATGTCACTGTCTCGTCAATGTATGTCCAAGGGTTTGGAGGATAGAGACATTCTAATTTTTCGAGATTATTCGAAAGTCAATTTTTAAAAGGCAAATATCTCCCGATCTGTAGGCATCTGAGAGACAAACCTTATGTCACTTTGAGGGAACGCACATGTCAACTTCATGTCAGAGTCTCGTCAAGGTATGTACAAGGGTTTGGAGGATAGAAAAATTTTAATTTTACGAGATTATTCGAAAGTCAATTTTTAAAAGGCAAATATCTCCCGATCTGTACTAATCTGAGAGACAAACCTTATGTCACTTTGAGGGAACGCATATGTTAACTACATGTCAGAATCTCGTCATTGTATGTCCAAGTGTTTGGACGATAGAGACATTTTAATTTTTCGAGATTACTTGGAAGTCAATTGTTAAAAGGCAAATATCTCCCGATCTGTAGGCATCTGAGACACAAACCTTATATCACTTTGAGGGAACGCATATGTCAACTTCATGTTAGAGTCTCGTCAATGTATGTCGAAGGGTTTGGAGGATAGAGACATTTAAATTTTTAGAGATTATTCGAAAGTCAATTATTTAAAGGCAAATATCTCCCGATCTGTATTAATCTGAGAGACAAAACTTATGTCACTTTGAGGGAACGTATATGTCAACGTCCTGTCAGAGTCACGTCAATGTATGTCCAAGGGTTTGGAGGATAGAGACATTTTAATTTTTCGAGATTATTCGCAAGTCAATTATTAAAAGGCAAATATCTCCCGATCTGTAGGAATCTGAGAGACAAAACTTATGTTACTTTGAGGGAACGTATATGTCAACTTCATGTCAGAATCTCGTCAATGTAAATCCAAGGGTTTGGACGATAGAGACATTTTAATTTTTCGAGATTGTTCTAAAGTCAATTTTTAAAAGGCAAATATCTCCCGATCTGTAGGAATCTAAGAGACAAAACTAATGTCACTTTGAGGGAACATATATGTCAACTTCATGTCAGAGTCACGTCAATGTATGTCCAAGGGTTTGGAGGATAGAGACATTTAAATTTTTAGATATTATTCGAAAGTCAATTTTTAAAAGGCAAATATCTCCCGATTTGTAGGAATCTGAGAGACAAAACTTATGTCACTTTGAGGGAACGTTTATGTAAACGTCCTGTCAGAGTCACGTCAATGTATGTCCAAGGGTTTGGAGGATAGAGACATTTAAGTTATTCGAGATTATTCGAAAGTCAATTTTTAAAAGGCAAATATCTCCCGATCTGTAGGAATCTGAGAAACAAAACTTATGTCTCTTTGAGGGAACGTATATGCCAACTTGCTGTCAGAGTCACGTCAATGTATGTCCAAGGGTTTGGAGGATAGAGACATTTAAATTTTTAGAGATTATTCGAAAGTGAATTTTTGAAAAGGCAAATATCTCCCGATCAATAGGAATCTGAGAGACAAAACTTATGTCACTTTGAGGGAACGCATATGTCAACTTCATGTCAGAATCTCGTCAATGTATGTCCAAGGGTTTGGACGATAGAGACATTTTAATTTTTCGAGATTATTCGAAAGTCAATTATTAAAAGGCAAATATCTCCCGATCTGTGGGCATCTGAGATACACATCTTATGTCACTTTGAG
This sequence comes from Zootermopsis nevadensis, assembly GCF_977971745.1. Lineage (NCBI taxonomy): Eukaryota > Metazoa > Arthropoda > Insecta > Blattodea > Termopsidae > Zootermopsis > Zootermopsis nevadensis. The sequence goes on along the minus strand of NW_028259139.1, from coordinate 20,362,139 downwards.
GGAACGCATATGTCAACTTCATGTCAGAGTCTCGTCAATGTAAGTCCAAGGTATTGGACGATAGAGACATTTTAATTTCTCGAGATTATTCGAAAGTCAATTTTTAAAAGGCAAATATCTCCCGATCTGTAGGCATCTGAGAGACAAACCTTATGTCACTTTGAGGGAACGCATATGTCAACTTCATGTTAGAGTCTCGTCAATGTATGTCCAAGGGTTTGGAGGATAGAGACATTTAAATTTTTCGAGATTATTCGAAACTCAATTTTTGAAAAGGAAAATATCTCCCGATCTGTATTAATCTGAGAGACAAAACTTTTGTCACTTTGAGGGTACATATATGTCAACTTCATGTCATAGTCACGTCAATGTATGTCGAAGGGTTTGGAGGATAGAGACATTTAAATTTTTAGAGATTATTCGAAAGTCAATTTTTTAAAGGCAAATATCTCCCGATCTGTGTAATCTGAGAGACAAAACTTATGTCACTTTGAGGGAACGTATATGTCAACGTCCTGTCAGAGTCACGTCAATGTATGTCCAAGGGTTTGGAGGATAGAGACATTTAAATTTTTAGAGATTACTAGAAAGTCAATTTTTGAAAGGCAAATATCTCCCGATCTGTAGGCATCTGAGAGACAAACCTTATGTCACTTTGAGGGAACGCATATGTCAACTTCATGTCAGAGTCTGGTCAATGTATGTCCAAGGGTTTGGACGATAGAGACATTTTAATTTTTCGACATTATTCGAAAGTCAATTTTTAAAATTCAAATATCTCCCGATCTGTAGACATCTGAGAGACAATCCTTATGTCACTTTGAGAGAACGCATACGTCAACTTCATGTCAGAGTCTCGTCAATGTATGTCCAAGGGTTTGGAGGATAGAGACATTTAAATTTATAGAGATTATTCGAAAGTCAATTTTTAAAAGGCAAATATCTCCCGATCTGTAGGAATCTGAGAGACAAACCTTATGTCACTTTGAGGGAACGTATATGTTAACTTCATGTCAGAATCTCGTCAATGTATGTCCAAGGCTTTGGACGATAGAGACATTTAAATTTTTCGAGATTATTTGAAAGTCAATTTTTAAAAGGCAAATATCTCCCGATCTGTAGGAATCTGAGAGACAAAACTTATGTTACTTTGTGGGAACGTATATGTAAACTTCATGTCCGAATCTCGTCAATGTATGTCCAAGGGTTTGGACCATAGGGACATTTTAATTTTTCGAGATTATCCGAAAGTCAATTTTTAAAAGGCAAATATCTCCCGATCTGTAGGCATCTGAGAGACAAACCTTATGTAACATTGAGGGAACGCATATGTCAACTTCATGTCAGAGTCTCGTCAATGTATGTCCAAGGGTTTGGAGGATAGGGACATTTTAATTTTTCGAGATTATTCGAAAGTGAATTATTAAAAGGCAAATATCTCCCGATCTGTAGGAATCTGAGAGACAAAACTAATGTCACTTTGAGGGAACATATATGTCAACTTCCTGTCAGAGTCACGTCAATGTATGTCCAAGGGTTTGGAGGATAGAGACATTTAAATTTTTAGAGATTATTCGAAAGTCAATTTTTAAAAGGCAAATATCTCCCGATCTGTAGGAATCTGAGAGACAAAACTTATGTCACTTTGAGGGAACGTATATGTAAATGTCCTGTCAGAGTCACTTCAATGTATGTCCAAGGGTTTGGAGGATAGAGTCAATTAAATTTTTAGAGATTATTCGAAATTCAATTCTTAAAAGGCAAATATCTCCCGATCTGTAGGAATCTGAGACACAAAACTTATGTCACTTTGAGGGAACGTATATGTAAATGTCCTGTCAGAGTCACGTCAATGTATGTCCAAGGGTTTGGAGGATAGAGAAATTTTAAATTTACGAGATTATTCGAAAGTCAATTTAAAAGGCAAATATCTCCCGATCTGTAGGAATGTGAGAGACAAAACTTATGTCACTTTGAGGGAACGTATATGTCAACTTCATGTCAGAATCTCGTCAATGTATGTCCAAGGGTTTGGACGATAGACACATTTTAATTTTTCGAGATTATTCGAAAGTCAATTTTTAAAAGGCAAATATCTCCCGATCTGTAGGCATCTGAGAGACAAACCTTATATCACTTTGAGAGAACGCATATGTCAACTTGCTGTCAGAGTCACGTCAATGAATGTCCAAGTGTTTGGAGGATAGAGACATTTAAATTATTATAGATTATTTGAAAGTCAATTTTTGAAAAGGCAAATATCTCCCGATCAATAGGAATCTGAGAGACAAAACTTATGTCACTATGAGGGAACGTATATGTCAACTTGCTGTCAGAGTCACGTCAATGTATGTCCAAGGGTTTGGAGGATAGAGACATTTAAATTTTTAGAGATTATTCGAAAGTCAATTTTTGAAAAGGCAAGTATCTCCCGATCTGTATTAATCTGAGAGACAAAACTTATGTCACTTTGAGGGAACGTATATGTCAACTTGCTGTCAGTGTCACGTCAATGTATGTCCAAAAGGTTTGGAGGATAGAGAAATTTTAATTTTTCGAGATTATTCGAAAGTCAATTTTTAAAAGGCAAATATCTCCCGATCTGTAGGAACCTGAGAAACAAAACTAATGTCACTTTGAGGGAACGTATATGTCAACTTGCTGTCAGAGTCACGTCAATGTATGTCCAAGGGTTTGGAGGATAGAGACATTTTAATTTTTCGAGATTATTCGAAAGTCAATTTTTTAAAAAAAATATCTCCCGATCTGTAGGCATCTGAGAGACAAACCTTATGTCACTTTGAGGGAACGCACATGTCAACTTCATGTCAGAGTATCGTCAAGGTATGTACAAGGGTTTGGAGGATAGAGAAATTTAAATTTTACGAGATTATTCGAAAGTCAATTTTTAAAAGGCAAATATCTCCCGATCTGTAGGAATCTGAGAGACAAATCTTATGTCACTTTGAGGGAACGCATATGTTAACTACATGTCAGAATCTCGTCATTGTATGTCCAAGTGTTTGGACGATAGAGACATTTTAATTTTTCGAGATTACTTGGAAGTCAATTTTTAAAAGGCAAATATCTCCCGATCTGTAGGCATCTGAGAGACAAACCTTATATCACTTTGAGGGAACGTATATGTCAACGTCCTGTCAGAGTCACGTCAATGTATGTCCAAGGGTTTGGAGGATAGAGACATTTTAATTTTTCGAGATTATTCGCAAGTCAACTATTAAAAGGCAAATATCTCCCGATCTGTAGGAATCTGAGAGACAAAACTTATGTTACTTTGAGGGAACGTATATGTCAACTTCATGTCAGAATCTCGTCAATGTAAATCCAAGGGTTTGGACGATAGAGACATTTTAATTTTTCGAGATTGTTCTAAAGTCAATTATTAAAAGGCAAATATCTCCCGATCTGTAGGAATCTAAGAGACAAAACTAATGTCACTTTGAGGGAATATATATGTCAACTTCCTGTCAGAGTCACGTCAATGTATGTCCAAGGGTTTGGAGGATAGAGATATTTAAATTTTTAGATATTATTCGAAAGTCAATTTTTAAAAGGCAAATATCTCCCGATTTGTAGGAATCTGAGAGACAAAACTTATGTCACTTTGAGGGAACGTTTATGTAAACGTCCTGTCAGAGTCACGTCAATGTATGTCCAACGGTTTGGAGGATAGAGACATTTAAGTTATTCGAGATTATTCGAAAGTCAATTTTTAAAAGGCAAATATCTCCCGATCTGTAGGAATCTGAGAAACAAAACTTATGTCTCTTTGAGGGAACGTATATGCCAACTTGCTGTCAGAGTCACGTCAATGTATGTCCAAGGGTTTGGAGGATAGAGACATTTAAATTTTTAGAGATTATTCGAAAGTCAATTTATGAAAAGGCAAATATCTCCCGATCAATAGGAATCTGAGAGACAAAACTGATGTCACTTTGAGGGAACGCATATGTCAACTTCATGTCAGAATCTCGTCAATGTATGTCCAAGGGTTTGGACGATAGAGACCTTTTAATTTTTCGAGATTATTCGAAAGTCAATTATTAAAAGGCAAATATCTCCCGATCTGTGGGCATCTGAGATACACATCTTATGTCACTTTGAGGGAACGCATATGTCAACTTCATGTCAGAGTCTCGTCAATGTATGTCCTAGGGTATGGAGGATAGAAACATTTTAATTTTTCGAGATTATTCGAAAGTCAATTTTTAAAAGGCAAATATCTCCCGATCTGCAGGAATCTGAGAGACAAAACTTACGTCACTTTGAGGGAACGTATATGTCAACTTCATGTCATAGTCACGTCAATATATGTCGAAGGGTTTGGAGGATAGAGACATTTAAATTTTTAGAGATTATTCGAAAGTCAATTTTTAAAAGGCAAATATCTCCCGATCTGTATTAATCTGAGAGACAAAACTTATGCCACTTTGAGGGAACGTATATGTCAACTTGCTGTCAGTGTCACGTCAATGTATGTCCAAAGGTTTGCAGGATAGAGACATTTTAATTTTTCGAGATTATTCGAAAGTCAATTTTTAAAAGGCAAATATCTCCCGATCTGTAGGAATCTGAGAAACAAAACTAATGTCACTTTGAGGGAACGTATATGTCAACTTGCTGTCAGAGTCACGTCAATGTATGTCCAAAGGTTTGCAGGATATAGACATTTTAATTTTTCGAGATTATTCGAAAGTCAATTTTTAAAAGGCAAATATCTTCCGATCTGTAGGCATCTGAGAAACAAAACTTATGTCACTTTGAGGGAACGTATATGTCAACTTCATGTTGGAATCTCGTCAATGTATGTCCAAGGGTTTGGACGATAGAGACATTTTAATTTTTCGAGATTATTTGAAAGTCAATTTTTAAAAGGCAAATATCTCCCGATCTGTAGGCATCTGAGAGACAAACCTTATGTCACTTTGAGGGAACGCATATGTCAACTTCATGTCAGACTCTCGACAATGTATGTTCAAGGGTTTGGAGGATAGATACATTTTAATTTTTCGAGATTATTCGAAAGTGATTATTAAAAGGCAAATATCTCCCGATCTGTAGGAATCTGAGAGACAAAACTAATGTCACTTTGAGGGAACATATATGTCAACTTCATGTCAGAGTCACGTCAATGTATGTCAAAGGGTTTGGAGGATAGAGACATTTAAATTTTTAGAGATTATTCGAAAGTCAATTATTAAAAGGCAAATATCTTCCGATCTGTAGGAATCTGAGGGACAAAACTTATGTCACTTTAAGGGAACGTATATGTAAATGTCCTGTCAGAGTCACGTCAATGTATGTCCAAGGGTTTGGAGGATAGAGAAATTTTAATTTTACGAGATTATTCGAAAGTCAATTTTTAAAAGGCAAATATCTCCCGATCTGTAGGAATCTGAGAGACAAAACTTATGTCACTTTGAGGGAACGCATATGTCAACTTCATGGAAGAGTCTCGTCAATGTAAGTCCAAGGTTTTGGACGATAGAGACATTTTAATTTTTCGAGGTTATTCGAAAGTAAATTTTTAAAAGGCAAATATCTCCCGATCTGTAGGCATCTGAGAGACAAACCTTATGTCACTTTGAGGGAACGCATATGTCAACTTCATGTTAGAGTCTCGTCAATGTATGTCCAAGGGTTTGGAGGATAGAAACATTTAAATTTTTCGAGATTATTCGAAACTCAATTTTTGAAAAGGCAAATATCTCCCGATCTGTATTAATCTGAGAGACAAAACTTATGTCACTTTGAGGGAACGTATATGTCAACGTCCTGTCAGAGTCACGCCTATGTATGTATAAGGGTTTGGAGGATAGAGACATTTTAATTCTTCGAGATTATTCGCAAGTCAATTATTAAAAGGCAAATATCTCCCGATCTGTAGGAATCTGAGAGACAAAACTTATGTCACTTTGAGGGAACGCATATGTCAACGTCCTGTCAGAGTCACGCCTATGTAGGTCCAAGGGTTTGGACGATAGAGACATTTTAATTTTTCGAGATTGTTCTAAAGTCAATTGTTAAAAGTCAAATATCTCCCGATCTGTAGGAATCTAAGAGACAAAACTAATGTCAATTTGAGGGAACATATATGTCAACTTCCTGTCAAGGTCACGTCAATGTATGTCCAAGGGTTTGGAGGATAGAGACATTTAAATTTTTAGAGATTATTCGAAAGTCAATTTTTCAAAGGCAAATATCTCCCGATCTGTAGGAATCTGAGAGACAAAACTTATGTCACTTTGAGGGAACGTATATGTTAACTTCATGTCAGAATCTCGTCAAAGTATGTCCAAGGCTTTGGACGATAGAGACATTTAAATTTTTCGAGATTATTTGAAAGTCAATTTTTAAAAGGCAAATATCTCACGATCTGTAGGCATCTGAGAGACAAACCTTATGTCACTTTGAGGGAACGCATATGTCAACTTCATGTCAGAGTCTCGTCAATGTATGTCCAAGGGTTTGGAGGATAGAGACATTTAAATTTTTAGAGATTATTCGAAAGTCAATTTTTAAAAAGGCAAATATCTCCCGATCTGTAGGCATCTGAAAGACAAACCTTATGTCACTTTGAGAGAACGCTTACGTCAACTTCATGGCATAGTCATGTGAATGTATGTCGAAGGGTTTGGAGCATTGAGACATTTAAATTTTTAGATATTATTCGAAAGTCAATTATTAAAAGGCAAATATCTTCCGATCTGTAGGAATCTGAGAGACAAAACGTATGTCAATTTGAGGGAACGTATATGTCAACTTGCTGTCAGAGTCACGTCAATGCATGTCCGAGGGTTTGGAAGATAGAGACATTTAAATTTTTAGAGATTACTCGAAAGTCAATTTTTGAAAGGCAAATATCTCCCGATCTGTAGGCATCTGAGAGACAAACCTTATGTCACTTTGAGGGAACGCATATGTCAACTTCATGTCAGAGTCTGGTCAATGTATGTCCAAGGTTTTGGACGATAGAGACATTTTAATTTTTCGACATTATTCGAAAGTCAATTTTTAAAAGGCAAATATCTCCCGATCTGTAGACATCTGAGAGACAATCCTTATGTCACTTTGAGAGAACGCATACGTCAACTTCATGTCAGAGTCTCGTCAATGTATGTCCAAGGGTTTGGAGGATAGAGACATTTGAATTTTTCGAGATTATTCGAAAGTGAATTATTAAAAGGCAAATATCTCCCGATCTGTAGACATCTGACAGACAAACCTTATGTCACTTTGAGAGAACGCATACGTCAACTTCATGTCAGAGTCTCGTCAATGTATGTCCAAGGGTTTGGAGGATAGAGACATTTTCATTTTTCGAGATTATTCGAAAGTCAATTTTTGAAAAGGCAAATATCTACCGATCTGTAGGAATCTGAGACTAACCTTATGTCATATTGAGGGAACGTATATGTCAACTTCATGTCAGAGTCACGTCAATGTATGTCCAAGGGTTTGGACGATAGAGACATTTAAATTTTTCGAGATTATTTGAAAGTCAATTTTTAAAAGGCAAATATCTCCCGATCTGTAGGCGTCTGAGATACAAAACTTATGTTACTTTGTGGGAACGTATATGTCAACTTCATGTCAGAATCTCGTCAATGTATGTCCAAGGCTTTGGACGATAGAGACATTTAAATTTTTCGAGATTATTTGAAAGTCAATTTTTAAAAGGCAAATATCTCCCGATCTGTAGGCATCTGAGAGACAAACCTTATGTCACTTTGAGGGAACGCATATGTCAACTTCATGTCAGAGTCTCGTCAATGTATGTCCAAGGGTTTGGAGGATAGAGACATTTAAATTTTTAGAGATTATTCGAAAGTCAATTTTTGAAAAGGCAAATATCTCCCGATCTGTAGGCATCTGAAAGACAAACCTTATGTCACTTTGAGAGAACGCATACGTCAACTTCATGGCATAGTCATGTGAATGTATGTCGAAGGGTTTGGAGCATTGAGACATTTAAATTTTTAGATATTATTCGAAAGTCAATTATTAAAAGGCAAATATCTTCCGATCTGTAGGAATCTGAGAGACAAAACGTATGTCAATTTGAGGGAACGTATATGTCAACTTGCTGTCAGAGTCACGTCAATGCATGTCCGAGGGTTTGGAAGATAGAGACATTTAAATTTTTAGAGATTACTCGAAAGTCAATTTTTGAAAGGCAAATATCTCCCGATCTGTAGGCATCTGAGAGACAAACCTTATGTCACTTTGAGGGAACGCATATGTCAACTTCATGTCAGAGTCTGGTCAATGTATGTCCAAGGTTTTGGACGATAGAGACATTTTAATTTTTCGACATTATTCGAAAGTCAATTTTTAAAAGGCAAATATCTCCCGATCTGTAGACATCTGAGAGACAATCCTTATGTCACTTTGAGAGAACGCATACGTCAACTTCATGTCAGAGTCTCGTCAATGTATGTCCAAGGTTTTGGAGGATAGAGACATTTGAATTTTTCGAGATTATTCGAAAGTGAATTATTAAAAGGCAAATATCTCCCGATCTGTAGACATCTGACAGACAAACCTTATGTCACTTTGAGAGAACGCATACGTCAACTTCATGTCAGAGTCTCGTCAATGTATGTCCAAGGGTTTGGAGGATAGAGACATTTTCATTTTTCGAGATTATTCGAAAGTCAATTTTTGAAAAGGCAAATATCTACCGATCTGTAGGAATCTGAGACAAACCTTATGTCATATTGAGGGAACGTATATGTCAACTTCATGTCAGAGTCACGTCAATGTATGTCCAAGGGTTTGGACGATAGAGACATTTAAATTTTTCGAGATTATTTGAAAGTCAATTTTTAAAAGGCAAATATCTCCCGATCTGTAGGCGTCTGAGATACAAAACTTATGTTACTTTGTGGGAACGTATATGTCAACTTCATGTCAGAATCTCGTCAATGTATGTCCAAGGGTTTGGAGGATATAGACATTTTAATTTTTCGAGATTATTCGAAAGTCAATTTTTAAAAGGCAAATATCTTCCGATCTGTAGGCATCTGAGAAACAAAACTTATGTCACTTTGAGGGAACGTATATGTCAACTTCATGTCAGAATCTCGTCAATGTATGTCCAAGGGTTTGGACGATAGAGACATTTAAATTTTTCGAGATTATTTGAAAGTCAATTATTAAAAGGCAAATATCTCCCGATCTGTAAGCGTCTGAGAGACAAACCTTATGTCACTTTGATGGAACGCATATGTCAACTTCATGTCAGAGTCTCGTCAATGTATGTTCAAGGGTTTGGAGAATAGAGACATTTTAATTTTTCGAGATTATTCGAAAGTGAATTATTAAAAGGCAAATATCTCCCGATCTGTAGGAATCTGAGAGACAAAACTAATGTCACTTTGAGGGAACATATATGTCAACTTCATGTCAGAGTCACGTCAATGTATGTCAAAGGGTTTGGAGGATAGAGACATTTAAATTTTTAGAGATTATTCGAAAGTCAATTATTAAAAGGCAAATATCTCCCGATCTGTCGGAATCTGAGAGACAAATCTTATGTCACTTTGAGGGAACGTATATGTAAATGTCCTGTCAGAGTCACTTCAATGTATGTCCAAGGGTTTGGAGGATAGAGACAATTAACTTTTTAGAGATTATTCGAAAGTCAATTTTTAAAAGGCAAATATCTCCCGATCTGTAGGAATCTGAGACACAAAACTTATGTCACTTTGAGGGAACGTATATGTAAATGTCCTGTCAGAGTCACGTCAATGTATGTCCAAGGGTTTGGAGAATAGAGAAATTTTAAATTTACGAGATTATTCGAAAGTCAATTTTAAAAGGCAAATATCTCCCGATCTGTAGGAACGTGAGAGACAAAACTTATGTCACTTTGAGGGAACGTATATGTCAACTTCGTGTCAGAATCTCGTCAATGTATGTCCAAGGGTTTGGACGATAGACACATTTTAATTTTTCGAGATTATTCGAAAGTCAATTTTTAAAAGGCAAATATCTCCCGATATGTATTAATCTGAGAGACAAAACTTATGTCACTTTGAGGGAACGTATATGTCAACTTGCTGTCAGAGTCACGTCAATGTATGTCCAAAGGTTTGGAGGATAGAGACATTTTAATTTTTCGAGATTATTCGAAAGTCAATTATTAAAAGGCAAGTATCTCCCGATCTGTAGGAATCTGAGAAACAAAACTAATGTCACTTTGAGGGAACGTATATGTGAACTTGCTGTCAGAGTCACGTCAATGTATGTCCAAGGGTTTGGAGGATAGAGACATTTAAATTTTTAGAGATTATTCTAAAGACAATATATGAAAAGGCAAATATCTCCCGATCAATAGGAATCTGAGAGACAAAACTTATGTCACTTTGAGGGAACGTATATGTCAACTTCATGTCAGAATCTCGTCAATGTATGTACAAGGGTTTGGACGATAGACACATTTTAATTTTTCGAGATTATTCGAAAGTCAATTATTAAAAGGCAAATATATCCCGATCTGTGGGCATCTGAGAGACAAACCTTATGTCACTTTGAGGGAACGCATATGTCAACTTCGTGTCAGAGTCTCGTCAATGTATGTCCAAGGGTTTGGAGGATAGAGACATTTAAATTTTTCGAGATTATTCGATAGTCAATTTTTAAAAGGCAAATATCTCCCGATCTGTATTATTCTGAGAGACAAAACTTATGTCACATTTTCAGGGAACGTATATGTCAACTTCATGTCATAGTCGCGTATATGTATATCGAAGGGTTTGGAGGATAGAGACATTTAAATTTTTAGAGAATATTTGAATGTCAATTATTAAAGGCAAATATCTCCCGATCTGTAGGCATCTGAGAGACACACCTTAGGTAAATTTGAGGGAACGCATATGTCAACTTCATGTCAGAGTCTCGTCAATGTATGTCCAAGGGTTTGGAGGATAGAGACATTTTCATTTTTCGAGATTATTCGAAAGTCAATTTCTAAAAGGCAAATATCTCCCGATCTGTAGGAATCTGAGAAACAAAACTTGTGTCAATTCGAGGGAACGTATATGTCAACTTGCTGTCAGAGTCACGTCAATGTATGTAAAAGGGTTTGGAGGATAGAGACATTTAAATTTTTAGAGATTATTCGAAAGTCAATTTTTAAAAGGCAAATATCTCCCGATCTGTAGGCATCTGAGAGACAAACCTTAGGTCACTTTGAGGGAACCCATATGTCAACGTCCTGTCAGAGTCACGCCTATGTAGGTCCAAGGGTTTGGACGATAGAGACATTTTAATTTTTCGAGATTGTTCTAAAGTCAATTGTTAAAAGTCAAATATCTCCCGATCTGTAGGAGTCTAAGAGACAAAACTAATGTCACTTTGAGGGAACATATATGTCAACTTCCTGTCAAGGTCACGTCAATGTATGTCCAAGGGTTTGGAGGATAGAGACATTTAAATTTTTAGAGATTATTCGAAAGTCAATTTTTCAAAGGCAAATATCTCCCGATCTGTAGGAATCTGAGAGACAAAACTTATGTCACTTTGAGGGAACGTATATGTAAATGTTCTGTCAGAGTCACGTCAATGTATGTCGAAGGGTTTGGAGGATAGAGACATTTAAATTTATAGAGATTATTCGAAAGTCAATTTTTAAAAAGCAAATATCTCCCGATCTGTAGGAATCTGAGAGACAAAACTTATGTCACTTTGAGGGAACGTATATGTTAACTTCATGTCAGAATCTCGTCAATGTATGTCCAAGGCTTTGGACGATAGAGACATTTAAATTTTTCGAGATTATTTGAAAGTCAATTTTTAAAAGGCAAATATCTCCCGCCTGTAGGCATCTAAGAGACAAACCTTATGTCACTTTGAGGGAACGCATATGTCAACTTCATGTCAGAGTCTCGTCAATGTATGTCCAAGGGTTTGGAGGATAGAGACATTTAAATTTTTAGAGATTATTCGAAAGTCAATTTTTGAAAAGGCAAATATCTCCCGATCTGTAGGCATCTGAAAGACAAACCTTATGTCACTTTGAGAGAACGCATACGTCAACTTCATGGCATAGTCATGTGAATGTATGTCGAAGGGTTTGGAGCATTGAGACATTTAAATTTTTAGATATTATTCGAAAGTCAATTATTAAAAGGCAAATATCTTCCGATCTGTAGGAATCTGAGAGACAAAACGTATGTCAATTTGAGGGAACGTATATGTCAACTTGCTGTCAGAGTCACGTCAATGCATGTCCGAGGGTTTGGAAGATAGAGACATTTAAATTTTTAGAGATTACTCGAAAGTCAATTTTTGAAAGGCAAATATCTCCCGATCTGTAGGCATCTGAGAGACAAACCTTATGTCACTTTGAGGGAACGCATATGTCAACTTCATGTCAGAGTCTGGTCAATGTATGTCCAAGGTTTTGGACGATAGAGACATTTTAATTTTTAACATTATTCGAAAGTCAATTTTTAAAAGGCAAATATCTCCCGATCTGTAGACATCTGAGAGACAATCCTTATGTCACTTTGAGAGAACGCATACGTCAACTTCATGTCAGAGTCTCGTCAATGTATGTCCAAGGGTTTGGAGGATAGAGACATTTGAATTTTTCGAGATTATTCGAAAGTGAATTATTAAAAGGCAAATATCTCCCGATCTGTAGACATCTGACAGACAAACCTTATGTCACTTTGAGAGAACGCATACGTCAACTTCATGTCAGAGTCTCGTCAATGTATGTCCAAGGGTTTGGAGGATAGAGACATTTTCATTTTTCGAGATTATTCGAAAGTCAATTTTTGAAAAGGCAAATATCTACCGATCTGTAGGAATCTGAGACAAACCTTATGTCATATTGAGGGAACGTATATGTCAACTTCATGTCAGAGTCACGTCAATGTATGTCCAAGGGTTTGGACGATAGAGACATTTAAATTTTTCGAGATTATTTGAAAGTCAATTTTTAAAAGGCAAATATCTCCCGATCTGTAGGCGTCTGAGAGACAAAACTTATGTTACTTTGTGGGAACGTATATGTCAACTTCATGTCAGAATCTCGTCAATGTATGTCCAAGGGTTTGGAGGATATAGACATTTTAATTTTTCGAGATTATTCGAAAGTCAATTTTTAAAAGGCAAATATCTTCCGATCTGTAGGCATCTGAGAAACAAAACTTATGTCACTTTGAGGGAACGTATATGTCAACTTCATGTCAGAATCTCGTCAATGTATGTCCAAGGGTTTGGACGATAGATACATTTAAATTTTTCGAGATTATTTGAAAGTCAATTTTTAAAAGGCAAATATCTCCCGATCTGTAAGCGTCTGAGAGACAAACCTTATGTCACTTTGATGGAACGCATATGTCAACTTCATGTCAGAGTCTCGTCAATGTATGTTCAAGGGTTTGGAGAATAGAGACATTTTAATTTTTCAAGATTATTCGAAAGTGAATTATTAAAAGGCAAATATCTCCCGATCTGTAGGAATCTGAGAGACAAAACTAATGTCACTTTGAGGGAACATATATGTCAACTTCATGTCAGAGTCACGTCAATGTATGTCAAAGGGTTTGGAGGATAGAGACATTTAAATTTTTAGAGATTATTCGAAAGTCAATTATTAAAAGGCAAATATCTCCCGATCTGTCGGAATCTGAGAGACAAATCTTATGTCACTTTGAGGGAACGTATATGTAAATGTCCTGTCAGAGTCACTTCAATGTATGTCCAAGGGTTTGGAGGATAGAGACAATTAACTTTTTAGAGATTATTCGAAAGTCAATTTTAAAAGGCAAATATTTCCCGATCTGTAGGAACGTGAGAGACAAAACTTATGTCACTTTGAGGGAACGTATATGTCAACTTCGTGTCAGAATCTCGTCAATGTATGTCCAAGGGTTTGGACGATAGACACATTTTAATTTTTCGAGATTATTCGAAAGTCAATTTTTAAAAGGCAAATATCTCCCGATATGTATTAATCTGAGAGACAAAACTTATGTCACTTTGAGGGAACGTATATGTCAACTTGCTGTCAGAGTCACGTCAATGTATGTCCAAAGGTTTGGAGGATAGAGACATTTTAATTTTTCGAGATTATTCGAAAGTCAATTATTAAAAGGCAAGTATCTCCCGATCTGTAGGAATCTGAGAAACAAAACTAATGTCACTTTGAGGGAACGTATATGTGAACTTGCTGTCAGAGTCACGTCAATGTATGTCCAAGGGTTTGGAGGATAGAGACATTTAAATTTTTAGAGATTATTCTAAAGACAATATATGAAAAGGCAAATATCTCCCGATCAATAGGAATCTGAGAGACAAAACTTATGTCACTTTGAGGGAACGTATATGTCAACTTTATGTCAGAATCTCGTCAATGTATGTACAAGGGTTTGGACGATAGACACATTTTAATTTTTCGAGATTATTCGAAAGTCAATTATTAAAAGGCAAATATATCCCGATCTGTGGGCATCTGAGAGACAAACCTTATGTCACTTTGAGGGAACGCATATGTCAACTTCGTGTCAGAGTCTCGTCAATGTATGTCCAAGGGTTTGGAGGATAGAGACATTTAAATTTTTCGAGATTATTCGATAGTCAATTTTTAAAAGGCAAATATCTCCCGATCTGTATTAATCTGAGAGACAAAACTTATGTCACATTTTCAGGGAACGTATATGTCAACTTCATGTCATAGTCGCGTATATGTATATCGAAGGGTTTGGAGGATAGAGACATTTAAATTTTTAGAGAATATTTGAATGTCAATTATTAAAGGCAAATATCTCCCGATCTGTAGGCATCTGAGAGACAAACCTTAGGTAAATTTGAGGGAACGCATATGTCAACTTCATGTCAGAGTCTCGTCAATGTATGTCCAAGGGTTTGGAGGATAGAGACATTTTCATTTTTCGAGATTATTCGAAAGTCAATTTTTAAAAGGCAAATATCTCCCGATCTGTAGGAATCTGAGAAACAAAACTTGTGTCAATTCGAGGGAACGTATATGTCAACTTGCTGTCAGAGTCACGTCAATGTATGTAAAAGGGTTTGGAGGATAGAGACATTTAAATTTTTAGAGATTATTCGAAAGTCAATTTTTAAAAGGCAAATATCTCCCGATCTGTAGGCATCTGAGAGACAAACCTTAGGTCACTTTGAGGGAACGCATATTTAAACTTCATGTCAGAGTCTCGTCAATGTATGTCCAAGGGTTTGGAGGATAGAGACATTTTAATTTTTCGAGATTATTCGAAAGTCAATTTTTAAAAGGCAAATATCTCCCGATCTGTAGAAATCTGAGAAACAAAACTTATGTCACTTTGAGGGAACGTATATGTCAACTTGCTGTCAGAGTCACGTCAATGTATGTAAAAGGGTTTGCAGGATAGAGACATTTAAATTTTTAGAGATTATTCGAAAGTCAATTTTTGAAAAGGCAAATATCTCCCTATCTGTATTAATCTGAGAGACAAAACTTATGTCACTTTGAGGGAGCGCATATGCCAACTTCATGTCAGAGTCACGTCAATGTATGTCCAAGGGTTTGGAGGATAGAGACATTTAAATTTTAGAGATTATTTGAAAGTCAATTATTTAAAGGCAAATATCTCCCGATCTGTAGGAATCTGAGAGACAAAACTTATGTCACTTAGTGGGAACGTATATGTCAACTTCATGTCAGAATCTCGTCATTGTATGTCCAATGGTTTGGACGATAGAGACATTTTAATTTTTCGAGATTATCCGAAAGTCAATTTTTAAAAGGCAAATATCTCCCGATCTGTAGGCATCTGAGAGACAAACCTTATGTAGCATTGAGGGAACGCATATGTCAACTTCATGTCATATTATCGTCAATGTATGTCCAAGGGTTTGGAGGATAGGGACATTTTAATTTTTCGAGATTATTCGAAAGTGAATTATTAAAAGGCAAATATCTCCCGATCTGTATTAATCTGAGAGACAAAACTAATGTCACTTTGAGGGAACGCATATGTCAACTTCATGTCATAGTATCGTCATTGTATGTCCAATGGTTTGGACGATAGAGACATTTAAATTTTTAGAGATTATTCGAAAGTCAATTTTTAAAAGGCAAATATCTCCCGATCTGTAGGAATCTGAGAGACAAAACTTATGTCACTTTGAGGGAACGTATATATAAATGTCCTGTCAGAGTCACTTCAATGTATGTCCAAGGGTTTGGAGGATAGAGACAATTAAATTTTTAGAGATTATTCGAAAGTCAATTTTTAAAAGGCAAATATCTCCCGATCTGTAGGAATCTGAGACACAAAACTTATGTCACTTTGAGGGAACGTATATGTAAATGTCCTGTCAGAGTCACGTCAATGTATGTCCAAGGGTTTGGAGGATAGAGAAATTTTAAATTTACGAGATTATTCGAAAGTCAATATTAAAAGGCAAATATCTCCCGATCTGTAGGAATGTGAGAGACAAAACTTATGTCACTTTGAGGGAACGTATATGTCAACTTCATGTCAGAATCTTGTCAATGTATGTGCAAGGGTTTGGACGATAGGCACATTTAAATTTTTCGAGATTATTCGAAAGTCAAATTTTAAAAGGCAAATATCTCCCGATCTGTAGGCATCTGAGAGACAAACCTTATATCACTTTGAGAGAACGCATATGTCAACTTCATGTCAGAGTCTCGTCAATGTATGTCCAAGGGTTTGGAGGATAGAGACATTTTAATTTCTCAAGATTATTCGAAAGCAATTTTTAAAAGGCAAATATCTCCCGATCTGTAGGCATCTGAGAGACAAACCTTATGTCACTTTGAGGGAACGCACATGTCAACTTCATGTCAGAGTCTCGTCAAGGTATGTCCAAGGGTTTGGCGGATAGAGACATTTTAATTTTTCGAGATTATCGAAAGTCAATTTTTGAAAAGGCAAATATCTCCCGATCTGTATTAATCTGAGAGACAAACCTTATGTCACTTTGAGGGAACGCATATGTCAACTTCATGTCAGAGTCTCGTCAATGTATGTCCAAGGTTTTGGAGGATAGAGACATTTTAATTTTTCGAGATTATTCGATAGTCAATTTTTAAAAGGGAAATATCTCCCGATCTGTAGGAATCTGAGAAACAAAACTTATGTCACTTTGAGGAAACGTATATGTCAACTTGCTGTCAGAGTCACGTCAATGTATGTAAAAGGGTTTGGAGGATAGAGACATTTTAATTTTTCGAGATTATTCGTAAGTCAATATTTAAAAGGCAAATATCTCCCGACCTGTAGGCATCTGAGAGACAAACATTATGTCACTTTGAGGGAACGCACATGTCAACTTCATGTGAGAGTCTCGTCAAGGTATGTCAAAGGGTTTGGCGGATAGAGACATTTTAATTTTTCGAGATTATTCGAAAGTCAATTTTTGAAAAGGCAAATATCTCCCGATCTGTATTAATCTGAGAGACAAAACTTATGTCACTTTGAGTGAACGTATATGTCAACTTCATGTCATAGTCGCGTATATGTATGTCGAATGGTTTGGAGGATAGAGACATTTAAATTTTTAGAGATTATTCGAAAGTCAATTTTTAAAAGGCAAATATCTCCCGATCTGTAGGCATCTGAGAGACAAACCTTAGTAAATTTGAGGGAACGCATATGTCAACTTCATGTCAGAGTCTCGTCAATGTATGTCCAAGGGTTTGGAGGATAGAGACATTTTAATTTTTCGAGATTATTCGAAAGTCAATTTTTAAAAGGCAAATATCTCCCGATCTGTAGGAATCTGAGAAACAAAACTTGTGTCACTTTGAGGGAACGTATATCTCAACTTGCTGTCAGAGTCACGTCAATGTATGTAAAAGGGTTTGGAGGATAGAGACATTTAAATTTTTAGAGATTATTCGAAAGTCAATTTTTAAAAGGCAAATATCTCCCGATCTGTAGGCATCTGAGAGACAAACCTTATATCACTTTGAGAGAACTCATATGTCAACTTCATGTCAGAGTCTCGTCAATGTATGTCCAAGGGTTTGGAGGATAGAGACATTTTAATTTCTCAAGATTATTCGAAAGTCAATTTTTAAAAGGCAAATATCTCCCGATCTGTAGGCATCTGAGAGACAAACCTTATGTCACTTTGAGGGAACGCACATGTCAACTTCATGTCAGAGTCTCGTCTAGGTATGTCCAAGGGTTTGGCGGATAGAGACATTTAAATTTTTCGAGATTATCGAAAGTCAATTTTTGAAAAGGCAAATATCTCCCGATCTGTATTAATCTGAGAGACAAAACTTATGTAACTTTGAGGGAACGTATATGTCAACTTCATGTCATAGTCGCGTATATGTATGTAAAAGGGTTTGGCGGATAGAGACATTTAAATTTTTAGAGATTATTCGAAAGTCAATTTTTAAAAGGCAAATGTCTCCCGATCTGTAGGCATCTGAGAGACAAACCTTTGGTCGCTTTGAGGGAAAGCATATGTCAACTTCATGTCAGAGTCTCGTCAATGTATGTCCAAGGGTTTGGAGGATAGAGACATTTTAATTTTTCGAGATTATTCGATAGTCAATTATTAAAAAGCAAATATCTCCCGATCTGTAGGAATCTGAGAAACAAAACTTATGTCACTTTGAGGGAACGTATATCTCAACTTGCTGTCAGAGTCACGTCAATGTATGTAAAAGGGTTTGGAGGATAGAGACATTTAAATTTTTAGAGATTATTCGAAAGTCAATTTTTAAAAGGCAAATATCTCCAGATCTGTAGGCATCTGAGAGACAAACCTTAGGTCACTTTGAGGGAACGCATATTTCAACTTCATGTCAGAGTCTCGTCAATGTATGTCCAAGGGTTTGGAGGATAGAGACATTTTAATTTTTCGAGATTATTCGAAAGTCAATTTTTAAAAGGCAAATATCTCCCGATGTGTAGGAATCTGAGAAACAAAACTTATGTCACTTTGAGGGAACTTATATGTCAACTTGCTGTCAGAGTCACGTCAATGTATGTAAAAGGGTTTGGAGGATAGAGACATTTAAATTTTTAGAGATTATTCGAAAGTCAATTTTTGAAAAGGCAAATATCTCCCGATCTGTATTAATCTGAGAGACAAAACTGATGTCACTTTGAGGGAACGTATATGTCAACGTCATGTCATAGTCACGTCAATGTATGTGCAAGGGTTTGGACGATAGAGACATTTTAATTTTTCGAGATTATTCGAAAGTCAATTTTTAAAAAGCAAATATCTCCCGATCGGCAGGCATCTGAGAGACGAACCTTATGTCACATTGAGGGAACGCATATGTCAAATTCATGTCAGAGTCACGTCAATGAATGTCCAAGGGTTTGGAGGATAGAGACATTTTAATTTTTCGAGATTATTCGAAAGTCAATTTTTAAAAGGCAAATATCTCCCGATCTGTAGGAATCTGAGAAACAAAACTTATGTCACTTTGAGGGAACGTATATGTCAACTTGCTGTCAGAGTCACGTTAATGCATGTAAAAGGGTTTGGAGGATAGAGACATCTTAATTTTTCGAGATTATTCGAAAGTCAATTTTTCAAAAGGCAAATATCTCCCGATCTGTAGTAATCTGAGAGACAAAACTTATGTTGCTTTGTGGGAACGTATATGTCAACTTCATGTCCGAATCTCGTCAATGTATGTCCAAGGGTTTGGACCATAGGGACATTTTAATTTTTCGAGATTATCCGAAAGTCAATTATTAAAAGGCAAATATCTCCCGATCTGTAGGAATCTGAGACACAAAACTTATGTCACTTTGAGGGAACGTATATGTAAATGTCCTGTCAGAGTCACGTCAATGTATGTCCAAGGGTTTGGAGAATAGAGAAATTTTAATTTACGAGATTATTCGAAAGTCAATTTTTAAAGGCAAATATCTCCCGATCTGTAGGAATCTGAGAAACAAAACTAATGTCACTTTGAGGGAACGTATATGTGAACTTGCTGTCAGAGTCACGTCAATGTATGTCCAAGGGTTTGGAGGATAGAGACATTTAAATTTTTAGAGATTATTCTAAAGACAATATATGAAAAGGCAAATATCTCCCGATCAATAGGAATCTGAGAGACAAAACTTATGTCACTTTGAGGGAACGTATATGTCAACTTCATGTCAGAATCTCGTCAATGTATGTACAAGGGTTTGGACGATAGACACATTTTAATTTTTCGAGATTATTCGAAAGTCAATTATTAAAAGGCAAATATATCCCGATCTGTGGGCATCTGAGAGACAAACCTTATGTCACTTTGAGGGAACGCATATGTCAACTTCGTGTCAGAGTCTCATCAATGTATGTCCAAGGGTTTGGAGGATAGAGACATTTAAATTTTTCGAGATTATTCGATAGTCAATTTTTAAAAGGCAAATATCTCCCGATCTGTATTAATCTGAGAGACAAAACTTATGTCACATTTTCAGGGAACGTATATGTCAACTTCATGTCATAGTCGCGTATATGTATATCGAAGGGTTTGGAGGATAGAGACATTTAAATTTTTAGAGAATATTTGAATGTCAATTATTAAAGGCAAATATCTCCCGATCTGTAGGCATCTGAGAGACAAACCTTAGGTAAATTTGAGTGAACGCATATGTCAACTTCATGTCAGAGTCTCGTCAATGTATGTCCAAGGGTTTGGAGGATAGAGACATTTTCATTTTTCGAGATTATTCGAAAGTCAATTTTTAAAAGGCAAATATCTCCCGATCTGTAGGAATCTGAGAAACAAAACTTGTGTCAATTCGAGGGAACGTATATGTCAACTTGCTGTCAGAGTCACGTCAATGTATGTAAAAGGGTTTGGAGGATAGAGACATTTAAATTTTTAGAGATTATTCGAAAGTCAATTTTTAAAGGCAAATATCTCCCGATCTGTAGGCATCTGAGAGACAAACCTTAGGTCACTTTGAGGGAACGCATATTTAAACTTCATGTCAGAGTCTCGTCAATGTATGTCCTAGGGTTTGGAGGATAGAGACATTTTAATTTTTCGAGATTATTCGAAAGTCAATTTTTAAAAGGCAAATATCTCCCGATCTGTAGAAATCTGAGAAACAAAACTTATGTCACTTTGAGGGAACGTATATGTCAACTTGCTGTCAGAGTCACGTCAATGTATGTAAAAGGGTTTGCAGGATAGAGACATTTAAATTTTTAGAGATTATTCGAAAGTCAATTTTTGAAAAGGCAAATATCTCCCTATCTGTATTAATCTGAGAGACAAAACTTATGTCACTTTGAGGGAACGCATATGCCAACTTCATGTCAGAGTCACGTCAATGTATGTCCAAGGGTTTGGAGGATAGAGACATTTTAATTTTTCGAGATTATCCGAAAGTCAATTTTTAAAAGGCAAATATCTCCCGATCTGTAGGCATCTGAGAGACAAACCTTATGTAACATTGAGGGAACGCATATGTGAACTTCATGTCATAGTATCGTCAATGTATGTCCAAGGGTTTGGAGGATAGGGACATTTTAATTTTTCGAGATTATTCGAAAGTGAATTATTAAAAGGCAAATATCTCCCGATCTGTATTAATCTGAGAGACAAAACTAATGTCACTTTGAGGGAACGCATATGTCAACTTCATGTCATAGTATCGTCATTGTATGTCCAATGGTTTGGACGATAGAGACATTTAAATTTTTAGAGATTATTCGAAAGTCAATTTTTAAAAGGCAAATATCTCCCGATCTGTAGGAATCTGAGAGACAAAACTTATGTCACTTTGAGGGAACGTATATATAAATGTCCTGTCAGAGTCACTTCAATGTATGTCCAAGGGTTTGGAGGATAGAGACAATTAAATTTTTAGAGATTATTCGAAAGTCAATTTTTTAAAGGCAAATATCTCCCGATCTGTAGGAATCTGAGACACAAAACTTATGTCACTTTGAGGGAACGTATATGTAAATGTCCTGTCAGAGTCACGTCAATGTATGTCCAAGGGTTTGGAGGATAGAGAAATTTTAATTTTACGAGATTATTCGAAAGTCAATATTAAAAGGCAAATATCTCCCGATCTGTAGGAATGTGAGAGACAAAACTTATGTCACTTTGAGGGAACGTATATGTCAACTTCATGTCAGAATCTTGTCAATGTATGTGCAAGGGTTTGGACGATAGGCACATTTAAATTTTTCGAGATTATTCGAAAGTCAAATATTAAAAGGCAAATATCTCCCGATCTGTAGGCATCTGAGAGACAAACCTTATATCACTTTGAGAGAACGCATATGTCAACTTCATGTCAGAGTCTCGTCAATGTATGTCCAAGGGTTTGGAGGATAGAGACATTTTAATTTCTCAAGATTATTCGAAAGCAATTTTTAAAAGGCAAATATCTCCCGATCTGTAGGCATCTGAGAGACAAACCTTATGTCACTTTGAGGGAACGCACATGTCAACTTCATGTCAGAGTCTCGTCAAGGTATGTCCAAGGGTTTGGCGGATAGAGACATTTTAATTTTTCGAGATTATCGAAAGTCAATTTTTGAAAAGGCAAATATCTCCCGATCTGTATTAATCTGAGAGACAAACCTTATGTCACTTTGAGGGAACGCATATGTCAACTTCATGTCAGAGTCTCGTCAATGTATGTCCAAGGGTTTGGAGGATAGAGACATTTTAATTTTTCGAGATTATTCGATAGTCAATTTTTAAAAGGGAAATATCTCCCGATCTGTAGGAATCTGAGAAACAAAACTTATGTCACTTTGAGGAAACGTATATGTCAACTTGCTGTCAGAGTCACGTCAATGTATGTAGAAGGGTTTGGAGGATAGAGACATTTTAATTTTTCGAGATTATTCGTAAGTCAATAATTAAAAGGCAAATATCTCCCGACCTGTAGGCATCTGAGAGACAAACATTATGTCACTTTGAGGGAACGCACATGTCAACTTCATGTGAGAGTCTCGTCAAGGTATGTCAAAGGGTTTGGCGGATAGAGACATTTTAATTTTTCGAGATTATTCGAAAGTCAATTTTTGAAAAGGCAAATATCTCCCGATCTGTATTAATCTGAGAGACAAAACTTATGTCACTTTGAGTGAACGTATATGTCAACTTCATGTCATAGTCGCGTATATGTATGTCGAATGGTTTGGAGGATAGAGACATTTAAATTTTTAGAGATTATTCGAAAGTCAATTTTTAAAAGGCAAATATCTCCCGATCTGTAGGCATCTGAGAGACAAACCTTAGTAAATTTGAGGGAACGCATATGTCAACTTCATGTCAGAGTCTCGTCAATGTATGTCCAAGGGTTTGGAGGATAGAGACATTTTAATTTTTCGAGATTATTCGAAAGTCAATTTTTAAAAGGCAAATATCTCCCGATCTGTAGGAATCTGAGAAACAAAACTTGTGTCACTTTGAGGGAACGTATATCTCAACTTGCTGTCAGAGTCACGTCAATGTATGTAAAAGGGTTTGGAGGATAGAGACATTTAAATTTTTAGAGATTATTCGAAAGTCAATTTTTAAAAGGCAAATATCTCCCGATCTGTAGGCATCTGAGAGACAAACCTTATATCACTTTGAGAGAACTCATATGTCAACTTCATGTCAGAGTCTCGTCAATGTATGTCCAAGGGTTTGGAGGATAGAGACATTTTAATTTCTCAAGATTATTCGAAAGTCAATTTTTAAAAGGCAAATATCTCCCGATCTGTAGGCATCTGAGAGACAAACCTTATGTCACTTTGAGGGAACGCACATGTCAACTTCATGTCAGAGTCTCGTCAAGGTATGTCCAAGGGTTTGGCGGATAGAGACATTTAAATTTTTCGAGATTATCGAAAGTCAATTTTTGAAAAGGCAAATATCTCCCGATCTGTATTAATCTGAGAGACAAAACTTATGTAACTTTGAGGGAACGTATATGTCAACTTCATGTCATAGTCGCGTATATGTATGTCGAAGGGTTTGGCGGATAGAGACATTTAAATTTTTAGAGATTATTCGAAAGTCAATTTTTAAAAGGCAAATGTCTCCCGATCTGTAGGCATCTGAGAGACAAACCTTTGGTCGCTTTGAGGGAAAGCATATGTCAACTTCATGTCAGAGTCTCGTCAATGTATGTCCAAGGGTTTGGAGGATAGAGACATTTTAATTTTTCGAGATTATTCGATAGTCAATTTTTAAAAAGCAAATATCTCCCGATCTGTAGGAATCTGAGAAACAAAACTTATGTCACTTTGAGGGAACGTATATCTCAACTTGCTGTCAGAGTCACGTCAATGTATGTAAAAGGGTTTGGAGGATAGAGACATTTAAATTTTTAGAGATTATTCGAAAGTCAATTTTTAAAAGGCAAATATCTCCAGATCTGTAGGCATCTGAGAGACAAACCTTAGGTCACTTTGAGGGAACGCATATTTCAACTTCATGTCAGAGTCTTGTCAATGTATGTCCAAGGGTTTGGAGGATAGAGACATTTTAATTTTTCGAGATTATTCGAAAGTCAATTTTTAAAAGGCAAATATCTCCCGATCTGTAGGAATCTGAGAAACAAAACTTATGTCACTTTGAGGGAACTTATATGTCAACTTGCTGTCAGAGTCACGTCAATGTATGTAAAAGGGTTTGGAGGATAGAGACATTTAAATTTTTAGAGATTATTCGAAAGTCAATTTTTGAAAAGGCAAATGTCTCCCGATCTGTATTAATCTGAGAGACAAAACTGATGTCACTTTGAGGGAACGTATATGTCAACGTCATGTCATAGTCACGTCAATGTATGTGCAAGGGTTTGGACGATAGAGACATTTTAATTTTTCGAGATTATTCGAAAGTCAATTTTTAAAAGGCAAATATCTCCCGATCGGCAGGCATCTGAGAGACGAACCTTATGTCACATTGAGGGAACGCATATGTCAAATTCATGTCAGAGTCACGTCAATGAATGTCCAAGGGTTTGGAGGATAGAGACATTTTAATTTTTCGAGATTATTCGAAAGTCAATTTTTAAAAGGCAAATATCTCCCGATCTGTAGGAATCTGAGAAACAAAACTTATGTCACTTTGAGGGAACGTATATATCAACTTGCTGTCAGAGTCACGTCAATGTATGTCCAAGGGTTTGGAGGATAGAGACATTTAAAATTTTAGAGATTATTTGAAAGTCAATTTTTAAAAGGCAAATATCTCCCGATCTGTAGGAATCTGAGAGTCAGACCTTATGTCACTTAGAGGGAACGTATACGTCAACTTCATGTCAGAATCTCGTCATTGTATATCCAATGGTTTGGACGATAGAGACATTTTAATTTTTCGAGATTATTCGAAAGTCAATTTTTAAAAGGCAAATATCTCCCGATCTGTAGTAATCTGAGAAACAAAACTTATGTCACTTTGAGGGAACGTATATGTCAACTTGCTGTCAGAGTCACGTTAATGCATGTAAAAGGGTTTGGAGGATAGAGACATCTTAATTTTTCGAGATTATTCGAAAGTCAATTTTTCAAAAGGCAAATATCTCCCGATCTGTAGTAATCTGAGAGACAAAACTTATGTTGCTTTGTGGGAACGTATATGTCAACTTCATGTCCGAATCTCGTCAATGTATGTCCAAGGGTTTGGACCATAGGGACATTTTAATTTTTCGAGATTATCCGAAAGTCAATTATTAAAAGGCAAATATCTCCCGATCTGTAGGCATCTGAGAGACAAACCTTATGTAACATTGAGGGAAAGCATATGTCAACTTCATGTCATAGTCTCGTCAATGTATGTCCAAGGGTTTGGAGGATAGGGACATTTTAATTTTTCGAGATTATTCGAAAGTGAATTATTAAAAGGCAAATATCTCCCGATCTGTAGGAATCTGAGAGACAAAACTAATGTCACTTTGAGGGAACATATATGTCAACTTCCTGTCAGAGTCACGTCAATGTATGTCCAAGGGTTTGGAGGATAGAGACATTTAAATTTTTAGAGATTATTCGAAAGTCAATTTTTAAAGGCAAATATCTCCCGATCTGTAGGAATCTGAGAGACAAAACTTATGTCACTTTGAGGGAACGTATATGTAAATGTCCTGTCAGAGTCACTTCAATGTATGTCCAAGGGTTTGGAGGATAGAGACAATTAACTTTTTAGAGTTTATTCGAAAGTCAATTTTTAAAAGGCAAATATCTCCCGATCTGTATGAATCTGAGACACAAAACTTATGTCACTTTGAGGGAACGTATATGTAAATGTCCTGTCAGAGTCTCGTCAATGTATGTCCAAGGGTTTGGAGGATAGAGAAATTTTAAATTTACGAGATTATTCGAAAGTCAATTTTAAAAGGCAAATATCTCCCGATCTTTATTAATCTGAAAGACAAAACTTATGTCACTTTGAGGGAACGCACATGTCAACTTCATGTCAGAGTCTCGTCAAGGTATGTCCAAGGGTTTGGCGGATAGAGACATTTTAATTTTTCGAGATTATTCGAAAGTAAATTTTTGAAAAGGCAAATATCTCCCGATCTGTATTAATCTGAGAGACAAAACTTATGTCACTTTGAGGGAACGTATATGTCAACTTCATGTAATAGTCGCGTATATGAATGACGAAGGGTTTGGAGGATAGAGACATTTAAATTTTTAGAGATTATTCGAAAGTCAATTTTTAAAAGGCAAATATCTCCCGATCTGTAGGCATCTGAGAGACAAACCTTAGGTCACTTTGAGGGAACGCATATTTAAACTTCATGTCAGAGTCTCGTCAATGTATGTCCAAGGGTTTGGAGGATAGAGACATTTTAATTTTTCGAGATTATTCGAAAGTCAATTTTTAAAAGGCAAATATCTCCCGATCTGTAGGAATCTGAGAAACAAAACTTATGTCACTTTGAGGGAACGTATATGTCAACTTGCTGTCAGAGTCACGTCAATGTATGTAAAAGGGTTTGCAGGATAGAGACATTTAAATTTTTAGAGATTATTCGAAAGTCAATTTTTAAAAGGCAAATATCTCCCGATCTGTAGGCATCTGAGAGACAAACCTTAGGTCACTTTGAGGGAACGCATATTTAAACTTCATGTCAGAGTCTCGTCAATGTATGTCCAAGGGTTTGGAGGATAGAGACATTTTAATTTTTCGAGATTATTCGAAAGTCAATTTTTAAAAGGCAAATATCTCCCGATCTGTAGGAATCTGAAAAACAAAACTTATGTCACTTTGAGGGAACGTATATGTCAACTTGCTGTCAGAGTCACGTCAATGTATGTAAAAGGGTTTGCAGGATAGAGACATTTAAATTTTTAGAGATTATTCGAAAGTCAATTTTTGAAAAGGCAAATATCTCCCGATCTGTATTAATCTGAGAGACAAAACTTATGTCACTTTGAGGGAACGCATATGCCAACTTCATGTCAGAGTCACGTCAATGTATGTCCAAGGGTTTGGAGGATAGAGAAATTTAAATTTTAGAGATTATTTGAAAGTCAATTATTTAAAGGCAAATATCTCCCGATCTGTAGGAATCTGAGAGACAAATCTTATGTCACTTAGAGGGAACGTATATGTCAACTTCATGTCAGAATCTCGTCATTGTATGTCCAATGGTTTGGACGATAGAGACATTTTAATTTTTCGAGATTATCCGAAAGTCAATTTTTAAAAGGCAAATATCTCCCGATCTGTAGGCATCTGAGAGACAAACCTTATGTAACATTGAGGGAACGCATATGTCAACTTCATGTCATAGTATCGTCAATGTATGTCCAAGGGTTTGGAGGATAGGGACATTTTAATTTTTCGAGATTATTCGAAAGTGAATTATTAAAAGGCAAATATCTCCCGATCTGTATTAATCTGAGAGACAAAACTAATGTCACTTTGAGGGAACATATATGTCAACTTCCTGTCAGAGTCACGTCAATGTATGTCCAAGGGTTTGGAGGATAGAGACATTTAAATTTTTAGAGATTATTCGAAAGTCAATTTTTAAAAGGCAAATATCTCCCGATCTGTAGGAATCTGAGATACAAAACTTATGTCACTTTGAGGGAACGTATATATAAATGTCCTGTCAGAGTCACTTCAATGTATGTCCAAGGGTTTGGAGGATAGAGACAATTAAATTTTTAGAGATTATTCGAAAGTCAATTTTTAAAAGGCAAATATCTCCCGATCTGTAGGAATCTGAGACTCAAAACTTATGTCACTTTGAGGGAACGTATATGTAAATGTCCTGTCAGAGTCACGTCAATGTATGTCCAAGGGTTTGGAGGATAGAGAAATTTTAAATTTACGAGATTATTCGAAAGTCAATATTAAAAGGCAAATATCTCAAGATCTGTAGGAATGTGAGAGCAAAACTTATGTCACTTTGAGGGAACGTATATGTCAACTTCATGTCAGAATCTTGTCAATGTATGTCCAAGGGTTTGGACGATAGACACATTTTAATTTTTCGAGATTATTCGAAAGTCAAATTTTAAAAGGCAAATATCTCCCGATCTGTATTAATCTGAGAGACAAAACTTATGTAACTTTGAGGGAATGTATATGTCAACTTCATGTCAGAGTCTCGTCAATGTATGTCCAAGGGTTTGGAGGATAGAGACATTTTAATTTCTCAAGATTATTCGAAAGTCAATTTTTAAAAAACAAATATCTCCCGATCTGTATTAATCTGAGAGACAAAACTAATGTCACTTTGAGGGAACATATATGTCAACTTCCTGTCAGAGTCACGTCAATGTATGTCATAGGGTTTGGAGGATAGAGACACTTAAATTTTTAGAGATTATTCGAAAGTCAATTTTTAAAGGCAAATATCTCCCGATCTGTAGGAATCTGAGAGACAAAACTTATGTCACTTTGAGGGAACGTATATGTAAATGTCCTGTCAGAGTCACTTCAATGTATGTCCAAGGGTTTGGAGGATAGAGACAATTAACTTTTTAGAGATTATTCGAAAGTCAATTTTTAAAAGGCAAATATCTCCCGATCTGTATGAATCTGAGACACAAAACTTATGTCACTTTGAGGGAACGTATATGTAAATGTCCTGTCAGAGTCACGTCAATGTATGTCCAAGGGTTTGGTGGATAGAGAAATTTTAAATTTACGAGATTATTCGAAAGTCAATTTTAAAAGGCAAATATCTCCCGATCTGTATTAATCTGAGAGACAAAACTTATGTAACTTTGAGGGAACGTATATGTCAACTTCATGTCATAGTCGCGTATATGTATGTCGACGGGTTTGGAGGATAGAGACATTTAAATTTTTCGAGATTATCGATAGTCAATTTTTAAAAGGCAAATATCTCCCGATCTGTAGGAATCTGAGAGACAAACCTTATGTCACTTTGAGGGAACGCACATGTCAACTTCATGTCAGAGTCTCGTCAAGGTATGTCCAAGGGTTTGGCGGATAGAGACATTTTAATTTTTCGAGATTATTCGAAAGTCAATTTTTGAAAAGGCAAATATCTCCCGATCTGTATTAATCTGAGAGACAAAACTTATGTCACATTTTCAGGGAACGTATATGTCAACTTCATGTCATAGTCGCGTATATGTATATCGAAGGGTTTGGAGGATAGAGATATTTAAATTTTTAGAGATTATTTGAAAGTCAATTATTAAAGGCAAATATCTCCCGATCTGTAGGCATCTGAGAGACAAACCTTAGGTAAATTTGAGGGAACGCATATGTCAACTTCATGTCAGAGTCTCGTCAATGTATGTCCAAGGGTTTGGAGGATAGAGACATTTTAATTTTTCGAGATTATTCGAAAGTCAATTTTTAAAAGGCAAATATCTCCCGATCTGTAGGAATCTGAGAAACAAAACTTATGTCACTTTGAGGGAACGTATATCTCAACTTGCTGTCAGAGTCACGTCAATGTATGTAAAAGGGTTTGGAGGATAGAGACATTTAAATTTTTAGAGATTATTCGAAAGTCAATTTTTAAAAGGCAAATATCTCCAGATCTGTAGGCATCTGAGAGACAAACCTTAGGTCACTTTGAGGGAACGCATATTTCAACTTCATGTCAGAGTCTCGTCAATGTATGTCCAAGGGTTTGGAGGATAGAGACATTTTAATTTTTCGAGATTATTCGAAAGTCAATTTTTAAAAGGCAAATATCTCCCGATCTGTAGGAATCTGAGAAACAAAACTTATGTCACTTTGAGGGAACTTATATGTCAACTTGCTGTCAGAGTCACGTCAATGTATGTAAAAGGGTTTGGAGGATAGAGACATTTAAATTTTTAGAGATTATTCGAAAGTCAATTTTTGAAAAGGCAAATGTCTCCCGATCTGTATTAATCTGAGAGACAAAACTGATGTCACTTTGAGGGAACGTATATGTCAACGTCATGTCATAGTCACGTCAATGTATGTCAAAGGGTTTGGACGATAGAGACATTTTAATTTTTCGAGATTATTCGAAAGTCAATTATTAAAAGGCAAATATCTCCCGATCGGCAGGCATCTGAGAGACGAACCTTATGTCACATTGAGGGAACGCATATGTCAAATTCATGTCAGAGTCACGTCAATGAATGTCCAAGGGTTTGGAGGATAGAGACATTTTAATTTTTCGAGATTATTCGAAAGTCAATTTTTAAAAGGCAAATATCTCCCGATCTGTAGGAATCTGAGAAACAAAACTTATGTCACTTTGAGGGAACGTATATATCAACTTGCTGTCAGAGTCACGTCAATGTATGTCCAAGGGTTTGGAGGATAGAGACATTTAAAATTTTAGAGATTATTTGAAAGTCAATTTTTAAAAGGCAAATATCTCCCGATCTGTAGGAATCTGAGAGACAGACCTTATGTCACTTAGAGGGAACGTATACGTCAACTTCATGTCAGAATCTCGTCATTGTATATCCAATGGTTTGGACGATAGAGACATTTTAATTTTTCGAGATTATTCGAAAGTCAATTTTTAAAAGGCAAATATCTCCCGATCTGTAGTAATCTGAGAAACAAAACTTATGTCACTTTGAGGGAACGTATATGTCAACTTGCTGTCAGAGTCACGTTAATGCATGTAAAAGGGTTTGGAGGATAGAGACATCTTAATTTTTCGAGATTATTCGAAAGTCAATTTTTCAAAAGGCAAATATCTCCCGATCTGTAGTAATCTGAGAGACAAAACTTATGTTGCTTTGTGGGAACGTATATGTCAACTTCATGTCCGAATCTCGTCAATGTATGTCCAAGGGTTTGGACCATAGGGACATTTTAATTTTTCGAGATTATCCGAAAGTCAATTATTAAAAGGCAAATATCTCCCGATCTGTAGGCATCTGAGAGACAAACCTTATGTAACATTGAGGGAACGCATATGTCAACTTCATGTCATAGTCTCGTCAATGTATGTCCAAGGGTTTGGAGGATAGGGACATTTTAATTTTTCGAGATTATTCGAAAGTGAATTATTAAAAGGCAAATATCTCCCGATCTGTAGGAATCTGAGAGACAAAACTAATGTCACTTTGAGGGAACATATATGTCAACTTCCTGTCAGAGTCACGTCAATGTATGTCCAAGGGTTTGGAGGATAGAGACATTTAAATTTTTAGAGATTATTCGAAAGTCAATTTTTAAAGGCAAATATCTCCCGATCTGTAGGAATCTGAGAGACAAAACTTATGTCACTTTGAGGGAACTTATATGTAAATGTCCTGTCAGTGTCACTTCAATGTATGTCCAAGGGTTTGGAGGATAGAGGCAATAAACTTTTTAGAGTTTATTCGAAAGTCAATTTTTAAAAGGCAAATATCTCCCGATCTGTATGAATCTGAGACAAAAAACTTATGTCACTTTGAGGGAACGTATATGTAAATGTCCTGTCAGAGTCTCGTCAATGTATGTCCAAGGGTTTGGAGGATAGAGAAATTTTAAATTTACGAGATTATTCGAAAGTCAATTTTAAAAGGCAAATATCTCCCGATCTTTATTAATCTGAAAGACAAAACTTATGTCACTTTGAGGGAACGCACATGTCAACTTCATGTCAGAGTCTCGTCAAGGTATGTCCAAGGGTTTGGCGGATAGAGACATTTTAATTTTTCGAGATTATTCGAAAGTAAATTTTTGAAAAGGCAAATATCTCCCGATCTGTATTAATCTGAGAGACAAAACTTATGTCACATTTTTAGGGAACGTATATGTCAACTTCATGTCATAGTCGCGTATATGTATATCGAAGGGTTTGGAGGATAGAGACATTTAAATTTTTAGAGATTATTTGAAAGTCAATTATTAAAGGCAAATATCTCCCGATCTGTAGGCATCTGAGAGACAAACCTTAGGTAAATTTGAGGGAACGCATATGTCAACTTCATGTCAGAGTCTCGTCAATGTATGTCCAAGGGTTTGGAGGATAGAGACATTTTAATTTTTCGAGATTATTCGAAAGTCAATTTTTAAAAGGCAAATATCTCCCGATCTGTAGGAATCTGAGAAACAAAACTTGTGTCAATTCGAGGGAACGTATATGTCAACTTGCTGTCAGAGTCACGTCAATGTATGTAAAAGGGTTTGGAAGATAGAGACATTTAAATTTTTAGAGATTATTCGAAAGTCAATTTTTAAAAGGCAAATATCTCCCGATCTGTAGGCATCTGAGAGACAAACCTTAGGTCACTTTGAGGGAACGCATATTTAAACTTCATGTCAGAGTCTCGTCAATGTATGTCCAAGGGTTTGGAGGATAGAGACATTTTAATTTTTCGAGATTATTCGAAAGTCAATTTTTAAAAGGCAAATATCTCCCGATCTGTAGGAATCTGAGAAACAAAACTTATGTCACTTTGAGGGAACGTATATGTCAACTTGCTGTCAGAGTCACGTCAATGTATGTAAAAGGGTTTGCAGGATAGAGACATTTAAATTTTTAGAGATTATTCGAAAGTCAATTTTTAAAAGGCAAATATCTCCCGATCTGTAGGCATCTGAGAGACAAACCTTAGGTCACTTTGAGGGAACGCATATTTAAACTTCATGTCAGAGTCTCGTCAATGTATGTCCAAGGGTTTGGAGGATAGAGACATTTTAATTTTTCGAGATTATTCGAAAGTCAATTTTTAAAAGGCAAATATCTCCCGATCTGTAGGAATCTGAAAAACAAAACTTATGTCACTTTGAGGG
This sequence comes from Zootermopsis nevadensis, assembly GCF_977971745.1. NCBI lineage: Eukaryota > Metazoa > Arthropoda > Insecta > Blattodea > Termopsidae > Zootermopsis > Zootermopsis nevadensis. The sequence goes on along the minus strand of NW_028259139.1, from coordinate 20,328,973 downwards.
AACGTATATGTCAACTTGCTGTCAGAGTCACGTCAATGTATGTAAAAGGGTTTGCAGGATAGAGACATTTAAATTTTTAGAGATTATTCGAAAGTCAATTTTTGAAAAGGCAAATATCTCCCGATCTGTATTAATCTGAGAGACAAAACTTATGTCACTTTGAGGGAACGCATATGCCAACTTCATGTCAGAGTCACGTCAATGTATGTCCAAGGGTTTGGAGGATAGAGACATTTAAATTTTAGAGATTATTTGAAAGTCAATTATTTAAAGGCAAATATCTCCCGATCTGTAGGAATCTGAGAGACAAAACTTATGTCACTTAGAGGGAACGTATATGTCAACTTCATGTCAGAATCTCGTCATTGTATGTCCAATGGTTTGGACGATAGAGACATTTTAATTTTTCGAGATTATCCGAAAGTCAATTTTTAAAAGGCAAATATCTCCCGATCTGTAGGCATCTGAGAGACAAACCTTATGTAACATTGAGGGAACGCATATGTCAACTTCATGTCATAGTATCGTCAATGTATGTCCAAGGGTTTGGAGGATAGGGACATTTTAATTTTTCGAGATTATTCGAAAGTGAATTATTAAAAGGCAAATATCTCCCGATCTGTATTAATCTGAGAGACAAAACTAATGTCACTTTGAGGGAACATATATGTCAACTTCCTGTCAGAGTCACGTCAATGTATGTCCAAGGGTTTGGAGGATAGAGACATTTAAATTTTTAGAGATTATTCGAAAGTCAATTTTTAAAAGGAAAAATATCTCCCGATCTGTAGGAATCTGAGATACAAAACTTATGTCACTTTGAGGGAACGTATATATAAATGTCCTGTCAGAGTCACTTCAATGTATGTCCAAGGGTTTGGAGGATAGAGACAATTAAATTTTTAGAGATTATTCGAAAGTCAATTTTTAAAAGGCAAATATCTCCCGATCTGTAGGAATCTGAGACACAAAACTTATGTCACTTTGAGGGAACGTATATGTAAATGTCCTGTCAGAGTCACGTCAATGTATGTCCAAGGGTTTGGAGGATAGAGAAATTTTAAATTTACGAGATTATTCGAAAGTCAATATTAAAAGGCAAATATCTCAAGATCTGTAGGAATGTAAGAGACAGAACTTATGTCACTTTGAGGGAACGTATATGTCAACTTCATGTCAGAATCTTGTCAATGTATGTCCAAGGGTTTGGACGATAGACACATTTTAATTTTTCGAGATTATTCGAAAGTCAAATTTTAAAAGGCAAATATCTCCCGATCTGTATTAATCTGAGAGACAAAACTTATGTAACTTTGAGGGAATGTATATGTCAACTTCATGTCAGAATCTCGTTAATGTATGTCCAAGGGTTTGGAGGATAGAGACATTTTAATTTCTCAAGATTATTCGAAAGTCAATTTTTAAAAAACAAATATCTCCCGATCTGTATTAATCTGAGAGACAAAACTAATGTCACTTTGAGGGAACATATATGTCAACTTCCTGTCAGAGTCACGTCAATGTATGTCCAAGGGTTTGGAGGATAGAGACATTTAAATTTTTAGAGATTATTCGAAAGTCAATTTTTAAAGGCAAATATCTCCCGATCTGTAGGAATCTGAGAGACAAAACTTATGTCACTTTGAGGGAACGTATATGTAAATGTCCTGTCAGAGTCACTTCAATGTATGTCCAAGGGTTTGGAGGATAGAGACAATTAACTTTTTAGAGATTATTCGAAAGTCAATTTTTAAAAGGCAAATATCTCCCGATCTGTATGAATCTGAGACACAAAACTTATGTCACTTTGAGGGAACGTATATGTAAATGTCCTGTCAGAGTCACGTCAATGTATGTCCAAGGGTTTGGTGGATAGAGAAATTTTAAATTTACGAGATTATTCGAAAGTCAATTTTAAAAGGCAAATATCTCCCGATCTGTATTAATCTGAGAGACAAAACTTATGTAACTTTGAGGGAACGTATATGTCAACTTCATGTCATAGTCGCGTATATGTATGTCGACGGGTTTGGAGGATAGAGACATTTTAATTTTTCGAGATTATCGATAGTCAATTTTTAAAAGGCAAATATCTCCCGATCTGTAGGAATCTGAGAGACAAACCTTATGTCACTTTGAGGGAACGCACATGTCAACTTCATGTCAGAGTCTCGTCAAGGTATGTCCAAGGGTTTGGCGGATAGAGACATTTTAATTTTTCGAGATTATTCGAAAGTCAATTTTTGAAAAGGCAAATATCTCCCGATCTGTATTAATCTGAGAGACAAAACTTATGTCACATTTTCAGGGAACGTATATGTCAACTTCATGTCATAGTCGCGTATATGTATATCGAAGGGTTTGGAGGATAGAGACATTTAAATTTTTAGAGATTATTTGAAAGTCAATTATTAAAGGCAAATATCTCCCGATCTGTATTCATCTGAGAGACAAACCTTAGGTAAATTTGAGGGAACGCATATGTCAACTTCATGTCAGAGTCTCGTCAATGTATGTCCAAAGGTTAGGAGGATAGAGACATTTTAATTTTTCGAGATTATTCGAAAATCAATTTTTAAAAGGCAAATATCTCCCGATCTGTAGGAATCTGAGAAACAAAACTTGTGTCAATTCGAGGGAACGTATATGTCAACTTGCTGTCAGAGTCACGTCAATGTATGTAAAAGGGTTTGGAGGATAGAGACATTTAAATTTTTAGAGATTATTCGAAAGTCAATTTTTAAAAGGCAAATATCTCCCGATCTGTAGGCATCTGAGAGACAAACCTTAGGTCACTTTGAGGGAACGCATATTTAAACTTCATGTCAGAGTCTCGTCAATGTATGTCCAAGGGTTTGGAGGATAGAGACATTTTAATTTTTCGAGATTATTCGAAAGTCAATTTTTAAAAGGCAAATATCTCCCGATCTGTAGGAATCTGAGAAACAAAACTTATGTCACTTTGAGGGAACGTATATGTCAACTTGCTGTCAGAGTCACGTCAATGTAAGTAAAAGGGTTTGCAGGATAGAGACATTTAAATTTTTAGAGATTATTCGAAAGTCAATTTTTAAAAGGCAAATATCTCCCGATCTGTAGGCATCTGAGAGACAAACCTTAGGTCACTTTGAGGGAACGCATATTTAAACTTCATGTCAGAGTCTCGTCAATGTATGTCCAAGGGTTTGGAGGATAGAGACATTTTAATTTTTCGAGATTATTCGAAAGTCAATTTTTAAAAGGCAAATATCTCCCGATCTGTAGGAATCTGAAAAACAAAACTTATGTCCCTTTGAGGGAACGTATATGTCAACTTGCTGTCAGAGTCACGTCAATGTATGTTAAAGGGTTTGCAGGATAGAGACATTTAAATTTTTAGAGATTATTCGAAAGTCAATTTTTGAAAAGGCAAATATCTCCCGATCTGTATTAATCTGAGTGACAAAACTTATGTCACTTTGAGGGAACGCATATGCCAACTTCATGTCAGAGTCACGTCAATGTATGTCCAAGGGTTTGGAGGATAGAGACATTTAAATTTTAGAGATTATTTGAAAGTCAATTATTTAAAGGCAAATATCTCCCGATCTGTAAGAATCTGAGAGACAAAACGTATGTCACTTAGAGGGAACGTATATGTCAACTTCATGTCAGAATCTCGTCATTGTATGTCCAATGGTTTGGACGATAGAGACATTTTAATTTTTCGAAATTATTCGAAAGTCAATTTTTAAAAGGCAAATATCTCCCGATCTGTAGGAATCTGAGAAACAAAACTTATGTCACTTTGAGGGAACGTATATATCAACTTGCTGTCAGAGTCACGTCAATGTATGTCCAAGGGTTTGGAGGATAGAGACATTTAAAATTTTAGAGATTATTTGAAAGTCAATTTTTAAAAGGCAAATATCTCCCGATCTGTAGGAATCTGAGAGACAGACCTTATATCACTTAGAGGGAACGTATACGTCAACTTCATGTCAGAATCTCGTCATTGTATGTCCAATGGTTTGGACGATAGAGACATTTTAATTTTTCGAGATTATTCGAAAGTCAATTTTTAAAAGGCAAATATCTCCCGATCTGTAGTAATCTGAGAAACAAAACTTATGTCACTTTGAGGGAACGTATATGTCAACTTGCTGTCAGAGTCACGTTAATGCATGTAAAAGGGTTTGGAGGATAGAGACATCTTAATTTTTCGAGATTATTCGAAAGTCAATTTTTCAAAAGGCAAATATCTCCCGATCTGTAGTAATCTGAGAGACAAAACTTATGTTGCTTTGTGGGAACGTATATGTCAACTTCATGTCCGAATCTCGTCAATGTATGTAAAAGGGTTTGGACCATAGGGACATTTTAATTTTTCGAGATTATCCGAAAGTCAATTATTAAAAGGCAAATATCTCCCGATCTGTAGGCATCTGAGAGACAAACCTTATGTAACATTGAGGGAACGCATATGTCAACTTCATGTCATAGTCTCGTCAATGTATGTCCAAGGGTTTGGAGGATAGGGACATTTTAATTTTTCGAGATTATTCGAAAGTGAATTATTAAAAGGCAAATATCTCCCGATCTGTAGGAATCTGAGAGACAAAACTAATGTCACTTTGAGGGAACATATATGTCAACTTCCTGTCAGAGTCACGTCAATGTATGTCCAAGGGTTTGGAGGATAGAGACATTTAAATTTTTAGAGATTATTCGAAAGTCAATTTTTAAAGGCAAATATCTCCCGATCTGTAGGAATCTGAGAGACAAACCTTATGTCACTTTGAGGGAACGTATATGTAAATGTCCTGTCAGAGTCACTTCAATGTATGTCCAAGGCTTTGGAGGATAGAGACAATTAACTTTTTAGAGTTTATTCGAAAGTCAATTTTTAAAAGGCAAATATCTCCCGATCTGTATGAATCTGAGACACAAAACTTATGTCACTTTGAGGGAACGTATATGTAAATGTCCTGTCAGAGTCTCGTCAATGTATGTCCAAGGGTTTGGAGGATAGAGAAATTTTAAATTTACGAGATTATTCGAAAGTCAATTTTAAAAGGCAAATATCTCCCGATCTTTATTAATCTGAAAGACAAAACTTATGTCACTTTGAGGGAACGCACATGTCAACTTCATGTCAGAGTCTCGTCAAGGTATGTCCAAGGGTTTGGCGGATAGAGACATTTTAATTTTTCGAGATTATTCGAAAGTAAATTTTTGAAAAGGCAAATATCTCCCGATCTGTATTAATCTGAGAGACAAAACTTATGTCACATTTTCAGGGAACGTATATGTCAACTTCATGTCATAGTCGCGTATATGTATATCGAAGGGTTTGGAGGATAGAGACATTTAAATTTTTAGAGATTATTTGAAAGTCAATTATTAAAGGCAAATATCTCCCGATCTGTAGGCATCTGAGAGACAAACCTTAGGTAAATTTGAGGGAACGCATATGTCAACTTCATGTCAGAGTCTCGTCAATGTATGTCCAAGGGTTTGGAGGATAGAGACATTTTAATTTTTCGAGATTATTCGAAAGTCAATTTTTAAAAGGCAAATATCTCCCGATCTGTAGGAATCTGAGAAACAAAACTTGTGTCAATTCGAGGGAACGTATATGTCAACTTGCTGTCAGAGTCACGTCAATGTATGTAAAAGGGTTTGGAGGATAGAGACATTTAAATTTTTAGAGATTATTCGAAAGTCAATTTTTAAAAGGCAAATATCTCCCGATCTGTAGGCATCTGAGAGACAAACCTTAGGTCACTTTGAGGGAACGCATATTTAAACTTCATGTCAGAGTTTCGTCAATGTATGTCCAAGGGTTTGGAGGATAGAGACATTTTAATTTTTCGAGATTATTCGAAAGTCAATTTTTAAAAGGCAAATATCTCCCGATCTGTAGGAATCTGAGAAACAAAACTTATGTCACTTTGAGGGAACGTATATGTCAACTTGCTGTCAGAGTCACGTCAATGTATGTAAAAGGGTTTGCAGGATAGAGACATTTAAATTTTTAGAGATTATTCGAAAGTCAATTTTTAAAAGGCAAATATCTCCCGATCTGTAGGCATCTGAGAGACAAACCTTAGGTCACTTTGAGGGAACGCATATTTAAACTTCATGTCAGAGTCTCGTCAATGTATGTCCAAGGGTTTGGAGGATAGAGACATTTTAATTTTTCGAGATTATTCGAAAGTCAATTTTTAAAAGGCAAATATCTCCCGATCTGTAGGAATCTGAAAAACAAAACTTATGTCACTTTGAGGGAACGTATATGTCAACTTGCTGTCAGAGTCACGTCAATGTATGTAAAAGGGTTTGCAGGATAGAGACATTTAAATTTTTAGAGATTATTCGAAAGTCAATTTTTGAAAAGGCAAATATCTCCCGATCTGTATTAATCTGAGAGACAAAACTTATGTCACTTTGAGGGAACGCATATGCCAACTTCATGTCAGAGTCACGTCAATGTATGTCCAAGGGTTTGGAGGATAGAGACATTTAAATTTTAGAGATTATTTGAAAGTCAATTATTTAAAGGCAAATATCTCCCGATCTTTAGGAATCTGAGAGACAAAACTTATGTCACTTAGAGGGAACGTATATGTCAACTTCATGTCAGAATCTCGTCATTGTATGTCCAATGGTTTGGACGATAGAGACATTTTAATTTTTCGAGATTATCCGAAAGTCAATTTTTAAAAGGCAAATATCTCCCGATCTGTAGGCATCTGAGAGACAAACCTTATGTAACATTGAGGGAACGCATATGTCAACTTCATGTCATAGTATCGTCAATGTATGTCCAAGGGTTTGGAGGATAGGGACATTTTAATTTTTCGAGATTATTCGAAAGTGAATTATTAAAAGGCAAATATCTCCCGATCTGTATTAATCTGAGACACAAAACTAATGTCACTTTGAGGGAACATATATGTCAACTTCCTGTCAGAGTCACGTCAATGTATGTCCAAGGGTTTGGAGGATAGAGACATTTAAATTTTTAGAGATTATTCGAAAGTCAATTTTTAAAAGGCAAATATCTCCCGATCTGTAGGAATCTGAGATACAAAACTTATGTCACTTTGAGGGAACGTATATATAAATGTCCTGTCAGAGTCACTTCAATGTATGTCCAAGGGTTTGGAGGATAGAGACAATTAAATTTTTAGAGATTATTCGAAAGTCAATTTTTAAAAGGCAAATATCTCCCGATCTGTAGGAATCTGAGACACAAAACTTATGTCACTTTGAGGGAACGTATATGTAAATGTCCTGTCAGAGTCACGTCAATGTATGTCCAAGGGTTTGGAGGATAGAGAAATTTTAAATTTACGAGATTATTCGAAAGTCAATATTAAAAGGCAAATATCTCAAGATCTGTAGGAATGTGAGAGACAAAACTTATGTCACTTTGAGGGAACGTATATGTCAACTTCATGTCAGAATCTTGTCAATGTATGTCCAAGGGTTTGGACGATAGACACATTTTAATTTTTCGAGATTATTCGAAAGTCAAATTTTAAAAGGCAAATATCTCCCGATCTGTATTAATCTGAGAGACAAAACTTATGTAACTTTGAGGGAATGTATATGTCAACTTCATGTCAGAGTCTCGTCAATGTATGTCCAAGGGTTTGGAGGATAGAGACATTTTAATTTCTCAAGATTATTCGAAAGTCAATTTTTAAAAAAACAAATATCTCCCGATCTGTATTAATCTGAGAGACAAAACTAATGTCACTTTGAGGGAACATATATGTCAACTTCCTGTCAGAGTCACGTCAATGTATGTCCAAGGGTTTGGAGGATAGAGACATTTAAATTTTTAGAGATTATTCGAAAGCCAATTTTTAAAGGCAAATATCTCCCGATCTGTAGGAATCTGAGAGACAAAACTTATGTCACTTTGAGGGAACGTATATGTAAATGTCCTGTCAGAGTCACTTCAATGTATGTCCAAGGGTTTGGAGGATAGAGACAATTAACTTTTTAGAGATTATTCGAAAGTCAATTTTTAAAAGGCAAATATCTCCCGATCTGTATGAATCTGAGACACAAAACTTATGTCACTTTGAGGGAACGTATATGTAAATGTCCTGTCAGAGTCACGTCAATGTATGTCCAAGGGTTTGGTGGATAGAGAAATTTTAAATTTACGAGATTATTCGAAAGTCAATTTTAAAAGGCAAATATCTCCCGATCTGTATTAATCTGAGAGACAAAACTTATGTAACTTTGAGGGAACGTATATGTCAACTTCATGTCATAGTCGCGTATATGTATGTCGACGGGTTTGGAGGATAGAGACATTTTAATTTTTCGAGATTATTCGATAGTCAATTTTTAAAAGGCAAATATCTCCCGATCTGTAGGAATCTGAGAGACAAACCTTATGTCACTTTGAGGGAACGCACATGTCAACTTCATGTCAGAGTCTCGTCAAGGTATGTCCAAGGGTTTGGCGGATAGAGACATTTTAATTTTTCGAGATTATTCGAAAGTCAATTTTTGAAAAGGCAAATATCTCCCGATCTGTATTAATCTGAGAGACAAAACTTATGTCACATTTTCAGGGAACGTATATGTCAACTTCATGTCATAGTCGCGTATATGTATATCAAAGGGTTTGGAGGATAGAGACATTTAAATTTTTAGAGATTATTTGAAAGTCAATTATTAAAGGCAAATATCTCCCGATCTGTAGGCATCTGAGAGACAAACCTTAGGTAAATTTGAGGGAACGCATATGTCAACTTCATGTCAGAGTCTCGTCAATGTATGTCCAAAGGTTAGGAGGATAGAGACATTTTAATTTTTCGAGATTATTCGAAAATCAATTTTTAAAAGGCAAATATCTCCCGATCTGTAGGAATCTGAGAAACAAAACTTGTGTCAATTCGAGGGAACGTATATGTCAACTTGCTATCAGAGTCACGTCAATGTATGTAAAAGGGTTTGGAGGATAGAGACATTTAAATTTTTAGAGATTATTCGAAAGTCAATTTTTAAAAGGCAAATATCTCCCGATCTGTAGGCATCTGAGAGACAAACCTTAGGTCACTTTGAGGGAACGCATATTTAAACTTCATGTCAGAGTCTCGTCAATGTATGTCCAAGGGTTTGGAGGATAGAGACATTTTAATTTTTCGAGATTATTCGAAAGTCAATTTTTAAAAGGCAAATATTCCCCGATCTGTAGGAATCTGAGAAACAAAACTTATGTCACTTTGAGGGAACGTATATGTCAACTTGCTGTCAGAGTCACGTCAATGTATGTAAAAGGGTTTGCAGGATAGAGACATTTAAATTTTTAGAGATTATTCGAAAGTCAATTTTTAAAAGGCAAATATCTCCCGATCTGTAGGCATCTGAGAGACAAACCTTAGGTCACTTTGAGGGAACGCATATTTAAACTTCATGTCAGAGTCTCGTCAATGTATGTCCAAGGGTTTGGAGGATAGAGACATTTTAATTTTTCGAGATTATTCGAAAGTCAATTTTTAAAAGGCAAATATCTCCCGATCTGTAGGAATCTGAAAAACAAAACTTATGTCACTTTGAGGGAACGTATATGTCAACTTGCTGTCAGAGTCACGTCAATGTATGTAAAAGGGTTTGCAGGATAGAGACATTTAAATTTTTAGAGATTATTCGAAAGTCAATTTTTGAAAAGGCAAATATCTCCCGATCTGTATTAATCTGAGAGACAAAACTTATGTCACTTTGAGGGAACGCATATGCCAACTTCATGTCAGAGTCACGTCAATGTATGTCCAAGGGTTTGGAGGATAGAGACATTTAAATTTTAGAGATTATTTGAAAGTCAATTATTTAAAGGCAAATATCTCCCGATCTGTAGGAATCTGAGAGACAAAACTTATGTCACTTAGAGGGAACGTATATGTCAACTTCATGTCAGAATCTCGTCATTGTATGTCCAATGGTTTGGACGATAGAGACATTTTAATTTTTCGAGATTATCCGAAAGTCAATTTTTAAAAGGCAAATATCTCCCGATCTGTAGGCATCTGAGAGACAAACCTTATGTAACATTGAGGGAACGTATATGTCAACTTCATGTCATAGTATCGTCAATGTATGTCCAAGGGTTTGGAGGATAGGGACATTTTAATTTTTCGAGATTATTCGAAAGTGAATTATTAAAAGGCAAATATCTCCCGATCTGTATTAATCTGAGAGACAAAACTAATGTCACTTTGAGGGAACATATATGTCAACTTCCTGTCAGAGTCACGTCAATGTATGTCCAAGGGTTTGGAGGATAGAGACATTTAAATTTTTAGAGATTATTCGAAAGTCAATTTTTAAAAGGCAAATATCTCCCGATCTGTAGGAATCTGAGATACAAAACTTATGTCACTTTGAGGGAACGTATATATAAATGTCCTGTCAGAGTCACTTCAATGTATGTCCAAGGGTTTGGAGGATAGAGACAATTAAATTTTTAGAGATTATTCGAAAGTCAATTTTTAAAAGGCAAATATCTCCCGATCTGTAGGAATCTGAGACACAAAACTTATGTCACTTTGAGGGAACGTATATGTAAATGTCCTGTCAGAGTCACGTCAATGTATGTCCAAGGGTTTGGAGGATAGAGAAATTTTAAATTTACGAGATTATTCGAAAGTCAATATTAAAAGGCAAATATCTCAAGATCTGTAGGAATGTGAGAGACAAAACTTATGTCACTTTGAGGGAACGTATATGTCAACTTCATGTCAGAATCTTGTCAATGTATGTCCAAGGGTTTGGACGATAGACACATTTTAATTTTTCGAGATTATTCGAAAGTCAAATTTTAAAAGGCAAATATCTCCCGATCTGTATTAATCTGAGAGACAAAACTTATGTAACTTTGAGGGAATGTATATGTCAACTTCATGTCAGAGTCTCGTCAATGTATGTCCAAGGGTTTGGAGGATAGAGACATTTTAATTTCTCAAGATTATTCGAAAGTCAATTTTTAAAAAAACAAATATCTCCCGATCTGTATTAATCTGAGAGACAAAACTAATGTCACTTTGAGGGAACATATATGTCAACTTCCTGTCAGAGTCACGTCAATGTATGTCCAAGGGTTTGGAGGATAGAGACATTTAAATTTTTAGAGATTATTCGAAAGTCAATTTTTAAAGGCAAATATCTCCCGATCTGTAGAAATCTGAGAGACAAAACTTATGTCACTTTGAGGGAACGTATATGTAAATGTCCTGTCAGAGTCACTTCAATGTATGTCCAAGGGTTTGGAGGATAGAGACAATTAACTTTTTAGAGATTATTCGAAAGTCAATTTTTAAAAGGCAAATATCTCCCGATCTGTATGAATCTGAGACACAAAACTTATGTCACTTTGAGGGAACGTATATGTAAATGTCCTGTCAGAGTCACGTCAATGTATGTCCAAGGGTTTGGAGGATAGAGAAATTTTAAATTTACGAGATTATTCGAAAGTCAATTTTAAAAGGCAAATATCTCCCGATCTGTATTAATCTGAGAGACAAAACTTATGTAACTTTGAGGGAACGTATATGTCAACTTCATGCCATAGTCGCGTATATGTATGTCGACGGGTTTGGAGGATAGAGACATTTTAATTTTTCGAGATTATTCGATAGTCAATTTTTAAAAGGCAAATATCTCCCGATCTGTAGGAATCTGAGAGACAAACCTTATGTCACTTTGAGGGAACGCACATGTCAACTTCATGTCAGAGTCTCGTCAAGGTATGTCCAAGGGTTTGGCGGATAGAGACATTTTAATTTTTCGAGATTATTCGAAAGTCAATTTTTGAAAAGGCAAATATCTCCCGATCTGTATTAATCTGAGAGACAAAACTTATGTCACATTTTCAGGGAACGTATATGTCAACTTCATGTCATAGTCGCGTATATGTATATCGAAGGGTTTGGAGGATAGAGACATTTAAATTTTTAGAGATTATTTGAAAGTCAATTATTAAAGGCAAATATCTCCCGATCTGTAGGCATCTGAGAGACAAACCTTAGGTAAATTTGAGGGAACGCATATGTCAACTTCATGTCAGAGTCTCGTCAATGTATGTCCAAAGGTTAGGAGGATAGAGACATTTAAATTTTTCGAGATTATTCGAAAATCAATTTTTAAAAGGCAAATATCTCCCGATCTGTAGGAATCTGAGAAACAAAACTTGTGTCAATTCGAGGGAACGTATATGTCAACTTGCTGTCAGAGTCACGTCAATGTATGTAAAAGGGTTTGGAGGATAGAGACATTTAAATTTTTAGAGATTATTCGAAAGTCAATTTTTAAAAGGCAAATATCTCCCGATCTGTAGGCATCTGAGAGACAAACCTTAGGTCACTTTGAGGGAACGCATATTTAAACTTCATGTCAGAGTCTCGTCAATGTATGTCCAAGGGTTTGGAGGATAGAGACATTTTAATTTTTCGAGATTATTCGATGGTCAATTTTTAAAAGGCAAATATCTCCCGATCTGTAGGAATCTGAAAAACAAAACTTATGTCACTTTGAGGGAACGTATATGTCAACTTGCTGTCAGAGTCACGTCAATGTATGTAAAAGGGTTTGCAGGATAGAGACATTTAAATTTTTAGAGATTATTCGAAAGTCAATTTTTGAAAAGGCAAATATCTCCCGATCTGTATTAATCTGAGAGACAAAACTTATGTCACTTTGAGGGAACGCATATGCCAACTTCATGTCAGAGTCACGTCAATGTATGTCCAAGGGTTTGGAGGATAGAGACATTTAAATTTTAGAGATTATTTGAAAGTCAATTATTTAAAGGCAAATATCTCCCGATCTGTAGGAATCTGAGAGACAAAACTTATGTCACTTAGAGGGAACGTATATGTCAACTTCATGTCAGAATCTCGTCATTGTATGTCCAATGGTTTGGACGATAGAGACATTTTAATTTTTCGAGATTATCCGAAAGTTAATTTTTAAAAGGCAAATATCTCCCGATCTGTAGGCATCTGAGAGACAAACCTTATGTAACATTGAGGGAACGCATCTGTCAACTTCATGTCATAGTATCGTCAATGTATGTCCAAGGGTTTGGAGGATAGGGACATTTTAATTTTTCGAGATTATTCGAAAGTGAATTATTAAAAGGCAAATATCTCCCGATCTGTATTAATCTGGGAGACAAAACTAATGTCACTTTGAGGGAACATATATGTCAACTTCCTGTCAGATTCACGTCAATGTATGTCCAAGGGTTTGGAGGATAGAGACATTTAAATTTTTAGAGATTATTCGAAATTCAATTTTTAAAAGGCAAATATCTCCCGATCTGTAGGTATCTGAGATACAAAACTTATGTCACTTTGAGGGAACGTATATATAAATGTCCTGTCAGAGTCACTTCAATGTATGTCCAAGGGTTTGGAGGATAGAGACAATTAAATTTTTAGAGATTATTCGAAAGTCAATTTTTAAAAGGCAAATATCTCCCGATCTGTAGGAATCTGAGACACATAACTTATGTCACTTTGAGGGAACGTATATGTAAATGTCCTGTCAGAGTCACGTCAATGTATGTCCAAGGGTTTGGAGGATAGAGAAATTTTAAATTTACGAGATTATTCGAAAGTCAATATTAAAAGGCAAATATCTCCCGATCTGTAGGAATGTGAGAGACAAAACTTATGTCACTTTGAGGGAATGTATATGTCAACTTCATGTCAGAGTCTCGTCAATGTATGTCCAAGGGTTTGGAGGATAGAGACATTTTAATTTCTCAAGATTATTCGAAAGTCAATTTTTAAAAAACAAATATCTCCCGATCTGTAGGCATCTGAGTGACAAACCTTATGTCACTTTGAGGGAACGCACATGTGAACTTCATGTCAGAGTCTCGTCAAGGTATGTCCAAGGGTTTGGCGGATAGAGACATTTTAATTTTTCGAGATTATTCGAAAGTCAATTTTTGAAAAGGCAAATATCTCCCGATCTGTATTAATCTGAGAGCCAAAACTTATGTAACTTTGAGGGAACGTATATGTCAACTTCATGTCATAGTCGCGTATATGTATGTCGAAGGGTTTGGAGGATAGAGACATTTAAATTTTTAGAGATTATTCGAAAGTCAATTTTTAAAAGGCAAATATCTCCCGATCTGTATTAATCTGAGAGACAAACCTTTTTGTCACTTTGAGGGAACGCATATGTCAACTTCATGTCAGAGTCTCGTCAATGTATGTCTAAGGGTTTGGAGGATAGAGACATTTTAATTTTTCGAGATTATTCGATAGTCAATTTTTAAAAGGCAAATATCTCCCGATCTGTAGGAATCTGAGAAACAAATCTTATGTCACTTTGAGGGAACGTATATGTCAACTTGCTGTCAGAGTCACGTCAATGTATGTAAAAGGGTTTGGAGGATAGAGACATTTTAATTTTTCGAGATTATTCGAAAGTCAATATTTAAAAGGCAAATATCTCCCGATCTGTAGGCATCTGAGAGACACACCTTATGTCACTATGAGGGAACGCACATGTGAACTTCATGTCAGAGTCTCGTCAAGGTATGTCCAAGGGTTTGGCGGATAGAGACATTTTAATTTTTCGAGATTATTCGAAAGTCAATTTTTGAAAAGGCAAATATCTCCCGATCTGTATTAATCTGAGAGACAAAACTTATGTCACATTTTCAGGGAACGTATATGTCAACTTCATGTCATAGTCGCGTATATGTATATCGAAGGGTTTGGAGGATAGAGACATTTAAATTTTTAGAGATTATTTGAAAGTCAATTATTAAAGGCAAATATCTCCCGATCTGTAGGCATCTGAGAGACAAACCTTAGGTAAATTTGAGGGAACGCATATGTCAACTTCATGTCAGAGTCTCGTCAATGTATGTCCAAAGGTTAGGAGGATAGAGACATTTAAATTTTTCGAGATTATTCGAAAATCAATTTTTAAAAGGCAAATATCTCCCGATCTGTAGGAATCTGAGAAACAAAACTTGTGTCAATTCGAGGGAACGTATATGTCAACTTGCTGTCAGAGTCACGTCAATGTATGTAAAAGGGTTTGGAGGATAGAGACATTTAAATTTTTAGAGATTATTCGAAAGTCAATTTTTAAAAGGCAAATATCTCCCGATCTGTAGGCATCTGAGAGACAAACCTTAGGTCACTTTGAGGGAACGCATATTTAAACTTCATGTCAGAGTCTCGTCAATGTATGTCCAAGGGTTTGGAGGATAGAGACATTTTAATTTTTCGAGATTATTCGAAAGTCAATTTTTAAAAGGCAAATATCTCCCGATCTGTAGGAATCTGAGAAACAAAACTTATGTCACTTTGAGGGAACGTATATGTCAACTTGCTGTCATAGTCACGTCAATGTATATAAAAGGGTTTGCAGGATAGAGACATTTAAATTTTTAGAGATTATTCGAAAGTCAATTTTTAAAAGCAAATATCTCCCGATCTGTAGGCATCTGAGAGACAAACCTTAGGTCACTTTGAGGGAACGCATATTTAAACTTCATGTCAGAGTCTCGTCAATGTATGTCCAAGGGTTTGGAGGATAGAGACATTTTAATTTTTCGAGATTATTCGATGGTCAATTTTTAAAAGGCAAATATCTCCCGATCTGTAGGAATCTGAAAAACAAAACTTATGTCACTTTGAGGGAACGTATATGTCAACTTGCTGTCAGAGTCACGTCAATGTATGTAAAAGGGATTGCAGGATAGAGACATTTAAATTTTTAGAGATTATTCGAAAGTCAATTTTTGAAAAGGCAAATATCTCCCGATCTGTATTAATCTGAGAGACAAAACTTATGTCACTTTGAGGGAACGCATATGCCAACTTCATGTCAGAGTCACGTCAATGTATGTCCAAGGGTTTGGAGGATAGAGACATTTAAATTTTAGAGATTATTTGAAAGTCAATTATTTAAAGGCAAATATCTCCCGATCTGTAGGAATCTGAGAGACAAAACTTATGTCACTTAGAGGGAACGTATATGTCAACTTCATGTCAGAATCTCGTCATTGTATGTCCAATGGTTTGGACGATAGAGACATTTTAATTTTTCGAGATTATCCGAAAGTTAATTTTTAAAAGGCAAATATCTCCCGATCTGTAGGCATCTGAGAGACAAACCTTATGTAACATTGAGGGAACGCATCTGTCAACTTCATGTCATAGTATCGTCAATGTATGTCCAAGGGTTTGGAGGATAGGGACATTTTAATTTTTCGAGATTATTCGAAAGTGAATTATTAAAAGGCAAATATCTCCCGATCTGTATTAATCTGGGAGACAAAACTAATGTCACTTTGAGGGAACATATATGTCAACTTCCTGTCAGATTCACGTCAATGTATGTCCAAGGGTTTGGAGGATAGAGACATTTAAATTTTTAGAGATTATTCGAAATTCAATTTTTAAAAGGCAAATATCTCCCGATCTGTAGGTATCTGAGATACAAAACTTATGTCACTTTGAGGGAACGTATATATAAATGTCCTGTCAGAGTCACTTCAATGTATGTCCAAGGGTTTGGAGGATAGAGACAATTAAATTTTTAGAGATTATTCGAAAGTCAATTTTTAAAAGGCAAATATCTCCCGATCTGTAGGAATCTGAGACACATAACTTATGTCACTTTGAGGGAACGTATATGTAAATGTCCTGTCAGAGTCACGTCAATGTATGTCCAAGGGTTTGGAGGATAGAGAAATTTTAAATTTACGAGATTATTCGAAAGTCAATATTAAAAGGCAAATATCTCCCGATCTGTAGGAATGTGAGAGACAAAACTTATGTCACTTTGAGGGAATGTATATGTCAACTTCATGTCAGAGTCTCGTCAATGTCTGTCCAAGGGTTTGGAGGATAGAGACATTTTAATTTCTCAAGATTATTCGAAAGTCAATTTTTAAAAAACAAATATCTCCCGATCTGTAGGCATCTGAGTGACAAACCTTATGTCACTTTGAGGGAACGCACATGTGAACTTCATGTCAGAGTCTCGTCAAGGTATGTCCAAGGGTTTGGCGGATAGAGACATTTTAATTTTTCGAGATTATTCGAAAGTCAATTTTTGAAAAGGCAAATATCTCCCGATCTGTATTAATCTGAGAGCCAAAACTTATGTAACTTTGAGGGAACGTATATGTCAACTTCATGTCATAGTCGCGTATATGTATGTCGAAGGGTTTGGAGGATAGAGACATTTAAATTTTTAGAGATTATTCGAAAGTCAATTTTTAAAAGGCAAATATCTCCCGATCTGTATTAATCTGAGAGACAAACCTTTTTGTCACTTTGAGGGAACGCATATGTCAACTTCATGTCAGAGTCTCGTCAATGTATGTCTAAGGGTTTGGAGGATAGAGACATTTTAATTTTTCGAGATTATTCGATAGTCAATTTTTAAAAGGCAAATATCTCCCGATCTGTAGGAATCTGAGAAACAAATCTTATGTCACTTTGAGGGAACGTATATGTCAACTTGCTGTCAGAGTCACGTCAATGTATGTAAAAGGGTTTGGAGGATAGAGACATTTTAATTTTTCGAGATTATTCGAAAGTCAATATTTAAAAGGCAAATATCTCCCGATCTGTAGGCATCTGAGAGACACACCTTATGTCACTATGAGGGAACGCACATGTGAACTTCATGTCAGAGTCTCGTCAAGGTATGTCCAAGGGTTTGGCGGATAGAGACATTTTAATTTTTCGAGATTATTCGAAAGTCAATTTTTGAAAAGGCAAATATCTCCCGATCTGTATTAATCTGAGAGACAAAACTTATGTCACATTTTCAGGGAACGTATATGTCAACTTCATGTCATAGTCGCGTATATGTATATCGAAGGGTTTGGAGGATAGAGACATTTAAATTTTTAGAGATTATTTGAAAGTCAATTATTAAAGGCAAATATCTCCCGATCTGTAGGCATCTGAGAGACAAACCTTAGGCAAATTTGAGGGAACGCATATGTCAACTTCATGTCAGAGTCTCGTCAATGTATGTCCAAAGGTTAGGAGGATAGAGACATTTAAATTTTTCGAGATTATTCGAAAATCAATTTTTAAAAGGCAAATATCTCCCGATCTGTAGGAATCTGAGAAACAAAACTTGTGTCAATTCGAGGGAACGTATATGTCAACTTGCTGTCAGAGTCACGTCAATGTATGTAAAAGGGTTTGGAGGATAGAGACATTTAAATTTTTAGAGATTATTCGAAAGTCAATTTTTAAAAGGCAAATATCTCCCGATCTGTAGGCATCTGAGAGACAAACCTTAGGTCACTTTGAGGGAACGCATATTTAAACTTCATGTCAGAGTCTCGTCAATGTATGTCCAAGGGTTTGGAGGATAGAGACATTTTAATTTTTCGAGATTATTCGAAAGTCAATTTTTAAAAGGCAAATATCTCCCGATCTGTAGGAATCTGAGAAACAAAACTTATGTCACTTTGAGGGAACGTATATGTCAACTTGCTGTCAGAGTCACGTCAATGTATATAAAAGGGTTTGCAGGATAGAGACATTTAAATTTTTAGAGATTATTCGAAAGTCAATTTTTAAAAGCAAATATCTCCCGATCTGTAGGCATCTGAGAGACAAACCTTAGGTCACTTTGAGGGAACGCATATTTAAACTTCATGTCAGAGTCTCGTCAATGTATGTCCAAGGGTTTGGAGGATAGAGACATTTTAATTTTTCGAGATTATTCGATGGTCAATTTTTAAAAGGCAAATATCTCCCGATCTGTAGGAATCTGAAAAACAAAACTTATGTCACTTTGAGGGAACGTATATGTCAACTTGCTGTCAGAGTCACGTCAATGTATGTAAAAGGGTTTGCAGGATAGAGACATTTAAATTTTTAGAGATTATTCGAAAGTCAATTTTTGAAAAGGCAAATATCTCCCGATCTGTATTAATCTGAGAGACAAAACTTATGTCACTTTGAGGGAACGCATATGCCAACTTCATGTCAGAGTCACGTCAATGTATGTCCAAGGGTTTGGAGGATAGAGACATTTAAATTTTAGAGATTATTTGAAAGTCAATTATTTAAAGGCAAATATCTCCCGATCTGTAGGAATCTGAGAGACAAAACTTATGTCACTTAGAGGGAACGTATATGTCAACTTCATGTCAGAATCTCGTCATTGTATGTCCAATGGTTTGGACGATAGAGACATTTTAATTTTTCGAGATTATCCGAAAGTTAATTTTTAAAAGGCAAATATCTCCCGATCTGTAGGCATCTGAGAGACAAACCTTATGTAACATTGAGGGAACGCATCTGTCAACTTCATGTCATAGTATCGTCAATGTATGTCCAAGGGTTTGGAGGATAGGGACATTTTAATTTTTCGAGATTATTCGAAAGTGAATTATTAAAAGGCAAATATCTCCCGATCTGTATTAATCTGGGAGACAAAACTAATGTCACTTTGAGGGAACATATATGTCAACTTCCTGTCAGATTCACGTCAATGTATGTCCAAGGGTTTGGAGGATAGAGACATTTAAATTTTTAGAGATTATTCGAAATTCAATTTTTAAAAGGCAAATATCTCCCGATCTGTAGGTATCTGAGATACAAAACTTATGTCACTTTGAGGGAACGTATATATAAATGTCCTGTCAGAGTCACTTCAATGTATGTCCAAGGGTTTGGAGGATAGAGACAATTAAATTTTTAGAGATTATTCGAAAGTCAATTTTTAAAAGGCAAATATCTCCCGATCTGTAGGAATCTGAGACACATAACTTATGTCACTTTGAGGGAACGTATATGTAAATGTCCTGTCAGAGTCACGTCAATGTATGTCCAAGGGTTTGGAGGATAGAGAAATTTTAAATTTACGAGATTATTCGAAAGTCAATATTAAAAGGCAAATATCTCCCGATCTGTAGGAATGTGAGAGACAAAACTTATGTCACTTTGAGGGAATGTATATGTCAACTTCATGTCAGAGTCTCGTCAATGTATGTCCAAGGGTTTGGAGGATAGAGACATTTTAATTTCTCAAGATTATTCGAAAGTCAATTTTTAAAAAACAAATATCTCCCGATCTGTAGGCATCTGAGTGACAAACCTTATGTCACTTTGAGGGAACGCACATGTGAACTTCATGTCAGAGTCTCGTCAAGGTATGTCCAAGGGTTTGGCGGATAGAGACATTTTAATTTTTCGAGATTATTCGAAAGTCAATTTTTGAAAAGGCAAATATCTCCCGATCTGTATTAATCTGAGAGCCAAAACTTATGTAACTTTGAGGGAACGTATATGTCAACTTCATGTCATAGTCGCGTATATGTATGTCGAAGGGTTTGGAGGATAGAGACATTTAAATTTTTAGAGATTATTCGAAAGTCAATTTTTAAAAGGCAAATATCTCCCGATCTGTATTAATCTGAGAGACAAACCTTTTTGTCACTTTGAGGGAACGCATATGTCAACTTCATGTCAGAGTCTCGTCAATGTATGTCTAAGGGTTTGGAGGATAGAGACATTTTAATTTTTCGAGATTATTCGATAGTCAATTTTTAAAAGGCAAATATCTCCCGATCTGTAGGAATCTGAGAAACAAATCTTATGTCACTTTGAGGGAACGTATATGTCAACTTGCTGTCAGAGTCACGTCAATGTATGTAAAAGGGTTTGGAGGATAGAGACATTTTAATTTTTCGAGATTATTCGAAAGTCAATATTTAAAAGGCAAATATCTCCCGATCTGTAGGCATCTGAGAGACACACCTTATGTCACTATGAGGGAACGCACATGTGAACTTCATGTCAGAGTCTCGTCAAGGTATGTCCAAGGGTTTGGCGGATAGAGACATTTTAATTTTTCGAGATTATTCGAAAGTCAATTTTTGAAAAGGCAAATATCTCCCGATCTGTATTAATCTGAGAGACAAAACTTATGTCACTTTGAGGGAACGTATATGTCAACTTCATGTCATAGTCGCGTATATGTATGTCGAAGGGTTTGGAGGATAGAGACATTTAAATTTTTAGAGATTATTCGAAAGTCAATTTTTAAAAGGCAAATATCTCCCGATCTGTAGGCATCTGAGAGACAAACCTTAGGTAAATTTGAGGGAACGCATATGTCAACTTCATGTCAGAGTCTCGTCAATGTATGTCCAAGGGTTTGGAGGATAGAGACATTTTAATTTTTCGAGATTATTCGAAAGTCAATTTTTAAAAGGCAAATATCTCCCGATCTGTAGGAATCTGAGAAACAAAACTTGTGTCACTTTGAGGGAACGTATATCTCAACTTGCTGTCAGAGTCACGTCAATGTATGTAAAAGGGTTTGGAGGATAGAGACATTTAAATTTTTAGAGATTATTCGAAAGTCAATTTTTAAAAGGCAAATATCTCCCGATCTGTAGGCATCTGAGAGACAAACCTTAGGTCACTTTGAGGGAACGCATATTTCAACTTCATGTCAGAGTCTAGTCAATCTATGTCCAAGGGTTTGGAGGATAGAGACATTTTAATTTTAAGAGATTATTCGAAAGTCAATTTTTCAAAGGCAAATATCCCCCGATCTGTAGGAATCTGAGAGACAAAACTGATGTCACTTTGAGGGAACGTATATGTCAACTTCATGTCATAGTCACGTCAATGTATGTGCAAGGGTTTGGACGATAGAGACATTTTAATTTTTCGAGATTATTCGAAAGTCAATTTTTAAAAGGCAAATATCTCCCGATCTGCAGGCATCTGAGAGACGAACCTTATGTCACATTGAGGGAACGCATATGTCAAATTCATGTCAGAGTCACGTCAATGAATGTCCAAGGGTTTGGAGGATAGAGACATTTTAATTTTTCGAAATTATTCGAAAGTCAATTTTTAAAAGGCAAATATCTCCCGATCTGTAGGAATCTGAGAAACAAAACTTATGTCACTTTGAGGGAACGTATATGTCAAATTGCTGTCAAAGTCACGTCAATGTATGTCCAAGGGTTTGGAGGATAGAGACATTTAAAATTTTAGAGATTATTTGAAAGTCAATTTTTAAAAGGCAAATATCTCCCGATCTGTAGGAATCTGAGAGACAGACCTTATGTCACTTAGAGGGAACGTATACGTCAACTTCATGTCAAAATCTCGTCATTGTATGTCCAATGGTTTGGACGATAGAGACATTTTAATTTTTCGAGATTATTCGAAAGTCAATTTTTAAAAGGCAAATATCTCCCGATCTGTAGGAATCTGAGAAACAAAACTTATGTCACTTTGAGGGAACGTATATGTCAACTTGCTGTCAGAGTCACGTTAATGTATGTAAAAGGGTTTGGAGGATAGAGACATTTAAATTTTTAGAGATTATTCGAAAGTCAATTTTTGAAAAGGCAAATATATCCCGATCTGTATTAATCTGAGACACAAAACTTATGTCACTTTGAGGGAACGTATATGTCAACTTCATGTCATAGTCACGTCAATGTATGTGCAAGGGTTTGGACGATAGAGACATTTTAATTTTTCGAGATTATTCGAAAGTCAATTTTTAAAAGGTAAATATCTCCCGATCTGCAGGCATGTGAGAGACGAACCTTATGTCACATTGAGGGAACGCATATGTCAACTTCATGTCAGAGTCACGTCAATGTATGTCCAAGGGTTTGGAGGATAGAGACATTTAAATTTTTAGAGATTATTCGAAAGTCAATTTTTGAAAAGGCAAATATCTCCCGATCTGTATAAATCTGAGAGACAAAACTTATGTCACTTTGAGGGAACGCATATGCCAACTTCATGTCAGAGTCACGTCAATGTATGTCCAAGGGTTTGGAGGATAGAGACATTTAAATTTTAGAGATTATTTGAAAGTCAATTATTTAAAGGCAAATATCTCCCGATCTGTAGGAATCTGAGAGACAAAACTTATGTCACTTAGAGGGAACGTATATGTCAACTTCATATCAGAATCTCGTCATTGTATGTCCAATGGTTTGGACGATAGAGACATTTTAATTTTTCGAGATTATCCGAAAGTTAATTTTTAAAAGGCAAATATCTCCCGATCTGTAGGCATCTGAGAGACAAACCTTATGTAACATTGAGGGAACGCATATGTCAACTTCATGTCATAGTATCGTCAATGTATGTCCAAGGGTTTGGAGGATAGGGACATTTTAATTTTTCGAGATTATTCGAAAGTGAATTATTAAAAGGCAAATATCTCCCGATCTGTATTAATCTGAGAGACAAAACTAATGTCACTTTGAGGGAACATATATGTCAACTTCCTGTCAGATTCACGTCAATGTATGTCCAAGGGTTTGGAGGATAGAGACATTTAAATTTTTAGAGATTATTCGAAAGTCAATTATTAAAAGGCAAATATCTCCCGATCTGTAGGTATCTGAGATACAAAACTTATGTCACTTTGAGGGAACGTATATATAAATGTCCTGTCAGAGTCACTTCAATGTATGTCCAAGGGTTTGGAGGATAGAGACAATTAAATTTTTAGAGATTATTCGAAAGTCAATTTTTAAAAGGCAAATATCTCCCGATCTGTAGGAATCTGAGACACAAAACTTATGTCACTTTGAGGGAACGTATATGTAAATGTCCTGTCAGAGTCACGTCAATGTATGTCCAAGGGTTTGGAGGATAGAGAAATTTTAAATTTACGAGATTATTCGAAAGTCAATATTAAAAGGCAAATATCTCCCGATCTGTAGGAATGTGAGAGACAAAACTTATGTCACTTTGAGGGAATGTATATGTCAACTTCATGTCAGAGTCTCGTCAATGTATGTCCAAGGGTTTGGAGGATAGAGACATTTTAATTTCTCAAGATTATTCGAAAGTCAATTTTTAAAAAACAAATATCTCCCGATCTGTAGGCATCTGAGTGACAAACCTTATGTCACTTTGAGGGAACGCACATGTGAACTTCATGTCAGAGTCTCGTCAAGGTATGTCCAAGGGTTTGGCGGATAGAGACATTTTAATTTTTCGAGATTATTCGAAAGTCAATTTTTGAAAAGGCAAATATCTCCCGATCTGTATTAATCTGAGAGCCAAAACTTATGTAACTTTGAGGGAACGTATATGTCAACTTCATGTCATAGTCGCGTATATGTATGTCGAAGGGTTTGGAGGATAGAGACATTTAAATTTTTAGAGATTATTCGAAAGTCAATTTTTAAAAGGCAAATATCTCCCGATCTGTATTAATCTGAGAGACAAACCTTTTTGTCACTTTGAGGGAACGCATATGTCAACTTCATGTCAGAGTCTCGTCAATGTATGTCTAAGGGTTTGGAGGATAGAGACATTTTAATTTTTCGAGATTATTCGATAGTCAATTATTAAAAGGCAAATATCTCCCGATCTGTAGGAATCTGAGAAACAAATCTTATGTCACTTTGAGGGAACGTATATGTCAACTTGCTGTCAGAGTCACGTCAATGTATGTAAAAGGGTTTGGAGGATAGAGACATTTTAATTTTTCGAGATTATTCGAAAGTCAATATTTAAAAGGCAAATATCTCCCGATCTGTAGGCATCTGAGAGACAAACCTTATGTCACTTTAAGGGAACGCACATGTGAACTTCATGTCAGAGTCTCGTCAAGGTATGTCCAAGGGTTTGGCGGATAGAGACATTTTAATTTTTCGAGATTATTCGAAAGTCAATTTTTGAAAAGGCAAATATCTCCCGATCTGTATTAATCTGAGAGACAAAACTTATGTCACTTTGAGGGAACGTATATGTCAACTTCATGTCATAGTCGCGTATATGTATGTCGAAGGGTTTGGAGGATAGAGACATTTAAATTTTTAGAGATTATTCGAAAGTCAATTTTTAAAAGGCAAATAACTCCCGATCTGTAGGCATCTGAGAGACAAACCTTAGGTAAATTTGAGGGAACGCATATGTCAACTTCATGTCAGAGTCTCGTCAATGTATGTCCAAGGGTTTGGAGGATAGAGACATTTTAATTTTTCGAGATTATTCGAAAGTCAATTTTTAAAAGGCAAATATCTCCCGATCTGTAGGAATCTGAGAAACAAAACTTGTGTCACTTTGAGGGAACGTATATCTCAACTTGCTGTCAGAGTCACGTCAATGTATGTAAAAGGGTTTGGAGGATAGAGACATTTAAATTTTTAGAGATTATTCGAAAGTCAATTTTTAAAAGGCAAATTTCTCCCGATCTGTAGGCATCTGAGAGACAAACCTTAGGTCACTTTGAGGGAACGCATATTTCAACTTCATGTCAGAGTCTAGTCAATGTATGTCCAAGGG
The DNA here is from genome assembly GCF_977971745.1 of Zootermopsis nevadensis. Lineage (NCBI taxonomy): Eukaryota > Metazoa > Arthropoda > Insecta > Blattodea > Termopsidae > Zootermopsis > Zootermopsis nevadensis. Next base: position 20,303,669 of record NW_028259139.1, on the reverse strand, counting down.
TTTGGAGGATAGAGACATTTTAATTTTAAGAGATTATTCGAAAGTCAATTTTTCAAAGGCAAATATCCCCCGATCTGTAGGAATCTGAGAGACAAAACTGATGTCACTTTGAGGGAACGTATATGTCAACTTCATGTCATAGTCACGTCAATGTATGTGAAAGGGTTTGGACGATAGAGACATTTTAATTTTTCGAGATTATTCGAAAGTCAATTTTTAAAAGGCAAATATCTCCCGATCTGCAGGCATCTGAGAGACGAACCTTATGTCACATTGAGGGAACGCATATGTCAAATTCATGTCAGAGTCACGTCAATGAATGTCCAAGGGTTTGGAGGATAGAGACATTTTAATTTTTCGAAATTATTCGAAAGTCAATTTTTAAAAGGCAAATATCTCCCGATCTGTAGGAATCTGAGAAACAAAACTTATGTCACTTTGAGGGAACGTATATGTCAAATTGCTGTCAAAGTCACGTCAATGTATGTCCAAGGGTTTGGAGGATAGAGACATTTAAAATTTTAGAGATTATTTGAAAGTCAATTTTTAAAAGGCAAATATCTCCCGATCTGTAGGAATCTGAGAGACAGACCTTATGTCACTTAGAGGGAACGTATACGTCAACTTCATGTCAAAATCTCGTCATTGTATGTCCAATGGTTTGGACGATAGAGACATTTTAATTTTTCGAGATTATTCGAAAGTCAATTTTTAAAAGGCAAATATCTCCCGATCTGTAGGAATCTGAGAAACAAAACTTATGTCACTTTGAGGGAACGTATATGTCAACTTGCTGTCAGAGTCACGTTAATGTATGTAAAAGGGTTTGGAGGATAGAGACATTTAAATTTTTAGAGATTATTCGAAAGTCAATTTTTGAAAAGGCAAATATATCCCGATCTGTATTAATCTGAGAGACAAAACTTATGTCACTTTGAGGGAACGTATATGTCAACTTCATGTCATAGTCACGTCAATGTATGTGCAAGGGTTTGGACGATAGAGACATTTTAATTTTTCGAGATTATTCGAAAGTCAATTTTTAAAAGGTAAATATCTCCCGATCTGCAGGCATCTGAGAGACGAACCTTATGTCACATTGAGGGAACGCATATGTCAACTTCATGTCAGAGTCACGTCAATGTATGTCCAAGGGTTTGGAGGATAGAGACATTTAAATTTTTAGAGATTATTCGAAAGTCAATTTTTGAAAAGGCAAATATCTCCCGATCTGTATTAATCTGAGAGACAAAACTTATGTCACTTTGAGGGAACGCATATGTCAACTTCATGTCAGAGTCACGTCAATGTATGTCCAAGGGTTTGGAGGATAGAGACATTTAAATTTTTAGAGATTATTTGAAAGTGAATTTTTAAAAGGCAAATATCTCCCGATCTGTATTAATCTGAGAGACAAAACTTATGTCACTTAGAGGGAACGTATATGTCAACTTCATGTCAGAATCTCGTCATTGTATGGCCAACGGTTTGGACGATAGAGACATTTTAATTTTTCGAGATTATTCGAAAGTTAATAATTAAAAGGCAAATATCTCCCGATCAATAGGAATCTGAGAGACAAACCTTATGTCACTTTGAGGGAACGTATATGTCAACTTCATGTCAGAGTCTCGTCAATGTATGTCCAAGGGTTTGGAGGATAGAGACATTTTAATTTTTCGAGATTATTCGAAAGTCAATTATTAAAAGGCAGATATCTCCCGATCTGTAGGAATCTTTGAGACAAAACTTATGTTACTTTGAGGGAACGTATATGTCAACTTCATGTCATAGTCACGTCAATGTATGTCGAAGGGTTTGGAGGATAGAGACATTTTAATTTTTTGAGATTATTCGCAAGTCAATTTTTAAAAGGCAAATATCTCCCGATCTGTAGGCATCTGAGAGACAAACCTTTGGTCACGTTGAGGGAACGCATATGTCAACTTCATGTCAGAGTCTCGTCAATGTATGTCCAAGGGTTTGGAGGATAGAGACATTTTAATTTTTCGAGATTATTCGATAGTCAATTTTTAAAAGGCAAATATCTCCCGATCTGTAGGAATCTGAGAGACAAAACTTATGTCACTTTGAGGGAACGGATATGTCAACTTGCTGTCAGAGTCACGTCAATGTATGTAAAAGGGTTTGGAGGATAGAGACATTTTAATTTTTCGAGATTATTCGAAAGTCAATATTTAAAAGGCAAATATCTCCCGATCTGTAGGCATCTGAGAGACAAACCTTATGTCACTTTGAGGGAACGCACATGTCAACTTCATGTCAGTGTCTCGTCAAGGTATGTCCAAGGGTTCGGCGGATAGAGACATTTTAATTTTTCGAGATTATTCGAAAGTCAATTTTTGAAAAGGCAAATATCTCCCGATCTGTATTAATCTGAGAGACAAAACTTATATCACTTTGAGGGAACGTATATGTCAACTTCATGTCATAGTCGCGTATATGAATGTCGAAGGGTTTGGAGGATAGAGACATTTAAATTTTTAGAGATTATTCGAAAGTCAATTTTTAAAAGGCAAATATCTCCCGATCTGTAGGCATCTGAGAGACAAGCCTTAGGTAAATTTGAGGGAACGCATATGTCAACTTCATGTCAGAGTCTCGTCAATGTATGTCCAAGGGTTTGGAGGATAGAGACATTTTAATTTTTCGAGATTATTCGAAAGTCAATTTTTAAAAGGCAAATATCTCCCGATCTGTAGGAATCTGAGAAACAAAACTTGTGTCACTTTGTGGGAACGTATATCTCAACTTGCTGTCAGAGTCACGTCAATGTATGTAAAAGGGTTTGGAGGATAGAGACATTTAAATTTTTAGAGATTATTCGAAAGTCAATTTTTAAAAGCAAATATCTCCCGATCTGTAGGCATCTGAGAGACAAACCTTAGGTCACTTTGAGGGAACGCATATTTCAACTTCATGTCAGAGTCTCGTCAATGTATGTCCAAGGGTTTGGAGAATAGAGACATTTTAATTTTTCGAGATTATTCGAAAGTCAATTTTTAAAAGGCAAATATCTCCCGATCTGTAGGAATCTGAGATACAAAACTTATGTCACATTGAGGGAACTTATATGTCAACTTGCTGTCAGAGTCACGTCAATGTATGTAAAAGGGTTTGGAGGATAGAGACATTTAAATTTTTAGAGATTATTCGAAAGTCAATTTTTGAAAAGGCAAATATCTCCCGATCTGTATTAATCTGAGAGACAAAACTGATGTCACTTTGAGGGAACGTATATGTCAACTTCATGTCATAGTCACGTCAATGTATGTGCAAGGGTTTGGACGATAGAGACATTATAATTTTTCGAGATTATTCGAAAGTCAATTTTTAAAAGGCAAATATCTCCCGATCTGCATGCATCTGAGAGACGAACCTTATGTCACATTGAGGGAACGCATATGTCAAATTCATGTCAGAGTCACGTCAATGAATGTCCAAGGGTTTGGAGGATAGAGACATTTTAATTTTTCGAAATTATTCGAAAGTCAATTTTTAAAAGGCAAATATCTCCCGATCTGTAGGAATCTGAGAAACAAAACTTATGTCACTTTGAGGGAACGTATATGTCAACTTGCTGTCAAAGTCACGTCAATGTATGTCCAAGGGTTTGGAGGATAGAGACATTTTAATTTTTAGAGATTATTTGAAAGTCAATTTTTAAAAGGCAAATATCTCCCGATCTGTAGGAATCTGAGAGACAGACCTTATGTCACTTAGAGGGAACGTATACGTCAACTTCATGTCAGAATCTCGTCATTGTATGTCCAATGGTTTGGACGATAGAGACATTTTAATTTTTCGAGATTATTCGAAAGTCAATTTTTATAAGGCAAATATCTCCCGATCTGTAGGAATCTGAGAAACAAAACTTATGTCACTTTGAGGGAACGTATATGTCAACTTGCTGTCAGAGTCACGTTAATGTATGTAAAAGGGTTTGGAGGATAGAGACATTTAAATTTTTAGAGATTATTCGAAAGTCAATTTTTGAAAAGGCAAATATCTCCCGATCTGTATTAATCTGAGAGACAAAACTTATGTCACTTTGAGGGAACGTATATGTCAACTTCATGTCATAGTCACGTCAATGTATGTGCAAGGGTTTGGACGATAGAGACATTTTAATTTTTCGAGATTATTCGAAAGTCAATTTTTAAAAGGTAAATATCTCCCGATCTGCAGGCATCTGAGAGACGAACCTTATGTCACATTGAGGGAACGCATATGTCAACTTCATGTCAGAGTCACGTCAATGTATGTCCAAGGGTTTGGAGGATAGAGACATTTAAATTTTTAGAGATTATTCGAAAGTCAATTTTTGTAAAGGCAAATATCTCCCGATCTGTATTAATCTGAGAGACAAAACTTATGTCACTTTGAGGGAACGCATATGTCAACTTCATGTCAGAGTCACGTCAATGTATGTCCAAGGGTTTGGAGGATAGAGACATTTAAATTTTTAGAGATTATTTGAAAGTGAATTTTTAAAAGGCAAATATCTCCCGATCTGTATTAATCTGAGAGACAAAACTTATGTCACTTAGAGGGAACGTATATGTCAACTTCATGTCAGAATCTCGTCATTGTATGGCCAATGGTTTGGACGATAGAGACATTTTAATTTTTCGAAATTATTTGAAAGTCAATTTTTGAAAAGGCAAATATCTCCCGATCTGTATTAATCTTAGAGACAAAACTTATGCCACTTTGAGGGAACCCATATGTCAACTTCATGTCAGAGTCACGTCAATGTATTGTCAAGGGTTTGGAGAATAGAGACATTTAAATTTTAGAGATTATTCGAAAGTCAATTTTTAAAAGGCAAATATCTCCCGATCTGTAGCAATCTGAGAGACAAAACTTATGTCACTTTGAGGGAACGTATATGTAAACGTCCTGTCAGAGTCACGTCAATGTATGTCGAAGTGTTTGGAGGATAGAGACATTTTAATATTACGAGATTATTCGAAAGTCAATTATTAAAAGGCAAATATCTCCCGATCTGTAGGAATCTGAGAGACAAAACTTATGTCACTTTGAGGGAACGTATATGTCAACTACATGTCAGAATCTCGTCAATGTATGTCCAAGGGTTTGGACGATAGAGACATTTTAATTTTTCGAGATTATTCGAAAGTTAATAATTAAAAGGCAAATATCTCCCGATCAATAGGAATCTGAGAGACAAACCTTATGTCACTTTGAGGGAACGCATATGTCAACTTCATGTCAGAGTCTCGTCAAGGTATGTCCAAGGGTTTGGAGGATAGAGACATTTTAATTTTTCGAGATTATTCGAAAGTCAATTATTAAAAGGCAGATATCTCCCGATCTGTAGGAATCTTTGAGACAAAACTTATGTTACTTTGAGGGAACGTATATGTCAACTTCATGTCATAGTCACGTCAATGTATGTCGAAGGGTTTGGAGGATAGAGACATTTTAATTTTTTGAGATTATTCGCAAGTCAATTTTTAAAAGGCAAATATCTCCCGATCTGTAGGCATCTGAGAGACAAACCTTTGGTCACTTTGAGGGAACGCATATGTCAACTTCATGTCAGAGTCTCGTCAATGTATGTCCAAGGGTTTGGAGGATAGAGACATTTTAATTTTTCGAGATTATTCGATATACAATTTTTAAAAGGCAAATATCTCCCGATCTGTAGGAATCTGAGAAACAAAAACTTATGTCACTTTGAGGGAACGGATATGTCAACTTGCTGTCAGAGTCACGTCAATGTATGTAAAAGGGTTTGGAGGATAGAGACATTTTAATTTTTCGAGATTATTCGAAAGTCAATATTTAAAAGGCAAATATCTCCCGATCTGTAGGCATCTGAGAGACAAACCTTATGTCACTTTTAGGGAACGCACATGTCAACTTCATGTCAGTGTCTCGTCAAGGTATGTCCAAGGGTTCGGCGGATAGAGACATTTTAATTTTTCGAGATTATTCGAAAGTCAATTTTTGAAAAGGCAAATATCTCCCGATCTGTATTAATCTGAGAGACAAAACTTATGTCACTTTGAGGGAACGTATATGTCAACTTCATGTAATAGTCGCGTATATGAATGTCGAAGGGTTTGGAGGATAGAGACATTTAAATTTTTAGAGATTATTCGAAAGTCAATTTTTAAAAGGCAAATATCTCCCGATCTGTAGGCATCTGAGAGACAAGCCTTAGGTAAATTTGAGGGAACGCATATGTCAACTTCATGTCAGAGTCTCGTCAATGTATGTCTAAGGGTTTGGAGGATAGAGACATTTTAATTTTTCGAGATTATTCGAAAGTCAATTTTTAAAAGGCAAATATCTCCCGATCTGTAGGAATCTGAGAAACAAAACTTGTGTCACTTTGAGGGAACGTATATCTCAACTTGCTGTCAGAGTCACGTCAATGTATGTAAAAGGGTTTGGAGGATAGAGACATTTAAATTTTTAGAGATTATTCGAAAGTCAATCTTTAAAAGCAAATATCTCCCGATCTGTAGGCATCTGAGAGACAAACCTTAGGTCACTTTGAGGGAACGCATATGTCAACTTCATGTCAGAGTCTCGTCAATGTATGTCTAAGGGTTTGGAGGATAGAGACATTTAAATTTTTAGAGATTATTCGAAAGTCAATTTTTAAAAGGCAAATATCTCCCGATCTGTAGGAATCTGAGAACCAAACTTATGTCACATTGAGGGAACTTATATGTCAACTTGCTGTCCGAGTCACGTCAATGTATGTAAAAGGGGTTGGAGGATAGAGACATTTAAATTTTTAGAGATTATTCGAAAGTCAATTTTTGAAAAGGCAAATATCTCCCGATCTGTATTAATCTGAGAGACAAAACTGATGTCACTTTGAGGGAACGTATATGTCAACTTCATGTCATAGTCACGTCAATGTATGTGCAAGGGTTTGGACGATAGAGACATTATAATTTTTCGAGATTATTCGACAGTCAATTTTTAAAAGGCAAATATCTCCCGATCTGCAGGCATCTGAGAGACGAACCTTATGTCACATTGAGGGAACGCATATGTCAAATTCATGTCAGAGTCACGTCAATGAATGTCCAAGGGTTTGGGGGATAGAGACATTTTAATTTTTCGAAATTATTCGAAAGTCAATTTTTAAAAGGCAAATATCTCCCGATCTGTAGGAATCTGAGAAACAAAACTTATGTCACTTTGAGGGAACGTATATGTCAACCTGCTGTCAGAGTCACGTCAATGTATGTCCAATGGTTTGGAGGATAGAGACATTTAAAATTTTAGAGATTATTTGAAAGTCAATTTTTATAAGGCAAATATCTCCCGATCTGTAGGAATCTGAGAGACAAAACTTATGTCACTTAGAGGGAACGTATACGTCAACTTCATGTCAGAACCTCGTCATTGTATGTCCAATGGTTTGGACGATAGAGACATTTTAATTTTTCGAGATTATTCGAAAGTCAATTTTTAAAAGGCAAATATCTCCCGATCTGTAGGAATCTGAGAAACAAAACTTATGTCACTTTGAGGGAACGTATATGTCAACTTGCTGTCAGAGTCACGTCAATGTATGTAAAAGGGTTTGGAGGATAGAGACATTTAAATTTTTAGAGATTATTCGAAAGTCAATTTTTGAAAAGGCAAATATCTCCCGATCTGTATTAATCTGAGAGACAAAACTTATGTCACTTTGAGGGAACGTATATGTCAACTTCATGTCATAGTCACGTCAATGTATGTGCAAGGGTTTGGACGATAGAGACATTTTAATTTTTCGAGATTATTCGAAAGTCAATTTTTAAAAGGTAAATATCTCCCGATCTGCAGGCATCTGAGAGACGAACCTTATGTCACATTGAGGGAACGCATATGTCAACTTCATGTCAGAGTCACGTCAATGTATGTCCAAGGGTTTGGAGGATAGAGACATTTAAATTTTTAGAGATTATTCGAAAGTCAATTTTTGAAAAGGCAAATATCTCCCGATCTGTATTAATCTGAGAGACTAAACTTATTTCACTTTGAGGGAACGCATATGTCAACTTCATGTCAGAGTCACGTCAATGTATGTCCAAGGGTTTGGAGGATAGAGACATTTAAAATTTTAGAGATTATTTGAAAGTGAATTTTTAAAAGGCAAATATCTCCCGAACTGTATTAATCTGAGAGACAAAACTTATGTCACTTAGAGGGAACGTATATGTCAACTTCATGTCAGAGTCACGTCAATGTATGTCGAAGGGTTTGGAGGATAGTGACATTTAAATTTTTAGAAATTATTCGAAAGTCAATTGTTTAAAGGCAAATATCTCCCGATCTGTAGGAATCTGAGAGACAAAACGTATGCCACTTAGAGGGAACGTATATGTCAACTTCGTGTCAGAGTCACGTCAATGTATGTAAAAGGGTTTGGAGGATAGAGACATTTAAATTTTTAGAGATTATTCGAAAGTCAATTTTTGAAAAGGCAAATATCTCCCGACCTGTATTAATCTGAGAGACAAAACTTATGTCACTTTGAGGGAACGCATATGTCAACTTCATGTCAGAGTCACGTCAATGTATGTCCAAGGGTTTGGAGGATAGAGACATTTAAAATTTTAGAGATTATTTGAAAGTGAATTTTTAAAAGTCAAATATCTCCCGATCTGTATTAATCTGAGAGACAAAACTTATGTCACTTAGAGGGAACGTATATGTCAACTTCATGTCAGAATCTCGTCATTGTATGGCCAATGGTTTGGACGATAGAGACATTTTAATTTTTCGAGATTATTCGAAAGTCAATTTTTGAAAAGGCAAATATCTCCCGATCTGTATTAATCTGAGAGACAAAACTTATGTCACTTTGAGGGAACCCATATGTCAACTTCATGTCAGAGTCACGTCACTGTATGTCCAAGGGTTTGGAGAATAGAGACATTTAAATTTTAGAGATTATTCGAAAGTCAATTTTTAAAAGGCAAATATCTCCCGATCTGTAGCAATCTGAGAGACAAAACTTATGTCACTTTGAGGGAACGTATATGTAAACGTCCTGTCAGAGTCACGTCAATGTATGTCTAAGTGTTTGGAGGATAGAGACATTTTAATATTACGAGATTATTCGAAAGTTAATAATTAAAAGGCAAATATCTCCCGATCAATAGGAATCTGAGAGTCAAACCTTATGTCACTTTGAGGGAACGCATGTGTCAACTTCATGTCAGAGTCTCGCCAATGTATGTCCAAGGGTTTGGAGGATAGAGACATTTTAATTTTTCGAGATTATTCGAAAGTCAATTATTAAAAGGCAGATATCTCCCGATCTGTAGGAATCTTTGAGACAAAACTTATGTCACTTTGAGGGAACGTATATGTCAACTTCATGTCAGAGTCACGTCAATATATGTCTAAGGGGTTGGAGGATAGAGACATTTAAATTTTTAGAGATTACTCGAAAGTCAATTTATGAAAAGGCAAATATCTCCCGATCTGTATTAACCTGAGAGACGAAACTTATGTTACTTTGAGGGAACGTATATGTCAACTTCATGTCATAGTCACGTCAATGCATGTCGAAGGGTTTGGAGGATAGAGACATTTTAATTTTTCGAGATTATTCGCAAGTCAATTTTTAAAAGGCAAATATCTCCCGATCTGTAGGCATCTGAGAGACAAACCTTAGGTCACTTTGAGGGAACGCATATGTCAACTTCATGTCAGAATCTCGTCAATGTATGTCCAAGGGTTTGGACGATAGAGACATTTTAATTTTTCGAGATTATTCGAAAGTCAATTATTAAAAGGCAAATATCTCCCGATCTGTGGGCATCTGAGATACACATCTTATGTCACTTTGAGGGAACGCATATGTCAACTTCATGTCAGAGTCTCGTCAATGTATGTCCTAGGGTATGGAGGATAGAGACATTTTAATTTTTCGAGATTATTCGAAAATCAATTTTTAAAAGGCAAATATCTCCCGATCTGCAGGAATCTGAGAGACAAAACTTACGTCACTATGAGGGAACGTATATGTCAACTTCATGTCAGAGTCACGTCCATGTATGTCCAAGGGTTTGGAGGATAGAGACATTTAAATTTTTAGAAATTATTCGAAAGTTAATTGTTAAAAGGCAAATATCTCCCGATCTGTAGGAATCTGAGAGACAACACTTGTGTCACTTAGAGGGAACGTATATGTCAACTTCATGTCAGAGTCACGTCAATGTATGTAAAAGGGTTTGGAGGATAGAGACATTTAAATTTTTAGAGATTATTCGAAAGTCAATTTTTGAAAAGGCAAATATCTCCCGATCTGTATTAATCTGAGAGACAAAACTTATGTCACTTTGAGGGAACGTATATGTCAACTTCATGTCATAGTCACGTCAATGTATGTCCAAGGGTTTGGAGGATAGAGACATTTAAAATTTTAGAGATTATTCGAAAGTCAATTTTTAAAAGGTAAATATCTCCCGATCTGCAGGCATCTGAGAGACGAACCTTATGTCACATTGAGGGAACGCATATGTCAACTTCATGTCAGAGTCACGTCAATGTATGTCCAAGGGTTTGGAGGATAGAGACATTTAAATTTTTAGAGATTATTCGAAAGTCAATTTTTGAAAAGGCAAATATCTCCCGATCTGTATTAATCTGAGAGACAAAACTTATGTCACTTTGAGGGAACGCGTATGTCAACTTCATGTCAGAGTCACGTCAATGTATGTCCAAGGGTTTGGAGGATAGAGACATTTAAAATTTTAGAGATTATTTGAAAGTGAATTTTTAAAGGCAAATATCTCCCGATCTATAGGCATCTGAGAGACAAACCTTATGTCACTTTGAGGTAACGCATATGTCAACTTCATGTCAGAGTCTCGTCAAGGTATGTCCAAGGGTTTAGAGGATAGAGACATTTTAATTTTTCGAGAATATTCGAAAGTCAATTTTTAAAAGGCAAATATCTCCCAATCTGTAGGAATCTGAGAACCAAAACTAATGTCACTTTGAGGGAACGTATGTGTCAACTTGCTGTCAGAGTCACGTCAATGTATGTCCAAGTGTTTGGAGGATAGAGACATTTAAATTTTTAGAGATTATTCGAAAGTCAATTTTTGAAAAGGCAAATATCTCCCGATCAATAGGAATCTGAGAGATAAAACTTATGTCACTTTGAGGGAACGTATATGTCAACTTCATGTCAGAATCTCGTCAATGTATGTCCAAGGGTTTGGACGATAAACACATTTTAATTTTTCGAGATTATTCGTAAGTCAATTATTAAAAGGCAAATATCTCCCGATCTGTGGGCATCTGAGAGACAAACCTTATGTCACTTAGAGGGAACGTATATGTCAACTTCATGTCAGAATCTCGTCATTGTATGGCCAATGGTTTGGAGGATAGAGACATTTAAATTTTTCGAGATTATTCGAAAGTCAATTTTTAAAAGGCAAATATCTCCCGATCTGTATTAATCTGAGAGACAAAACTTATGTCACTTAGAGGGAACGTATATGTCAACTTCATGTCAGAATCTCGTCATTGTATGGCCAATGGTTTGGACGATAGAGACATTTTAATTTTTCGAAATTATTTGAAAGTCAATTTTTGAAAAGGCAAATATCTCCCGATCTGTATTAATCTGAGAGACAAAACTTATGTCACTTTGAGGGAACCCATATGTCAACTTCATGTCAGAGTCACGTCAATGTATTGTCAAGGGTTTGGAGAATAGAGATATTTAAATTTTAGAGATTATTCGAAAGTCAATTTTTAAAAGGCAAATATCTCCCGATCTGTAGCAATCTGAGAGACAAAACTTATGTCACTTTGAGGGAACGTATATGTAAACGTCCTGTCAGAGTCACGTCAATGTATGTCGAAGTGTTTGGAGGATAGAGACATTTTAATATTACGAGATTATTCGAAAGTCAATTATTAAAAGGCAAATATCTCCCGATCTGTAGGAATCTGAGAGACAAAACTTATGTCACTTTGAGGGAACGTATATATTAACTACATGTCAGAATCTCGTCAATGTATGTCCAAGGGTTTGGACGATAGAGACATTTTAATTTTTCGAGATTATTCGAAAGTTAATAATTAAAAGGCAAATATCTCCCGATCAATAGGAATCTGAGAGACAAACCTTATGTCACTTTGAGGGAACGCATATGTCAACTTCATGTCAGAGTCTCGTCAATGTATGTCCAAGGGTTTGGAGGATAGAGACATTTTAATTTTTCGAGATTATTCGAAAGTCAATTATTAAAAGGCAGATATCTCCCGATCTGTAGGAATCTTTGAGACAAAACTTATGTTACTTTGAGGGAACGTATATGTCAACTTCATGTCATAGTCACGTCATTGTATGTCGAAGGGTTTGGAGGATAGAGACATTTTAATTTTTTGAGATTATTCGCAAGTCAATTTTTAAAAGGCAAATATCTCCCGATCTGTAGGCATCTGAGAGACAAACCTTTGGTCACTTTGAGGGAACGCATATGTCAACTTCATGTCAGAGTCTCGTCAATGTATGTCCAAGGGTTTGGAGGATAGAGACATTTTAATTTTTCGAGATTATTCGATATACAATTTTTAAAAGGCAAATATCTCCCGATCTGTAGGAATCTGAGAAACAAAAACTTATGTCACTTTGAGGGAACGGATATGTCAACTTGCTGTCAGAGTCACGTCAATGTATGTAAAACGGTTTGGAGGATAGAGACATTTTAATTTTTCGAGATTATTCGAAAGTCAATATTTAAAAGGCAAATATCTCCCGATCTGTAGGCATCTGAGAGACAAACCTTATGTCACTTTGAGGGAACGCACATGTCAACTTCATGTCAGTGTCTCGTCAAGGTATGTCCAAGGGTTCGGCGGATAGAGACATTTTAATTTTTCGAGATTATTCGAAAGTCAATTTTTGAAAAGGCAAATATCTCCCGATCTGTATTAATCTGAGAAACAAAACTTATGTCACTTTGAGGGAACGTATATGTCAACTTCATGTAATAGTCGCGTATATGAATGACGAAGGGTTTGGAGGATAGAGACATTTAAATTTTTAGAGATTATTCGAAAGTCAATTTTTAAAAGGCAAATATCTCCCGATCTGTAGGCATCTGAGAGACAAGCCTTAGGTAAATTTGAGGGAACGCATATGTCAACTTCATGTCAGAGTCTCGTCAATGTATGTCTAAGGGTTTGGAGGATAGAGACATTTTAATTTTTCGAGATTATTCGAAAGTCAATTTTTAAAAGGCAAATATCTCCCGATCTGTAGGAATCTGAGAAACAAAACTTGTGTCACTTTGAGGGAACGTATATCTCAACTTGCTGTCAGAGTCACGTCAATGTATGTAAAAGGGTTTGGAGGATAGAGACATTTAAATTTTTAGAGATTATTCGAAAGTCAATTTTTAAAAGCAAATATCTCCCGATCTGTAGGCATCTGAGAGACAAACCTTAGGTCACTTTGAGGGAACGCATATTTCAACTTCATGTCAGAGTCTCGTCAATGTATGTCCAAGGGTTTGGAGGATAGAGACATTTTAATTTTTCGAGATTATTCGATATACAATTTTTAAAAGGCAAATATCTCCCGATCTGTAGGAATCTGAGAAACAAAAACTTATGTCACTTTGAGGGAACGGATATGTCAACTTGCTGTCAGAGTCACGTCAATGTATGTAAAAGGGTTTGGAGGATAGAGACATTTTAATTTTTCGAGATTATTCGAAAGCCAATATTTAAAAGGCAAATATCTCCCGATCTGTAGGCATCTGAGAGACAAACCTTATGTCACTTTGAGGGAACGCACATGTCAACTTCATGTCAGTGTCTCGTCAAGGTATGTCCAAGGGTTCGGCGGATAGAGACATTTTAATTTTTCGAGATTATTCGAAAGTCAATTTTTGAAAAGGCAAATATCTCCCGATCTGTATTAATCTGAGAGACAAAACTTATGTCACTTTGAGGGAACGTATATGTCAACTTCATGTAATAGTCGCGTATATGAATGTCGAAGGGTTTGGAGGATAGAGACATTTAAATTTTTAGAGATTATTCGAAAGTCAATTTTTAAAAGGCAAATATCTCCCGATCTGTAGGCATCTGAGAGACAAGCCTTAGGAAAATTTGAGGGAACGCATATGTCAACTTCATGTCAGAGTCTCGTCAATGTATGTCTAAGGGTTTGGAGGATAGAGACATTTTAATTTTTCGAGATTATTCGAAAGTCAATTTTTAAAAGGCAAATATCTCCCGATCTGTAGGAATCTGAGAAACAAAACTTGTGTCACTTTGAGGGAACGTATATCTCAACTTGCTGTCAGAGTCACGTCAATGTATGTAAAAGGGTTTGGAGGATAGAGACATTTAAATTTTTAGAGATTATTCGAAAGTCAATTTTTAAAAGCAAATATCTCCCGATCTGTAGGCATCTGAGAGACAAACCTTAGGTCACTTTGAGGGAACGCATATTTCAACTTCATGTCAGAGTCTCGTCAATGTATGTCCAAGGGTTTGGAGAATAGAGACATTTTAATTTTTCGAGATTATTCGAAAGTCAATTTTTAAAAGGCAAATATCTCCCGATCTGTAGGAATCTGAGAACCAAACTTATGTCACATTGAGGGAACTTATATGTCAACTTGCTGTCACAGTCACGTCAATGTATGTAAAAGGGTTTGGAGGATAGAGACATTTAAATTTTTAGAGATTATTCGAAAGTCAATTTTTGAAAAGGCAAATATCTCCCGATCTGTATTAATCTGAGAGACAAAACTGATGTCACTTTGAGGGAACGTATATGTCAACTTCATGTCATAGTCACGTCAATGTATGTGCAAGGGTTTGGACGATAGAGACATTATAATTTTTCGAGATTATTCGAGAGTCAATTTTTAAAAGGCAAATATCTCCCGATCTGCAGGCATCTGTGAGACGAACCTTATGTCACATTGAGGGAACGCATATGTCAAATTCATGTCAGAGTCACGTCAATGAATGTCCAAGGGTTTGGAGGATAGAGACATTTTAATTTTTCGAAATTATTCGAAAGTCAATTTTTAAAAGGCAAATATCTCCCGATCTGTAGGAATCTGAGAAACAAAACTTATGTCACTTTGAGGGAACGTATATGTCAACCTGCTGTCAGAGTCACGTCAATGTATGTCCAATGGTTTGGAGGATAGAGACATTTAAAATTTTAGAGATTATTTGAAAGTCAATTTTTATAAGGCAAATATCTCCCGATCTGTAGGAATCTGAGAGACAAAACTTATGTCACTTAGAGGGAACGTATACGTCAACTTCATGTCAGAACCTCGTCATTGTATGTCCAATGGTTTGGACGATAGAGACATTTTAATTTTTCGAGATTATTCGAAAGTCAATATTTAAAAGGCAAATATCTCCCGATCTGTATTAATCTGAGAGACAAAACTTATGTCACTTTGAGGGAACCCATATGTCAACTTCATGTCAGAGTCACGTCAATGTATTGTCAAGGGTTTGGAGAATAGAGATATTTAAATTTTAGAGATTATTCGAAAGTCAATTTTTAAAAGGCAAATATCTCCCGATCTGTAGCAATCTGAGAGACAAAACTTATGTCACTTTGAGGGAACGTATATCTAAACGTCCTGTCAGAGTCACGTCAATGTATGTCGAAGTGTTTGGAGGATAGAGACATTTTAATATTACGAGATTATTCGAAAGTCAATTATTAAAAGGCAAATATCTCCCGATCTGTAGGAATCTGAGAGACAAAACTTATGTCACTTTGAGGGAACGTATATGTCAACTACATGTCAGAATCTCGTCAATGTATGTCCAAGGGTTTGGACGATAGAGACATTTTAATTTTTCGAGATTATTCGAAAGTTAATAATTAAAAGGCAAATATCTCCCGATCAATAGGAATCTGAGAGACAAACCTTATGTCACTTTGAGGGAACGCATATGTCAACTTCATGTCAGAGTCTCGTCAATGTATGTCCAAGGGTTTGGAGGATAGAGACATTTTAATTTTTCGAGATTATTCGAAAGTCAATTATTAAAAGGCAGATATCTCCCGATCTGTAGGAATCTTTGAGACAAAACTTATGTTACTTTGAGGGAACGTATATGTCAACTTCATGTCACAGTCACGTCATTGTATGTCGAAGGGTTTGGAGGATAGAGACATTTTAATTTTTTGAGATTATTCGCAAGTCAATTTTTAAAAGGCAAATATCTCCCGATCTGTAGGCATCTGAGAGACAAACCTTTGGTCACTTTGAGGGAACGCATATGTCAACTTCATGTCAGAGTCTCGTCAATGTATGTCCAAGGGTTTGGAGGATAGAGACATTTTAATTTTTCGAGATTATTCGATATACAATTTTTAAAAGGCAAATATCTCCCGATCTGTAGGAATCTGAGAAACAAAAACTTATGTCACTTTGAGGGAACGGATATGTCAACTTGCTGTCAGAGTCACGTCAATGTATGTAAAAGGGTTTGGAGGATAGAGACATTTTAATTTTTCGAGATTATTCGAAAGTCAATATTTAAAAGGCAAATATCTCCCGATCTGTAGGCATCTGAGAGACAAACCTTATGTCACTTTGAGGGAACGCACATGTCAACTTCATGTCAGTGTCTCGTCAAGGTATGTCCAAGGGTTCGGCGGATAGAGACATTTTAATTTTTCGAGATTATTCGAAAGTCAATTTTTGAAAAGGCAAATATCTCCCGATCTGTATTAATCTGAGAGACAAAACTTATGTCACTTTGAGGGAACGTATATGTCAACTTCATGTAATAGTCGCGTATATGAATGTCGAAGGGTTTGGAGGATAGAGACATTTAAATTTTTAGAGATTATTCGAAAGTCAATTTTTAAAAGGCAAATATCTCCCGATCTGTAGGCATCTGAGAGACAAGCCTTAGGTAAATTTGAGGGAACGCATATGTCAACTTCATGTCAGAGTCTCGTCAATGTATGTCTAAGGGTTTGGAGGATAGAGACATTTTAATTTTTCGAGATTATTCGAAAGTCAATTTTTAAAAGGCAAATATCTCCCGATCTGTAGGAATCTGAGAAACAAAACTTGTGTCACTTTGAGGGAACGTATATCTCAACTTGCTGTCAGAGTCACGTCAATGTATGTAAAAGGGTTTGGAGGATAGAGACATTTAAATTTTTAGAGATTATTCGAAAGTCAATTTTTAAAAGCAAATATCTCCCGATCTGTAGGCATCTGAGAGACAAACCTTAGGTCACTTTGAGGGAACGCATATTTCAACTTCATGTCAGAGTCTCGTCAATGTATGTCCAAGGGTTTGGAGAATAGAGACATTTTAATTTTTCGAGATTATTCGAAAGTCAATTTTTAAAAGGCAAATATCTCCCGATCTGTTGGAATCTGAGAACCAAACTTATGTCACATTGAGGGAACTTATATGTCAACTTGCTGTCAGAGTCACGTCAATGTATGTAAAAGGGTTTGGAGGATAGAGACATTTAAATTTTTAGAGATTATTCGAAAGTCAATTTTTGAAAAGGCAAATATCTCCCGATCTGTATTAATCTGAGAGACAAAACTGATGTCACTTTGAGGGAACGTATATGTCAACTTCATGTCATAGTCACGTCAATGTATGTGCAAGGGTTTGGACGATAGAGACATTATAATTTTTCGAGATTATTCGACAGTCAATTTTTAAAAGGCAAATATCTCCCGATCTGCAGGCATCTGAGAGACGAACCTTATGTCACATTGAGGGAACGCATATGTCAAATTCATGTCAGAGTCACGTCAATGAATGTCCAAGGGTTTGGAGGATAGAGACATTTTAATTTTTCGAAATTATTCGAAAGTCAATTTTTAAAAGGCAAATATCTCCCGATCTGTAGGAATCTGAGAAACAAAACTTATGTCACTTTGAGGGAACGTATATGTCAACCTGCTGTCAGAGTCACGTCAATGTATGTCCAATGGTTTGGAGGATAGAGACATTTAAAATTTTAGAGATTATTTGAAAGTCAATTTTTATAAGGCAAATATCTCCCGATCTGTAGGAATCTGAGAGACAAAACTTATGTCACTTAGAGGGAACGTATACGTCAACTTCATGTCAGAACCTCGTCATTGTATGTCCAATGGTTTGGACGATAGAGACATTTTAATTTTTCGAGATTATTCGAAAGTCAATTTTTAAAAGGCAAATATCTCCCGATCTGTAGGAATCTGAGAAACAAAACTTATGTCACTTTGAGGGAACGTATATGTCAACTTGCTGTCAGAGTCACGTCAATGTATGTAAAAGGGTTTGGAGGATAGAGACATTTAAATTTTTAGAGATTATTCGAAAGTCAATTTTTGAAAAGGCAAATATCTCCCGATCTGTATTAATCTGAGAGACAAAACTTATGTCACTTTGAGGGAACGTATATGTCAACTTCATGTCATAGTCACGTCAATGTATGTCCAAGGGTTTGGACGATAGAGACATTTTAATTTTTCGAGATTATTCGAAAGTCAATTTTTAAAAGGTAAATATCTCCCGATCTGCAGGCATCTGAGAGACGAACCTTATGTCACATTGAGGGAACGCATATGTCAACTTCATGTCAGAGTCACGTCAATGTATGTCCAAGGGTTTGGAGGATAGAGACATTTAAATTTTTAGAGATTATTCGAAAGTCAATTTTTGAAAAGGCAAATATCTCCCGATCTGTATTAATCTGAGAGACTAAACTTATTTCACTTTGAGGGAACGCATATGTCAACTTCATGTCAGAGTCACGTCAATGTATGTCCAAGGGTTTGGAGGATAGAGACATTTAAAATTTTAGAGATTATTTGAAAGTGAATTTTTTAAAAGGCAAATATCTCCCGATCTGTATTAATCTGAGAGACAAAACTTATGTCACTTAGAGGGAACGTATATGTCAACTTCATGTCAGAGTCACGTCAATGTATGTCGAAGGGTTTGGAGGATAGTGACATTTAAATTCTTAGAAATTATTCGAAAGTCAATTGTTTAAAGGCAAATATCTCCCGATCTGTAGGAATCTGAGAGACAAAACGTATGTCACTTTGAGGGAACGTATATGTTAACTTCATGTCAGAGTCACGTCAATGTATGTAAAAGGGTTTGGAGGATAGAGACATTTAAATTTTTAGAGATTATTCGAAAGTCAATTTTTGAAAAGGCAAATATCTCCCGATCTGTATTAATCTGAGAGACAAAACTTATGTCACTTTGAGGGAACGCATATGTCAACTTCATGTCAGAGTCACGTCAATGTATGTCCAAGGGTTTGGAGGATAGAGACATTTAAAATTTTAGAGATTATTTGAAAGTGAATTTTTAAAAGTCAAATATCTCCCGATCTGTATTAATCTGAGAGACAAAACTTATGTCACTTAGAGGGAACGTATATGTCAACTTCATGTCAGAATCTCGTCATTGTATGGCCAATGGTTTGGACGATAGAGACATTTTAATTTTTCGAGATTATTCGAAAGTCAATTTTTGAAAAGGCAAATATCTCCCGATCTGTATTAATCTGAGAGACAAAACTTATGTCACTTTGAGGGAACCCATATGTCAACTTCATGTCAGAGTCACGTCACTGTATGTCCAAGGGTTTGGAGAATAGAGACATTTAAATTTTAGAGATTATTCGAAAGTCAATTTTTAAAAGGCAAATATCTCCCGATCTGTAGCAATCTGAGAGACAAAACTTATGTCACTTTGAGGGAACGTATATGTAAACGTCCTGTCAGAGTCACTTCAATGTATGTCGAAGTGTTTGGAGGATAGAGACATTTTAATATTACGAGATTATTCGAAAGTTAATAATTAAAAGGCAAATATCTCCCGATCAATAGGAATCTGAGAGACAAACCTTATGTCACTTTGAGGGAACGCATATGTCAACTTCATGTCAGAGTCTCGCCAATGTATGTCCAAGGGTTTGGAGGATAGAGACATTTTAATTTTTCGAGATTATTCGAAAGTCAATTATTAAAAGGCAGATATCTCCCGATCTGTAGGAATCTTTGAGACAAAACTTATGTCACTTTGAGGGAACGTATATGTCAACTTCATGTCAGAGTCACGTCAATATATGTCTAAGGGGTTGGAGGATAGAGACATTTAAATTTTTAGAGATTACTCGAAAGTCAATTTATGAAAAGGCAAATATCTCCCGATCTGCATTAACCTGAGAGACGAAACTTATGTTACTTTGAGGGAACGTATATGTCAACTTCATGTCATAGTCACGTCAATGCATGTCGAAGGGTTTGGAGGATAGAGACATTTTAATTTTTCGAGATTATTCGCAAGTCAATTTTTAAGAGGCAAATATCTCCCGATCTGTAGGCATCTGAGAGACAAACCTTAGGTCACTTTGAGGGAACGCATATGTCAACTTCATGTCAGAATCTCGTCAATGTATGTCCAAGGGTTTGGACGATAGAGACATTTCAATTTTTCGAGATTATTCGAAAGTCAATTATTAAAAGGCAAATATCTCCCGATCTGTGGGCATCTGAGATACACATCTTATGTCACTTTGAGGGAACGCATATGTCAACTTCATGTCAGAGTCTCGTCAATGTATGTCCTAGGGTATGGAGGATAGAGACATTTTAATTTTTCGAGATTATTCGAAAATCAATTTTGAAAAGGCAAATATCTCCCGATCTGCAGGAATCTGAGAGACAAAACTTACGTCACTTTGAGGGAACGTATATGTCAACTTCATGTCAGAGTCACGTCCATGTATGTCCAAGGGTTTGGAGGATAGAGACATTTAAATTTTTAGAAATTATTCGAAAGTCAATTGTTAAAAGGCAAATATCTCCCGATCTGTAGGAATCTGAGAGACAACACTTATGTCACTTAGAGGGAACGTATATGTCAACTTCATGTCAGAGTCACGTCAATGTATGTAAAAGGGTTTGGAGGATAGAGACATTTAAATTTTTAGAGATTATTCGAAAGTCAATTTTTGAAAAGGCAAATATCTCCCGATCTGTATCAATCTGAGAGACAAAACTTATGTCACTTTGAGGGAACGTATATGTCAACTTCATGTCATAGTCACATCAATGTATGTCCAAGGGTTTGGACGATAGAGACATTTTAATTTTTCGAGATTATTCGAAAGTCAATTTTTAAAAGGTAAATATCTCCCGATCTGCAGGCATCTGAGAGACGAACCTTATGTCACATTGAGGGAACGCATATGTCAACTTCATGTCAGAGTCACGTCAATGTATGTCCAAGGGTTTGGAGGATAGAGAAATTTAAATTTTTAGAGATTATTCGAAAGTCAATTTTTGAAAAGGCAAATATCTCCCGATCTGTATTAATCTGAGAGACAAAACTTATGTCACTTTGAGGGAACGCGTATGTCAACTTCATGTCAGAGTCACGTCAATGTATGTCCAAGGGTTTGGAGGATAGAGACATTTAAAATTTTAGAGATTATTTGAAAATGAATTTTTAAAAGGCAAATATCTCCCGATCTGTATTAATCTGAGAGACAAAACTTATGTCACTTAGAGGGAACGTATATGTCAACTTCATGTCAGAGTCACGTCAATGTATGTAGAAGGGTTTGGAGGATAGTGACATTTAAATTTTTAGAAATTATTCGAAAGTCAATTGTTTAAAGGCAAATATCTCCCGATCTGTAGGAATCTGAGAGACAAAACGTATGTCACTTAGAGGGAACGCATATGTCAACTTCATGTCAGAGTCACGTCAATGTATGTCCAAGGGTTTGGAGGATAGAGACATTTAAAATTTTAGAGATTATTTGAAAGTGAATTTTTTAAAGTCAAATATCTCCCGATCTGTATTAATCTGAGAGACAAAACTTATGTCACTTAGAGGGAACGTATATGTCAACTTCATGTCAGAGTCACGTCAATGTATGTAGAAGGGTTTGGAGGATAGAGACATTTAAATATTTAGAGATTATTCGAAAGTCAATTTTTGAAAAGGCAAATATCTCCCGATCTGTATTAATCTGAGAGACAAAACTTATGTCACTTTGAGGGAACGCATATGTCAACTTCATGTCAGAGTCACGTCAATGTATGTCCAAGGGTTTGGAGGATAGAGACATTTAAAATTTTAGAGATTATTTGAAAGTGAATTTTTTAAAGTCAAATATCTCCCGATCTGTATTAATCTGAGAGACAAAACTTATTTCACTTAGAGGGAACGTATATGTCAACTTCATGTCAGAATCTCGTCATTGTATGGCCAATGGTTTGGACGATAGAGACATTTTAATTTTTCGAGATTATTCGAAAGTCAATTTTTGAAAAGGCAAATATCTCCCGATCTGTATTAATCTGAGAGACAAAACTTATGTCACTTTGAGGGAACCCATATGTCAACTTCATGTCAGAGTCACGTCACTGTATGTCCAAGGGTTTGGAGAATAGAGACATTTAAATTTTAGAGATTATTCGAAAGTCAATTTTTAAAAGGCAAATATCTCCCGATCTGTAGCAATCTGAGAGACAAAACTTATGTCACTTTGAGGGAACGTATATGTAAACGTCCTGTCAGAGTCACGTCAATGTATGTCGAAGTGTTTGGAGGATAGAGACATTTTAATATTACGAGATTATTCGAAAGTTAATAATTAAAAGGCAAATATCTCCCGATCAATAGGAATCTGAGAGACAAACCTTATGTCACTTTGAGGGAACGCATATGTCAACTTCATGTCAGAGTCTCGCCAATGTATGTCCAAGGGTTTGGAGGATAGAGACATTTTAATTTTTCGAGATTATTCGAAAGTCAATTATTAAAAGGCAGATATCTCCCGATCTGTAGGAATCTTTGAGACAAAACTTATGTCACTTTGAGGGAACGTATATGTCAACTTCATGTCAGAGTCACGTCAATATATGTCTAAGGGGTTGGAGGATAGAGACATTTAAATTTTTAGAGATTACTCGAAAGTCAATTTATGAAAAGGCAAATATCTCCCGATCTGTATTAACCTGAGAGACGAAACTTATGTTACTTTGAGGGAACGTATATGTCAACTTCATGTCATAGTCACGTCAATGCATGTCGAAGGGTTTGGAGGATAGAGACATTTTAATTTTTCGAGATTATTCGCAAGTCAATTTTTAAAAGGCAAGTATCTCCCGATCTGTAGGCATCTGAGAGACAAACCTTAGGTCACTTTGAGGGAACGCATATGTCAACTTCATGTCAGAATCTCGTCAATGTATGTCCAAGGGTTTGGACGATAGAGACATTTTAATTTTTCGAGATTATTCGAAAATCAATTATTAAAAGGCAAATATCTCCCGATCTGTGGGCATCTGAGATACACATCTTATGTCACTTTGAGGGAACGCATATGTCAACTTCATGTCAGAGTCTCGTCAATGTATGTCCTAGGGTATGGAGGATAGAGACATTTTAATTTTTCGAGATTATTCGAAAATCAATTTTTAAAAGGCAAATATCTCCCGATCTGCAGGAATCTGAGAGACAAAACTTACGTCACTTTGAGGGAACGTATATGTCAACTTCATGTCAGAGTCACGTCCATGTATGTCCAAGGGTTTGGAGGATAGAGACATTTAAATTTTTAGAAATTATTCGAAAGTCAATTGTTAAAAGGCAAATATCTCCCGATCTGTAGGAATCTGAGAGACAACACTTATGTCACTTAGAGGGAACGTATATGTCAACTTCATGTCAGAGTCACGTCAATGTATGTAAAAGGGTTTGGAGGATAGAGACATTTAAATTTTTAGAGATTATTCGAAAGTCAATTTTTGAAAAGGCAAATATCTCCCGATCTGTATTAATCTGAGAGACAAACCTTATGTCACTTTGAGGGAACGTATATGTCAACTTCATGTCATAGTCACGTCAATGTATGTACAAGGGTTTGGACGATAGAGACATTTTAATTTTTCGAGATTATTCGAAAGTCAATATTTAAAAGGTAAATATCTCGAAATCTGCAGGCATCTGAGAGACGAACCTTATGTCACATTGAGGGAACGCATATGTCAACTTCATGTCAGAGTCACGTCAATGTATGTCCAAGGGTTTGGAGGATAGAGACATTTAAATTTTTAGAGATTATTCGAAAGTCAATTTTTGAAAAGGCAAATATCTCCCGATCTGTATTAATCTGAGAGACAAAACTTATGTCACTTTGAGGGAACGCGTATGTCAACTTCATGTCAGAGTCACGTCAATGTATGTCCAAGGGTTTGGAGGATAGAGACATTTAAAATTTTAGAGATTATTTGAAAGTGAATTTTTAAAAGGCAAATATCTCCCGATCTATAGGCATCTGAGAGACAAACCTTATGTCACTTTGAGGTAACGCATATGTCAACTTCATGTCAGAGTCTCGTCAAGGTATGTCCAAGGGTTTAGAGGATAGAGACATTTTAATTTTTCGAGAATATTCGAAAGTCAATTTTTAAAAGGCAAATATCTCCCAATCTGTAGGAATCTGAGAACCAAAACTAATGTCACTTTGAGGGAACGTATATGTCAACTTGCTGTCAGAGTCACGTCAATGTATGTCCAAGTGTTTGGAGGATAGAGACATTTAAATTTTTAGAGATTATTCGAAAGTCAATTTTTGAAAAGGCAAATATCTCCCGATCAATAGGAATCTGAGAGATAAAACTTATGTCACTTTGAGGGAACCTATATGTCAACTTCATGTCAGAATCTCGTCAATGTATGTCCAAGGGTTTGGACGATAAACACATTTTAATCTTTCGAGATTATTCGTAAGTCAATTATTAAAAGGCAAATATCTCCCGATCTGTGGGCATCTGAGAGACAAACCTTATGTCACTTTGAGGGAACGCATATGTCAACTTCATGTCAGAGTCTCGTCAATGTATGTCCAAGGGTTTGGAGGATAGAGACATTTTAATTTTTCGAGATTATTCGAAAGTCAATTTTTAAAAGGCAAATATCTCCCGATCTGTAGGAATCTGAGAGACAAAACTTATGTCACTTTGAGGGAACGTATATGTCAACTTGCTGTCAGAGTCACGTCAATGTATGTCCAAGGGTTTGGAGGATAGAGACATTTTAATTTTTCTAGATTATTCGAAAGTCAATTTTTGAAAAGGCAAATATCTCCCGATCTGTATTAATCTGAGAGACAAAACTTATGTCACTTTTAGGGAACGTATATGTCAACTTCATGCCATAGTCACGTCAAAGTATGTCGAAGGGTTTGGAGGATAGAGAAATTTAAATTTTTGGAGATTATTCGAAAGTCAATTTTTAAAAGGCAAATATCTCCCGATCTGTAGGCATCTGAGAGACAAACCTTAGGTCACTTTGAGGGAACGCATATGTCAACTTCATGTCAGAGTCTCGTCATTGTATGTCTAAGGGTTTGGAGGATAGAGACATTTTAATTTTTCGAGATTACTCGAAAGTCAATTTTTAAAAGGGAAATATCTCCCGATCTGTAGGAATCTGAGAAACAAAACTTATGTCACTTTGAGGGAACGTATATGTCAACTTGCTGTCAGAGTCACGTCAATGTATGTCCAAGGGTTTGGAGGATAGAGACATTTTAATTTTTCCAGATTATTCGAAAGTCAATTTTTGAAAAGGCAAATATCTCCCGATCTGTATTAATCTGAGAGACAAAACTTATGTCACTTTGAGGGAACGTATATGTCAACTTCATGTCAGAATCTCGTCAATGTATGTCCAAGGGTTTGGACGATAGACACATTTTAATTTTTCGAGATTATTCGAAAATCAATTATTAAAAGGCAAATATCTCCCGATCTGTGGGCATCTGAGAGACAAACGTTATGTCTCTTTGAGGGAACGCATATGTCAACCTCATGTCAGAGTCTCGTCAATGTATGTCCAAGGGTTTGGAGGATAGAGACATTTAAATTCTTCGAGATTATTCGAAAGTCAATTTTTAAAAGGCAAATATCTTCCGATCTGTAGGAATCTGAGAGACAAAACTTATGTCACTTTGAGGGAACGTATATGTCAACTTCGTGTCATAGTCACGTCAATGTATGTCGAAGGGTTTGGAGGATAGAGACATTTAAATTTTTGGAGATTATTCGAAAGTCAATTTTTAAAAGGCAAATATCTCCCGATCTGTAGGCATCTGAGAGACAAACCTTATATCACTTTGAGGGAACGCATATGTCAACTTCATGTCAGAGTCTTGTCAATGTATGTCCAAGGGTTTGGAAGGATAGAGACATTTAAATTTTTCGAGATTATTCGAAAGTCAATTTTTAAAAGGCAAATATCTCCCGATCTGTAGGAATCTGAGAAACAAAACTTATGTCACTTTGAGGGAACGTATATGTCAACTTGCTGTCTGAGTCACGTTAATGTATGTCAAAGGGTTTGGAGGATATTGATATTTAAATTTTTGGAGATTATTCGAAAGTCAATTTCTGAAAAGGCAAATATCTCCCGATCAATAGGAATCTAAGAGACAAAAGTTATGTCACTTTGAGGGAACGTATATGTCAACTTCATGTCATAATCTCGTCAATGTATGTCCAAGGGTTTGGACGATAGAGACATATTATTATTCGAGATTATTCGAAAGTCAATTTTTAAAAGGCAAATATCTCCCGATCTGTAGGAATCTGAGAGACAAAACTTATGTCACTTTGAGGGAACGTATATGTCAACTTGCTGTCAGAGTCACGTCAATGTATGTCCAAGGGTTTGGAGGATAGAGACATTTTAATTTTTCTAGATTATTCGAAAGTCAATTTTTGAAAAGGCAAATATCTCCCGATCTGTATTAATCTGAGAGACAAAACTAATGTCACTTTTAGGGAACGTATATGTCAACGTCATGCCATAGTCACGTCAAAGTATGTCGAAGGGTTTGGAGGATAGAGAAATTTAAATTTTTGGAGATTATTCGAAAGTCAATTTTTAAAAGGCAAATATCTCCCGATCTGTAGGCATCTGAGAGACAAACCTTAGGTCACTTTGAGGGAACGCATATGTCAACTTCATGTCAGAGTCTCGTCATTGTATGTCTAAGGGTTTGGAGGATAGAGACATTTAAATTTTTCGAGATTATTCGAAAGTCAATTTTTAAAAGGCAAATATCTCCCGATCTGTAGGAATCTGAGAAACAAAACTTATGTCACTTTGAGGGAACGTATATGTCAACTTGCTGTCTGAGTCACGTTAATGTATGTCCAAGGGTTTGGAGGATATTGATATTTAAATTTTTGGAGATTATTCGAAAGTCAATTTCTGAAAAGGCAAATATCTCCCGATCAATAGGAATCTAAGAGACAAAAGTTATGTCACTTTGAGGGAACGTATATGTCAACTTCATGTCATAATCTCGTCAATGTATTTCCAAGGGTTTGGACGATAGAGACATATTATTATTCGAGATTATTCGAAAGTCAGTTTTCAGATTCAAATATCTCCCGATCTGTAGGCATCTGAGAGACAAACCTTATGTCACTTTGAGGTAACGCATATGTCAACTTCATGTCAGAGTCTCGTCAAGGTATGTCCAAGGGTTTGGAGGATAGAGACATTTTAATATTTCGAGAATATTCGAAAGTCAATTTTTAAAAGGCAAATATCTCCCGATCTGTAGGAATCTGAGAAACAAAAATAATGTCACTTTGAGGGAACGTATATGTCAACTTGCTGTCAGAGTCACGTCAATGTATGTCCAAGGGTTTGGAGGATAGAGAAATTTAAATTTTAGAGATTATTCGAAAGTCAATTTTTGAAAAGGCAAATATCTCCCGATCAATAGGAACCTGAGAGACTGAACTTATGCCACTTTGAGGGAACGTACATGTCAACTTCATGTCAGAATCTAGTCAATGTATGTCCAAGGGTTTGGACGATAGACACATTTTAATTTTTCGAGATTATTCGTAAGTCAATTATTAAAAGGCAAATATCTCCCGATCTGTGGGCATCTGAGAGACAAACCTTATGACCCTCTGAGGGAACGCATATGTCAACTTAGTGTCAGAGTCTCGTCAATGTATGTCCAAGGGTTTGGAGGATAGAGACATTTTAATTTTTCGAGATTATTCTAAAGTCAATTATTAAAAGGCAAATATCTCCCGATCTGTATTAATCTGAGAGACAAAACTTATGTCACTTAGAGGGAACGTATATGTCAACTTCATGTCAGAGTCTAGTCAATGTATGTCCAAGGGTTTGGAGGATAGAGACATTTTAATTTTTCGAGATTATTCGAAAGTCAATTTTGAAAAGGCAAATATCTCCCGATCTGCAGGAATCTGAGAGACAAAACTTATGTCACTTTGAGAGAACGTACATGTCAACTTCATGTCATAGTCACTTCAATGTATGTTGAAGGGTTTGGAGGATAGAGACATTTAAATTTTTAGAAATTATTCGAAAGTCAATTATTAAAAGGCAAATATCTCCCGATCTGTAGGAATCTGAGAGACAAAACTTATGTCACTTTGAGGGACCGTATATATCAACTTCCTGTCAGAGTCAGGTCAATGTATGTCCAAGGGTTTGGAGGATAGAGACATTTAAATTTTTCGAGATTATTCGAAAGTCAATTTTTAAAAGGCAAATATCTCCCGATCTGTAGGAATCTGAGAAACAAAACTAATGTCACTTTGAGGGAACGTATATGTCAACTTGCTGTCAGAGTCACGTCAATGTATGTCCAAGGGTTTGGAGGATAGACACATTTTAATTTTTCCAGATTATTCGAAAGTCAATTTTTGAAAAGACAAATATCTCCCGATCTGTATTAATCTGAGAGACAAAACTTATGTCACTTTGAGGGAACGTATATGTCAACTTCATGTCAGAATCTCGTCAATGTATGTCCAACGGTTTGGATGATAGACACATTTTAATTTTTCGAGATTATTCGAAAGTCAATTATTAAAAGGGAAATATCTCCCGATCTCTTGGCATCTGAGAGACAAACGTTATGTCACTTTGAGGGAAAGCATATGTCAACTTCATGTCAGAGTCTCGGCAATGTATGTCCAAGGGTTTGGAGGATAGAGACATTTTAATTTTTCGAGATTATTCGAAAGGCAATTTTTAAAAGGCAAATATCTTCCGATCTGTCTCAATCTGAGAGACAAATCTTATGTCACTTTGAGGGAACGTATATGTCAACTACATGTCATAGTCACGACAATGTATGTCGAAGGGTTTGGAGGATAGAGACATTTAAATTTTTGGAGATTATTCGAAAGTCAATTTTTAAAAGGGAAATATCTCCCGATCTGTAGGAATCTGAGAAACAAAACTTATGTCACTTTGAGGGAACGTATATGTCAACTTGCTGTCAGAGTCACGTCAATGTATGTCCAAGGGTTTGGAGGATAGAGACATTTTAATTTTTCCAGATTATTCGAAAGTCAATTTTTGAAAAGGCAAATATCTCCCGATCTGTATTAATCTGAGAGACAAAACTTATGTCACTTTGAGGGAACGTATATGTCAACTTCATGTCAGAATCTCGTTAATGTATGTCCAAGGGTTTGGACGATAGACACATTTTCATTTTTCGAGATTATTCGAAAGTCAATTATTAAAAGGCAAATATCTCCCGATCTGTGGGCATCTGAGAGACAAACGTTATGTCTCTTTGAGGGAACGCATATGTCAAACTCATGTCAGAGTCTCGTCAATGTATGTCCAAGGGTTTGGAGGATAGAGACATTTAAATTTTTCGAGATTATTCGAAAGTCAATTTTGACAAGGCAAATATCTTCCGATCTATAGAAATCTGAGAGACAAAACTTATGTCACTTTGAGGGAACGTATATGTCAACTTCGTGTCATAGTCACGTCAATGTATGTAGAAGGGTTTGGAGGATAGAGACATTTAAATTTTTGGAGATTATTCGAAAGTCAATTTTTAAAAGGCAAATATCTCCCGATCTGTAGGCATCTGAGAGACAAACCTTATATCACTTTGAGGGAACGCATATGTCAACTTCATGTCAGAGTCTTGTCGATGTATGTCCAAGGGTTTGGAGGATAGAGACATTTAAATTTTTCGAGATTATTCGAAAGTCAATTTTTAAAAGGCAAATATCTCCCGATCTGTAGGAATCTGAGAAACAAAACTTATGTAACTTTGAGGGAACGTATATGTCAACTTGCTGTCTGAGTCACGTTAATGTATGTCCAAGGGTTTGGAGGATATTGATATTTAAATTTTTGGAGATTATTCGAAAGTCAATTTCTGAAAAGGCAAATATCTCCCGATCAATAGGAATCTAAGAGACAAAAGTTATGTCACTTTGAGGGAACGTATATGTCAACTTCATGTCATAATCTCGTCAATGTATGTCCAAGGGTTTGGACGATAGAGACATATTATTATTCGAGATTATTCGAAAGTCAGTTTTCAAAGGCAAATATCTCCCGATCTGTAGGCATCTGAGAGACAAACCTTATGTCACTTTGAGGTAACGCATATGTCAACTTCATGTCAGAGTCTCGTCAAGGTATGTCCAAGGGTTTGGAGGATAGAGACATTTTAATATTTCGAGAATATTCGAAAGTCAATTTTTAAAAGGTAAATATCTCCCGATCTGTAGGAATCTGAGAAACAAAAATAATGTCACTTTGAGGGAACGTATATGTCAACTTGCTGTCAGAGTCACGTCAATGTATGTCCAAGGGTTTGGAGGATAGAGAAATTTAAATTTTTAGAGATTATTCGAAAGACAATTTTTGAAAAGGCAAATATCTCCCGATCAATAGGAACCTGAGAGACTGAACTTATGCCACTTTGAGGGAACGTACATGTCAACTTCATGTCAGAATCTAGTCAATGTATGTCCAAGGGTTTGGACGATAGACACATTTTAATTTTTCGACATTATTCGTAAGTCAATTATTAAAAGGCAAATATCTCCCGATCTGTGGGCATCTGAGAGACAAACCTTATGTCCCTTTGAGGGAACGCATATGTCAACTTCGTGTCAGAGTCTCGTCAATGTATGTCCAAGGGTTTGGAGGATAGAGACATTTTAATTTTTCGAGATTATTCGAAAGTCAATTATTAAAAGGCAAATATCTCCCGATCTGCAGGAATCTGAGAGACAAAACTTATGTCACTTAGAGGGAACGTATATGTCAACTTCATGTCAGAGTCTAGTCAATGTATGTCCAAGGGTTTGGAGGATAGAGACATTTTAATTTTTCGAGATTATTCGAAAGTCAATTTTGAAAAGGCAAATATCTCCCGATCTGCAGGAATCTGAGAGACAAAACTTATGTCACTTTGAGGGAACGTATATGTCAACTTCATGTCATAGTCACTTCAATGTATGTCGAAGGGTTTGGAGGATAGAGACATTTAAATTTTTAGAAATTATTCGAAAGTCAATTATTAAAAGGCAAATATCTCCCGATCTGTAGGAATCTGAGAGACAAAACTTATGTCACTTTGAGGGAACGTATATGTCAACTTCCTGTCAGAGTCAGGTCAATGTATGTCCAAGGGTTTGGAGGATAGAGACATTTAAATTTTTCGAGATTATTCGAAAATCAATTTTTAAAAGGCAAATATCTCCCGATCTGTAGGAATCTGAGAAACAAAACTAATGTCACTTTGAGGGAACGTATATGTCAACTTGCTGTCAGAGTCACGTCAATGTATGTCAAAGGGTTTGGAGGATAGACACATTTTAATTTTTCCAGATTATTCGAAAGTCAATTCTTGAAAAGACAAATATCTCCCGATCTGTATTAATCTGAGAGACAAAACTTATGCCACTTTGAGGGAACGTATATGTCAACTTCATGTCAGAATCTCGTCAATGTATGTCAAAGGGTTTGGATGATAGACACATTTTAATTTTTCGAAATTATTCGAAAGTCAATTATTAAAAGGCAAATATCTCCCGATCTGTTGGCATCTGAGAGACAAACGTTATGTCACTTTGAGGGAAAGCATATGTCAACTTCATGTCAGAGTCTCGGCAATGTATGTCCAAGGGTTTGGAGGATAGAGACATTTTAATTTTTCGAGATTATTCGAAAGTCAATTTTTAAAAGGCAAATATCTTCCGATCTGTCTCAATCTGAGAGACAAATCTTATGTCACTTTGAGGGAACGTATATGTCAACTTCATGTCATAGTCACGACAATGTATGTCGAAGGGTTTGGAGGATAGAGACATTTAAATTTTTGGAGATTATTCGAAAGTCAATTTTTAAAAGGCAAATATCTTCCGATCTGTCTCAATCTGAGAGACAAATCTTATGTCACTTTGAGG
Source organism: Zootermopsis nevadensis (assembly GCF_977971745.1). NCBI lineage: Eukaryota > Metazoa > Arthropoda > Insecta > Blattodea > Termopsidae > Zootermopsis > Zootermopsis nevadensis. Next base: position 20,271,348 of record NW_028259139.1, on the reverse strand, counting down.
GAACGTATATGTCAACTTCATGTCATAGTCACGTCAATGTATGTCCAAGGGTTTGGATGATAGACACATTTTAATTTTTCGAAATTATTCGAAAGTCAATTATTAAAAGGCAAATATCTCCCGATCTGTAGGCATCTGAGAGACAAACCTTAGGTCACTTTGAGGGAACGCATATGTCAAATTCATGTCAGAGTCTCGTCAATGTATGTCCAAGGGTTTGGAGGATAGAGACATTTGAATTTTTCGAGATTATTCGAAAGTCAATTTTTAAAAGTCAAATATCTCCCGATCTGTAGGAATCTGAGAAACAAAACTTATGTCACTTTGAGGGAACGTATATGTCAACTTGCTGTCAGAGTCACGTCAATGTATGTCCAAGGGTTTGGATGATAGAGACATTTAAATTTTTAGAGATTATTCGAAAGTCAATTTTTGAAAAGGCAAATATCTCCCGATCAATAGGAATCAGAGAGACAAAACTTATGTCACTTTGAGGGAACATATATGTGAACTTCATGTCAGAATCTCGTCAATGTATGTCCAAGGGGTTGGACGATAGAGACATTTAAATTTTTCGAGATTATTCGAAAGTCAATTATTAAAAGGCAAATATCTCCCGATCTGTAGGCATCTGAAAGACAAACCTTATGTCACTTTGAGGGAACGCATATGTCAACTTCATGTCTGAGTCTCGTCAAGGTATGTCCAAGGGTTTGGAGGATAGAGACATTTTAATTTTTCGAGATTATTCGAAAGTCAATTTTTGAAAAGGCAAATATCTCCCGATCTGTATTAATCTGAGAGACAAAACTTATGTCACTTTGAGGGAACGTATATGTCAACTTCATGTCATAGTTACGTCAATGTATGTCAAAGGGTTTGGAGGATAGAGACATTTAAATTTTTAGAGATTATTCGAAAGTCAATTATTAAAAGGCAAATATCTCCCGATCTGTAGGCATCTGAGAGACAAACCTTATATCACTTTGAGGGAACGCATATGTCAACTTCATATCAGAGTCTCGTCAATGTATGTCAAAGGGTTTGGAGGATAGAGACATTTTAATTTTTCGAAATTATTCGAAAGTCAATTTTTAAAAGGCAAATATCTCCCGATCTGTAGGCATCTGAGAGACAAACCTTATGTCACTTTGAGGTAACGCATATGTCAACTTCATGTCAGAGTCTCGTCAAGGTATGTCCAAGGGTTTAGAGGATAGAGACATTTTAATTTTTCTAGAATATTCGAAAGTCAATTTTTAATAGGCAAATATCTCCCAATCTGTAGGAATCTGAGAACCAAAACTAATGTCACTTTGAGGGAACGTATATGTCAACTTGCTGTCAGAGTCACGTCAATGTATGTAAAAGGGTTTGGAGGATAGAGACATTTAAATTTTTAGAGATTATTCGAAAGTCAATTTTTGAAAAGGCAAATATCTCCCGATCAATAGGAATCTGAAAGATAAAACTTATGTCACTTTGAGGGAACGTATATGTCAACTTCATGTCAGAATCTCGTCAATGTATGTCCAAGGGTTTGGACGATAAACACATTTTAATTTTTCGAGATTATTCGTAAGTCAATTATTAAAAGGCAAATATCTCCCGATCTGTGGGCATCTGAGAGACAAACCTTATGTCACTTTGAGGGAACGCATATGTCAACTTCATGTCAGAGTGTCGTCAATGTATGTCCAAGGGTTTGGAGGATAGAGACATTTTAATTTTTCGAGATTATTCGAAAGTCAATTTTTAGAAGGCAAATATCTCCCGTTCTGTAGGAATCTGAGAGACAAAACTTATGTCACTTTGAGGGAACGTATATGTCAACTTGCTGTCAGAGTCACGTCAATGTATGTCCAAGGGTTTGGAGGATAGAGACATTTTAATTTTTCTAGATTATTCGAAAGTCAATTTTTGAAAAGGCAAATATCTCCCGATCTGTATTAATCTGAGAGACAAAACTTATGTCACTTTTAGGGAACGTATATGTCAACTTCATGCCATAGTCACGTCAAAGTATGTCGAAGGGTTTGGAGGATAGAGAAATTTAAATTTTTGGAGATTATTCGAAAGTCAATTTTTAAAAGGCAAATATCTCCCGATCTGTAGGCATCTGAGAGACAAACCTTAGGTCACTTTGAGGGAATGCATATGTCAACTTCATGTCAGAGTCTCGTCATTGTATGTCTAAGGGTTTGGAGGATAGAGACATTTTAATTTTTCGAGATTACTCGAAAGTCAATTTTTAAAAGGGAAATATCTCCCGATCTGTAGGAATCTGAGAAACAAAACTTATGTCACTTTGAGGGAACGTATATGTCAACTTGCTGTCAGAGTCACGTCAATGTATGTCCAAGGGTTTGGAGGATAGAGACATTTAAATTTTTAAAGATTATTCGAAAGTCAATTATTAAAAGGCATATATCTCCCGATCTGTAGGCATCTGAGAGACAAACCTTATATCACTTTGAGGGAACGCATATGTCAACTTCATGTCAGAGTCTTGTCAATGTATGTCCAAGGGTTTGGAAGGATAGAGACATTTAAATTTTTCGAGATTATTCGAAAGTCAATTTTTAAAAGGCAAATATCTCCCGATCTGTAGGAATCTGAGAAACAAAACTTATGTCACTTTGAGGGAACGTATATGTCAACTTGCTGTCTGAGTCACGTTAATGTATGTCAAAGGGTTTGGAGGATATTGATATTTAAATTTTTGGAGATTATTCGAAAGTCAATTTCTGAAAAGGCAAATATCTCCCGATCAATAGGAATCTAAGAGACAAAAGTTATGTCACTTTGAGGGAACGTATATGTCAACTTCATGTCATAATCTCGTCAATGTATGTCCAAGGGTTTGGACGATAGAGACATATTATTATTCGAGATTATTCGAAAGTCAATTTTTAAAAGGCAAATATCTCCCGATCTGTAGGAATCTGAGAGACAAAACTTATGTCACTTTGAGGGAACGTATATGTCAACTTGCTGTCAGAGTCACGTCAATGTATGTCCAAGGGTTTGGAGGATAGAGACATTTTAATTTTTCTAGATTATTCGAAAGTCAATTTTTGAAAAGGCAAATATCTCCCGATCTGTATTAATCTGAGAGACAAAACTAATGTCACTTTTAGGGAACGTATATGTCAACGTCATGCCATAGTCACGTCAAAGTATGTCGAAGGGTTTGGAGGATAGAGAAATTTAAATTTTTGGAGATTATTCGAAAGTCAATTTTTAAAAGGCAAATATCTCCCGATCTGTAGGCATCTGAGAGACAAACCTTAGGTCACTTTGAGGGAACGCATATGTCAACTTCATGTCAGAGTCTCGTCATTGTATGTCTAAGGGTTTGGAGGATAGAGACATTTAAATTTTTCGAGATTATTCGAAAGTCAATTTTTAAAAGGCAAATATCTCCCGATCTGTAGGAATCTGAGAAACAAAACTTATGTCACTTTGAGGGAACGTATATGTCAACTTGCTGTCTGAGTCACGTTAATGTATGTCCAAGGGTTTGGAGGATATTGATATTTAAATTTTTGGAGATTATTCGAAAGTCAATTTCTGAAAAGGCAAATATCTCCCGATCAATAGGAATCTAAGAGACAAAAGTTATGTCACTTTGAGGGAACGTATATGTCAACTTCATGTCATAATCTCGTCAATGTATTTCCAAGGGTTTGGACGATAGAGACATATTATTATTCGAGATTATTCGAAAGTCAGTTTTCAGATTCAAATATCTCCCGATCTGTAGGCATCTGAGAGACAAACCTTATGTCACTTTGAGGTAACGCATATGTCAACTTCATGTCAGAGTCTCGTCAAGGTATGTCCAAGGGTTTGGAGGATAGAGACATTTTAATATTTCGAGAATATTCGAAAGTCAATTTTTAAAAGGCAAATATCTCCCGATCTGTAGGAATCTGAGAAACAAAAATAATGTCACTTTGAGGGAACGTATATGTCAACTTGCTGTCAGAGTCACGTCAATGTATGTCCAAGGGTTTGGAGGATAGAGAAATTTAAATTTTAGAGATTATTCGAAAGTCAATTTTTGAAAAGGCAAATATCTCCCGATCAATAGGAACCTGAGAGACTGAACTTATGCCACTTTGAGGGAACGTACATGTCAACTTCATGTCAGAATCTAGTCAATGTATGTCCAAGGGTTTGGACGATAGACACATTTTAATTTTTCGAGATTATTCGTAAGTCAATTATTAAAAGGCAAATATCTCCCGATCTGTGGGCATCTGAGAGACAAACCTTATGACCCTCTGAGGGAACGCATATGTCAACTTAGTGTCAGAGTCTCGTCAATGTATGTCCAAGGGTTTGGAGGATAGAGACATTTTAATTTTTCGAGATTATTCTAAAGTCAATTATTAAAAGGCAAATATCTCCCGATCTGTATTAATCTGAGAGACAAAACTTATGTCACTTAGAGGGAACGTATATGTCAACTTCATGTCAGAGTCTAGTCAATGTATGTCCAAGGGTTTGGAGGATAGAGACATTTTAATTTTTCGAGATTATTCGAAAGTCAATTTTGAAAAGGCAAATATCTCCCGATCTGCAGGAATCTGAGAGACAAAACTTATGTCACTTTGAGAGAACGTACATGTCAACTTCATGTCATAGTCACTTCAATGTATGTTGAAGGGTTTGGAGGATAGAGACATTTAAATTTTTAGAAATTATTCGAAAGTCAATTATTAAAAGGCAAATATCTCCCGATCTGTAGGAATCTGAGAGACAAAACTTATGTCACTTTGAGGGACCGTATATATCAACTTCCTGTCAGAGTCAGGTCAATGTATGTCCAAGGGTTTGGAGGATAGAGACATTTAAATTTTTCGAGATTATTCGAAAGTCAATTTTTAAAAGGCAAATATCTCCCGATCTGTAGGAATCTGAGAAACAAAACTAATGTCACTTTGAGGGAACGTATATGTCAACTTGCTGTCAGAGTCACGTCAATGTATGTCCAAGGGTTTGGAGGATAGACACATTTTAATTTTTCCAGATTATTCGAAAGTCAATTTTTGAAAAGACAAATATCTCCCGATCTGTATTAATCTGAGAGACAAAACTTATGTCACTTTGAGGGAACGTATATGTCAACTTCATGTCAGAATCTCGTCAATGTATGTCCAACGGTTTGGATGATAGACACATTTTAATTTTTCGAGATTATTCGAAAGTCAATTATTAAAAGGGAAATATCTCCCGATCTCTTGGCATCTGAGAGACAAACGTTATGTCACTTTGAGGGAAAGCATATGTCAACTTCATGTCAGAGTCTCGGCAATGTATGTCCAAGGGTTTGGAGGATAGAGACATTTTAATTTTTCGAGATTATTCGAAAGGCAATTTTTAAAAGGCAAATATCTTCCGATCTGTCTCAATCTGAGAGACAAATCTTATGTCACTTTGAGGGAACGTATATGTCAACTACATGTCATAGTCACGACAATGTATGTCGAAGGGTTTGGAGGATAGAGACATTTAAATTTTTGGAGATTATTCGAAAGTCAATTTTTAAAAGGGAAATATCTCCCGATCTGTAGGAATCTGAGAAACAAAACTTATGTCACTTTGAGGGAACGTATATGTCAACTTGCTGTCAGAGTCACGTCAATGTATGTCCAAGGGTTTGGAGGATAGAGACATTTTAATTTTTCCAGATTATTCGAAAGTCAATTTTTGAAAAGGCAAATATCTCCCGATCTGTATTAATCTGAGAGACAAAACTTATGTCACTTTGAGGGAACGTATATGTCAACTTCATGTCAGAATCTCGTTAATGTATGTCCAAGGGTTTGGACGATAGACACATTTTCATTTTTCGAGATTATTCGAAAGTCAATTATTAAAAGGCAAATATCTCCCGATCTGTGGGCATCTGAGAGACAAACGTTATGTCTCTTTGAGGGAACGCATATGTCAAACTCATGTCAGAGTCTCGTCAATGTATGTCCAAGGGTTTGGAGGATAGAGACATTTAAATTTTTCGAGATTATTCGAAAGTCAATTTTGACAAGGCAAATATCTTCCGATCTATAGAAATCTGAGAGACAAAACTTATGTCACTTTGAGGGAACGTATATGTCAACTTCGTGTCATAGTCACGTCAATGTATGTAGAAGGGTTTGGAGGATAGAGACATTTAAATTTTTGGAGATTATTCGAAAGTCAATTTTTAAAAGGCAAATATCTCCCGATCTGTAGGCATCTGAGAGACAAACCTTATATCACTTTGAGGGAACGCATATGTCAACTTCATGTCAGAGTCTTGTCGATGTATGTCCAAGGGTTTGGAGGATAGAGACATTTAAATTTTTCGAGATTATTCGAAAGTCAATTTTTAAAAGGCAAATATCTCCCGATCTGTAGGAATCTGAGAAACAAAACTTATGTAACTTTGAGGGAACGTATATGTCAACTTGCTGTCTGAGTCACGTTAATGTATGTCCAAGGGTTTGGAGGATATTGATATTTAAATTTTTGGAGATTATTCGAAAGTCAATTTCTGAAAAGGCAAATATCTCCCGATCAATAGGAATCTAAGAGACAAAAGTTATGTCACTTTGAGGGAACGTATATGTCAACTTCATGTCATAATCTCGTCAATGTATGTCCAAGGGTTTGGACGATAGAGACATATTATTATTCGAGATTATTCGAAAGTCAGTTTTCAAAGGCAAATATCTCCCGATCTGTAGGCATCTGAGAGACAAACCTTATGTCACTTTGAGGTAACGCATATGTCAACTTCATGTCAGAGTCTCGTCAAGGTATGTCCAAGGGTTTGGAGGATAGAGACATTTTAATATTTCGAGAATATTCGAAAGTCAATTTTTAAAAGGTAAATATCTCCCGATCTGTAGGAATCTGAGAAACAAAAATAATGTCACTTTGAGGGAACGTATATGTCAACTTGCTGTCAGAGTCACGTCAATGTATGTCCAAGGGTTTGGAGGATAGAGAAATTTAAATTTTTAGAGATTATTCGAAAGACAATTTTTGAAAAGGCAAATATCTCCCGATCAATAGGAACCTGAGAGACTGAACTTATGCCACTTTGAGGGAACGTACATGTCAACTTCATGTCAGAATCTAGTCAATGTATGTCCAAGGGTTTGGACGATAGACACATTTTAATTTTTCGACATTATTCGTAAGTCAATTATTAAAAGGCAAATATCTCCCGATCTGTGGGCATCTGAGAGACAAACCTTATGTCCCTTTGAGGGAACGCATATGTCAACTTCGTGTCAGAGTCTCGTCAATGTATGTCCAAGGGTTTGGAGGATAGAGACATTTTAATTTTTCGAGATTATTCGAAAGTCAATTATTAAAAGGCAAATATCTCCCGATCTGCAGGAATCTGAGAGACAAAACTTATGTCACTTAGAGGGAACGTATATGTCAACTTCATGTCAGAGTCTAGTCAATGTATGTCCAAGGGTTTGGAGGATAGAGACATTTTAATTTTTCGAGATTATTCGAAAGTCAATTTTGAAAAGGCAAATATCTCCCGATCTGCAGGAATCTGAGAGACAAAACTTATGTCACTTTGAGGGAACGTATATGTCAACTTCATGTCATAGTCACTTCAATGTATGTCGAAGGGTTTGGAGGATAGAGACATTTAAATTTTTAGAAATTATTCGAAAGTCAATTATTAAAAGGCAAATATCTCCCGATCTGTAGGAATCTGAGAGACAAAACTTATGTCACTTTGAGGGAACGTATATGTCAACTTCCTGTCAGAGTCAGGTCAATGTATGTCCAAGGGTTTGGAGGATAGAGACATTTAAATTTTTCGAGATTATTCGAAAATCAATTTTTAAAAGGCAAATATCTCCCGATCTGTAGGAATCTGAGAAACAAAACTAATGTCACTTTGAGGGAACGTATATGTCAACTTGCTGTCAGAGTCACGTCAATGTATGTCAAAGGGTTTGGAGGATAGACACATTTTAATTTTTCCAGATTATTCGAAAGTCAATTCTTGAAAAGACAAATATCTCCCGATCTGTATTAATCTGAGAGACAAAACTTATGCCACTTTGAGGGAACGTATATGTCAACTTCATGTCAGAATCTCGTCAATGTATGTCAAAGGGTTTGGATGATAGACACATTTTAATTTTTCGAAATTATTCGAAAGTCAATTATTAAAAGGCAAATATCTCCCGATCTGTTGGCATCTGAGAGACAAACGTTATGTCACTTTGAGGGAAAGCATATGTCAACTTCATGTCAGAGTCTCGGCAATGTATGTCCAAGGGTTTGGAGGATAGAGACATTTTAATTTTTCGAGATTATTCGAAAGTCAATTTTTAAAAGGCAAATATCTTCCGATCTGTCTCAATCTGAGAGACAAATCTTATGTCACTTTGAGGGAACGTATATGTCAACTTCATGTCATAGTCACGACAATGTATGTCGAAGGGTTTGGAGGATAGAGACATTTAAATTTTTGGAGATTATTCGAAAGTCAATTTTTAAAAGGCAAATATCTTCCGATCTGTCTCAATCTGAGAGACAAATCTTATGTCACTTTGAGGGAACGTATATGTCAACTTCATGTCATAGTCACGTCAATGTATGTCCAAGGGTTTGGATGATAGACACATTTTAATTTTTCGAAATTATTCGAAAGTCAATTATTAAAAGGCAAATATCTCCCGATCTGTAGGCATCTGAGAGACAAACCTTAGGTCACTTTGAGGGAACGCATATGTCAAATTCATGTCAGAGTCTCGTCAATGTATGTCCAAGGGTTTGGAGGATAGAGACATTTGAATTTTTCGAGATTATTCGAAAGTCAATTTTTAAAAGTCAAATATCTCCCGATCTGTAGGAATCTGAGAAACAAAACTTATGTCACTTTGAGGGAACGTATATGTCAACTTGCTGTCAGAGTCACGTCAATGTATGTCCAAGGGTTTGGATGATAGAGACATTTAAATTTTTAGAGATTATTCGAAAGTCAATTTTTGAAAAGGCAAATATCTCCCGATCAATAGGAATCAGAGAGACAAAACTTATGTCACTTTGAGGGAACATATATGTGAACTTCATGTCAGAATCTCGTCAATATATGTCCAAGGGGTTGGACGATAGAGACATTTAAATTTTTCGAGATTATTCGAAAGTCAATTATTAAAAGGCAAATATCTCCCGATCTGTAGGCATCTGAAAGACAAACCTTATGTCACTTTGAGGGAACGCATATGTCAACTTCATGTCTGAGTCTCGTCAAGGTATGTCCAAGGGTTTGGAGGATAGAGACATTTTAATTTTTCGAGATTATTCGAAAGTCAATTTTTGAAAAGGCAAATATCTCCCGATCTGTATTAATCTGAGAGACAAAACTTATGTCACTTTGAGGGAACGTATATGTCAACTTCATGTCATAGTTACGTCAATGTATGTCAAAGGGTTTGGAGGATAGAGACATTTAAATTTTTAGAGATTATTCGAAAGTCAATTATTAAAAGGCAAATATCTCCCGATCTGTAGGCATCTGAGAGACAAACCTTATATCACTTTGAGGGAACGCATATGTCAACTTCATATCAGAGTCTCGTCAATGTATGTCAAAGGGTTTGGAGGATAGAGACATTTTAATTTTTCGAAATTATTCGAAAGTCAATTTTTAAAAGGCAAATATCTCCCGATCTGTAGGCATCTGAGAGACAAACCTTATGTCACTTTGAGGTAACGCATATGTCAACTTCATGTCAGAGTCTCGTCAAGGTATGTCCAAGGGTTTAGAGGATAGAGACATTTTAATTTTTCTAGAATATTCGAAAGTCAATTTTTAATAGGCAAATATCTCCCAATCTGTAGGAATCTGAGAACCAAAACTAATGTCACTTTGAGGGAACGTATATGTCAACTTGCTGTCAGAGTCACGTCAATGTATGTAAAAGGGTTTGGAGGATAGAGACATTTAAATTTTTAGAGATTATTCGAAAGTCAATTTTTGAAAAGGCAAATATCTCCCGATCAATAGGAATCTGAAAGATAAAACTTATGTCACTTTGAGGGAACGTATATGTCAACTTCATGTCAGAATCTCGTCAATGTATGTCCAAGGGTTTGGACGATAAACACATTTTAATTTTTCGAGATTATTCGTAAGTCAATTATTAAAAGGCAAATATCTCCCGATCTGTGGGCATCTGAGAGACAAACCTTATGTCACTTTGAGGGAACGCATATGTCAACTTCATGTCAGAGTGTCGTCAATGTATGTCCAAGGGTTTGGAGGATAGAGACATTTTAATTTTTCGAGATTATTCGAAAGTCAATTTTTAGAAGGCAAATATCTCCCGTTCTGTAGGAATCTGAGAGACAAAACTTATGTCACTTTGAGGGAACGTATATGTCAACTTGCTGTCAGAGTCACGTCAATGTATGTCCAAGGGTTTGGAGGATAGAGACATTTTAATTTTTCTAGATTATTCGAAAGTCAATTTTTGAAAAGGCAAATATCTCCCGATCTGTATTAATCTGAGAGACAAAACTTATGTCACTTTTAGGGAACGTATATGTCAACTTCATGCCATAGTCACGTCAAAGTATGTCGAAGGGTTTGGAGGATAGAGAAATTTAAATTTTTGGAGATTATTCGAAAGTCAATTTTTAAAAGGCAAATATCTCCCGATCTGTAGGCATCTGAGAGACAAACCTTAGGTCACTTTGAGGGAATGCATATGTCAACTTCATGTCAGAGTCTCGTCATTGTATGTCTAAGGGTTTGGAGGATAGAGACATTTTAATTTTTCGAGATTACTCGAAAGTCAATTTTTAAAAGGGAAATATCTCCCGATCTGTAGGAATCTGAGAAACAAAACTTATGTCACTTTGAGGGAACGTATATGTCAACTTGCTGTCAGAGTCACGTCAATGTATGTCCAAGGGTTTGGAGGATAGAGACATTTAAATTTTTAAAGATTATTCGAAAGTCAATTATTAAAAGGCATATATCTCCCGATCAATAGGAATCAGAGAGACAAACCTTATGTCACTTTGAGGGAACGTATATGTCAACTTCATGTCAGAATCTCGTCAATGTATGTCCAAGGGTTTGGATGATAGAGACATTTTAATTTTTCGAGATTATTCGAAAGTCAATTATTTAAAGGCAAATATCTCCCGATCTGTAGGCATCTGAGAGACAAACCTTAGGTCACTTTGAGGGAACGCATATGTCAAATTCATGTCAGAGTCTCGTCAATGTATGTCCAAGGGTTTGGAGGATAGAGACATTTGAATTTTTCGAGATTATTCGAAAGTCAATTTTTAAAAGTCAAATATCTCCCGATCTGTAGGAATCTGAGAAACAAAACTTATGTCACTTTGAGGGAACGTATATGTCAACTTGCTGTCAGAGTCACGTCAATGTATGTCCAAGGGTTTGGATGATAGAGACATTTAAATTTTTAGAGATTATTCGAAAGTCAATTTTTGAAAAGGCAAATAAATCCCGATCAATAGGAATCAGAGAGACAAAACTTATGTCACTTTGAGGGAACATATATGTCAACTTCATGTCAGAATCTCGTCAATGTATGTCCAAGGGGTTGGACGATAGAGACATTTAAATTTTTCGAGATTATTCGAAAGTCAATTATTAAAAGGCAAATATCTCCCGATCTGTAGGCATCTGAAAGACAAACCTTATGTCACTTTGAGGGAACGCATATGTCAACTTCATGTCAGAGTCTCGTCAAGGTATGTCCAAGGGTTTGGAGGATAGAGACATTTTAATTTTTCGAGATTATTCGAAAGTCAATTTTTGAAAAGGCAAATATCTCCCGATCTGTATTAATCTGAGAGACAAAACTTATGTCACTTTGAGGGAACGTATATGTCAACTTCATGTCATAGTTATGTCAATGTATGTCGAAGGGTTTGGAGGTTAGAGACATTTAAATTTTTAGAGATTATTCGAAAGTCAATTTTTAAAAGGCAAATATCTCCCGATCTGTAGGCATCTGAGAGACAAACCTTATATCACTTTGAGGGAACGCATATGTCAACTTCATATCAGAGTCTCGTCAATGTATGTCCAAGGGTTTGGAGGATAGAGACATTTTAATTTTTCGAAATTATTCGAAAGTCAATTTTTAAAAGGCAAATATCTCCCGATCTGTAGGAATCTGAGAAACAAAACTTATGTCACTTTGAGGGAACGTATATGTCAACTTGCTGTCAGAGTCACGTCAATGTATGTCCAAGGGTTTGGAGGATAGAGACATTTAGATTTTTAGAGATTATTCGAAAGTCAATTTTTGAAAAGGCAAATATCTCCCGATCATTAGGAATCTAAGAGACAAAACTTATGTCACTTTGAGGGAACGTATATGTCAACCTCATGTCAGAATCTCGTCAATGTATGTCCAAGGGTTTGGACGATAGAGACATTTTAATTTTTCGAGATTATTCGAAAGTCAGTTTTTAGAAGGCAAATATCTCCCGATCTGTAGGCATCTGAGAGACAAACCTTATGTCACTTTGAGGTAACGCATATGTCAACTTCATGTCAGAGTCTCGTCAAGGTATGTCCAAGGGTTTAGAGGATAGAGACATTTTAATTTTTCTAGAATATTCGAAAGTCAATTTTTAAAAGGCAAATATCTTCCATTCTGTAGGAATCTGAGAACCAAAACTAATGTCACTTTGAGGGAACGTATATGTCAACTTGCTGTCAGAGTCACGTCAATGTATGTAAAAGGGTTTGGAGGATAGAGACATTTAAATTTTTAGAGATTATTCGAAAGTCAATTTTTGAAAAGGCAAATATCTCCCGATCAATAGGAATCTGAAAGATAAAACTTATGTCACTTTGAGGGAACGTATATGTCAACTTCGTGTCAGAATCTCGTCAATGTATGTCCAAGGGTTTGGACGATAAACACATTTTAATTTTTCGAGATTATTCGTAAGTCAATTATTAAAAGGCAAATATCTCCCGATCTGTGGGCATCTGAGAGACAAACCTTATGTCACTTTGAGGGAACGCATATGTCAACTTCATGTCAGAGTGTCGTCAATGTATGTCCAAGGGTTTGGAGGATAGAGACATTTTAATTTTTCGAGATTATTCGAAAGTCAATTTTTAGAAGGCAAATATCTCCCGTTCTGTAGGAATCTGAGAGACAAAACTTATGTCACTTTGAGGGAACGTATATGTCAACTTGCTGTCAGAGTCACGTCAATGTATGTCCAAGGGTTTGGAGGATAGAGACATTTAAATTTTTCTAGATTATTCGAAAGTCAATTTTTGAAAAGGCAAATATCTCCCGATCTGTATTAATCTGAGAGACAAAACTTATGTCACTTTTAGGGAACGTATATGTCAACTTCATGCCATAGTCACGTCAAAGTATGTCGAAGGGTTTGGAGGATAGAGAAATTTAAATTTTTGGAGATTATTCGAAAGTCAATTTTTAAAAGGCAAATATCTCCCGATCTGTAGGCATCTGAGAGACAAACCTTAGGTCACTTTGAGGGAATGCATATGTCAACTTCATGTCAGAGTCTCGTCATTGTATGTCTAAGGGTTTGGAGGATAGAGACATTTTAATTTTTCGAGATTACTCGAAAGTCAATTTTTAAAAGGGAAATATCTCCCGATCTGTAGGAATCTGAGAAACAAAACTTATGTCACTTTGAGGGAACGTATATGTCAACTTGCTGTCAGAGTCACGTCAATGTATGTCCAAGGGTTTGGAGGATAGAGACATTTAAATTTTTAGAGATTATTCGAAAGTCAATTATTAAAAGGCATATATCTCCCGATCAATAGGAATCAGAGAGACAAACCTTATGTCACTTTGAGGGAACGTATATGTCAACTTCATGTCAGAATCTCGTCAATGTATGTCCAAGGGTTTGGATGATAGAGACATTTTAATTTTTCGAGATTATTCGAAAGTCAATTATTAAAAGGCAAATATCTCCCGATCTGTAGGCATCTGAGAGACAAACCTTATGTCACTTTGAGGGAACGCATATGTCAACTTCATGTCAGAGTCTCGTCAAGGTATGTCAAAGGGTTTGGAGGAAAGAGACATTTGAATTTTTGGAAATTATTCGTAAGTCAATTTTTAAAAGGCAAATATCTTCCGATCTGTCTCAATCTGAGAGACAAATCTTATGTCACTTTGAGGGAACGTATATGTGAACTTCATGTCATAGTCACGTCAATGTATGTCCAAGGGTTTGGATGATAGACACATTTTAATTTTTCGAAATTATTCGAAAGTCAATTATTAAAAGGCAAATATCTCCCGATCTGTAGGCATCTGAGAGACAAACCTTAGGTCACTTTGAGGGAACGCATATGTCAAATTCATGTCAGAGTCTCGTCAATGTATGTCCAAGGGTTTGGAGGATAGAGACATTTGAATTTTTCGAGATTATTCGAAAGTCAATTTTTAAAAGTCAAATATCTCCCGATCTGTAGGAATCTGAGAAACAAAACTTATGTCACTTTGAGGGAACGTATATGTCAACTTGCTGTCAGAGTCACGTCAATGTATGTCCAAGGGTTTGGATGATAGAGACATTTAAATTTTTAGAGATTATTCGAAAGTCAATTTTTGAAAAGGCAAATATCTCCCGATCAATAGGAATCAGAGAGACAAAACTTATGTCACTTTGAGGGAACATATATGTCAACTTCATGTCAGAATCTCGTCAATGTATGTCCAAGGGGTTGGACGATAGAGACATTTAAATTTTTCGAGATTATTCGAAAGTCAATTATTAAAAGGCAAATATCTCCCGATCTTTAGGCATCTGAAAGACAAACCTTATGTCACTTTGAGGGAACGCATATGTCAACTTCATGTCAGAGTCTCGTCAAGGTATGTCCAAGGGTTTGGAGGATAGAGACATTTTAATTTTTCGAGATTATTCGAAAGTCAATTTTTAAAAAGGCAAATATCTCCCGATCTGTATTAATCTGAGAGACAAAACTTATGTCACTTTGAGGGAACGTATATGTCAACTTCATGTCATAGTTTCGTCAATGTATGTCGAAGGGTTTGGAGGATAGAGACATTTAAATTTTTAGAGATTATTCGAAAGTCAATTTTTAAAAGGTAAATATCTCCCGATCTGCAGGCATCTGAGAGACGAACCTTATGTCACATTGAGGGAACGCATATGTCAACTTCATGTCAGAGTCTCGTCAAGGTATGTCAAAGGGTTTGGAGGATAGAGACATTTTAATTTTTCGAGATTATTCGAAAGACAATTTTTGAAAAGGCAAATATCTCCCGATCTGTATTAATCTGAGAGACAAAACTTATGTCTCTTTGAGGGAACGTATATGCCAACTTGCTGTCAGAGTCACGTCAATGTATGTCCAAGGGTTTGGAGGATAGAGACATTTAAATTTTTAGAGATTATTCGAAAGTCAATTTTTGAAAAGGCAAATATCTCCCGATCAATAAGAATCTGAGAGACAAAACTTATGTCACTTTGAGGGAACGCATATGTCAACTTCATGTCAGAATCTCGTCAATGTATGTCCAAGGGTTTGGACGATAGAGACATTTTAATTTTTCGAGATTATTCGAAAGTCAATTATTAAAAGGCAAATATCTCCCGATCTGTGGGCATCTGAGATACACATCTTATGTCACTTTGAGGGAACGCATATGTCAACTTCATGTCAGAGTCTCGTCAATGTATGTCCTAGGGTATGGAGGATAGAGATATTTTAATTTTTCGAGATTATTCGAAAGTCAATTTTTAAAAGGCAAATATCTCCCGATCTGCAGGAATCTGAGTGACAAAACTTACGTCACTTTGAGGGAACGTAAATGTCAACTTCATGTCATAGTCACGTCAATGTATGTCGAAGGGTTTGGAGGATAGAGACATTTAAATTTTTAGAAATTATTCGAAAGTCAATTATTAAAAGGCAAATATCTCCCGATCTGTAGGAATCTGAGAGACAAAACTTATGTCACTTAGAGGGAACGTATATGTCAACTTCATGTCAGAGTCACGTCAATGTATGTAAAAGGGTTTGGAGGATAGAGACATTTAAATTTTTAGAGATTATTCGAAAGTCAATTTTTGAAAAGGCAAATATCTCCCGATCTGTATTAATCTGAGAGACAAAACTTATGTCACTTTGAGGGAACGTATATGTCAACTTCATGTCATAGTCACGACAATGTATGTCCAAGGGTTTGGACGATAGAGACATTTTAATTTTTCGAGATTATTCGAAAGTCAATTTTTAAAAGGTAAATATCTCCCGATCTGCAGGCATCTGAGAGACGAACCTTATGTCACATTGAGGGAACGCATATGTTAACTTCATGTCAGAGTCACGTCAATGTATGTCCAAGGGTTTGGAGGATAGAGACATTTAAATTTTTAGAGATTATTCGAAAGTCAATTTTTGAAAAGGCAAATATCTCCCGATCTGTATTAATCTGAGAGACAAAACTTATGTCACTTTGAGGGAACGCATATGTCAACTTCATGTCAGAGTCACGTCAATGTATGTCCAAGGGTTTGGAGGATAGAGACATATAAAATTTTAGAGATTATTTGAAAGTGAATTTTTAAAAGGCAAATATCACCCGATCTGTATTAATCTGAGAGACAAAACTTATGTCACTTAGAGGGAACGTATATGTCAACTTCATGTCAGAATCTCGTCATTGTAAGGCCAATGGTTTGGACGATAGAGACATTTTAATTTTTCGAGATTATTCGAAAGTCAATTTCTGAAAAGGCAAATATCTCCCGATCTGTATTAATCTGAGAGGCAAAACTTATGTCACTTTGAGGGAACGCATATGTCAACTTCATGTCAGAGTCACGTCAATGTATGTCCAAGGGTTTGCAGAATAGAGACATTTAAATTTTAGAGATTATTCGAAAGTCAATTTTTAAAAGGCAAATATATCCCGATCTGTAGCAATGTGAGAGACAAAACTTATGTCACTTTGAGGGAACGTATATGTCAACTTGCTGTCAGAGTCACGTCAATGTATGTCCAAGGGTTTGGAGGATAGAGACATTTAAATTTTTCTAGATTATTCGAAAGTCAATTATTAAAAGGCAAATATCTCCCGATCTGTAGGAATCTGAGAGACAAAACTTATGTCACTTTGAGGGAACGTATATGTCAACTTGCTGTCAGAGTCACGTCAATGTATGTCCAAGGGTTTGGAGGATAGAGACATTTAAATTTTTCTAGATTATTCGAAAGTCAATTATTAAAAGGCAAATATCTCCCGATCTGTGGGCATCTGAGAGACAAACCTTATGTCACTTTGAGGGAACGCATATGTCAACTTCATGTCAGAGTCTCGTCAATGTATGTCCAAGGGTTTGGAGGATAGAGACATTTTAATTCTTCGAGATTATTCGAAAGTCAATTATTAAAAGGCAAATATCTCCCGATCTGTAGGAATCTGAGAGACAAAACTTATGGCACTTTGAGGGAACGTATATGTCAACTTGCTGTCAGAGTCACGTCAATGTATGTCCAAGGGTTTGGAGGATAGAGACATTTAAATTTTTCTAGATTATTCGAAAGTCAATTTTTGAAAAGGCAAATATCTCCCGATCTGTATTAATCTGAGAGACAAAACTTATGTCACTTTTAGGGAACGTATATGTCAACTTCATGCCATAGTCACGTCAAAGTATGTCAAAGGGTTTGGAGGATAGAGACATTTAAATTTTTGGAGATTATTCGAAAGTCAATTTTTAAAAGGCAAATATCTCCCGATCTGTAGGCATCTGAGAGACAAACCTTAGGTCACTTTGAGGGAACGCATATGTCAACTTCATGTCAGAGTCTCGTCATTGTATGTCTAAGGGTTTGGAGGATAGAGACATTTTAATTTTTCGAGATTATTCGAAAGTCAATTTTTAAAAGGGAAATTTCTCCCGATCTGTAGGAATCTGAGAAACAAAACTTATGTCACTTTGAGGGAACGTATATATCAACTTGCTGTCAGAGTCACGTCAATGTATGTCCAAGGGTTTGGAGGATAGAGACATTTAAATTTTTAGAGATTATTCGAAAGTCAATTTTTGAAAAGGCAAATATCTCCCGATCAATAGGAATCAGAGAGACAAAACTTATGTCACTTTGAGGGAACATATATGTCAACTTCATGTCAGAATCTCGTCAATGTATGTCCAAGGGTTTGGATGATAGAGACATTTTAATTTGTCGAGATTATTCGAAAGTCAATTATTAAAAGGCAAATATCTCCCGATCTGTAGGCATCTGAGAGACAAACCTTATGTCACTTTGAGGGAACGCATATGTCAACTTCATGTCAAAGTCTCGTCAAGGTATGTCAAAGGGTTTGGAGGATAGAGACATTTGAATTTTTGGAAATTATTCGTAAGTCAATTTTTAAAAGGCAAATATCTTCCGATCTGTCTCAATCTGAGAGACAAATCTTATGTCACTTTGAGGGAACGTATATGTCAACTTCATGTCATAGTCACGTCAATGTATGTCCAAGGGTTTGGATGATAGACACATTTTAATTTTTCGAAATTATTCGAAAGTCAATTATTAAAAGGCAAATATCTCCCGATCTGTAGGCATCTGAGAGACAAACCTTAGGTCACTTTGAGGGAACGCATATGTCAAATTCATGTCAGAGTCTCGTCAATGTATGTCCAAGGGTTTGGAGGATAGAGACATTTGAATTTTTCGAGATTATTCGAAAGTCAATTTTTAAAAGTCAAATATCTCCCGATCTGTAGGAATCTGAGAAACAAAACTTATGTCACTTTGAGGGAACATATATGTCAACGTCATGTCAGAATCTCGTCAATGTATGTCCAAGGGGTTGGACGATAGAGACATTTAAATTTTTCGAGATTATTCGAAAGTCAATTATTAAAAGGCAAATATCTCCCGATCTGTAGGCATCTGAAAGACAAACCTTATGTCACTTTGAGGGAACGCATATGTCAACTTCATGTCAGAGTCTCGTCAAGGTATGTCCAAGGGTTTGGAGGATAGAGACATTTTAATTTTTCGAGATTATTCGAAAGTCAATTTTTGAAAAGGCAAATATCTCCCGATCTGTATTAATCTGAGAGACAAAACTTATGTCACTTTGAGGGAACGTATATGTCAACTTCATGTCATAGTTACGTCAATGTATGTCGAAGGGTTTGGAGGATAGAGACATTTAAATTTTTAGAGATTATTCGAAAGTCAATTTTTAAAAGGTAAATATCTCTCGATCTGCAGGCATCTGAGAGACGAACCTTATGTCACATTGAGGGAACGCATATGTCAACTTCATGTCAGAGTCTCGTCAAGGTATGTCCAAGGGTTTGGAGGATAGAGACATTTGAATTTTTCGAGATTATTCGAAAGACAATTTTTGAAAAGGCAAATATCTCCCGATCTGTATTAATCTGAGAGACAAAACTTATGTCTCTTTGAGGGAACGTATATGCCAACTTGCTGTCAGAGTCACGTCAATGTATGTCCAAGGGTTTGGAGGATAGAGACATTTAAATTTTTAGAGATTATTCGAAAGTCAATTTTTGAAAAGGCAAATATCTCCCGATCAATAAGAATCTGAGAGACAAAACTTATGTCACTTTGAGGGAACGCATATGTCAACATCATGTCAGAATCTCGTCAATGTATGTCCAAGGGTTTGGACGATAGAGACATTTTAATTTTTCGAGATTATTCGAAAGTCAATTATTAAAAGGCAAATATCTCCCGATCTGTGGGCATCTGAGATACACATCTTATGTCACTTTGAGGGAACGCATATGTCAACTTCATGTCAGAGTCTCGTCAATGTATGTCCTAGGGTATGGAGGATAGAGACATTTTAATTTTTCGAGATTATTCGAAAGTCAATTTTTAAAAGGCAAATATCTCCCGATCTGCAGGAATCTGAGAGACAAAACTTACGTCACTTTGAGGGAACGTAAATGTCAACTTCATGTCATAGTCACGTCAATGTATGTCGTAGGGTTTGGAGGATAGAGACATTTAAATTTTTAGAAATTATTCGAAAGTCAATTATTAAAAGGCAAATATCTCCCGATCTGTAGGAATCTGAGAGACAAAACTTATGTCACTTAGAGGGAACGTATATGTCAACTTCATGTCAGAGTCACGTCAATGTATGTAAAAGGGTTTGGAGGATAGAGACATTTAAATTTTTAGAGATTATTCGAAAGTCAATTTTTGAAAAGGCAAATATCTCCCGATCTGTATTAATCTGAGAGACAAAACTTATGTCACTTTGAGGGAACGTATATGTCAACTTCATGTCAGAATCTCGTCATTGTAAGGCCAATGGTTTGGACGATAGAGACATTTTAATTTTTCGAGATTATTCGAAAGTCAATTTCTGAAAAGGCAAATATCTCCCGATCTGTATTAATCTGAGAGGCAAAACTTATGTCACTTTGAGGGAACGCATATGTCAACTTCATGTCAGAGTCACGTCAATGTATGTCCAAGGGTTTGGAGAATAGAGACATTTAAATTTTAGAGATTATTCGAAAGTCAATTTTTAAAAGGTAAATATCTCCCGATCTGCAGGCATCTGAGAGACGAACCTTATGTCACATTGAGGGAACGCATATGTTAACTTCATGTCAGAGTCACGTCAATGTATGTCCAAGGGTTTGGAGGATAGAGACATTTAAATTTTTAGAGATTATTCGAAAGTCAATTTTTGAAAAGGCAAATATCTCCCGATCTGTATTAATCTGAGAGACAAAACTTATGTCACTTTGAGGGAACGTATATGTCAACTTCATGTCATAGTCACGACAATGTATGTCCAAGGGTTTGGACGATAGAGACATTTTAATTTTTCGAGATTATTCGAAAGTCAATTTTTAAAAGGTAAATATCTCCCGATCTGCAGGCATCTGAGAGACGAACCTTATGTCACATTGAGGGAACGCATATGTTAACTTCATGTCAGAGTCACGTCAATGTATGTCCAAGGGTTTGGAGGATAGAGACATTTAAATTTTTAGAGATTATTCGAAAGTCAATTTTTGAAAAGGCAAATATCTCCCGATCTGTATTAATCTGAGAGACAAAACTTATGTCACTTTGAGGGAACGCATATGTCAACTTCATGTCAGAGTCACGTCAATGTATGTCCAAGGGTTTGGAGGATAGAGACATATAAAATTTTAGAGATTATTTGAAAGTGAATTTTTAAAAGGCAAATATCACCCGATCTGTATTAATCTGAGAGACAAAACTTATGTCACTTAGAGGGAACGTATATGTCAACTTCATGTCAGAATCTCGTCATTGTAAGGCCAATGGTTTGGACGATAGAGACATTTTAATTTTTCGAGATTATTCGAAAGTCAATTTCTGAAAAGGCAAATATCTCCCGATCTGTATTAATCTGAGAGGCAAAACTTATGTCACTTTGAGGGAACGCATATGTCAACTTCATGTCAGAGTCACGTCAATGTATGTCCAAGGGTTTGGAGAATAGAGACATTTAAATTTTAGAGATTATTCGAAAGTCAATTTTTAAAAGGCAAATATATCCCGATCTGTAGCAATCTGAGAGACAAAACTTATGTCACTTTGAGGGAACGTATATGTCAACTTGCTGTCAGAGTCACGTCAATGTATGTCCAAGGGTTTGGAGGATAGAGACATTTAAATTTTTCTAGATTATTCGAAAGTCAATTATTAAAAGGCAAATATCTCCCGATCTGTAGGAATCTGAGAGACAAAACTTATGTCACTTTGAGGGAACGTATATGTCAACTTGCTGTCAGAGTCACGTCAATGTATGTCCAAGGGTTTGGAGGATAGAGACATTTAAATTTTTCTAGATTATTCGAAAGTCAATTATTAAAAGGCAAATATCTCCCGATCTGTGGGCATCTGAGAGACAAACCTTATGTCACTTTGAGGGAACGCATATGTCAACTTCATGTCAGAGTCTCGTCAATGTATGTCCAAGGGTTTGGAGGATAGAGACATTTTAATTCTTCGAGATTATTCGAAAGTCAATTATTAAAAGGCAAATATCTCCCGATCTGTAGGAATCTGAGAGACAAAACTTATGGCACTTTGAGGGAACGTATATGTCAACTTGCTGTCAGAGTCACGTCAATGTATGTCCAAGGGTTTGGAGGATAGAGACATTTAAATTTTTCTAGATTATTCGAAAGTCAATTTTTGAAAAGGCAAATATCTCCCGATCTGTATTAATCTGAGAGACAAAACTTATGTCACTTTTAGGGAACGTATATGTCAACTTCATGCCATAGTCACGTCAAAGTATGTCAAAGGGTTTGGAGGATAGAGACATTTAAATTTTTGGAGATTATTCGAAAGTCAATTTTTAAAAGGCAAATATCTCCCGATCTGTAGGCATCTGAGAGACAAACCTTAGGTCACTTTGAGGGAACGCATATGTCAACTTCATGTCAGAGTCTCGTCATTGTATGTCTAAGGGTTTGGAGGATAGAGACATTTTAATTTTTCGAGATTATTCGAAAGTCAATTTTTAAAAGGGAAATTTCTCCCGATCTGTAGGAATCTGAGAAACAAAACTTATGTCACTTTGAAGGAACGTATATGTCAACTTGCTGTCAGAGTCACGTCAATGTATGTCCAAGGGTTTGGAGGATAGAGACATTTAAATTTTTAGAGATTATTCGAAAGTCAATTTTTGAAAAGGCAAATATCTCCCGATCAATAGGAATCAGAGAGACAAAACTTATGTCACTTTGAGGGAACATATATGTCAACTTCATGTCAGAATCTCGTCAATGTATGTCCAAGGGGTTGGACAATAGAGACATTTTAATTTTTCGAGATTATTCGAAAGTCAATTTTTGAAAAGGCAAATATCTCCCGATCAATAGGAATCTAAGAGACAAAACTTATGTCACTTTGAGGGAACGTATATGTCAACCTCATGTCAGAATCTCGTCAATGTATGTCCAAGTGTTTGGACGATAGAGACATTTTAATTTTTCGAGATTATTCGAAAGTCAGTTTTTAAAAGGCAAATATCTCCCGATCTGTAGGCATCTGAGAGACAAACCTTATGTCACTTTGAGGTAACGCATATATCAACTTCATGTCAGAGTCTCGTCAAGGTATGTCCAAGGGTTTGGAGGATAGAGACATTTAAATTTTTAGAGATTATTCGAAAGTCAATTTTTGAAAAGGCAATTATCTCCCGATCAATAGGAATCTGAGAGACAAAGCTTATGTCACTTTGAGGGAACGTATATGTCAACTTCATGTCAGAATCTCGTCAATGTATGTCCAAGGGTTTGGATGATAGAGACATTTTAATTTGTCGAGATTATTCGAAAGTCAATTATTAAAAGGCAAATATCTCCCGATCTGTAGGCATCTGAGAGACAAACCTTATGTCACTTTGAGGGAACGCATATGTCAACTTCATGTCAAAGTCTCGTCAAGGTATGTCAAAGGGTTTGGAGGATAGAGACATTTGAATTTTTGGAAATTATTCGTAAGTCAATTTTTAAAAGGCAAATATCTTCCGATCTGTCTCAATCTGAGAGACAAATCTTATGTCACTTTGAGGGAACGTATATGTCAACTTCATGTCATAGTCACGTCAATGTATGTCCAAGGGTTTGGATGATAGACACATTTTAATTTTTCGAAATTATTCGAAAGTCAATTATTAAAAGGCAAATATCTCCCGATCTGTAGGCATCTGAGAGACAAACCTTAGGTCACTTTGAGGGAACGCATATGTCAAATTCATGTCAGAGTCTCGTCAATGTATGTCCAAGGGTTTGGAGGATAGAGACATTTGAATTTTTCGAGATTATTCGAAAGTCAATTTTTAAAAGTCAAATATCTCCCGATCTGTAGGAATCTGAGAAACAAAACTTATGTCACTTTGAGGGAACATATATGTCAACTTCATGTCAGAATCTCGTCAATGTATGTCCAAGGGGTTGGACGATAGAGACATTTAAATTTTTCGAGATTATTCGAAAGTCAATTATTAAAAGGCAAATATCTCCCGATCTGTAGGCATCTGAAAGACAAACCTTATGTCACTTTGAGGGAACGCATATGTCAACTTCATGTCAGAGTCTCGTCAAGGTATGTCCAAGGGTTTGGAGGATAGAGACATTTTAATTTTTCGAGATTATTCGAAAGTCAATTTTTGAAAAGGCAAATATCTCCCGATCTGTATTAATCTGAGAGACAAAACTTATGTCACTTTGAGGGAACGTATATGTCAACTTCATGTCATAGTTACGTCAATGTATGTCGAAGGGTTTGGAGGATAGAGACATTTAAATTTTTAGAGATTATTCGAAAGTCAATTTTTAAAAGGTAAATATCTCTCGATCTGCAGGCATCTGAGAGACGAACCTTATGTCACATTGAGGGAACGCATATGTCAACTTCATGTCAGAGTCTCGTCAAGGTATGTCCAAGGGTTTGGAGGATAGAGACATTTGAATTTTTCGAGATTATTCGAAAGACAATTTTTGAAAAGGCAAATATCTCCCGATCTGTATTAATCTGAGAGACAAAACTTATGTCTCTTTGAGGGAACGTATATGCCAACTTGCTGTCAGAGTCACGTCAATGTATGTCAAAGGGTTTGGAGGATAGAGACATTTAAATTTTTGGAGATTATTCGAAAGTCAATTTTTAAAAGGCAAATATCTCCCGATCTGTAGGCATCTGAGAGACAAACCTTAGGTCACTTTGAGGGAACGCATATGTCAACTTCATGTCAGAGTCTCGTCATTGTATGTCTAAGGGTTTGGAGGATAGAGACATTTTAATTTTTCGAGATTATTCGAAAGTCAATTTTTAAAAGGGAAATTTCTCCCGATCTGTAGGAATCTGAGAAACAAAACTTATGTCACTTTGAGGGAACGTATATATCAACTTGCTGTCAGAGTCACGTCAATGTATGTCCAAGGGTTTGGAGGATAGAGACATTTAAATTTTTAGAGATTATTCGAAAGTCAATTTTTGAAAAGGCAAATATCTCCCGATCAATAGGAATCAGAGAGACAAAACTTATGTCACTTTGAGGGAACATATATGTCAACTTCATGTCAGAATCTCGTCAATGTATGTCCAAGGGTTTGGATGATAGAGACATTTTAATTTGTCGAGATTATTCGAAAGTCAATTATTAAAAGGCAAATATCTCCCGATCTGTAGGCATCTGAGAGACAAACCTTATGTCACTTTGAGGGAACGCATATGTCAACTTCATGTCAAAGTCTAGTCAAGGTATGTCAAAGGGTTTGGAGGATAGAGACATTTGAATTTTTGGAAATTATTCGTAAGTCAATTTTTAAAAGGCAAATATCTTCCGATCTGTCTCAATCTGAGAGACAAATCTTATGTCACTTTGAGGGAACGTATATGTCAACTTCATGTCATAGTCACGTCAATGTATGTCCAAGGGTTTGGATGATAGACACATTTTAATTTTTCGAAATTATTCGAAAGTCAATTATTAAAAGGCAAATATCTCCCGATCTGTAGGCATCTGAGAGACAAACCTTAGGTCACTTTGAGGGAACGCATATGTCAAATTCATGTCAGAGTCTCGTCAATGTATGTCCAAGGGTTTGGAGGATAGAGACATTTGAATTTTTCGAGATTATTCGAAAGTCAATTTTTAAAAGTCAAATATCTCCCGATCTGTAGGAATCTGAGAAACAAAACTTATGTCACTTTGAGGGAACATATATGTCAACGTCATGTCAGAATCTCGTCAATGTATGTCCAAGGGGTTGGACGATAGAGACATTTAAATTTTTCGAGATTATTCGAAAGTCAATTATTAAAAGGCAAATATCTCCCGATCTGTAGGCATCTGAAAGACAAACCTTATGTCACTTTGAGGGAACGCATATGTCAACTTCATGTCAGAGTCTCGTCAAGGTATGTCCAAGGGTTTGGAGGATAGAGACATTTTAATTTTTCGAGATTATTCGAAAGTCAATTTTTGAAAAGGCAAATATCTCCCGATCTGTATTAATCTGAGAGACAAAACTTATGTCACTTTGAGGGAACGTATATGTCAACTTCATGTCATAGTTACGTCAATGTATGTCGAAGGGTTTGGAGGATAGAGACATTTAAATTTTTAGAGATTATTCGAAAGTCAATTTTTAAAAGGTAAATATCTCTCGATCTGCAGGCATCTGAGAGACGAACCTTATGTCACATTGAGGGAACGCATATGTCAACTTCATGTCAGAGTCTCGTCAAGGTATGTCCAAGGGTTTGGAGGATAGAGACATTTGAATTTTTCGAGATTATTCGAAAGACAATTTTTGAAAAGGCAAATATCTCCCGATCTGTATTAATCTGAGAGACAAAACTTATGTCTCTTTGAGGGAACGTATATGCCAACTTGCTGTCAGAGTCACGTCAATGTATGTCCAAGGGTTTGGAGGATAGAGACATTTAAATTTTTAGAGATTATTCGAAAGTCAATTTTTGAAAAGGCAAATATCTCCCGATCAATAAGAATCTGAGAGACAAAACTTATGTCACTTTGAGGGAACGCATATGTCAACATCATGTCAGAATCTCGTCAATGTATGTCCAAGGGTTTGGACGATAGAGACATTTTAATTTTTCGAGATTATTCGAAAGTCAATTATTAAAAGGCAAATATCTCCCGATCTGTGGGCATCTGAGATACACATCTTATGTCACTTTGAGGGAACGCATATGTCAACTTCATGTCAGAGTCTCGTCAATGTATGTCCTAGGGTATGGAGGATAGAGACATTTTAATTTTTCGAGATTATTCGAAAGTCAATTTTTAAAAGGCAAATATCTCCCGATCTGCAGGAATCTGAGAGACAAAACTTACGTCACTTTGAGGGAACGTAAATGTCAACTTCATGTCATAGTCACGTCAATGTATGTCGTAGGGTTTGGAGGATAGAGACATTTAAATTTTTAGAAATTATTCGAAAGTCAATTATTAAAAGGCAAATATCTCCCGATCTGTAGGAATCTGAGAGACAAAACTTATGTCACTTAGAGGGAACGTATATGTCAACTTCATGTCAGAGTCACGTCAATGTATGTAAAAGGGTTTGGAGGATAGAGACATTTAAATTTTTAGAGATTATTCGAAAGTCAATTTTTGAAAAGGCAAATATCTCCCGATCTGTATTAATCTGAGAGACAAAACTTATGTCACTTTGAGGGAACGTATATGTCAACTTCATGTCAGAATCTCGTCATTGTAAGGCCAATGGTTTGGACGATAGAGACATTTTAATTTTTCGAGATTATTCGAAAGTCAATTTCTGAAAAGGCAAATATCTCCCGATCTGTATTAATCTGAGAGGCAAAACTTATGTCACTTTGAGGGAACGCATATGTCAACTTCATGTCAGAGTCACGTCAATGTATGTCCAAGGGTTTGGAGAATAGAGACATTTAAATTTTAGAGATTATTCGAAAGTCAATTTTTAAAAGGTAAATATCTCCCGATCTGCAGGCATCTGAGAGACGAACCTTATGTCACATTGAGGGAACGCATATGTTAACTTCATGTCAGAGTCACGTCAATGTATGTCCAAGGGTTTGGAGGATAGAGACATTTAAATTTTTAGAGATTATTCGAAAGTCAATTTTTGAAAAGGCAAATATCTCCCGATCTGTATTAATCTGAGAGACAAAACTTATGTCACTTTGATGGAACGTATATGTCAACTTCATGTCATAGTCACGACAATGTATGTCCAAGGGTTTGGACGATAGAGACATTTTAATTTTTCGAGATTATTCGAAAGTCAATTTTTAAAAGGTAAATATCTCCCGATCTGCAGGCATCTGAGAGACGAACCTTATGTCACATTGAGGGAACGCATATGTTAACTTCATGTCAGAGTCACGTCAATGTATGTCCAAGGGTTTGGAGGATAGAGACATTTAAATTTTTAGAGATTATTCGAAAGTCAATTTTTGAAAAGGCAAATATCTCCCGATCTGTATTAATCTGAGAGACAAAACTTATGTCACTTTGAGGGAACGCATATGTCAACTTCATGTCAGAGTCACGTCAATGTATGTCCAAGGGTTTGGAGGATAGAGACATATAAAATTTTAGAGATTATTTGAAAGTGAATTTTTAAAAGGCAAATATCACCCGATCTGTATTAATCTGAGAGACAAAACTTATGTCACTTAGAGGGAACGTATATGTCAACTTCATGTCAGAATCTCGTCATTGTAAGGCCAATGGTTTGGACGATAGAGACATTTTAATTTTTCGAGATTATTCGAAAGTCAATTTCTGAAAAGGCAAATATCTCCCGATCTGTATTAATCTGAGAGGCAAAACTTATGTCACTTTGAGGGAACGCATATGTCAACTTCATGTCAGAGTCACGTCAATGTATGTCCAAGGGTTTGGAGAATAGAGACATTTAAATTTTAGAGATTATTCGAAAGTCAATTTTTAAAAGGCAAATATATCCCGATCTGTAGCAATCTGAGAGACAAAACTTATGTCACTTTGAGGGAACGTATATGTCAACTTGCTGTCAGAGTCACGTCAATGTATGTCCAAGGGTTTGGAGGATAGAGACATTTAAATTTTTCTAGATTATTCGAAAGTCAATTATTAAAAGGCAAATATCTCCCGATCTGTAGGAATCTGAGAGACAAAACTTATGTCACTTTGAGGGAACGTATATGTCAACTTGCTGTCAGAGTCACGTCAATGTATGTCCAAGGGTTTGGAGGATAGAGACATTTAAATTTTTCTAGATTATTCGAAAGTCAATTATTAAAAGGCAAATATCTCCCGATCTGTGGGCATCTGAGAGACAAACCTTATGTCACTTTGAGGGAACGCATATGTCAACTTCATGTCAGAGTCTCGTCAGTGTATGTCCAAGGGTTTGGAGGATAGAGACATTTTAATTCTTCGAGATTATTCGAAAGTCAATTATTAAAAGGCAAATATCTCCCGATCTGTAGGAATCTGAGAGACAAAACTTATGGCACTTTGAGGGAACGTATATGTCAACTTGCTGTCAGAGTCACGTCAATGTATGTCCAAGGGTTTGGAGGATAGAGACATTTAAATTTTTCTAGATTATTCGAAAGTCAATTTTTGAAAAGGCAAATATCTCCCGATCTGTATTAATCTGAGAGACAAAACTTATGTCACTTTTAGGGAACGTATATGTCAACTTCATGCCATAGTCACGTCAAAGTATGTCAAAGGGTTTGGAGGATAGAGACATTTAAATTTTTGGAGATTATTCGAAAGTCAATTTTTAAAAGGCAAATATCTCCCGATCTGTAGGCATCTGAGAGACAAACCTTAGGTCACTTTGAGGGAACGCATATGTCAACTTCATGTCAGAGTCTCGTCATTGTATGTCTAAGGGTTTGGAGGATAGAGACATTTTAATTTTTCGAGATTATTCGAAAGTCAATTTTTAAAAGGGAAATTTCTCCCGATCTGTAGGAATCTGAGAAACAAAACTTATGTCACTTTGAAGGAACGTATATGTCAACTTGCTGTCAGAGTCACGTCAATGTATGTCCAAGGGTTTGGAGGATAGAGACATTTAAATTTTTAGAGATTATTCGAAAGTCAATTTTTGAAAAGGCAAATATCTCCCGATCAATAGGAATCAGAGAGACAAAACTTATGTCACTTTGAGGGAACATATATGTCAACTTCATGTCAGAATCTCGTCAATGTATGTCCAAGGGGTTGGACAATAGAGACATTTTAATTTTTCGAGATTATTCGAAAGTCAATTTTTGAAAAGGCAAATATCTCCCGATCAATAGGAATCTAAGAGACAAAACTTATGTCACTTTGAGGGAACGTATATGTCAACCTCATGTCAGAATCTCGTCAATGTATGTCCAAGTGTTTGGACGATAGAGACATTTTAATTTTTCGAGATTATTCGAAAGTCAGTTTTTAAAAGGCAAATATCTCCCGATCTGTAGGCATCTGAGAGACAAACCTTATGTCACTTTGAGGTAACGCATATATCAACTTCATGTCAGAGTCTCGTCAAGGTATGTCCAAGGGTTTGGAGGATAGAGACATTTAAATTTTTAGAGATTATTCGAAAGTCAATTTTTGAAAAGGCAATTATCTCCCGATCAATAGGAATCTGAGAGACAAAGCTTATGTCACTTTGAGGGAACGTATATGTCAACTTCATGTCAGAATCTCGTCAATGTATGTCCAAGGGTTTGGATGATAGAGACATTTTAATTTGTCGAGATTATTCGAAAGTCAATTATTAAAAGGCAAATATCTCCCGATCTGTAGGCATCTGAGAGACAAACCTTATGTCACTTTGAGGGAACGCATATGTCAACTTCATGTCAAAGTCTCGTCAAGGTATGTCAAAGGGTTTGGAGGATAGAGACATTTGAATTTTTGGAAATTATTCGTAAGTCAATTTTTAAAAGGCAAATATCTTCCGATCTGTCTCAATCTGAGAGACAAATCTTATGTCACTTTGAGGGAACGTATATGTCAACTTCATGTCATAGTCACGTCAATGTATGTCCAAGGGTTTGGATGATAGACACATTTTAATTTTTCGAAATTATTCGAAAGTCAATTATTAAAAGGCAAATATCTCCCGATCTGTAGGCATCTGAGAGACAAACCTTAGGTCACTTTGAGGGAACGCATATGTCAAATTCATGTCAGAGTCTCGTCAATGTATGTCCAAGGGTTTGGAGGATAGAGACATTTGAATTTTTCGAGATTATTCGAAAGTCAATTTTTAAAAGTCAAATATCTCCCGATCTGTAGGAATCTGAGAAACAAAACTTATGTCACTTTGAGGGAACATATATGTCAACTTCATGTCAGAATCTCGTCAATGTATGTCCAAGGGGTTGGACGATAGAGACATTTAAATTTTTCGAGATTATTCGAAAGTCAATTATTAAAAGGCAAATATCTCCCGATCTGTAGGCATCTGAAAGACAAACCTTATGTCACTTTGAGGGAACGCATATGTCAACTTCATGTCAGAGTCTCGTCAAGGTATGTCCAAGGGTTTGGAGGATAGAGACATTTTAATTTTTCGAGATTATTCGAAAGTCAATTTTTGAAAAGGCAAATATCTCCCGATCTGTATTAATCTGAGAGACAAAACTTATGTCACTTTGAGGGAACGTATATGTCAACTTCATGTCATAGTTACGTCAATGTATGTCGAAGGGTTTGGAGGATAGAGACATTTAAATTTTTAGAGATTATTCGAAAGTCAATTTTTAAAAGGTAAATATCTCTCGATCTGCAGGCATCTGAGAGACGAACCTTATGTCACATTGAGGGAACGCATATGTCAACTTCATGTCAGAGTCTCGTCAAGGTATGTCCAAGGGTTTGGAGGATAGAGACATTTGAATTTTTCGAGATTATTCGAAAGACAATTTTTGAAAAGGCAAATATCTCCCGATCTGTATTAATCTGAGAGACAAAACTTATGTCTCTTTGAGGGAACGTATATGCCAACTTGCTGTCAGAGTCACGTCAATGTATGTCCAAGGGTTTGGAGGATAGAGACATTTAAATTTTTAGAGATTATTCGAAAGTCAATTTTTGAAAAGGCAAATATCTCCCGATCAATAAGAATCTGAGAGACAAAACTTATGTCACTTTGAGGGAACGCATATGTCAACATCATGTCAGAATCTCGTCAATGTATGTCCAAGGGTTTGGACGATAGAGACATTTTAATTTTTCGAGATTATTCGAAAGTCAATTATTAAAAGGCAAATATCTCCCGATCTGTGGGCATCTGAGATACACATCTTATGTCACTTTGAGGGAACGCATATGTCAACTTCATGTCAGAGTCTCGTCAATGTATGTCCTAGGGTATGGAGGATAGAGACATTTTAATTTTTCGAGATTATTCGAAAGTCAATTTTTAAAAGGCAAATATCTCCCGATCTGCAGGAATCTGAGAGACAAAACTTACGTCACTTTGAGGGAACGTAAATGTCAACTTCATGTCATAGTCACTTCAATGTATGTCGTAGGGTTTGGAGGATAGAGACATTTAAATTTTTAGAAATTATTCGAAAGTCAATTATTAAAAGGCAAATATCTCCCGATCTGTAGGAATCTGAGAGACAAAACTTATGTCACTTAGAGGGAACGTATATGTCAACTTCATGTCAGAGTCACGTCAATGTATGTAAAAGGGTTTGGAGGATAGAGACATTTAAATTTTTAGAGATTATTCGAAAGTCAATTTTTGAAAAGGCAAATATCTCCCGATCTGTATTAATCTGAGAGACAAAACTTATGTCACTTTGAGGGAACGTATATGTCAACTTCATGTCAGAATCTCGTCATTGTAAGGCCAATGGTTTGGACGATAGAGACATTTTAATTTTTCGAGATTATTCGAAAGTCAATTTATGAAAAGGCAAATATCTCCCGATCTGTATTAATCTGAGAGGCAAAACTTATGTCACTTTGAGGGAACGCATATGTCAACTTCATGTCAGAGTCACGTCAATGTATGTCCAAGGGTTTGGAGAATAGAGACATTTAAATTTTAGAGATTATTCGAAAGTCAATTTTTAAAAGGTAAATATCTCCCGATCTGCAGGCATCTGAGAGACGAACCTTATGTCACATTGAGGGAACGCATATGTTAACTTCATGTCAGAGTCACGTCAATGTATGTCCAAGGGTTTGGAGGATAGAGACATTTAAATTTTTAGAGATTATTCGAAAGTCAATTTTTGAAAAGGCAAATATCTCCCGATCTGTATTAATCTGAGAGACAAAACTTATGTCACTTTGAGGGAACGTATATGTCAACTTCATGTCATAGTCACGACAATGTATGTCCAAGGGTTTGGACGATAGAGACATTTTAATTTTTCGAGATTATTCGAAAGTCAATTTTTAAAAGGTAAATATCTCCCGATCTGCAGGCATCTGAGAGACGAACCTTATGTCACATTGAGGGAACGCATATGTTAACTTCATGTCAGAGTCACGTCAATGTATGTCCAAGGGTTTGGAGGATAGAGACATTTAAATTTTTAGAGATTATTCGAAAGTCAATTTTTGAAAAGGCAAATATCTCCCGATCTGTATTAATCTGAGAGACAAAACTTATGTCACTTTGAGGGAACGCATATGTCAACTTCATGTCAGAGTCACGTCAATGTATGTCCAAGGGTTTGGAGGATAGAGACATATAAAATTTTAGAGATTATTTGAAAGTGAATTTTTAAAAGGCAAATATCACCCGATCTGTATTAATCTGAGAGACAAAACTTATGTCACTTAGAGGGAACGTATATGTCAACTTCATGTCAGAATCTCGTCATTGTAAGGCCAATGGTTTGGACGATAGAGACATTTTAATTTTTCGAGATTATTCGAAAGTCAATTTCTGAAAAGGCAAATATCTCCCGATCTGTATTAATCTGAGAGGCAAAACTTATGTCACTTTGAGGGAACGCATATGTCAACTTCATGTCAGAGTCACGTCAATGTATGTCCAAGGGTTTGGAGAATAGAGACATTTAAATTTTAGAGATTATTCGAAAGTCAATTTTTAAAAGGCAAATATATCCCGATCTGTAGCAATCTGAGAGACAAAACTTATGTCACTTTGAGGGAACGTATATGTCAACTTGCTGTCAGAGTCACGTCAATGTATGTCCAACGGTTTGGAGGATAGAGACATTTAAATTTTTCTAGATTATTCGAAAGTCAATTATTAAAAGGCAAATATCTCCCGATCTGTAGGAATCTGAGAGACAAAACTTATGTCACTTTGAGGGAACGTATATGTCAACTTGCTGTCAGAGTCAAGTCAATGTATGTCCAAGGGTTTGGAGGATAGAGACATTTAAATTTTTCTAGATTATTCGAAAGTCAATTATTAAAAGGCAAATATCTCCCGATCTGTGGGCATCTGAGAGACAAACCTTATGTCACTTTGAGGGAACGCATATGTCAACTTCATGTCAGAGTCTCGTCAATGTATGTCCAAGGGTTTGGAGGATAGAGACATTTTAATTCTTCGAGATTATTCGAAAGTCAATTATTAAAAGGCAAATATCTCCCGATCTGTAGGAATCTGAGAGACAAAACTTATGGCACTTTGAGGGAACGTATATGTCAACTTGCTGTCAGAGTCACGTCAATGTATGTCCAAGGGTTTGGAGGATAGAGACATTTAAATTTTTCTAGATTATTCGAAAGTCAATTTTTGAAAAGGCAAATATCTCCCGATCTGTATTAATCTGAGAGACAAAACTTATATCACTTTTAGGGAACGTATATGTCAACTTCATGCCATAGTCACGTCAAAGTATGTCAAAGGGTTTGGAGGATAGAGACATTTAAATTTTTGGAGATTATTCGAAAGTCAATTTTTAAAAGGCAAATATCTCCCGATCTGTAGGCATCTGAGAGACAAACCTTAGGTCACTTTGAGGGAACGCATATGTCAACTTCATGTCAGAGTCTCGTCATTGTATGTCTAAGGGTTTGGAGGATAGAGACATTTTAATTTTTCGAGATTATTCGAAAGTCAATTTTTAAAAGGGAAATTTCTCCCGATCTGTAGGAATCTGAGAAACAAAACTTATGTCACTTTGAGGGAACGTATATGTCAACTTGCTGTCAGAGTCACGTCAATGTATGTCCAAGGGTTTGGAGGATAGAGACATTTAAATTTTTAGAGATTATTCGAAAGTCAATTTTTGAAAAGGCAAATATCTCCCGATCAATAGGAATCAGAGAGACAAAACTTATGTCACTTTGAGGGAACATATATGTCAACTTCATGTCAGAATCTCGTCAATGTATGTCCAAGGGGTTGGACGATAGAGACATTTTAATTTTTCGAGATTATTCGAAAGTCAATTTTTGAAAAGGCAAATATCTCCCGATCAATAGGAATCTAAGAGACAAAACTTATGTCACTTTGAGGGAACGTATATGTCAACCTCATGTCAGAATCTCGTCAATGTATGTCCAAGTGTTTGGACGATAGAGACATTTTAATTTTTCGAGATTATTCGAAAGTCAGTTTTTAAAAGGCAAATATCTCCCGATCTGTAGGCATCTGAGAGACAAACCTTATGTCACTTTGAGGTAACGCATATATCAACTTCATGTCAGAGTCTCGTCAAGGTATGTCCAAGGGTTTGGAGGATAGAGACATTTAAATTTTTAGAGATTATTCGAAAGTCAATTTTTGAAAAGGCAATTATCTCCCGATCAATAGGAATCTGAGAGACAAAGCTTATGTCACTTTGAGGGAACGTATATGTCAACATCATGTCAGAATCTCGTCAATGTATGTCCAAGGGTTTGGACGATAGACACATTTTAATATTTCGAGATTATTCGAAAGTCAATTATTAAAAGGCAAATATCTCCCGATCTGTGGGCATCTGAGAGACAAACCTTATGTCACTTTGAGGGAACGCATATGTCAACTTCATGTCAGAGTCTCGTCAAGGTATGTCCAAGGGTTTGGAGGATAGAGACATTTTAATTTTTCGAGATTATTCGAAAGTCAATTCTTGAAAGGCAAATATCTCCCGATCTGTAGGAATCTGAGAGACAAAACTTATGTCACTTTGAGGGAACGTATATGTCAACTTGCTGTCAGAGTCAGGTCATTGTATGTCCAAAGGGTTGGAGGATAGAGACATTTAAATTTTTCCAGATTATTCGAAAGTCAATTTTTGAAAAGGCAAATATCTCCCGATCTGTATTAATCTGAGAGACAAAACTTATGTCACTTTGAAGGAACGTATATGTCAACTTGCTGTCAGAGTCAGGTCATTGTATGTCCAAGGGGTTGGAGGATAGAGACATTTTAATTTTTCCAGATTATTCGAAAGTCAATTTTTGAAAAGGCAAATATCTCCCGATCTGTATTAATCTGAGTGACAAAACTTATGTCACTTTCAGGGAACGCATATGTCAACTTCATGTCAGAGTCTCGTCAAGGTATGTCCAAGGGTTTGGAGGATAGAGACATTTGAATTTTTCGAGATTATTCGAAAGTCAATTTTTAAAAGTCAAATATCTCCCGATCTGTAGGAATCTGAGAGACAAAACTTATGTCACTTTGAGGGAACGTATATGTCAACTTGCTGTCAGAGTCACGTCAATGTATGTCCAAGGGTTTGGAGGATAGAGACATTTAAATTTTTAGAGATTATTCGAAAGTCAATTATTAAAAGGCATATATCTCCCGATCAATAGGAATCAGAGAGACAAACCTTATGTCACTTTGAGGGAACGTATATGTCAACTTCATGTCAGAATCTCGTCAATGTATGTCCAAGGGTTTGGATGATAGAGACATTTTAATTTTTAGAGATTATTCGAAAGTCAATTATTAAAAGGCAAATATCTCCCGATCTGTAGGCATCTGAGAGACAAACCTTATGTCACTTTGAGGGAACGCATATGTCAACTTCATGTCAAAGTCTCGTCAAGGTATGTCAAAGGGTTTGGAGGATAGAGACATTTGAATTTTTGGAAATTATTCGTAAGTCAATTTTTAAAAGGCAAATATCTTCCGATCTGTCTCAATCTGAGAGACAAAACTTATGTCACTTTGAGGGAACGCATATGTCAACTTCATGTCAGAGTCACGTCAATGTATGTCCAAGGGTTTGGAGGATAGAGACATATAAAATTTTAGAGATTATTTGAAAGTGAATTTTTAAAAGGCAAATATCACCCGATCTGTATTAATCTGAGAGACAAAACTTATGTCACTTAGAGGGAACGTATATGTCAACTTCATGTCAGAATCTCGTCATTGTAAGGCCAATGGTTTGGACGATAGAGACATTTTAATTTTTCGAGATTATTCGAAAGTCAATTTCTGAAAAGGCAAATATCTCCCGATCTGTATTAATCTGAGAGGCAAAACTTATGTCACTTTGAGGGAACGCATATGTCAACTTCATGTCAGAGTCACGTCAATGTATGTCCAAGGGTTTGGAGAATAGAGACATTTAAATTTTAGAGATTATTCGAAAGTCAATTTTTAAAAGGCAAATATATCCCGATCTGTAGCAATCTGAGAGACAAAACTTATGTCACTTTGAGGGAACGTATATGTCAACTTGCTGTCAGAGTCACGTCAATGTATGTCCAACGGTTTGGAGGATAGAGACATTTAAATTTTTCTAGATTATTCGAAAGTCAATTATTAAAAGGCAAATATCTCCCGATCTGTAGGAATCTGAGAGACAAAACTTATGTCACTTTGAGGGAACGTATATGTCAACTTGCTGTCAGAGTCAAGTCAATGTATGTCCAAGGGTTTGGAGGATAGAGACATTTAAATTTTTCTAGATTATTCGAAAGTCAATTATTAAAAGGCAAATATCTCCCGATCTGTGGGCATCTGAGAGACAAACCTTATGTCACTTTGAGGGAACGCATATGTCAACTTCATGTCAGAGTCTCGTCAATGTATGTCCAAGGGTTTGGAGGATAGAGACATTTTAATTCTTCGAGATTATTCGAAAGTCAATTATTAAAAGGCAAATATCTCCCGATCTGTAGGAATCTGAGAGACAAAACTTATGGCACTTTGAGGGAACGTATATGTCAACTTGCTGTCAGAGTCACGTCAATGTATGTCCAAGGGTTTGGAGGATAGAGACATTTAAATTTTTCTAGATTATTCGAAAGTCAATTTTTGAAAAGGCAAATATCTCCCGATCTGTATTAATCTGAGAGACAAAACTTATATCACTTTTAGGGAACGTATATGTCAACTTCATGCCATAGTCACGTCAAAGTATGTCAAAGGGTTTGGAGGATAGAGACATTTAAATTTTTGGAGATTATTCGAAAGTCAATTTTTAAAAGGCAAATATCTCCCGATCTGTAGGCATCTGAGAGACAAACCTTAGGTCACTTTGAGGGAACGCATATGTCAACTTCATGTCAGAGTCTCGTCATTGTATGTCTAAGGGTTTGGAGGATAGAGACATTTTAATTTTTCGAGATTATTCGAAAGTCAATTTTTAAAAGGGAAATTTCTCCCGATCTGTAGGAATCTGAGAAACAAAACTTATGTCACTTTGAGGGAACGTATATGTCAACTTGCTGTCAGAGTCACGTCAATGTATGTCCAAGGGTTTGGAGGATAGAGACATTTAAATTTTTAGAGATTATTCGAAAGTCAATTTTTGAAAAGGCAAATATCTCCCGATCAATAGGAATCAGAGAGACAAAACTTATGTCACTTTGAGGGAACATATATGTCAACTTCATGTCAGAATCTCGTCAATGTATGTCCAAGGGGTTGGACGATAGAGACATTTTAATTTTTCGAGATTATTCGAAAGTCAATTTTTGAAAAGGCAAATATCTCCCGATCAATAGGAATCTAAGAGACAAAACTTATGTCACTTTGAGGGAACGTATATGTCAACCTCATGTCAGAATCTCGTCAATGTATGTCCAAGTGTTTGGACGATAGAGACATTTTAATTTTTCGAGATTATTCGAAAGTCAGTTTTTAAAAGGCAAATATCTCCCGATCTGTAGGCATCTGAGAGACAAACCTTATGTCACTTTGAGGTAACGCATATATCAACTTCATGTCAGAGTCTCGTCAAGGTATGTCCAAGGGTTTGGAGGATAGAGACATTTAAATTTTTAGAGATTATTCGAAAGTCAATTTTTGAAAAGGCAATTATCTCCCGATCAATAGGAATCTGAGAGACAAAGCTTATGTCACTTTGAGGGAACGTATATGTCAACTTCATGTCAGAATCTCGTCAATGTATGTCCAAGGGTTTGGACGATAGACACATTTTAATATTTCGAGATTATTCGAAAGTCAATTATTAAAAGGCAAATATCTCCCGATCTGTGGGCATCTGAGAGACAAACCTTATGTCACTTTGAGGGAACGCATATGTCAACTTCATGTCAGAGTCTCGTCAAGGTATGTCCAAGGGTTTGGAGGATAGAGACATTTTAATTTTTCGAGATTATTCGAAAGTCAATTCTTGAAAGGCAAATATCTCCCGATCTGTAGGAATCTGAGAGACAAAACTTATGTCACTTTGAGGGAACGTATATGTCAACTTGCTGTCAGAGTCAGGTCATTGTATGTCCAAAGGGTTGGAGGATAGAGACATTTAAATTTTTCCAGATTATTCGAAAGTCAATTTTTGAAAAGGCAAATATCTCCCGATCTGTATTAATCTGAGAGACAAAACTTATGTCACTTTGAAGGAACGTATATGTCAACTTGCTGTCAGAGTCAGGTCATTGTATGTCCAAGGGGTTGGAGGATAGAGACATTTTAATTTTTCCAGATTATTCGAAAGTCAATTTTTGAAAAGGCAAATATCTCCCGATCTGTATTAATCTGAGTGACAAAACTTATGTCACTTTCAGGGAACGCATATGTCAACTTCATGTCAGAGTCTCGTCAAGGTATGTCCAAGGGTTTGGAGGATAGAGACATTTGAATTTTTCGAGATTATTCGAAAGTCAATTTTTAAAAGTCAAATATCTCCCGATCTGTAGGAATCTGAGAGACAAAACTTATGTCACTTTGAGGGAACGTATATGTCAACTTGCTGTCAGAGTCACGTCAATGTATGTCCAAGGGTTTGGAGGATAGAGACATTTAAATTTTTAGAGATTATTCGAAAGTCAATTATTAAAAGGCATATATCTCCCGATCAATAGGAATCAGAGAGACAAACCTTATGTCACTTTGAGGGAACGTATATGTCAACTTCATGTCAGAATCTCGTCAATGTATGTCCAAGGGTTTGGATGATAGAGACATTTTAATTTTTAGAGATTATTCGAAAGTCAATTATTAAAAGGCAAATATCTCCCGATCTGTAGGCATCTGAGAGACAAACCTTATGTCACTTTGAGGGAACGCATATGTCAACTTCATGTCAAAGTCTCGTCAAGGTATGTCAAAGGGTTTGGAGGATAGAGACATTTGAATTTTTGGAAATTATTCGTAAGTCAATTTTTAAAAGGCAAATATCTTCCGATCTGTCTCAATCTGAGAGACAAATCTTATGTCACTTTGAGGGAACGTATATGTCAACTTCATGTCATAGTCACGTCAATGTATGTCCAAAGGTTTGGATGATAGACACATTTTAATTTTTCGAAATTATTCGAAAGTCAATTATTAAAAGGCAAATATCTCCCGATCTGTAGGCATCTGAGAGACAAACCTTAGGTCACTTTGAGGGAACGCATATGTCAAATTCATGTCAGAGTCTCGTCAATGTATGTCCAAGGGTTTGGAGGATAGAGACATTTGAATTTTTCGAGATTATTCGAAAGTCAATTTTTAAAAGTCAAATATCTCCCGATCTGTAGGAATCTGAGAAACAAAACTTATGTCACTTTGAGGGAACGTACATGTCAACTTGCTGTCAGAGTCACGTCAATGTATGTCCAAGGGTTTGGATGATAGAGACATTTAAATTTTTAGAGATTATTCGAAAGTCAATTTTTGAAAAGGCAAATATCTCCCGATCAATAGGAATCAGAGAGACAAAACTTATGTCACTTTGAGGGAACATATATGTCAACTTCATGTCAGAATCTCGTCAATGTATGTCCAAGGGGTTGGACGATAGAGACATTTAAATTTTTCGAGATTATTCGAAAGTCAATTATTAAAAGGCAAATATCTCCCGATCTGTAGGCATCTGAAAGACAAACCTTATGTCACTTTGAGGGAACGCATATGTCAACTTCATGTCAGAGTCTCGTCAAGGTATGTCCAAGGGTTTGGAGGATAGAGACATATTAATTTTTCGAGATTATTCGAAAGTCAATTTTTGAAAAGGCAAATATCTCCCGATCTGTATTAATCTGAGAGACAAAACTTATGTCACTTTGAGGGAACGTATATGTCAACTTCATGTCATAGTTACGTCAATGTATGTCGAAGGGTTTGGAGGATAGAGACATTTAAATTTTTAGAGATTATTCGAAAGTCAATTTTTAAAAGGTAAATATCTCCCGATCTGCAGGCATCTGAGAGACGAACCTTATGTCACATTGAGGGAACGCATATGTCAACTTCATGTCAGAGTCTCGTCAAGGTATGTCAAAGGGTTTGGAGGATAGAGACATTTTAATTTTTCGAGATTATTCGAAAGACAATTTTTGAAAAGGCAAATATCTCCCGATCTGTATTAATCTGAGAGACAAAACTTATGTCTCTTTGAGGGAACGTATATGCCAACTTGCTGTCAGAGTCACGTCAATGTATGTCCAAGGGTTTGGAGGATAGAGACATTTAAATTTTTAGAGATTATTCGAAAGTCAATTTTTGAAAAGGCAAATATCTCCCGATCAATAAGAATCTGAGAGACAAAACTTATGTCACTTTGAGGGAACGCATATGTCAACATCATGTCAGAATCTCGTCAATGTATGTCCAAGGGTTTGGACGATAGAGACATTTTAATTTTTCGAGATTATTCGAAAGTCAATTATTAAAAGGCAAATATCTCCCGATCTGTGGGCATCTGAGATACACATCTTATGTCACTTTGAGGGAACGCATATGTCAACTTCATGTCAGAGTCTCGTCAATGTATGTCCTAGGGTATGGAGGATAGAGACATTTTAATTTTTCGAGATTATTCGAAAGTCAATTTTTAAAAGGCAAATATCTCCCGATCTGCAGGAATCTGAGAGACAAAGCTTACGTCACTTTGAGGGAACGTAAATGTCAACTTCATGTCATAGTCACGTCAATGTATGTCGAAGGGTTTGGAGGATAGAGACATTTAAATTTTTAGAAATTATTCGAAAGTCAATTATTAAAAGGCAAATATCTCCCGATCTGTAGGAATCTGAGAGACAAAACTTATGTCACTTAGAGGGAACGTATATGTCAACTTCATGTCAGAGTCACGTCAATGTATGTAAAAGGGTTTGGAGGATAGAGACATTTAAATTTTTAGAGATTATTCGAAAGTCAATTTTTGAAAAGGCAAATATCTCCCGATCTGTATTAATCTGAGAGACAAAACTTATGTCACTTTGAGGGAACGTATATGTCAACTTCATGTCATAGTCACGACAATGTATGTCCAAGGGTTTGGACGATAGAGATATTTTAATTTTTCGAGATTATTCGAAAGTCAATTTTTAAAAGGTAAATATCTCCCGATCTGTAGGCATCTGAGAGACGAACCTTATGTCACATTGAGGGAACGCATATGTTAACTTCATGTCAGAGTCACGTCAATGTAT
Source organism: Zootermopsis nevadensis (assembly GCF_977971745.1). NCBI lineage: Eukaryota > Metazoa > Arthropoda > Insecta > Blattodea > Termopsidae > Zootermopsis > Zootermopsis nevadensis. The sequence goes on along the minus strand of NW_028259139.1, from coordinate 20,228,995 downwards.
GTCCAAGGGTTTGGAGGATAGAGATATTTAAATTTTTAGAGATTATTCGAAAGTCAATTTTTGAAAAGGCAAATATCTCCCGATCTGTATTAATCTGAGAGACAAAACTTATGTCACTTTGAGGGAACGCATATGTCAACTTCATGTCAGAGTCACGTCAATGTATGTCCAAGGGTTTGGAGGATAGAGACATATAAAATTTTAGAGATTATTTGAAAGTGAATTATTAAAAGGCAAATATCACCCGATCTGTATTAATCTGAGAGACAAAACTTATGTCACTTAGAGGGAACGTATATGTCAACTTCATGTCAGAATCTCGTCATTGTAAGGCCAATGGTTTGGACGATAGAGACATTTTAATTTTTCGAGATTATTCGAAAGTCAATTTCTGAAAAGGCAAATATCTCCCGATCTGTATTAATCTGAGAGGCAAAACTTATGTCACTTTGAGGGAACGCATATGTCAACTTCATGTCAGAGTCACGTCAATGTATGTCCAAGGGTTTGGAGAATAGAGACATTTAAATTTTAGAGATTATTCGAAAGTCAATTTTTAAAAGGCAAATATCTCCCGATCTGTAGCAATCTGAGAGACAAAACTTATGTCACTTTGAGGGAACGTATATGTAAACGTCCTGTCAGAGTCACGTCAATGTATGTCGAAGGGTTTGGAGGATAGAGACATTTTAATATTACGAGATTATTCGTAAATCAATTATTTAAAGGCAAATATCTCCCGATCTGTGGGCATCTGAGAGACAAACCTTATGTCACTTTGAGGGAACGTATATGTCAACTTGCTGTCAGAGTCACGTCAATGTATGTCCAAGGGTTTGGAGGATAGAGACATTTAAATTTTTCTAGATAATTCGAAAGTCAATTTTTGAAAAGGCAAATATCTCCCGATCTGTATTAATCTGAGAGACAAAACTTATGTCACTTTTAGGGAACGTATATGTCAACTTCATGCCATAGTCACGTCAAAGTATGTCGAAGGGTTTGGAGGATAGAGACATTTAAATTTTTGGAGATTATTCGAAAGTCAATTTTTAAAAGGCAAATATCTCCCGATCTGTAGGCATCTGAGAGACAAACCTTAAGTCACTTTGAGGGAACGCATATGTCAACTTCATGTCAGAGTCTCGTCATTGTATGTCTAAGGGTTTGGAGGATAGAGACATTTTAATTTTTCGAGATTATTCGAAAGTCAATTTTTAAAAGGGAAATATCTCCCGATCTGTAGGAATCTGAGAAACAAAACTTATGTCACTTTGAGGGAACGTATATGTCAACTTGCTGTCAGAGTCACGTCAATGTATGTCCAAGGGTTTGGAGGATAGAGACATTTAAATTTTTAGAGATTATTCGAAAGTCAATTTTTGAAAAGGCAAATATCTCCCGATCAATAGGAATCAGAGAGACAAAACTTATGTCACTTTGAGGGAACATATATGTCAACTTCATGTCAGAATCTCGTCAATGTATGTCCAAGGGGTTGGACGATAGAGACATTTTAATTTTTCGAGATTATTCGAAAGTCAATTTTTGAAAAGGCAAATATCTCCCGATCAATAGGAATCTAAGAGACATAACTTATGTCACTTTTAGGGAACGTATATGTCAACCTCATGTCAGAATCTCGTCAATGTATGTCCAAGGGTTTGGACGATAGAGACATTTTAATTTTTCGAGATTATTCGAAAGTCAGTTTTTAAAAGGCAAATATCTCCCGATTTGTAGGCATCTGAGAGACAAACCTTATGTCACTTTGAGGTAACGCATATATCAACTTCATGTCAGAGTCTCGTCAAGGTATGTCCAAGGGTTTGGAGGATAGAGACATAAATTTTTAGAGATTATTCGAAAGTCAATTTTTGAAAAGGCAATTATCTCCCGATCAATAGGAATCTGAGAGACAAAGCTTATGTCACTTTGAGGGAAAGTATATGTCAACTTCATGTCAGAATCTCGTCAATGTATGTCCAAGGGTTTGGACGATAGACACATTTTAATATTTCGAGATTATTCGAAAGTCAATTATTAAAAGGCAAATATCTCCCGATCTGTGGGCATCTGAGAGACAAAACTTATGTCACTTTGAGGGAACGTATATGTCAACTTGCTGTCAGAGTCAGGTCATTGTATGTCCAAAGGGTTGGAGGATAGAGACATTTTAATTTTTCCAGATTATTCGAAAGTCAATTTTTGAAAAGGCAAATATCTCCCGATCTGTATTAATCTGAGTGACAAAACTTATGTCACTTTGAGGGAACGTATATGTCAACTTGCTGTCAAAGTCAGGTCATTGTATGTCCAAGGGGTTGGAGGATAGAGACATTTTAATTTTTCCAGATTATTCGAAAGTCAATTTCTGAAAAGGCAAATATCTCCCGATCTGTATTAATCTGAGTGACAAAACTTATGTCACTTTCAGGGAACGCATATGTCAACTTCATGTCAGAGTCTCGTCAAGGTATGTCCAAGGGTTTGGAGGATAGAGACATTTGAATTTTTCGAGATTATTCGAAAGTCAATTTTTAAAAGTCAAATATCTCCCGATCTGTAGGAATCTGAGAAACAAAACTTATGTCACTTTGAGGGAACGTATATGTCAACTTGCTGTCAGAGTCACGTCAATGTATGTCCAAGGGTTTGGATGATAGAGACATTTAAATTTTTAGAGATTATTCGAAAGTCAATTTTTGAAAAGGCAAATATCTCCCGATCAATAGGAATCAGAGAGACAAAACTTATGTCACTTTGAGGGAACATATATGTCAACTTCATGTCAGAATCTCGTCAATGTATGTCCAAGGGGTTGGACGATAGAGACATTTAAATTTTTCGAGATTATTCGAAAGTCAATTATTAAAAGGCAAATATCTCCCGATCTGTAGGCATCTGAAAGACAAACCTTATGTCACTTTGAGGGAACGCAAATGTCAACTTCATGTCAGAGTCTCGTCAAGGTATGTCCAAGGGTTTGGAGGATAGAGACATTTTAATTTTTCGAGATTATTCGAAAGTCAATTTTTGAAAAGGCAAATATCTCCCGATCTGTATTAATCTGAGAGACAAAACTTATGTCACTTTGAGGGAACGTATATGTCAACTTCATGTCATAGTTACGTCAATGTATGTAAAAGGGTTTGGAGGATAGAGACATTTAAATTTTTAGAGATTATTCGAAAGTCAATTTTTAAAAGGCAAATATCTCCCGATCTGTAGGCATCTGAGAGACAAACCTTATATCACTTTGAGGGAACGCATATGTCAACTTCATATCAGAGTCTCGTCAATGTATGTCCAAGGGTTTCGAGGATAGAGACATTTTAATTTTTCGAAATTATTCGAAAGTCAATTTTTAAAAGGCAAATATCTCCCGATCTGTAGGAATCTGAGAAACAAAACTTATGTCACTTTGAGGGAACGTATATGTCAACTTGCTGTCAGAGTCACGTCAATGTATGTCCAAGGGTTTGGAGGATAGAGACATTTAGATTTTTAGAGATTATTCGAAAGTCAATTTTTGAAAAGGCAAATATCTCCCGATCATTAGGAATCTAAGAGACAAAACTTATGTCACTTTGAGGAAACGTATATGTCAACCTCACGTCAGAATCTCGTCAATGTATGTCCAAGGGTTTGGACGATAGAGACATTTTAATTTTTCGAGATTATTCGAAAGTCAGTTTTTAAAAGGCAAATATCTCCCGATCTGTAGGCATCTGAGAGACAAACCTTATGTCACTTTGAGGTAACGCATATGTCAACTTCATGTCAGAGTCTCGTCAAGGTATGTCGAAGGGTTTAGAGGATAGAGACATTTTAATTTTTCGAGAATATTCGAAAGTCAATTTTTAAAAGGCAAATATCTCCCAATCTGTAGGAATCTGAGAACCAAAACTAGTGTCACTTTGAGGGAACGTATATGTCAACTTGCTGTCAGAGTCACGTCAATGTATGTCCAAGGGTTTGGAGGATAGAGACATTTAAATTTTTAGAGATTATTCGAAAGTCAATTTTTAAAAGGCAAATATCTCCCGATCTGTAGGCATCTGAGAGACAAACCTTATATCACTTTGAGGGAACGCATATGTCAACTTCATATCAGAGTCTCGTCAATGTATGTCCAAGGGTTTGGAGGATAGAGACATTTTAATTTTTCGAAATTATTCGAAAGTCAATTTTTAAAAGGCAAATATCTCCCGATCTGTAGCAATCTGAGAAACAAAACTTATGTCACTTTGAGGGAACGTATATGTCAACTTGCTGTCAGAGTCACGTCAATGTATGTAAAAGGGTTTGGAGGATAGAGACATTTAAATTTTTAGAGATTATTCGAAAGTCAATTATTGAAAAGGCAAAAATCTCCCATCAATAGGAATCTGAGAGACAAAACTTATGTCACTTTGAGGGAACGTATATGTCAACTTAATGTCAGAATCTCGTCAATGTATGTCCAAGGGTTTGGAGGATAGAGACATTTTAATTCTTCGAGATTATTCGAAAGTCAATTTTTAAAGGCAAATATCTCCCGATCTGTAGGAATCTGAGAAACAAAACTAATGTCACTTTGAGGGAACGTATATGTCAACTTCATGTCAGAATCTCGTCAATGTATGCCCAATGGTTTGGACGATAGAGACATTTAAATTTTTAGAGATTATTCGAAAGTCAATTATTAATATTCAAATATCTCCCGATCTGTAGGAATCTGAGAGACAAAACTTATGTCACTTTGAGGGAACGCATATGTAAACGTCCTGTCAGAGTCACGTCAATGTATGTCCAAGGGTTTGGAGGATAGAGACATTTTAATTTTACGAGGTTATTCGAAAGTCAATTTTTAAAAGGCAAATATCTCCCGATCTGTAAGAATCTGAGAGACAAAACTTATGTCACTTTGAGGGAACGTATATGTAAACGTCCTGTCAGAGTCACGTCAATGTATGTCCAAGGGTTTGGAGGATAGAGACATTTAAACTTTACGAGATTATTCGAAAGTCAATTATTAAAAGGCAAATATCTCCCGATCTGTAGTAATCAGAGAGACAAAACTTATGTCACTTTGAGGGAACGTACATGTCAACTTCATGTCAGAATCTCGTCATTGTATGTCTAAGGGTTTGGAGGATAGAGACATTTAAATTTTTAGAGAATATTCGAAAGTCAATTTTTAAAAGGCAAATATCTCCCGATCAATAGGAATCTGAGAGACAAAGCTTATGTCACTTTGAGGGAACGTATATGTCAACTTCATGTCAGAATCTCGTCAATGTATGTCCAAGGGTTTGGACGATAGACACATTTTAATATTTCGAGATTATTCGAAAGTCAATTATTAAAAGGCAAATATCTCCCGATCTGTTTGCATCTGAGAGACAAACCTTATGTCACTTTGAGGGAACGCAAGTGTCAACTTCATGTCAGAGTCTCGTCAAGGTATGTCCAAGGGTTTGGAGGATAGAGACATTTTAATTTTTCGAGATTATTCGAAAGTCAATTCTTGAAAGGCAAATATCTCCCGATCTGTAGGAATCTGAGAGACAAAACTTATGTCACTTTGAGGGAACGTATATGTCAACTTGCTGTCAGAGTCAGGTCATTGTATGTCCAAGGGGTTGGAGGATAGAGAAATTTTAATTTTTCCAGATTATTCGAAAGTCAATTTTTGAAAAGGCAAATATCTCCCGATCTGTATTAATCTGAGTGACAAAACTTATGTCACTTTGAGGGAACGTATATGTCAACTTCATGTCATAGTCACGTCAATGTATGTCGAAGGGTTTGGAGGATAGAGACATTTAAATTTTTAGAGATTATTCGAAAGTCAATTTTTAGAAGGCAAATATCTCCCGATCTGTAGGCATCTGAGAGACAAACCTTATATCACTTTGAGGGAACGCATATGTCAACTTCATGTCAGAGTCTCGTCAATGTATGTAAAAGGGTTTGGAGGATAGAGACATTTAATTTTTAGAGATTATTCGAAAGTCAATTTTTGAAAAGGCAAATATCTCCCGATCAATAGGAATCTGAGAGACAAAACTTATGTCACTTTGAGGGAACGTATATGTCAACTTAATGTCAGAATCTCGTCAATGTATGTCCAAGGGTTTGGACGATAGAGACCTTTAAATTTTTCGAGATTATTCGAAAGTCAATTATTAAGAGGCAAATATCTCCCGATCTGTAGGCATCTGAGAGACAAACCTAAGGTCACTTTGAGACAACGCATATGTCAACATCATGTCAGAGTCTCGTCAATGTATGTCCAAGGGTTTGGAGGATAGAGACATTTTAATTTTTCGAGATTATTCGAAAGTCAATTTTTTAAAGGCAAATATCTCCCGATCTGTAGCAATCTGAGAAACAAAACTTATGTCACTTTGAGGGAACGTATATGTCAACTTGCTGTCAGAGTCACGTCAATGTATGTAAAAGGGTTTGGAGGATAGAGACATTTAAATTTTTAGAGATTATTCGAAAGTCAATTTTTGAAAAGGCAAAAATCTCCCGATCAATAGGAATCTGAGAGACAAAACTTATGTCACTTTGAGGGAACGTATATGTCAACTTAATGTCAGAATCTCGTCAATGTATGTCCAAGGGTTTGGACGATAGAGACATTTTAATTTTTCGAGATTATTCGAAAGTCAATTTTTTAAAGGCAAATATCTCCCGATCTGTATTAATCTGAGAGACAAACCTTAGTCACATTGAGGGAACGCATATGTCAACTTCATGTCAGAGTCACGTCAATGTATGTCCAAGGGTTTGGACGAGACAGACATTTTAATTCTTCGAGATTATTTGAAAGTCAATTTTTAAAAGGCAAATATCTCCCGATCTGTAGGCATCTGAGAGACAAACCTTATGTCACTTTGAGGGAATGCATATGTCAACTTCATGTCAGAATTTCGTCAATGTATGTCCAAGGGTTTAGACGATAGAGACATTTTAATTTTTCGAGATTATTCGAAAGTCAATTTTTAAGAGACAAATATCTCCCGATCTGTAGGCATCTGAGAGACAAACCTCAGGTCACTTTGAGGCAACGCATATGTCAACATCATGTCAGAGTCTCGTCAATGTATGTCCAAGGGTTTGGAGGATAGAGACATTTTAATTTTTCGAGATTATTCGAATGTCAATTTTTAAAAGGCAAATATCTCCCGATCTGTAGCAATCTGAGAAACAAAACTTATGTCACTTTGAGGGAACGTATATGTCAACTTGCTGCCAGAGTCACGTCAATGTATGTAAAAGGGTTTGGAGGATAGAGACATTTAAATTTTTAGAGATTATTCGAAAGTCAGTTTTTGAAAAGGTAAAAATCTCCCGATCAATAGGAATCTGAGAGACAAAACTTATGTCACTTTGAGGGAACGTATATGTCAACTTAATGTCAGAATCTCGTCAATGTATGTCCAAGGGTTTGGACGATAGAGACATTTTAATTTTTCGAGATTATTCGAAAGTCAATTTTTAAAAGGCAAATATCTCCCGATCTGTAGGCATCTGAGAAACAAACCTTATGTCACTTAGAGGGAACGTACATGTCAACTTGCTGTCAGAGTCACGTCAATGTATGTCCAAGGGGTTGGAGGATACAGACATTTAAATTTTTAGAGATTATTCGAAAGTCAATTTTTGAAAAGGCAAATATCTCCCGATCTGTATTAATCTGAGAGACAAAACTTATGTCACTTTGAGGGAACGTATATGTCAACTTCATGTCATAGTCACGTCAATGTATGTCCAAGGGTTTGGAGGATAGAGACATTTAAATTTTTAGAGATTATTCGAAAGTCAATTTTTAAAAGGCAAATATCTCCCGATCTGTAGGCATCTGAGAGACAAACCTTAGGTCACTTTGAGGGAACGCATATGTCAACTTCATGTCAGAGTCTCGTCAATGTTTGTCCAAGGGTTTGGAGGATAGAGAAATTTAAATTTTTCGACATTATTCGAAAGTCAATTTTTAATAGGCAAATATCTCCCGATCTGTAGGAATCTGAGAAACAAAACTTATGTCACTTTGAGGGAACGTATATGTCAACTTGCTGTCAGAGTCACGTCAATGTATGTCCAAGGGTTTGGAGGATAGAGACATTTAAATTTTTAGAGATTATTCGAAAGTCAATTTTTGAAAAGGCAAGTATCTCCCGATCAATAGGAATCTAAGAGACAAAACTTATGTCACTTTGAGGGAACGTATATGTCAACTTCATGTCAGAATCTCGTCAATGTATGTCCAAGGGTTTGGACGATAGAGACATTTTAATTTTTCGAGATTATTCGAAAGTCAATTCTTAAAAGGCAAATATCTCCCGATCTGTAGGCATCTGAGAGACAAACCTTATATCACTTTGAGGGAACGCATATGTCAACTTCATGTCAGAGTCTCGTCAATGTATGTCAAAGGGTTTGGAGGATAGAGACATTTTAATTTTTCGAGATTATTGGAAAGTCAATTATTAAAAGGCAAATATCTCCCGATCTGTAGGCATCTGAGAGACAAACCTTATATCACTTTGAGGGAACGCATATGTCAACTTGCTGTCAGAGTCACGTCAATGTATGTCCAAGGGTTTGGATGATAGAGACATTTAAATTTTTAAAGATTATTCGAAAGTCAATTTTTGAAAAGGCAAATATCTCCCGATCTGTATTAATCTGAAAGACAAAACTTATGTCACTTTGAGGGAACGTATATGTCAACTTCATGTCATAGTCACGTCAATGTATGTCCAAGGGTTTGGAGGATAGATACAATTAAATTTTTAGAGATTATTCGAAAGTCAATTTTTAAAAGCCAAATATCTCCCGATCTGTAGGAATCTGAGAGACAAAGCTTATATCCCTTTGAGGGAACATATATGTCAACTTCCTGTCAGAGTCTTGTCAATGTATGTCCAAGGGTTTGGAGGATAGAGACATTTTAATTTTTCGAGATTATTCGAAAGTCAATAGTTTAAAGGCAAATATCTCCTGATCTGTAGGAATCTGAGAAACAAAACTAATGTCACTTTGAGGGAACGTATATGTCAACTTGCTGTCAGAGTCACGTCAATGTATGTCCAAGGGTTTGGATAATAGAGACATTTAAATTTTTAGAGATTAATCGAAAGTCAATTTTTAAAAGGCAAATATCTCCCGATCAATAGGAATCTGAGAGACAAAACTTATGTCACTTTGAGGGAACGTATATGTCAACTTCATGTCAGAATCTCGTCAATGTATGTCCAAGGGTTTGGACGATAGACACATTTTAATTTTTCGAGATTATTCGAAAGTCAATTATTAAAAGGCAAATATCTTCCGATCTGTGGGCATCTGAGAGACAAACCTTATGTCACTTTGAGGGAACGTATATGTCAACTTCCTGTCGGAGTCACGTCAATGTATGTCCAAGGGTTTGGAGGATAGAGACATTTTAATTTTTCCAGATTATTCGAAAGTCAATTTTTGAAAAGGCAAATATCTCCCGATCTGTATTAATCTGAGAGACAAAACTTATGTCACTTTGAGGGAACGTATATGTCAACTTCATGTCATAGTCACGTCAATGTATGTCGAAGGGTTTGGAGGATAGAAACATTTAAATTTTTAGAGATTATTCGAAAGTCAATTTTTTCGAAATTATTCTAAAGTCAATTTTTAAAAAGCAAAGATCTCCCGATCTGTAGGAATCTGAGAAACAAAACCTATGTCACTTTGAGGGAACGTATATGTCAACTTGCTGTCAAAGTCACGTCAATGTATGTCCAAGGGTTTGGAGGATAGAGACATTTAAGTTTTTAGATATTATTCGAAAGTCAATTTTTGAAAAGGCAAATATCTCCCGATCAATAGGAATCAGAGAGACAAAACTAATGTCACTTTGAGGGAACGTATATATCAACTTCATGTCAGAATCTCGTCAATGTATGTCCAAGGGTTTGGACGATAGAGACATTTTAATTTTTCGAGATTATTCGAAAGTCAATTTTTAAAAGGCAAATATCTCCCGATCTGTAGGCATCTCAGATACAAAAAATATGTCACTTTGAGGTAACGCATATGTCAACTTCATGTCAGAGTCTCGTCAAGGTATGTCCAAGGGTTTGGAGGATAGAGACATTTTAATTTTTCGAGATTATTCGAAAGTCAATTTTTAAAAGGCAAATATCTCCCGATCTGTATTAATCTGAGAGACAAACCTTATGTCACTTTGAGGGAACGTATATGTCAACTTCATGTCTTAGTCACGTCAATGTATGTCGAAGGGTTTGGAGGATAGAGACATTTAAATTTTTAGAGATTATTCGAAAGTCAATTTTTAGAAGGCAAATATATCCCGATCTGTAGGCATCTGAGACACAAACCTTATATCACTTTGAGGGAACGCATAGGTCAACTTCATGTCAGAGTCTCGTCAAGGTATGTCCAAGGGTTTGGAGGATAGAGACATTTTAATTCTTCGAGATTATTCGAAAGTCAATTTTTAAAGGCAAATATCTCCCGATCTGTAGGAATCTGAGAAACAAAACTAATGTCACTTTGAGGGAACGTATATGTCAACTTCATGTCAGAGTCACGTCAATGTATGTCCAAGGGTTTGGAGGATAGAGACATTTAAATTCTTAGAGATTATTCGAAAGTCAATTTTTGAAAAGGCAAATATCTCCCGATCAATAGGAATCTGAGAGACAAAGCTTATGTCACTTTGAGGGAACGTATATGTCAACTTCATGTCAGAATCTCGTCAATGTATGTCCAAGGGTTTGGAGAATAGACACATTTAAATTTTTCGAGATTATTCGAAAGTCAATTATTAAAAGGCAAATATCTCCCGATCTGTGGGCATCTGAGAGACAAACCTTATGTCACTTTGAGGGAACGCATATGTCAACTTCATGTCAGAGTCTCGTCAAGGTATGTCCAAGGGTTTGGAGGATAGAGACATTTTAATTTTTCGAGATTATTCGAAAGTCAATTCTTAAAAGGCAAATATCTCCCGATCTGTAGGAATCTGAGAGACAAAACTTATGCCACTTTGAGGGAACGTATATGTCAACTTGCTGTCAGAGTCACGTCATTGTATGTCCAAGGGTTTGGAGGATAGAGACATTTTAATTTTTCCAGATTATTCGAAAGTCAATTTTTGAAAAGGCAAATATCTCCCGATCTGTATTAATCTGAGAGACAAAACTTATGTAATTTTGAGGGAACGTATATGTCAACTTCATGTCGAAGTCACGTCAATGTATGTCAAAGGGTTTGGAGGATAGAGACATTTAAATTTTTAGAGATTATTCGAAAGTCAATTTTTAAAGGCAAATATCTCCCGATCTGTAGGCATCTGAGAGACAAACCTTAGGTCACTTTGAGGGAACGCATATGTCAACTTCATGTCAGAGTCTCGTCTATGTATGTCCAAGGGTTTGGAGGATAGAGACATTTTAATATTTCGAGATTATTCAAAAGTCAATTTTCAAAAGGCAAATATCTCCCGATCTGTAGGAATCTGTAAACCAAAACTTATGTCACTTTGAGGGAACGTATATGTCAACTTGCTGTCAGAGTCACGTCATGTATGTCCAAGGGTTTGGAGGATAGAGACATTTAAATTTTTAGAGATTATTCGAAAGTCAATTCTTGAAAAGGCAAATATCTCCCGATCAATAGGAATCAGAGGGACAAAACTTATGTCACTGTGAGGGAACGTATATGTCAACTTCATGTCAGAATCTCGTCAATGTATGTCCAAGGGGTTGGACGATAGAGACATTTTAATTTTTCGAGATTATTCGAAAGTCAATTATTAAAAGGCAAATATCTCCCGATCTGTAGTCTACTGAGAGACAAACCTTATGTCACTTTGAGGGAACGCATATGTCAACTTCATGTCAGAGTCTCGTCAATGTATGTCCAAGGGTTTGGAGGATAGAGACATTTTAATTTTTCGAGATTATTCGAAAGTCAATTTTTAAAAGGCAAATATCTTACGATCAATAGGAATCAGAGGGACAAAACTTATGTCACTTTGAGGGAACGTATATGTCAACTTCATGTCAGAATCTCGTCAATGTATGTCCAAGGGTTTGGATGAAAGAGACATTTTAATTTTTCGAGATTATTCGAAAGTCAATTTTTATTAGGCAAATATCTCCCTATCTGTAGGCATCTGAGAGACAAACCTTATGTCACTTTGAGGGAACGCATATGTGAACTTCATGTCAGAGTCTCGTCAAGGTATGTCCAAGGGTTTGGAGGGTAGAGACATTTTAATTTTTCGAGATTATTCGAAAGTCAATTTTTGAAAAGGCAAATATCTCCCGATCTGTATTAATCTGAGAGACAAAACTTATGTCACTTTGAGGGAACGTATATGTCAACTTCATGTCATAGTCACGTCAATGTATGTCGAAGGGTTTGGAGGATAGAGACATTTAAATTTTTAGAGATTATTCGAAAGTCAATTTTTAAAAGGCAAATATCTCCCGATCTGTAGGCATCTGAGAGACAAACCTTAGGTCACTTTGAGGGAACGCATATGTCAACTTCATGTCAGAGTCTCGTCAATGTATGTCCAAGGGGTTGGACGATAGAGACATTTAAATTTTTCGACATTATTCGAAAGTCAATTTTTAAAAGGCAAATATCTCCCGATCTGTAGGAATCTGAGAAACAAAACTTATGTCACTTTGAGGGAACGTATATGTCAACTTGCTGTCAGAGTCACGTCAATGTATGTCCAAGGGTTTGGAGGATAGAGACATTTAAATTTTTAGAGATTATTCGAAAGTCAATTTTTGAAAAGGCAAGTATCTCCCGATCAATAGGAATCTAAGAGACAAAACTTATGTCACTTTGAGGGAACGTATATGTCAACTTCATGTCAGAATCTCGTCAATGTATGTCCAAGGGTTTGGACGATAGAGACATTTAAATTTTTAGAGATTATTCGAAAGTCAATTTTTAAAAGGCAAATATCTCCCGATCTGTAGGCATCTGAGAGACAAACCTTATATCACTTTGAGGGAACGCATATGTTAACTTCCTGTCAGAGTCACGTCAATGTATGTCCAAGGGTTTGGAGGATAGAGATATTTTAATTCTTCGAGATTATTCGAAAGTCAATTATTAAAAGGCAAATATCTCCCGATCTGTAGGAATCTGAGAAACAAAACTTATGTCAATTTGAGGAAACGTATATGTCAACTTGCTGTCAGAGTCACGTCAATGTATGTCCAAGGGTTTGGAGGATAGAGACATTTAAATTTTTAGAGATTATTCGAAAGTCAATTTTTGAAAAGGCAAATATCTCCCGATCAATAGGAATCTGAGAGACAAAGCTTATGTCACTTTGAGGGAACGTATATGTCAACTTCATGTCAGAATCTCGTCAATGTATGTCCAAGGGTTTGGAGAATAGACACATTTAAATTTTTCGAGATTATTCGAAAGTCAATTATTAAAAGGCAAATATCTCCCGATCTGTGGGCATCTGAGAGACAAACCTTATGTCACTTTGAGGGAATGCATATGTCAACATCATGTCAGAGTCTCGTCAAGGTATGTCCAAGGGTTTGGAGGATAGAGACATTTTATTTTTCGAGATTTTTCGAAAGTCAATTATTAAAAGGCAAATATCTCCCGATCTGTAGGAATCTGAGAGACAAAACTTATGTCACTTTGAGGGAACGTATATGTCAACTTGCTGTCAGAGTCACGTCATTGTATGTCCAAGGGTTTGGAGGATAGAGACATTTTAATTTTTCCAGATTATTCGAAAGTCAATTTTTGAAAAGGCAAATATCTCCCGATCTGTATTAATCTGAGAGATAAAACTTATGTCACTTTGAGGGAACGTATATGTCAACTTCATGTCAGAATCTCGTCAATGTATGTCCAAGGGTTTGGAGAATAGACACATTTAAATTTTTCGAGATTATTCGAAAGTCAATTATTAAAAGGCAAATATCTCCCGATCTGTGGGCATCTGAGAGACAAACCTTATGTCACTTTGAGGGAATGCATATGTAAACTTCATGTCAGAGTCTCGTCAAGGTATGTCCAAGGGTTTGGAGGATAGAGACATTTTATTTTTCGAGATTATTCGAAAGTCAATTATTAAAAGGCAAATATCTCCCGATCTGTAGGAATCTGAGAGACAAAACTTATGTCACTTTGAGGGAACGTATATGTCAACTTGCTGTCAGAGTCACGTCATTGTATGTCCAAGGGTTTGGAGGATAGAGACATTTTAATTTTTCCAGATTATTCGAAAGTCAATTTTTGAAAAGGCAAATATCTCCCGATCTGTATTAATCTGAGAGATAAAACTTATGTCACTTTGAGGGAACGTATATGTCAACTTCATGTCGAAGTCACGTCAATGTATGTCAAAGGGTTTGGAGGATAGAGACATTTAAATTTTTAGAGATTATTCGAAAGTTAATTTTTAAAAGGCAAATATCTCCCGATCTGTAGGCATCTGAGAGACAAACCTTAGGTCACTTTGAGGGAACGCATATGTCAACTTCATGTCAGAGTCTCGTCAATGTATGTCCAAGGGTTTGGAGGATAGAGATATTTTAATTTTTCGAGATTATTCAAAAGTCAATTTTCAAAAGGCAAATATCTCCCGATCTGTAGGAATCTGAAAAACAAAACTTATGTCACTATGAGGGAACGTATATGTCAACTTGCTGTCAGAGTCACGTCATGTATGTCCAAGGGTTTGGAGGATTGAGACATTTAAATTTTTAGAGATTATTCGAAAATCAATTCTTGAAAAGGCAAATATCTCCCGATCAATAGGAATCAGAGGGACAAAACTTATGTCACTGTGAGGGAACGTATATGTCAACTTCATGTCAGAATCTCGTCAATGTATGTCCAAGGGGTTGGACGATAGAGACATTTTAATTTTTCGAGATTATTCGAAAGTCAATTATTAAAAGGCAAATATCTCCCGATCTGTAGTCTACTGAGAGACTAACCTTATGTCACTTTGAGGGAACGCATATGTCAACTTCATGTCAGAGTCTCGTCAATGTATGTCCAAGGGTTTGGAGGATGGAGACATTTTAATTTTTCGAGATTATTCGAAAGTAAATTTTTAAAAGGCAAATATCTCCCGATCTGTAGGAATCTGAGAGACAAAACTTATGTCACTTTGAGGGAACGTATATGTCAACTTGCTGTCAGAGTCAAGTCAATGTATGTCCTAGGGTTTGGAGGATAGAGACATTTAAATTTTTAGAGATTATTCGAAAGTCAATTTTTGGAAAGGCAAATATCTCCCGATCAATAGGAATCTAAGAGACAAAACTTATGTCACATTGAGGGAACGTATATGTCAACTTCATGTCAGAATCTCGTCAATGTATGTCCAAGGGTTTGGACGAAAGAGACATTTTAATTTTTCGAGATTATTCGAAAGTCAATTATTATTAGGCAAATATCTCCCGATCTGTAGGCATCTGAGAGATAAACCTTATGTCACTTTGAGGGAACGCATATGTCAACTTCATGTCAGAGTCTCGTCAAGGTATGTCCAAGGGTTTGGAGGATAGAGACATTTTAATTTTTCGAGATTATTCGAAAGTCAATTTTTGAAAAGGCAAATATCACCCGATCTGTATTAATCTGAGAGACAAAACTTATGTCACTTTGAGGGAACGTATATGTCAACTTCATGTCATAGTCACGTCAATGTATGTCGAAGGGTTTGGAGGATAGAGACATTTAAATTTTTAGAGATTATTCGAAAGTCAATTTTTAAAAGGCAAATATCTCCCGATCTGTAGGCATCTGAGAGACAAACCTTATATCACTTTGAGGGAACGCATATGTCAACTTCATGTCAGAGTCTCGTCAATGTATGTACAAGGGTTTGGAGAATAGAGACATTTAAATTTTTCGAGATTATTCGAAAGTCAATTTTTAAAAGGCAAATATCTCCCGATCTGTAAGAATCTGAGAAACAAAACTTATGTCACTTTGAGGAAATGTATATGTCAACTTGCTGTCAGAGTCACGTCAATGTATGTACAAGGGTTTGGAGGATAGAACATTTAAATTTTTAGAGATTATTCGAAAGTCAATTTTTGAAAAGGCAAATATCTCCCGATCAATAGGAATCTGAGAGACAAAACTTATGTCACTTTGAGGGAACGCATATGTCAACTTCATGTCAGAATCTCGTCAATGTATGTCCAAGGGTTTGGACGATAGACACATCTCAATTTTTCGAGATTATTCGAAAGTCAATTATTAAAAGGCAAATATCTCCCGATCTGTGGGCATCTGAGAGACAAACCTTATGTCACTTTGAGGGAACGCATATGTCAACTTCATGTCAGAGTCTCGTCAATGTATGTCCAAGGGTTTGGAGGATAGAGACATTTTAATTTTTCGAGATTATTCGAAAGTCAATTTTTAAAAGGCAAATATCTCCCGATCTGTAGGAATCTGAGAGACAAAACTTATTTCACTTTGAGGGAACGTATATGTCAACTTGCTGTCAGAGTCAAGTCAATGTATGTCCTAGGGTTTGGAGGATAGAGACATTTAAATTTTTAGAATTTTATTCGAAAGTCAATTTTTGGAAAGGCAAATATCTCCCGATCAATAGGAATCTAAGAGACAAAACTTATGTCACTTTGAGGGAACGTATATGTCAAATTCATGTCAGAATCTCGTCAATGTATGTCCAAGGGTTTGGATGAAAGAGACATTTAAATTTTTCGAGATTATTCGAAAGTCAATTTTTATTAGGCAAATATCTCCCGATCTGTAGGCATCTGAGAGACAAACCTTATGTCACTTTGATGGAACGCATATGTGAACTTCATGTAAGAGTCTCGTCAAGGTATGTCCAAGGGTTTGGAGGGTAGAGACATTTTAATTTTTCGAGATTATTCGAAAGTCAATTTTTGAAAAGGCAAATATCTCCCGATCTGTATTAATCTGAGAGACAAAACTTATGTAACTTTGAGGGAACGTATATGTCAACTTCATGTCATAGTCACGTCAATGTATGTCGAAGGGTTTGGAGGATAGAGACATTTAAATTTTTAGAGATTATTCGAAAGTCAATTTTTAAAAGGCAAATATCTCCCGATCTGTAGGCATCTGAGAGACAAACCTTAGGTCACTTTGAGGGAACGCATATGTCAACTTCATGTCAGAGTCTCGTCAATGTATGTCCAAGGGTTTGGAGGATAGAGACATTTAAATTTTTCGACATTATTCGAAAGTCAATTATTAAAAGGCAAATATCTCCCGATCTGTAGGAATCTGAGAAACAAAACTTATGTCACTTTGAGGGAACGTATATGTCAACTTGCTGTCAGAGTCACGTCAATGTATGTCCAAGCGTTTGGAGGATAGAGACATTTAAATTTTTAGAGATTATTCGAAAGTCAATTTTTGAAAAGGCAAGTATCTCCCGATCAATAGGAATCTAAGAGACAAAACTTATGTCACTTTGAGGGAACGTATATGTCAACTTCATGTCAGAATCTCGTCAATGTATGTCCAAGGGTTTGGACGATAGAGACATTTAAATTTTTAGAGATTATTCGAAAGTCAATTTTTAAAAGGCAAATATCTCCCGATCTGTAGGCATCTGAGAGACAAACCTTATATCACTTTGAGGGAACGCATATGTTAACTTCCTGTCAGAGTCACGTCAATGTATGTCCAAGGGTTTGGAGGATAGAGACATTTTAATTCTTCGAGATTATTCGAAAGTCAATTATTAAAAGGCAAATATCTCCCGATCTGTAGGAATCTGAGAAACAAAACTTATGTCAATTTGAGGAAACGTATATGTCAACTTGCTGTCAGAGTCACGTCAATGTATGTCCAAGGGTTTGGAGGATAGAGACATTTAAATTTTTAGAGATTATTCGAAAGTCAATTTTTGAAAAGGCAAATATCTCCCGATCAATAGGAATCTGAGAGACAAAGCTTATGTCACTTTGAGGGAACGTATATGTCAACTTCATGTCAGAATCTCGTCAATGTATGTCAAAGGGTTTGGAGAATAGACACATTTAAATTTTTCGAGATTATTCGAAAGTCAATTATTAAAAGGCAAATATCTCCCGATCTGTGGGCATCTGAGAGACAAACCTTATGTCACTTTGAGGGAATGCATATGTCAACTTCATGTAAGAGTCTCGTCAAGGTATGTCCAAGGGTTTGGAGGATAGAGACATTTTATTTTTCGAGATTATTCGAAAGTCAATTATTAAAAGGCAAATATCTCCCGATCTGTAGGAATCTGAGAGACAAAACTTATGTCACTTTGAGGGAACGTATATGTCAACTTCATGTCGAAGTCACGTCAATGTATGTCAAAGGGTTTGGAGGATAGAGACATTTAAATTTTTAGAGATTATTCGAAAGTCAATTTTTCAAAGGCAAATATCTCCCGATCTGTAGGCATCTGAGAGACAAACCTTAGGTCACTTTGAGGGAACGCATATGTCAACTTCATGTCAGAGTCTCGTCAATGTATGTCCAAGGGTTTGGAGGATAGAGACATTTTAATTTTTCGAGATTATTCAAAAGTCAATTTTCAAAAGGCAAATATCTCCCGATCTGTAGGAATCTGAAAAACAAAACTTATGTCACTTTGAGGGAACGTATATGTCAACTTGCTGTCAGAGTCACGTCATGTATGTCCAAGGGTTTGGAGGATAGAGACATTTAAATTTTTAGAGATTATTCGAAAATCAATTCTTGAAAAGGCAAATATCTCCCGATCAATAGGAATCAGAGGGACAAAACTTATGTCACTGTGAGGGAACGTATATGTCAACTTCATGTCAGAATCTCGTCAATGTATGTCCAAGGGGTTGGACGATAGAGACATTTTAATTT
Source organism: Zootermopsis nevadensis (assembly GCF_977971745.1). Lineage (NCBI taxonomy): Eukaryota > Metazoa > Arthropoda > Insecta > Blattodea > Termopsidae > Zootermopsis > Zootermopsis nevadensis. The sequence continues at coordinate 20,210,101 of NW_028259139.1, read as the reverse complement.
TTCGAGATTATTCGAAAGTCAATTATTAAAAGGCAAATATCTCCCGATCTGTAGTCTACTGAGAGACTAACCTTATGTCACTTTGAGGGAACGCATATGTCAACTTCATGTCAGAGTCTCGTCAATGTATGTCCAAGGGTTTGGAGGATGGAGACATTTTAATTTTTCGAGATTATTCGAAAGTCAATTTTTAAAAGGCAAATATCTCCCGATCTGTAGGAATCTGAGAGACAAAACTTATGTCACTTTGAGGGAACGTATATGTCAACTTGCTGTCAGAGTCAAGTCAATGTATGTCCTAGGGTTTGGAGGATAGAGACATTTAAATTTTTAGAGATTATTCGAAAGTCAATTTTTGGAAAGGCAAATATCTCCCGATCAATAGGAATCTAAGAGACAAAACTTATGTCACATTGAGGGAACGTATATGTCAACTTCATGTCAGAATCTCGTCAATGTATGTCCAAGGGTTTGGACGATAGACACATTTCAATTTTTCGAGATTATTCGAAAGTCAATTATTATTAGGCAAATATCTCCCGATCTGTAGGCATCTGAGAGACAAACCTTATGTCACTTTGAGGGAACGCATATGTCAACTTCATGTCAGAGTCTCGTCAAGGTATGTCCAAGGGTTTGGAGGATAGAGACATTTTAATTTTTCGAGATTATTCGAAAGTCAATTTTTGTAAAGGCAAATATCACCCGATCTGTATTAATCTGAGAGACAAAACTTATGTCACTTTGAGGGAACGTATATGTCCACTTCATGTCATAGTCACGTCAATGTATGTCGAAGGGTTTGGAGGATAGAGACATTTAAATTTTTAGAGATTATTCGAAAGTCAATTTTTAAAAGGCAAATATCTCCCGATCTGTAGGCATCTGAGAGACAAACCTTATATCACTTTGAGGGAACGCATATGTCAACTTCATGTCAGAGTCTCGTCAATGTATGAACAAGGGTTTGGAGAATAGAGACATTTTAATTTTTCGAGATTATTCGAAAGTCAATTTTTAAAAGGCAAATATCTCCCGATCTGTAAGAATCTGAGAAACAAAACTTATGTCACTTTGAGGAAATGTATATGTCAACTTGCTGTCAGAGTCACGTCAATGTATGTACAAGGGTTTGGAGGATAGAACATTTAAATTTTTAGAGATTATTCGAAAGTCAATTTTTGAAAAGGCAAATATCTCCCGATCAATAGGAATCTGAGAGACAAAACTTATGTCACTTTGAGGGAACGCATATGTCAACTTCATGTCAGAATCTCGTCAATGTATGTCCAAGGGTTTGGACGATAGACACATTTCAATTTTTCGAGATTATTCGAAAGTCAATTATTAAAAGGCAAATATCTCCCGATCTGTGGGCATCTGAGAGACAAACCTTATGTCACTTTGACGGAACGCTTATGTCAACTTCATGTCAGAGTCTCGTCAATGTATGTCCAAGGGTTTGGAGGATAGAGACATTTAAATTTTTCGAGATTATTCGAAAGTCAATTTTTAAAAGGCAAATATCTCCCGATCTGTAGGAATCTGAGAGACAAAACTTATGTCACTTTGAGGGAACGTATATGTCAACTTGCTGTCAGAGTCACGTCAATGTATGTCCAAGGGTTTGGAGGATAGAGACATTTAAATTTTTAGAGAATATTCGAAAGCCAATTTTTGAAAAGGCAAATATCTCCCGATCAATAGGAATCTAAGAGACAAAACTTATGTCACTTTGAGGGAACGTATATGTCAACTTCATGTCATAGTCACGTCAATGTATGTCGAAGGGTTTGGAGGATAAAGACATTTAAATTTTTAGAGATTATTCGAAAGTAAATATTTAAAGGCAAATATCTCCCGATCTGTAGGCATCTGAGAGACAAAACTTATGTTTCTTTGAGGGAACGTATATGTCAACTTCCTGTTAGAGTCACGTCAATGTATATCCAAGGGTTTGGAGGATAGAGACATTTTAATTTTTCGAGATTATTCGAAAGTCAATTTTTGAAAAGGCAAATATCTCCCGATCTGTATTAATCTGAGAGACAAAACTTATGTCACTTTGACGGAACGTATATGTCAACTTCATGTCATAGTCACGTCAATGTATGTCTAAGGGTTTGGAGGATAAAGACATTTAAATTTTTAGAGATTATTCGAAAGTAAATTTTTAAAGGCAAATATCTCCCGATCTGTAGGCATCTGAGAGACAAAACTTATGTTACTTTGAGGGAACGTATATGTCAACTTCCTGTTAGAGTCACGTCAATGTATGTCCAAGGGTTTGGAGGATAGAGACATTTGAATTTTTCGAGATTATTTGAAAGTCAATTTTTAAAAGGCAAATATCTCCCGATCTGTAGGAATCTGAGAAACAAAACTAATGTCACTTTGAGGGAACGTATATGTCAACTTGCTGTCAGAGTCACGTCAATGTATGTCCAAGGGTTTGACAATAGAGACATTTTAATTTTTAGAGATTATTCGAAAGTCAATTTTTGAAAAGGCAAATATCTCCCGATCAATAGGAATCTGAGAGACAAAACTTATGTCACTTTGAGGGAACGAGTATGTCAACTTCATGTCAGAATCTCGTCAATGTATGTCCAAGGGTTTGGACGATAGACACATTTTAATTTTTCGATATTATTCGAAAGTCAATTATTAAAAGGCAAATATCTCCCGATCTGGGGGCATCTGAGAGACAAACCTTATGTCACTTTGAGAGAACGCATATGTCAACTTCATGTCAGAGCCTTGTCAATGTATGTCCAAGGGTTTGGAGGATAGAGACATTTAAATTTTTCGAGATTATTCGAAAGTCAATTCTTAAAAGGCAAATATCTCCCGATCTGTTGGAATCTGAGAGACAAAACTTATGTCACTTTGAGGGAACGTATATGTCAATTTGCTGTCAGAGTCACTTCAATGTATGTCCAAGGGTTTGGAGGATAGAGACATTTAAATTTTTAGAGATTATTCGAAAACCAATTTCTGAAAAGGCAAATATCTCCCGATCAATAGGAATCTAAGAGACAAAACTTATGTCACTTTGAGGGAACGTATATGTCAACTTCATGTCAGAATCTCGTCAATGTATGTCAAGGGTTTGGACGATAGAGACATTTTAATTTTTCGAGATTATTCGAAAGTCAATTTTTAAAAGGCAAATATCTCTCGATCCGTAGGCATCTGAAAGACAAACCTTATGTCACTTTGAGGGAACGCACATGTCAACTTCATGTCAGAGTCTCGTCAAGGTATGTCCAAGGGTTTGGAGGATAGAGACATTTTAATTTTTCGAGATTATTCGAAAGTCAATTTTTGAAAAGGCAAATATCTCCCGATCTGTATTAATCTGAGAGACAAAACTTATGTCACCTTGAGGGAACGTATATGTCAACTTCATGTCATAGTCACGTCAATGTATGTCGAAGGGTTTGTAGGATAAAGACATTTAAATTTTTAGAGATTATTCGAAACTCAATTTTTAAAAGGCAAATATCTCCCGATCTGTAGGAATCTGAGAGACAAAACTTATGTCACTTAGAGGGAACGTATATGTCAACTTCATGTCAGAATCTCGTCAATGTATGTCCAAGGGTTTGGACGATATTGACATTTTAATTTTTCGAGATTATTTGAAAGTCAATTTTTAATAGGCAAATATCTCCCGATCTGTAGGCATCTGAGAGACAAACCTTATGTCACTTTGAGGGAACGCATATGTCAACTTCATGTCAGAGTCTCGTCAATGTATGTCCAAGGTTTTGGACGATAGAGACATTTTAATTTATCGAGTTTATTCGAAAGTCAATTTTTAAAAGGCAAATACCTCCCGATCTGTAGGCACCTGAGAGACAAACCTTATGTCACTTTGAGGGAACGCATATGTCAATTTGCTGTCAGAGTCACGTCAATGTAAATCTAAGGGTTTGGAGGATAGAGAAATTTAAATGTTTAGAGATTATTCGAAAGTCAATTTTTAAAAGGCAAATATCTCCCGATCTGTAGCAATCTGAGAGACAAAACTTATGTCACTTTGAGGGAACGTATATGTAAACGTCCTGTCAGAGTAACGTCAATGTATGTCGAAGGGTTTGGAGGATAGAGACATTTTAATTTTACGAGATTATTCGAAAGTCAATTTTTAAAAGGCAAATATCTCCCGATCTGTAGGAATCTGAGAGACAGAACTTATGTCACTTTGAGGGAACGTATATGTCAACTACATGTCAGAATCTCGTCAATGTATGTCAAAGAGTTTGGACGATAGAGACATTTTAATTTTTCGAGATTATTGGAAAGTCAATTATTAAAAGGCAAATATCTCCCGATCTGAAGGCATCTGAGAGACAAACCTTATGTCACTTTGAGGGATCGCATATGTCATCTTCATGTCAGAGTCTCGTTAATGTATGTCCAAGGATTTGGAGGATAGGGACATTTTAATTTTTCGAGATTATTCGAAAGTCAATTTTTAAAAGGCAAATATCTCCCGATCTGTAGGAATCTGAGAGACAAACCTTAGGTCACTTTGATTGAACGCATATGTCAACTTCATGTCAAAGTCTCGTCAATGTATGTCCAAGGGTTTGGAGGATAGAGACATTTTAATTTTTCGAGATTATTCGAAAGTCAATTTTTTAAAGGCAAATATCTCCCGATCTGTAGGAATCTGAGAATCAAAACTTATGTCACTTTGAGGGAACGTAAATGTCAACTTGCTGTCATAGTCACGTCAATGTATGTCCAAGGGTTTGGAGGATAGAGACATTAAAATTTTTAGAGATTATTCGAAAGTCAATTTTTGAAAAGGCAAATATCTCCCGATCTGTAGGAATCTGAGAGACAAACCTTAGGTCACTTTGATTGAACGCATATGTCAACTTCATGTCAAAGTCTCGTCAATGTATGTCCAAGGGTTTGGAGGATAGAGACATTTTAATTTTTCGAGATTATTCGAAAGTCAATTTTTTAAAGGCAAATATCTCCCGATCTGTAGGAATCTGGAATCAAAACTTATGTCACTTTGAGGGAACGTAAATGTCAACTTGCTGTCATAGTCACGTCAATGTATGTCCAAGGGTTTGGAGGATAGAGACATTAAAATTTTTAGAGATTATTCGAAAGTCAATTTTTGAAAAGGCAAATATCTCCCGATCAATAGGAATCTGAGAGACAAAACTGATGTAACTTTGAGGGAACGTATATGTCAACTTCATGTCAGAATCTCGTCAATGTATGTCCAAGGGTTTGGACGATAGAGACATTTTAATTTTTCGAGATTATTCGAAAGTCAATTATTAAAAGGCAAATATCTCCCGATCTGTAGGCATCTGAGAGACAAACCTTAAGTCACTTTGAGGGAACGCATATGTCAACTTCATGTCAGAGTCTCGTCAATGTATGTCCAAGGGTTTGGAGGATAGAGACATTTAAATTTTTCGAGATTATTCGAAAGTCAATTTTTAAAAGGCAAATATCTCCCGATCTGTAGGAATCTGAGAGACAAAACTTATGTCACTTTGAGGGAACGTATATGTCAACTTGCTGTCAGAGTCACGTCAATGTATGTCCAAGGGTTTGGAGGATAGAGACATTTAAATTTTTAGAGAATATTCGAAAGCCAATTTTTGAAAAGGCAAATATCTCCCGATCAATAGGAATCTAAGAGACAAAACTTATGTCACTTTGAGGGAACGTATATGTCAACTTCATGTCATAGTCACGTCAATGTATGTCGAAGGGTTTGGAGGATAAAGACATTTAAATTTTTAGAGATTATTGGAAAGTAAATATTTAAAGGCAAATATCTCCCAATCTGTAGGAATCTGAGAGACAAAACTTATGTCACTTTGAGGGAACGTATATGTCAACTACATGTCAGAATCTCGTCAATGTATGTCAAAGAGTTTGGACGATAGAGACATTTTAATTTTTAGAGATTATTCGAAAGTCAATTATTAAAAGGCAAATATCTCCCGATCTGTAGGCATCTGAGAGACAAACCTTATGTCACTTTGAGGGAACGCATATGTCAATTTGCTGTCAGAGTCACGTCAATGTAAATCTAAGGGTTTGGAGGATAGAGAAATTTAAATGTTTAGAGATTATTCGAAAGTCAATTTTTAAAAGGCAAATATCTCCCGATCTGTAGCAATCTGAGAGACAGAACTTATGTCACTTTGAGGGAACGTATATGTAAACGTCCTGTCAGAGTCACGTCAATGTATGTCGAAGGGTTTGTAGGATAGAGACATTTTAATTTTACGAGATTATTCAAAAGTCAATTTTTAAAAGGCAAATATCTCCCGATCTGTAGGAATCTGAGAGACAAAACTTATGTCACCTTGAGGGAACGTATATGTCAACTACATGTCAGAATCTCGTCAATGTATGTCACAGAGTTTGGACGATAGAGACATTTTAATTTTTCGAGATTATTCGAAAGTCAATTATTAAATGGCAAATATCTCCCGATCTGAAGGCATCTGAGAGACAAACCTTATGTCACTTTGAGGGATCGCATATGTCATCTTCATGTCAGAGTCTCGTTAATGTATGTCCAAGGGTTTGGAGGATAGAGACATTTAAATTTTTCGAGATTATTCGAAAGTCAATTTTTTAAAGGCAAATATCTCCCGATCTGTAGGAATCTGAGAATCAAAACTTATGTCACTTTGAGGGAACGTAAATGTCAACTTGCTGTCATAGTCACGTCAATGTATGTCCAAGGGTTTGGAGGATAGAGACATTAAAATTTTTAGAGTTTATTCGAAAGTCAATTTTTGAAAAGGCAAATATCTCCCGATCAATAGGAATCTGAGAGACAAAACTGATGTAACTTTGAGGGAACGTATATGTCAACTTCATGTCAGAATCTCGTCAATGTATGTCCAAGGGTTTGGACGATAGAGACATTTTAATTTTTCGAGATTATTCGAAAGTCAATTATTAAAAGGCAAATATCTCCCGATCTATGGGCATCTGAGAGACAAACCTTATGTCACTTTGAGGGAACGCATATGTCAACTTCATGTCAGAGTCTCGCCAATGTATGTCCAAGGGTTTGGAGGATAGAGACATTTAAATTTTTCGAGATTATTCGAAAGTCAATTCTTAAAAGGCAAATATCTCCCGATCTGTAGGAATCTGAGAGACAAAACTTATGTCACTTTGAGGGAACGTATATTTCAATTTGCTGCCAGAGTCATGTCAATGTATGTCCACGAGTTTGGAGGATAGAGACATTTAAATTTTTAGAGATTATTCGAAAGCCAATTTCTGAAAATGCAAATATCTCCCGATCAATAGGAATCTAAGAGACAAAACTTATGTCACTTTGAGGGAACGTATATGTCAACTAAATGTCAGAATCTCGTCAATGTATGTCCAAGGGTTTGGACGATAGAGACATTTTAATTTTTCGAGATTATTCGAAAGTCAATTTTGAAAGGCAAATATCTCTCGATCTGTAGGCATCTGAGAGACAAACCTTATGTCACTTTGAGGGAACGCACATGTCAACTTCATGTCAGAGTCTCGTCAAGGTATGTCTAAGGGTTTGGATGATAGAGACATTTTAATTTCTCGAGATTATTCGAAAGTCAATTTTTGAAAAGTCAAATATCTCCCGATCTGTAGGCATCTGAGAGACAAACCTTAGGTCACTTTGAGGGAACGCATATGTCAACTCCATGTCAGAGTCTCGTCAATGTATGTCCAAGGGTTTGGATGATAGAGACATTTTAATTTTTCGAGATTATTCGAAAGTCAATTTTTAAAAGGCAAATATCTCCCGATCTGTACAATCTGAGAAACAAAACTTATGTCACTTTGAGGGAACGCATATGTCAACTTCGTGTCAGAGTCACGTCAATGTATGTACAAGGGTTTAGAGGATAGAGACATTTAAATTTTTAGAGATTATTCAAAAGTCAATTTTTAAAATCAAATATCTCCCGATCTGTAGGAATCTGAGAGACAAAACTTATGTCACTTAGAGGGTACGCATATGTCAACTTCATGTCAGAGTCTCGTCAATGTATGTCCAAGGGTTTGGACGAGACAGACATTTTAATTCTTCGAGATTATTTGAAAGTCAATTTTTAAAAGGCAAATATCTCCCGATCTGTAGGCATCTGAGAGACAAACCTTATGTCACTTTGAGGTAACGCATATGTCAACTTCATGTCAGAGTGTCGTCAATGTATGTCCAAGGGTTTGTAGGATAGAGACATTTTAATTTTTCGAGATTATTCGAAAGTGAATTATCAAAAGGCAAATATCTCCCGATCTGTAGGAATCTGAGATACAAAACTAATGTCACTTTGATGGAACATATATGTCAACTTCCTCTCAGAGTCACGTCAATGTAAATCTAAGGGTTTGGAGGATAGAGACATTTAAATGTTTAGAGATTATTCGAAAGTCAATTTTTAAAAGGCAAATATCTCCCGATCTGTAGCAAACTGAGAGACAAAACTTATGTCACTTTGAGGGAACGTATATGTAAACGTCCTGTCAGAGCCACGTCAATGTATGTCAAAGGGTTTGGAGGATAGAGACATTTAAATTTTTAGAGATTATTCGAAAGTCAATTATTAAAAGGCAAATATCTTCCGATCTGTATTAATCTGAGAGACAAAACTTATGTCACTTAGAGGGAACGTATATGTCAACTTCATGTCAAAATCTCTTCAATGTATGTCCAAGGGTTTGGACGATAGAGACACTTTAATTTTTCGAGATTATTTGAAAGTCAATTTTTAATAGGCAAATATCTCCCGATCTGTAGGCATCTGAGAGACAAACCTTATGTCACTTTGAGGGAACGCATATGTCAACTTCATGTCAAAATCTCTTCAATGTATATCGAAGGGTTTGGAGGATAGTGACATTTAAATTTTTAGAGATTATTTGAAAGTCAATTATTAAAAGGCAAATATCTCCCGATCTGTAGGAATCTGAGAGACAAAACTTATGTCACTTTGAGGGAACGTATATGTCAACTTCCTGTCAGAGTCATGTCAATGTATGTCGAAGGGTTTCTAGGATAGAGACATTTAAATTTTTAGAGATTATTCGGAAGTCAATTATTAAAAGGCAAATATCTCCCGATCTGTAGGAAACTGAGAGACAAAACTTATGTCACTTTGAGGGAACGTAACTGTCAACTTCCTGTCAGAGTCACGTCAATGTATGTCCACGAGTTTGGAGGATAGAGACATTTTAATTTTTCGAGATTATTCGAAAGTCAATTTTTAAAAGGCAAATATCTCCCGATCTGTAGGCATCTGAGAGACAAACCTTATGTCACTTTTAGGGACCGCATATGTCAACTTCATGTCAGAGTCTCGTCAATGCATGTCGAAGGGTTTGGAAGATAGAGACATTTGAATTTTTCAAGATTATTTGAAAGTCAATTTTTACAAGGCAAATATCTCCCGATCTGTAGGCATCTGAGAGACAAACCTTATGTCACTTTGAGGGAACGCATATGTCAACTTCATGTCAGAGTCTCGTCAATTTATGTCCAAAGGTTTGGAGGATAGACACATTTTAATTATTCGAGATTATTCGAAAGTGAATTATTTAAAGGCAAATATCTCCCGATCTGTAGGAATCTGAGAGACAAAACTAATGTCACTTTAAGGGAACATGTATGTCAACTTCCTGTCAAAGTCACGTCAATGTATGTCGAAGGGTTTGGAGGATAGAGACATTTAAATTTTTAGAGATTATTTGAAAGTCAATTATTAAAAGGCAAATATCTCCCGATCTGTAGGAATCTGAGAGACAAAACTTATATCACTTTGAGGGAACGTATATGTCAACTTCCTGTCAGAGTCATGTCAATGTATGTCCAAGGGTTTGGATGAAAGAGACATTTAAATTTCTAGAGAATATTCGGAAGTCAATTTTTAAAGGCAAATATTCCCGATCTGTAGGAATCTGAGAGACAAAACTTATGTCACTTTGAGGGAACGTATATGTCAACTACATGTCAGAATCTCGTCAATGTATGTCAAAGAGTTTGGACGATAGAGACATTTTAATTTTTAGAGATTATTCGAAAGTCAATTATTAAAAGGCAAATATCTCCCGATCTGTAAGCATCTGAGAGACAAACCTTAGGTCACTTTGAGGGAACGCATATGTCAACTTCATGTCAAAGTCTCGTCAATGTATGTCCAAGGGTTTGGAGGATAGAGACATTTTAATTTTTCGAGATTATTCGAAAGTCAATTTTTTAAAGGCAAATATCTCCCGATCTGTAGGAATCTGAGAAACAAAACTTATTTCACTTTGAGGGAACGTAAATGTCAACTTGCTGTCATAGTCACGTCAATGTATGTCGAAGGGTTTGGAGGATAGAGACATTTAATTTTTAGTGATTATTAGAAAGTCAATTTTTAAAAGGCAAATATCTCCGGATCTGTAGGAATCTGAGAGACAAAACTTATGTCACTTTGAGGGAACGTATATGTCAACTTCATGTCAGAATCTCGTCAATGTATGTCCAAGGGTTTGGACGATAGAGACATTTTAATTTTTCGAGATTATTCGAAAGTGAATTATTAAAAGGCAAATATCTCCCGATCTGTGGGCATCTGAGAGACAAACCTTATGTCACTTTGAGGGAACGCATATGTCAACTTCATGTAATAGTCACGTCAATGTATGTCGAAGGGTTTGGACGACAGAGACATTTTAATTTTTCGAGATTATTCGAAAGTCAATTTTTAAAAGGCAAATATCTCCCGATCTGTAGGCATCTAAGAGACAAACCTTATGTCACTTTTAGGGACCGCATATGTCAACTTCATGTCAGAGTCTCGTCAATGTATGTCGAAGGGTTTGGAAGATAGAGACATTTGAATTTCTCAACATTATTTGAAAGTCAATTTTTACAAGGCAAATATCTCCCGATCTGTAGGCATCTGAGAGACAAACCTTATGTCACATTGAGGGAACGCATATGTCAACTTCATGTCAGAGTCTCGTCAATGTATGTCCAAGGGTTTGGAGGATAGACACATTTTAATTTTTCGAGATTATTCGAAAGTGAATTATTTAAAGGCAAATATCTCCCGATCTGTAGGAATCTAAGAGACAAAACTAATGTTACTTTAAGGGAACATGTATGTCAACTTCCTGTCAAAGTCACGTCAATGTATGTCGAAGGGTTTGGAGGATAGAGACATTTAAATTTTTAGAGATTATTCGAAAGTCAATTATTAAAAGGCAAATATCTTCCGATCTGTATTAATCTGAGAGACAAAACTTATGTCACTTAGAGGGAACGTATATGTCAACTTCATGTCGGAATCTCGTCAATGTATGTCCAAGGGTTTGGACGATAGAGACATTTTAATTTTTCGAGATTATTTGAAAGTCAATTTTTAATAGGCAAATATCTCCCGATCTGTAGGCATCTGAGAGACAAACCTTATGTCACTTTGAGGGATCGCATATGTGAACTTCATGTCAGAGTCTCGTCAATGTATGTCCAAGGTTTTGGACGATAGAGACATTTTAATTTATCGAGTTTATTCGAAAGTCAATTTTTAAAAGGCAAATACCTCCCGATCTGTAGGCATCTGAGAGACAAACCTTATGTCACTTTGAGGGAACGCATATGTCAATTTGCTGTCAGAGTCACGTCAATGTAAATCTAAGGGTTTGGAGAATAGAGACATTTAAATGTTTAGAGATTATTCGAAAGTCAATTTTTAAAAGGCAAATATCTCCCGATCTGTATAAATCTGAGAGACAAAACTTATGTCACTTTGAGGGAACGTATATGTAAACGTCCTGTCAGAGTCACGTCAATGTATATCGAAGGGTTTGGAGGATAGAGACATTTTAATTTTACGAGATTATTCGAAAGTCAATTTTTAAAAGGCAAATATCTCCCGATCTGTAGGAATCTGAGAGACAAAACTTATGTCACTTTGAGGGAACGTACATGTCAACTACATGTCAGAATCTCGTCAATGTATGTCAAAGAGTTTGGACGATAGAGACATTTTAATTTTTCGAGATTATTCGAAAGTCAATTATTAAAAGGCAAATATCTCCCGATCTGAAGGCATCTGAGTGACAAACCTTATGTCACATTGAGGGATCGCATATGTCATCTTCATGTCAGAGTATCGTTAATGTATGTCCAAGGGTTTGGAGGATAGAGACATTTTAATTTTTCGAGATTATTCGAAAGTCAATTTTTAAAAGGCAAATATCTCCCGATCTGTAGGCATCTGAGAGACAAACCTTAGGTCACTTTGAGGGAACGCATATGTCAACTTCATGTCAAAGTCTCGTCAATGTATGTCCAAGGGTTTGGAGGATAGGGACATTTTAATTTTTCGAGATTATTCGAAAGTCAATTTTTTAAAGGCAAATATCTCCCGATCTGTAGGAATCTGAGAAACAAAACTTATGTCACTTTGAGGGAACGTAAATGTCAACTTGCTGTCATAGTCACGTCAATTTATGTCGAAGGGTTTGGAGGATAGAGACATTAAAATTTTTAGAGATTATTCGAAAGTCAATTTTTGAAAAGGCAAATATCTCCCGATTAATAGGAATCTGAGAGACAAAACTGATGTAACTTTGAGGGAACGTATATGTCAACTTCATGTCAGAATCTCGTCAATGTATGTCCAAGGGTTTGGACGATAGAGACATTTTAATTTTTCGAGATTATTCGAAAGTCAATTATTAAAAGGCAAATATCTCCCGATCTGTGGGCATCTGAGAGACAAACTTATGTCACTTTGAGGGAACGTACATGTCAATTTGCTGTCAGAGTCACGTCAATGTATGTCCAAGGGTTTGGAGGATAGAGACATTTAAATTTTTAGAGATTATTCGAAAGCCAATTTCTGAAAAGGCAAATATCTCCCGATCAATAGGAATCTAAGAGACAAAACTTATGTCACTTTGAGGGAACGTATATGTCAACTTCATGTCAGAATCTCGTCAATGTATGTCCAAGGGTTTGGACGATAGAGACATTTTAATTTTTCGAGATTATTCGAAAGTCAATTTTTAAAAGGCAAATATCTCTCGATCTGTAGGCATCTGAGAGACAAACCTTATGTCACTTTGAGGGAACGCACATGTCAACTTCATGTCAGAGTCTCGTCAAGGTATGTCTAAGGGTTTGGAGGATAGAGACATTTTAATTTTTCGAGATTATTCGAAAGTCAATTTTTGAAAAGGCAAATATCCCCCGATCTGTATTAATCTGAGAGACAAAACTTATGTCACCTTGAGGGAACGTATATGTCAACTTCATGTCATAGTCACGTCAATGTATGTCGAAGGGTTTGGAGGATAAAGACATTTAAATTTTTAGAGATTATTCGAAAGTCAATTTTTAAAAGGCAAATATCTCCCGATCTGTAGGCATCTGAGAGACAAACCTTAGGTCAATTTGAGGGAACGCATATGTCAACTCCATGTCAGAGTCTCGTCAATGTATGTCCAAGGGTTTGGATGATAGAGACATTTTAATTTTTCGAGATTATTCGAAAGTCAATTTTTAAAAGGCAAATATCTCCCGATCTGTACTAATCTGAGAAACAAAACTTATGTCACTTTGAGGGAACGCATATGTGAACTTCGTGTCAGAGTCACGTCAATGTATGTTCAAGGGTTTAGAGGATAGAGACATTTAAATTTTTAGAGATTATTCGAAAGTCAATTTTTAAAATCAAATATCTCCCGATCTGTAGGAATCTGAGAGACAAAACTTATGTCACTTAGAGGGTACGCATATGTCAACTTCATGTCAGAGTTTCGTCAATGTATGTCCAAGGGTTTGGACGATAGAGATATTTTAATTCTTCGAGATTATTTGAAAGTCAATTTTTAAAAGGCAAATATCTCCCGATCTGTAGGCATCTGAGAGACAAACCTTATGTCACTTTGAGGTAACGCATATGTCAACTTCATGTCAGAGTGTCGTCAATGTATGTCCAAGGGTTTGGAGGATAGAGACATTTTAATTTTTCGAGATTATTCGAAAGTGAATTATTAAAAGGCAAATATCTCCCGATCTGTAGGAATCTGAGATACAAAACTAATGTCACTTTGATGGAACATATATGTCAACTTCCTCTCAGAGTCACGTCAATGTAAATCTAAGGGTTTGGAGGATAGAGACATTTAAATGTTTAGAGATTATTCGAAAGTCAATTTTTAAAAGGCTAATATCTCCCGATCTGTAGCAATCTGAGAGACAAAACTTATGTCACTTTGAGGGAACGTATATGTAAACGTCCTGTCAGAGTCACGTCAATGTATGTCAAAGGGTTTGGAAGATAGAGACATTTTAATTTTACGAGATTATTCGAAATTCAATTTTTAAAAGGCAAATATCTCCCGACCTGTAGGAATCTGAGAGACAAAACTTATGTCACTTTGAGGGAACGTATATGTCAACTACATGTCAGAATCTCGTCAATGTATGTCAAAGAGTTTGGACGATAGAGACATTTTAATTTTTCGAGATTATTCGAAAGTCAATTATTAAAAGGCAAATATCTCCCGATCTGAAGGCATCTGGAGACAAACCTTATGTCACTTTGGGGGATCGCATATGTCATCTTCATGTCAGAGTCTCGTTAATGTATGTCCAAGGGTTTGGAGGATAGAGACATTTTAATTTTTCGAGATTATTCGAAAGTCAATTTTTAAAAGGCAAATATCTCCCGATCTGTAGGCATCTGAGAGACAAACCTTAGGTCACTTTGAGGGAACGCATATGTCAACTTCATGTCAAAGTCTCGTCAATGTATGTCCAAGGGTTTGGAGGATAAAGACATTTCAATTTTTCGAGATTATTCGAAAGTCAATTTTTTAAAGGCAAATATCTCCCGATCTGTAGGAATCTGAGAAACAAAACTTATGTCACTTTGAGGGAACGTAAATGTCAACTTCCTCTCAGAGTCACGTCAATGTATGTCCAAGGGTTTGGAAGATAGAGACATTTAATTTTTTAGAAATTATTCGAAAGTCAATTATTAAAAGGCAAATATCTCCCGATCTGTGGGCATCTGAGAGACAAACCTTATGTCACTTTCAGGGAACGCATATGTCAACTTCATGTAATAGTCACGTCAATGTATAGCGAAGGGTTTGGACGACAGAGACATTTTCATTTTTCGAGATTATTCGAAAGTCAATTTTTTAAAGGCAAATATCTCCCGATCTGTAGGCATCTGAGAGACAAACCTTATGTCACTTTGAGGGAACGCATATGTCAACTTCATGTAATAGTCACGTCAATGTATGTCGAAGGGTTTGGACGACAGAGACATTTAAATTTTTCGAGATTATTCGAAAGTCAATTTTTAAAAGGCAAATATCTCCCGATCTGTAGGCATCTAAGAGACAAACCTTATGTCACTTTTAGGGACCGCATAGGTCAACTTCATGTCAGAGTCTCGTCAATGTATGTCGAAGGGTTTGGAAGATAGAGACATTTGAATTTTTCAAGATTATTTAAAAGTCAATTTTTACAAGGCAAATATCTCCCGATCTGTAGGCATCTGAGAGACAAACCTTATGTCACTTTGAGGGAACGCATATGTCAACTTCATGTCAGAGTCTCGTCAATGTATGTCCAAGGGTTTGGAGGATAGAGACATTTTAATTTTTCGAGATTATTCGAAAGTCAATTATTAAAAGGCAAATATCTCCCGATCTGAAGGAATCTGAGAGACAAAACTTATGTCACTTTGAGGGAACGTATATGTCAACTTCATGTCAGAATCTTGTCAATGTATGTCCAAGGGTTTGGACGATAGAGACATTTAAATTTTTCGAGATTATTCGAA
Source organism: Zootermopsis nevadensis (assembly GCF_977971745.1). Taxonomy (NCBI): domain Eukaryota; kingdom Metazoa; phylum Arthropoda; class Insecta; order Blattodea; family Termopsidae; genus Zootermopsis; species Zootermopsis nevadensis. The sequence goes on along the minus strand of NW_028259139.1, from coordinate 20,194,244 downwards.
AGTCAATTTTTAAAAGGCAAATATCTCCCGATCTGTAGGCATCTAAGAGACAAACCTTATGTCACTTTTAGGGACCGCATAGGTCAACTTCATGTCAGAGTCTCGTCAATGTATGTCGAAGGGTTTGGAAGATAGAGACATTTGAATTTTTCAAGATTATTTAAAAGTCAATTTTTACAAGGCAAATATCTCCCGATCTGTAGGCATCTGAGAGACAAACCTTATGTCACTTTGAGGGAACGCATATGTCAACTTCATGTCAGAGTCTCGTCAATGTATGTCCAAGGGTTTGGAGGATAGAGACATTTGAATTTTTCAAGATTATTTAAAAGTCAATTTTTACAAGGCAAATATCTCCCGATCTGTAGGCATCTGAGAGACAAACCTTATGTCACTTTGAGGGAACGCATATGTCAACTTCATGTCAGAGTCTCGTCAATGTATGTCCAAGGGTTTGGAGGATAGACACATTTTAATTTTTCGAGATTATTCGAAAGTGAATTATTTAAAGGCAAATATCTCCCGATCTGTAGGAATCTGAGAGACAAAACTAATGTCACTTTAAGGGAACATGTATGTCAACTTCCTGTCAAAGTCACGTCAATGTATGTCGAAGGGTTTGGAGGATAGAGACATTTAAATTTTTAGAGATTATTCGAAAGTCAATTTTTGTAAAGGCAAATATCTCCCGATCTGTATTAATCTGAGAGACAAAGCTTATGTCACTTTGAGGGAACGCATATGTAAACGTCCTGTCAGAATCACGTCAATGTATGTCCAAGGGTTTGGAGGATAGAGACATTTTAATTTTTCGAGATTATTCGAAAGTCAATTATTAAAAGGCAAATATCTTCCGATCTGTATTAATCTGAGAGACAAAACTTATGTCACTTAGAGGGAACGTATATGTCAACTTCATGTCAGAATCTCGTCAATGTATGTCCAAGGGTTTGGACGATAGAGACATTTAAATTTTTCGAGATTATTTGAAAGTCAATTTTTAATAGGCAAATATCTCCCGATCTGTAGGCATCTGAGAGACAAACCTTATGTCACTTTGAGGGAACGCATATGTCAACTTCATGTCAGAGTCTCGTCAATGTATGTCCAAGGTTTTGGACGATAGAGACATTTTAATTTATCGAGTTTATTCGAAAGTCAATTTTTAAAAGGCAAATACCTCCCGATCTGTAGGCATCTGAGAGACAAACCTTATGTCACTTTGAGGGAACTCATATGTCAACTTCATGTCAGAGTCTCGTCAATGTATGTCCAAGGGTTTGGAGGATAGAGAGATTTAAATATTTAGAGATTATTCAAATGTCAATTTTTGAAAAGGCAAATATCTCCCGATCAATCCGAATCTAAGAGACAAAACTTATGTCACTTTGAGGGAACGTATATGTCAACTTCATGTCAGAATCTCGTCAATGTATGCCAAAGGGTTTGGACGATAGAGACATTTAAATTTTTAGAGATTATTCGAAAGTCAATTTTTATAAGGCAAATATCTCCCGATCTGTAGGAATCTGAGAGACAAAACTTATGTCACTTTGAGGGAACGCATATGTAAACGTCCTGTCAGAGTCACGTCAATGTATGTCCAAGGGTTTGGAGGATAGAGACATTTTAATTTTTCGAGATTATTCGAAAGTCAATTATTAAAAGGCAAATATCTCCCGATCTGAAGGAATCTGAGAGACAAAACTTATGTCACTTTGAGGGAACGTATATGTCAACTTCATGTCAGAATCTTGTCAATGTATGTCCAAGGGTTTGGACGATAGAGACATTTTAATTTTTCGAGATTATTCGAAAGTCAATTTTAAAATTCAAATATCTCCCGATCTGTATTCATCTGAGAGACAAACCTTATGTCACATTGAGGGAACGCATATGTCAACTTCATGTCAGAGTCACGTCACTGTATGTCCAAGGGTTTGGAGGATAGAGACATTTAAATTTTTAGAGATTATTCGAAAGTCAATTTTTGAAAAGGCAAATATCTCCCGATCTGTATTAATCTGAGAGACAAAACTTAGTTCACTTTGAGGGAACGTATATGTCAACTTCATGTCATAGTCACGTCAATGTATGTCGAAGGGTTTCGAGGATAGTGACATTTAAATTTTTAGAGATTATTTGAAAGTCAATTATTAAAAGGCAAATATCTCCCGATCTGTAGGAATCTGAGAGACAAAACTTATGTCACTTTGAGGGAACGTATATGTCAACTTCCTGTCAGAGTCATGTCAATGTATGTCGAAGGGTTTCTAGGATAGAGACATTTAAATTTCTAGAGATTATTCGGAAGTCAATTATTAAAAGGCAAATATCTCCCGATCTATAGGAAACTGAGAGACAAAACTTATGTCACTTTGAGGGAACGTAAATGTGAACTTCCTGTCAGAGTCACGTCAATGTATGTCCAAGGGTTTGGAGGATAGAGACATTTAAATTTTTAGAGATTATTCGAAAGTCAATTATTAAAAGGCAAATATCTCCCGATCTGTGGGCATCTGAGAGACAAACCTTATGTCACTTTGAGGGAACGCATATGTCAACTTCATGTAATAGTCACGTCAATGTATGTCGAAGGGTTTGAACGACAGAGACATTTTAATTTTTCGAGATTATTCGAAAGTCAATTTTTAAATGGCAAATATCTCCCGATCTGTAAGCATCTGAGAGACAAACCTTATGTCACTTTGAGGGAACGCATATGTCAACTTCATGTAATAGTCACGTCAATGTATGTCGAAGGGTTTGGACGACAGAGACATTTAAATTTTTCGAGATTATTCGAAAGTCAATTTTTAAAAGGCAAATATCTCCCGATCTGAAGGAATCTGAGAGACAAAACTTACGTCACTTTGAGGGAACGTATATGTAAATGTCCTGTCAGAGTCACTTCAATGTATGTCCAAGGGTTTGGAGGATAGAGACAATTAACTTTTTAGAGATTATTCGAAAGTCAATTTTTAAAAGGCAAATATCTCCCGATCTGTATGAATCTGAGAGACAAACCTTATGTCACATTGAGGGAACGCATATGTCAACTTCATGTCAGAGTCACGTCAATGTATGTCCAAGGGTTTGGAGGATAGAGACATTGAAATTTTTAGAGATTATTCGAAAGTCAATTTTTGAAAAGGCAAATATCTCCCGATCTGTATTAATCTGAGAGACAAAACTTATGTCACTTTGAGGGAACGTATATGTCAACTTCATGTCATAGTCACGTCAATGTATGTCGAAGGGTTTGGAGGATAGAGACATTTAAATTTTTAGAGATTATTTGAAAGTCAATTATTAAAAGGCAAATATCTCCCGATCTGTAGGCATCTGAGAGACAAACCTTATGTCACTTTGAGGTAACGCATATGTCAACTTCATGTCAGAGTGTCGTCAATGTATGTCCAAGGGTTTGGAGGATAGTGACATTTTAATTTTTCGAGATTATTCGAAAGTGAATTATTAAAATGCAAATATCTCCCGATCTGTAGGAATCTGAGATACAAAACTAATGTCACTTTGATGGAACATATATGTCAACTTCCTCTCAGAGTCACGTCAATGTAAATCTAAGGGTTTGGAGGATAGAGACATTTAAATGTTTAGAGATTATTCGAAAGTCAATTTTTAAAGGGAAATATCTCCCGATCTGTAGCAATCTGAGAGACAAAACTTATGTCACTTTGAGGGAACGTATATGTAAACGTCTTGTCAGAGTCACGTCAATGTATGTCGAAGGGTTTGGAGGATAGAGACATTTTAATTTTACGAGATTATTCGAAAGTCAATTTTTAAAAGGCAAATATCTCCCGATCTGTAGGAATCTGAGAGACAAAACTTATGTCACTTTGAGGGAACGTATATGTCAACTACATGTCAGAAACTCGTCAATGTATGTCAAAGAGTTTGGACGATAGAGACATTTTAATTTATCGAGATTATTCGAAAGTCAATTATTAAAAGGCAAATATCTCCCGATCTGAAGGCATCTGAGAGACAAACCTTATGTCACTTTGAGGGATCGCATATGTCATCTTCATGTCAGAGTCTCGTTAATGTATGTCCAAGGGTTTGGAGGATAGAGACATTTTAATTTTTCGAGATTATTCGAAAGTCAATTTTTAAAAGGCAAATATCTCCTGATCTGTAGGCATCTGAGAGACAAACCTTAGGTCACTTTGAGGGAACGCATATGTCAACTTCATGTCAAAGTCTCGTCAATGTATTTCCAAGGGTTTGGAGGATAGAGACATTAAAATTTTTAGAGATTATTCGAAAGTCAATTATTAAAAGGCAAATATCTCCCGATCTGTGGGCATCTGAGAGACAAACCTTATGTCACTTTGAGGGAACGCATATGTCAACTTCATGTCAGAGTCTCGTCAATGTATGTCGAAGGGTTTCTAGGTTAGAGACATTTAAATTTTTAGAGATTATTCGGAAGTCAATTATTAAAAGGCAAATATCTCCCGATCTGTAGGAAACTGAGAGACAAAACTTATGTCACTTTGAGGGAACGTAAATGTCACCTTCCTGTCAGAGTCACGTCAATGTATGTCCAAGGGTTTGGAGGATAGAGACATTTAAATTTTTAGAGATTATTCGAAAGTCAATTATTAAAAGGCAAATATCTTCCGATCTGTAGGAATCTGAGAGACAAAACTTATGTCACTTAGAGGGAACGTATATGTCAACTTCATGTCAGAATCTCGTCAATCTATGTCCAAGGGTTTGGACGATAGAGACATTTTAATTTTTCGAGATTATTCGAAAGTCAATTATTAAAAGGCAAATATCTCCCGATCTGTAGGCATCTAAGAGACAAACCTTATGTCACTTTGAGGGACCGCATGTGTCAACTTCATGTCAGAATCTCGTCAATGTATGTCCAAGGGTTTGGAGGATAGAGACATTTTAATTTTACGAGATTATTCGAAAGTCAATTATTAAAAGGCAAATATCTCCCGATCTGAAGGAATCTGAGAGACAAAACTTATGTCACTTTGAGGGAACGTATATGTCAACTTCATGTCAGAATCTCGCCAATGTATGTCCAAGGGTTTGGAGGATAGAGAAATTGAAATTTTTAGAGATTATTCGAAAGTCAATTTTTGAAAAGGCAAATATCTCCCGATCTGTATTAATCTGAGAGACAAAACTTATGTCACTTTGAGGGAACGTATATGTCAACTTCATGTCATAGTCACGTCAATGTATGTCGAAGGGTTTGGAGGATAGAGACATTTAAATATTTAGAGATTATTTGAAAGTCAATTATTAAAAGGCAAATATCTCCCGATCTGTAGGAATCTGAGAGACAAAACTTATGTCACTTTGAGGGAACGTATATGTCAACTTCCTGTCAGAGTCATGTCAATGTATGTCGAAAGGTTTCTAGGAGAGAGACATTTAAATTTTTAGAGATTATTCGAAAGTCAATTATTAAAAGGCAAATATCTCCCGATCTGTAGGAAACTGAGAGACAAAACTTATGTCACTTTGAGGGAACGTATATGTCAACTTCATGTCAGAATCTCGTCAATGTATGCCAAAGGGTTTGGACGATAGAGACATTTAAATTTTTAGAGATTATTCGAAAGTCAATTTTTATAAGGCAAATACCTCCCGATCTGTAGGAATCTGAGAGTCAAAACTTATGTCACTTTGAGGGAACGCATATGTAAACGTCCTGTCAGAGTCACGTCAATGTATGTCCAAGGGTTTGGAGGATAGAGACATTTTAATTTTACGAGATTATTCGAAAGTCTATTATTAAAAGGCAAATATCTCCCGATCTGAAGGAATCTGAGAGACAAAACATATGTCACTTTGAGGGAACGTATATGTCAACTTCATGTCAGAATCTCGTCAATGTATGTCCAAGGGTTTGGACGATAGAGACATTTTAATTTTTCGAGATTATTCGAAAGTCAATTTTTAAAAGGCAAATATCTCCCGATCTGTAGGCATCTGAGAGACAAAACTTATGTCACATTGAGGGAACGCATATGTCAACTTCATGTCAGAGTCACGTCAATGTATGTCCAAGGGTTTGGAGGATAGAGACATTTACATTTTTAGAGATTATTCGAAAGTCAATTTTTGAAAAGGCAAATATCTCCCGATCTGTATTAATCTGAGAGACAAAACTTATGTCACTTTGAGGGAACGTATATGTCAACTTCATGTCATAGTCACGTCAATGTATGTCGAAGGGTTTCGAGGATAGAGACATTTAAATTTTTAAAGATTATTTGAAAGTCAATTATTAAAAGGCAAATATCTCCCGATCTGTAAGAATCTGAGAGACAAAACGTATGTCACTTTGAGGGAACGTATATGTCAACTTCCTGTCAGAGTCATGTCAATGTATGTCGAAGGGTTTGGAGGATAGAGACATTTAAATTTTTAGAGATTATTCGAAAGTCAATTATTAAAAGGCAAATATCTCCCGATCTGTAGGAAACTGAGAGACAAAAATGATGTCACTTTGAGGGAACGTATATGTCAACTTCCTGTCAGAGTCACGTCAATGTATGTCCAAGGGTTTGGAGGATAGAGACATTTAAATTTTTAGAGATTATTCGAAAGTCAATTATTTAAAGGCAAATATTTTCCGATCTGTAGGAATCTGAGAGACAAAACTTATGTCACTTAGAGGGAACGTATATGTCAACTTCATGTCAGAATCTCGTCAATCTATGTCCAAGGGTTTGGACGATAGAGACATTTTAATTTTTCGAGATTATTCGAAAGTCAATTTTTAAAAGGCAAATATCTCCCGATCGGTAGGCATCTGAGAGACAAACCTTATGTCAAGTTGAGGGAAAGCATATGTCATCTTCATGTCAGAGTCTCGTCAATGTATGTCCAAGGGTTTGGAGGATAGACACATTTTAATGTTTCGAGATTATTCGAAAGTGAATTATTTAAAGGCAAATATCTCCCGATCTGTAGGAATCTGAGAGACAAAACTATTGTCACTTTAAGGGAACATGTATGTCAACTTCCTGTCAGAGTCACGTCAATGTATGTCCAAGGGTTTGGAGGATAGAGACATTTAAATTTCTAGAGATTATTCGAAAGTCAATTTTTAATAGGCAAATATCTCCCGATCTGTAGGAATGTGAGAGACAAAACTTATGTCACTTTGAGGGAACGTATATGTTAACTTCATGTCAGAATCTCGTCAATGTATGTCCAAGGGTTTGGACGATAGAGACATTTTAAATTTTCGAGATTATTTGAAAGTCAATTTTTTAAAGGCAAATATCTCCCGATCTGTAGGCATCTGAGAGACAAACCTTATGTCACTTTGAGGGAACGCATATGTAAACTTCATGTCAGAGTCTCGTCAATGTATGTCCAAGGTTTTGGATGATAGAGACATTTTAATTTTTCGAGATTATTCGAAAGTCAATTTTTAAAAGGCAAATATCTCCCGATCTGTAGGCATCTGAGAGACAAACCTTATGCCACTTTGAGGGAAGGCATATGTCAACTTCATGTCAGAGTCTCGTCAATGTATGTCCAAGGGTTTGGAGGATAGACACATTTTAATGTTTCGAGATTATTCGAAAGTCAATTATTAAAAGGCAAATATCTCCCGATCTGCAGGCATCTGAGAGACAAACCTTATGTCACATTGAGGGAACGCATATGTCAACTTCATGTCAGAGTCACGTCAATGTATGTCCAAGGGTTTGGAGGATAGAGACATTGAAATTTTTAGAGATTATTCGAAAGTCAATTTTTGAAAAGGCAAATATCTCCCGATCTGTATTAATCTGAGAGACAAAACTTATGTCACTTTGAGGGAACTTATATGTCAACTTCATGTCATAGTCACGTCAATGTATGTCGAAGGGTTTGGAGGATAGAGACATTTAAATTTTTAGAAATTATTCGAAAGTCAATTTTTAAAAGGCAAATATCTCCCGATCTGTAGGAATCTGAGAGACAAAACTTATGTCACTTTGAGGGAACGTATATGTCAACTTCCTGTCAGAGTCACGTCAATGTATGTCCAAGGGTTTGGAGGATAGAGACATTTAAATTCTTAGAGATTATTCGAAAGTCAATTATTAAAAGGCAAATATCTCCCGATCTATATTAATCTGAGAGACAAAACTTATGTCACTTTGAGGGAACTTATATGTCAACTTCATGTCATAGTCACGTCAATGTATGTCGAAGGGTTTGGAGGATAGAGACATTTAATTATTTAGAGATTATTCGAAAGTCAATTTTTAAAAGGCAAATATCTTCCGATCTGTAGGAATCTGAGAGACAAAACGTATGTCACTTAGAGGGAACGTATATGTCAACTTCATGTCAGAATCTCGTCAATGTATGTCCAAGGGTTTGGACGATAGAGACATTTTAATTTTTCGAGATTATTTGAAAGTCAATTATTAAAAGGCAAATATCTCCCGATCTGTAGGCATCTGAGAGACAAACCTTATGTAACTTTGAGGGAACGCATGTGTCAACTTCATGTCAGAGTCTCGTCAATGTATGTCCAAGGTTTTGGACGATAGAGTCATTTTAATTTTTCGAGATTATTCAAATGTCAATTTTTGAAAAGGCAAATATCTCCCGATCAATCGGAATCTAAGAGACAAAACTTATGTCACTTTGAGGGAACGTATATGTCAATTTCATGTCAGAATCTCGTCAATGTATGCCAAAGGGTTTGGACGATAGAGACATTTAAATTTTTAGAGATTATTCGAAAGTCAATTTTTATAAGGCAAATATCTCCCGATCTGTAGGAATCTGAGAGACAAAACTTATGTCACTTTGAGGGAACGCATATGTAAACGTCCTGTCAGAGTCACGTCAATGTATGTCCAAGGGTTTGGAGGATAGAGACATTTTAATTTTACGAGATTATTCGAAAGTCAATTATTAAAAGGCAAATATCTCCCGATCTGAAGGAATCTGAGAGAAAAAACTTATGTCACTTTGAGGGAACGTATATGTCAACTTCATGTCAGAATCTCGTCAATGTATGTCCAAGGGTTTGGACGATAGAGACATTTTAATTTTTCGAGATTATTCGAAAGTCAATTTTTGAAAAGGCAAATATCTCCCGATCTGTATTAATCTGAGAGACAAAACTTATGTCACTTTGAGGGAACGTATATGTCAACTTCATGTCATAGTCACGTCAATGTATGTCGAAGTGTTTCGAGGATAGAGACATTTAAATTTTTAGAGATTATTTGAAAGTCAATTATTAAAAGGCAAATATCTCCCGATCTGTAAGAATCTGAGAGACAAAACGTATGTCACTTTGAGGGAACGTATATGTCAACTTCCTGTCAGAGTCATGTCAATGTATGTCGAAGGGTTTGGAGGATAGAGACATTTAAATTTTTAGAGATTATTCGAAAGTCAATTATTAAAAGGCAAATATCTCCCGATCTGTAGGAAACTGAGAGACAAAAATTATGTCACTTTGAGGGAACGTATATGTCAACTTCCTGTCAGAGTCACGTCAATGTATGTCCAAGAGTTTGGAGGATAGAGACATTTAAATTTTTAGAGATTATTCGAAAGTCAATTATTAAAAGGCAAATATCTTCCGATCTGTAGGAATCAGAGAGACAAAACTTATGTCACTAAGAGGGAACGTATATGTCAACTTCATGTCAGAATCTCGTCAATCTATGTCCAAGGGTTAGGACGATAGAGACATTTCAATTTTTCGAGATTATTCGAAAATCAATTTTTAAAAGGAAAATATCTCCCGATCTGTAGGCATCTAAGAGACAAACCTTATGTCACTTTGAGGGACCGCATATGTCAACTTCATGTCAGAGTCTCGTCAATGTATGTCCAAGGGTTTGGAAGATAGAGACATTTTAATTTTTCGAGATTATATGAAAGTCAATTATTAAAAGGCAAATATCTCCCGATCTGTAGGCATCTGAGAGACAAACCTTATGTCAAGTTGAGGGAAAGCATATGTCAACTTCATGTCAGAGTCTCGTCAATGTATGTCCAAGGGTTTGGAGGATAGACACATTTTAATGTTTCGAGATTATTCGAAAGTGAATTATTTAAAGGCAAATATCTCCCGATCTGTAGGAATCTGAGAGACAAAACTATTGCCACTTTAAGGGAACATGTATGTCAACTTCCTGTCAGAGTCACGTCAATGTATGTCCAAGGGTTTGGAGCATAGAGACATTTAAATTTCTAGAGATTATTCGAAAGTCAATTTTTAAAAGGCAAATATCTCCCGATCTGTAGGAATGTGAGAGACAAACCTTATGTCACTTTGAGGGAAGGCATATGTCAACTTCATGTCAGAGTCTCGTCAATGTATGTCCAAGGGTTTGGAGGATAGACAAATTTTAATGTTTCGAGATTATTCGAAAGTGAATTATTTAAAGGCAAATATCTCCCGATCTGTAGGAATCTGAGAGACAAACCTTATGTCACTTTGAGGGAAGGCATATGTCAACTTCATGTCAGAATCTCGTCAATGTATGTCCAAGGGTTTGGACGATAGAGACATTTTAATTTTTCACTGTTATTCGAAAGTCAATTTTTAAAAGGCAAATATCTCCCGATCTGCAGGCATCTGAGAGACAAACCTTATGTCACATTGAGGGAACGCATATGTCAACTTCATGTCAGAGTCACGTCAATGTATGTCCAAGGGTTTGGAGGATAGAGACATTTAAATTTTTAGAGATTATTCGAAAGTCAATTTTTGAAAAGGCAAATATCTCCCGATCTGTATTAATCTGAGAGACAAAACTTATGTCACTTTGGGGGAACTTATATGTCAACTTCATGTCATAGTCACGTCAATGTATGTCGAAGGGTTTGGAGGATAGAGACATTTAAATTTTTAGAGATTATTCGAAAGTCAATTTTTAAAAGGCAAATATCTCCCGATCTGTAGGAATCTGAGAGACAAAACTTATGTCACTTTGAGGGAACGTATATGTCAACTTCCTGTCAGAGTCACGTCAATGTATGTCCAAGGGTTTGGAGGATAGAGACATTTAAATTTTTAGAGATTATTCGAAAGTCAATTATTAAAAGGCAAATATCTTCCGATCTGTAGGAATCTGAGAGACAAAACTTATGTCACTTAGAGGGAACGTATATGTCAACTTCATGTCAGAATCTCGTCAATGTATGTCCAAGGGTTTGGACGATAGAGACATTTTAATTTTTCGAGATTATTTGAAAGTCAATTATAAAAAGGCAAATATCTCCCGATCTGTAGGCATCTGAGAGACAAACCTTATGTCACTTTGAGGGAACGCATGTGTCAACTTCATGTCAGAGTCTCGTCAATGTATGTCCAAGGTTTTGGACGATAGAGACATTTTAATTTTTCGAGATTATTCGAATGTCAATTTTTAAAAGGCAAATATCTCCCGATCTGTAGGCATCTGAGAGACAAACCTTATGTCACTTTGAGGGAACGCATATGTCAACTTCATGTCAGAGTCTCGTCAATGTATGTCCAAGGGTTTGGAGGATAGAGAGATTTAAATTTTTAGAGATTATTCAAATGTCAATTTTTGAAAAGGCAAATATCTCCCGATCAATCGGAATCTAAGAGACAAAACTTATGTCACTTTGAGGGAACGTATATGTCAACTTCATGTCAGAATCTCGTCAATGTATGCCAAAGGGTTTGGACGATAGAGACATTTAAATTTTTAGAGATTATTCGAAAGTCAATTTTTATAAGGCAAATATCTCCCGATCTGTAGGAATCTGAGAGACAAAACTTATGTCACTTTGAGGGAACGCATATGTAAACGTCCTGTCAGAGTCACGTCAATGTATGTCCAAGGGTTTGGAGGATGGAGACATTTTAATTTTACGAGATTATTCGAAAGTCAATTATTAAAAGGCAAATATCTCCCGATCTGAATGAATCTGAGAGACAAAACTTATGTCACTTTGAAGGAACGTATATGTCAACTTCATGTCAGAATCTCGTCAATGTATGTCCAAGGGTTTGGACGATAGAGACATTTTAATTTTTCGAGATTATTCGAAAGTCAATTTTTAAAAGGCAAATATCTCCCGATCTGTAGGCATCTGAGAGACAAAACTTATGTCACATTGAGGGAACGCAGATGTCAACTTCATGTCAGAGTCACGTCAATGTATGTCCAAGGGTTTGGAGGATAGAGACATTTAAATTTTTAGAGATTATTCGAAAGTCAATTTTTGAAAAGGCAAATATCTCCCGATCTGTATTAATCTGAGAGACAAAACTTATGTCACTTTGAGGGAACGTATATGTCAACTTCATGTCATAGTCACGTCAATGTATGTCGAAGGGTTTCGAGGATAGAGACATTTAAATTTTTAGAGATTATTTGAAAGTCAATTATTAAAAGGCAAATATCTCCCGATCTGTAAGAATCTGAGAGACAAAACGTATGTCACTTTGAGGGAACGTATATGTCAACTTCCTGTCAGAGTCATGTCAATGTATGTCGAAGGGTTTGGAGGATACAGACATTTAAATTTTTAGAGATTATTCGAAAGTCAATTATTAAAAGGCAAATATCTCCCGATCTGTAGGAAACTGAGAGACAAAAATTATGTCACTTTGAGGGAACGTATATGTCAACTTCCTGTCAGAGTCACGTCAATGTATGTCCAAGGGTTTGGAGGATAGAGACATTTAAATTTTTAGAGATTATTCGAAAGTCAATTATTAAAAGGCAAATATCTTCCGATCTGTAGGAATCTGAGAGACAAAACTTTTGTCACTTAGAGGGAACGTATATGTCAACTTCATGTCAGAATCTCGTCAATCTATGTCCAAGGGTTTGGACGATAGAGACATTTAAATTTTTCAAGATTATTCGAAAGTGAATTATTAAAAGGCAAATATCTCCCGATCTGTAGGAATCTGAGAGACAAAACTATTGTCAAATTAAGGGAACATGTATGTCAACTTCCTGTCAGAGTCATGTCAATGTATGTCCAAGGGTTTGGAGGATAGAGACATTTAAATTTTTCGAGATTATTCGAAAGTCAATTTTTAAAAGGCAAATATTTCCCGATCTGTAGGCATCTGAGAGACAAACCTTATGTCAAATTGAGGGAAAGCATATGTCAACTTCATGTCAGAGTCTCGTCAATGTATGCCCAAGGGTTTGGAGGATAGACACATTTTAATGTTTCGAGATTATTCGAAAGTGAATTATTAAAAGGCAAATATCTCCCGATCTGTAGGAATCTGAGAGACAAAACTATTGTCACTTTAAGGGAACATGTATGTCAACTTCCTGTCAGAGTCACGTCAATGTATGTCCAAGGGTTTGGAGGATAGAGACATTTAAATTTTTCGAGATTATTCGAAAGTCAATTTTTAAAAGGCAAATATCTCCCGATCTGTAGGAATGTGAAAGACAAAACTTATGTCACTTTGAGGGAACGTATATGTTAACTTCATGTCAGAATCTCGTCAATGTATGTCCAAGGGTTTGGACGATAGAGACATTTTAAATTTTCGAGATTATTTGAAAGTCAATTTTTTAAAGGCAAATATCTCCCGATCTGTAGGCATCTGAGAGACAAACCTTATGTCACTTTGAGGGAATGCATATGCCAACTTCATGTCAGAGTCTCGTCAATGTATGTCCAAGGTTTTGGACGATAGAGACATTTTAATTTTTCGAGATTATTCGAAAGTCAATTTTTAAAAGGCAAATATCTTCCGATCTGTAGGTATCTGAGAGACAAACCTTATGTCACTTTGAGGGAAGGCATATGTCAACTTCATGTCAGAGTCTCGTCAACGTATGTCCAAGGGTTTGGAGGATAGACACATTTTAATGTTTCGAGATTATTCGAAAGTGAATAATTAAAAGGCAAATATCTCCCGATCTGTAGGAATCTGAGAGACAAAACTATTGTCACTTTAAGGGAACATGTATGTCAACTTCCTGTCAGAGTCACGTCAATGTATGTCCAAGGTTTTGGAGGATAGAGACATTTAATTTTTTAGAGATTATTCGAAAGTCAATTTTTAAAAGGCAAATATCTCCCGATCTGTAGGAATGTGAGAGACAAAACTTATGTCACTTTGAGGGAACGTATATGTTAACTTCATGTCAGAATCTCGTCAATGTATGTCCAAGGGTTTGGACGATAGAGACATTTTAATTTTTCGAGATTATTTGAAAGTCAATTTTTAAAAGGCAAATATCTCCCGATCTGTAGGCATCTGAGATACAAACCTTATGTCACTTTGAGGGAACGCATATGTCAACTTCATGTCAGAATCTCGTCAATGTATGTCCAAGGGTTTGGAGGATAGAGACATTTAAATTTTTCGAGGTTATTCGAAAGTCAATTATTAAAAGGCAAATATCTTCCGATCTGTAGGCATCTGAGAAACAAACCTTATGTCACTTTGAGGGAACGCATATGTCAATTTCATGTCAGAATCTCGTCAATGTATGTCCAAGGGTTTGGAGGATAGAGACATTTAAATTTTTAGAGATTATTTGAAAGTCAATTTTTAAAAGGCAAATATCTCCCGATCTGTTGGAATCTGAGAGACAAAACTTATGTCACTTTGAGGGAACGTATATGTCAACTTCATGTCAGAATCTTGTCAATGTATGTCCAAGGGTTTGGACGATAGAGACATTTTAATTTTTCAGTGTTATTCGAAAGTCAATTTTTAAAAGGCAAATATCTCCCGATCTGCAGGCATCTGAGAGACAAACCTTATGTCACATTGAGGGAACGCATATGTCAATTTCATGTCAGAGTCACGTCAATGTATGTCCAAGGGTTTGGAGGATAGAGACATTTAAATTTTTAGAGATTATTCGAAAGTCAATTTTTAAAAGGCAAATATCTCCCGATCTGTAGGAATCTGAGAAACAAAACTTATGTCACTTTGAGGGAACGTATATGTCAACTTCCTGTCAGAGTCACGTCAATGTATGTCCAAGGGTTTGGAGGATAGAGACATTTAAATTTTTAGAGATTATTCGAAAGTCAATTATTTAAAGGCAAATATCTTCCGATTTGTAGGAATCTGATAGACAAACCTTATGTCAAATTGAGGGAAAGCATATGTCAACTTCATGTCAGAGTCTCGTCAATGTATGTCCAAGGGTTTGGAGGATAAACACATTTTAATGTTTCGAGATTATTCGAAAGTGAATTATTAAAAGGCAAATATCTCCCGATCTGTAGGAATCTGAGAGACAAAACTATTGTCACTTTAAGGGAACATGTATGACAACTTCCTGTCAGAGTCACGTCAATGTATGTCCAAGGGTTTGGAGGATAGAGACATTTACATTTTTCGAGATTATTCGAAAGTAAATTTTTAAAAGGCAAATATCTCCCGATCTGTAGGAATGTGAGAGACAAAACTTATGTCACTTTGAGGGAACGTATATGTTAACTTCATGTCAGAATCTCGTCAATGTATGTCCAAGGGTTTGGACGATAGAGACATTTTAAATTTTCGAGATTATTTGAAAGTCAATTTTTAAAAGGCAAATATCTCCCGATCTGTAGGCATCTGAGAGACAAACCTTATGTCACTTTGAGGGAAGGCATATGTCAACTTCATGTCAGAGTCTCGTCAATGTATGTCCAAGGGTTTGGAGGATAGAGACATTTACATTTTTAGAGATTATTCGAAAGTCAATTTTTGAAAAGGCAAATATCTCCCGATCTGTATTAATCTGAGAGACAAAACTTATGTCACTTTGAGGGAACGTATATGTCAACTTCATGTCATAGTCACGTCAATGTATGTCGAAGGGTTTCGAGGATAGAGACATTTAAATTTTTAAAGATTATTTGAAAGTCAATTATTAAAAGGCAAATATCTCCCGATCTGTAAGAATCTGAGAGACAAAACGTATGTCACTTTGAGGGAACGTATATGTCAACTTCCTGTCAGAGTCATGTCAATGTATGTCGAAGGGTTTGGAGGATAGAGACATTTAAATTTTTAGAGATTATTCGAAAGTCAATTATTAAAAGGCAAATATCTCCCGATCTGTAGGAAACTGAGAGACAAAAATGATGTCACTTTGAGGGAACGTATATGTCAACTTCCTGTCAGAGTCACGTCAATGTATGTCCAAGGGTTTGGAGGATAGAGACATTTAAATTTTTAGAGATTATTCGAAAGTCAATTATTTAAAGGCAAATATTTTCCGATCTGTAGGAATCTGAGAGACAAAACTTATGTCACTTAGAGGGAACGTATATGTCAACTTCATGTCAGAATCTCGTCAATCTATGTCCAAGGGTTTGGACGATAGAGACATTTTAATTTTTCGAGATTATTCGAAAGTCAATTTTTAAAAGGCAAATATCTCCCGATCGGTAGGCATCTGAGAGACAAACCTTATGTCAAGTTGAGGGAAAGCATATGTCATCTTCATGTCAGAGTCTCGTCAATGTATGTCCAAGGGTTTGGAGGATAGACACATTTTAATGTTTCGAGATTATTCGAAAGTGAATTATTTAAAGGCAAATATCTCCCGATCTGTAGGAATCTGAGAGACAAAACTATTGTCACTTTAAGGGAACATGTATGTCAACTTCCTGTCAGAGTCACGTCAATGTATGTCCAAGGGTTTGGAGGATAGAGACATTTAAATTTCTAGAGATTATTCGAAAGTCAATTTTTAATAGGCAAATATCTCCCGATCTGTAGGAATGTGAGAGACAAAACTTATGTCACTTTGAGGGAACGTATATGTTAACTTCATGTCAGAATCTCGTCAATGTATGTCCAAGGGTTTGGACGATAGAGACATTTTAAATTTTCGAGATTATTTGAAAGTCAATTTTTTAAAGGCAAATATCTCCCGATCTGTAGGCATCTGAGAGACAAACCTTATGTCACTTTGAGGGAACGCATATGTAAACTTCATGTCAGAGTCTCGTCAATGTATGTCCAAGGTTTTGGATGATAGAGACATTTTAATTTTTCGAGATTATTCGAAAGTCAATTTTTAAAAGGCAAATATCTCCCGATCTGTAGGCATCTGAGAGACAAACCTTATGCCACTTTGAGGGAAGGCATATGTCAACTTCATGTCAGAGTCTCGTCAATGTATGTCCAAGGGTTTGGAGGATAGACACATTTTAATGTTTCGAGATTATTCGAAAGTCAATTATTAAAAGGCAAATATCTCCCGATCTGCAGGCATCTGAGAGACAAACCTTATGTCACATTGAGGGAACGCATATGTTAACTTCATGTCAGAGTCACGTCAATGTATGTCCAAGGGTTTGGAGGATAGAGACATTGAAATTTTTAGAGATTATTCGAAAGTCAATTTTTGAAAAGGCAAATATCTCCCGATCTGTATTAATCTGAGAGACAAAACTTATGTCACTTTGAGGGAACTTATATGTCAACTTCATGTCATAGTCACGTCAATGTATGTCGAAGGGTTTGGAGGATAGAGACATTTAAATTTTTAGAAATTATTCGAAAGTCAATTTTTAAAAGGCAAATATCTCCCGATCTGTAGGAATCTGAGAGACAAAACTTATGTCACTTTGAGGGAACGTATATGTCAACTTCCTGTCAGAGTCACGTCAATGTATGTCCAAGGGTTTGGAGGATAGAGACATTTAAATTCTTAGAGATTATTCGAAAGTCAATTATTAAAAGGCAAATATCTCCCGATCTATATTAATCTGAGAGACAAAACTTATGTCACTTTGAGGGAACTTATATGTCAACTTCATGTCATAGTCACGTCAATGTATGTCGAAGGGTTTGGAGGATAGAGACATTTAATTATTTAGAGATTATTCGAAAGTCAATTTTTAAAAGGCAAATATCTTCCGATCTGTAGGAATCTGAGAGACAAAACGTATGTCACTTAGAGGGAACGTATATGTCAACTTCATGTCAGAATCTCGTCAATGTATGTCCAAGGGTTTGGACGATAGAGACATTTTAATTTTTCGAGATTATTTGAAAGTCAATTATTAAAAGGCAAATATCTCCCGATCTGTAGGCATCTGAGAGACAAACCTTATGTAACTTTGAGGGAACGCATGTGTCAACTTCATGTCAGAGTCTCGTCAATGTATGTCCAAGGTTTTGGACGATAGAGTCATTTTAATTTTTCGAGATTATTCAAATGTCAATTTTTGAAAAGGCAAATATCTCCCGATCAATCGGAATCTAAGAGACAAAACTTATGTCACTTTGAGGGAACGTATATGTCAATTTCATGTCAGAATCTCGTCAATGTATGCCAAAGGGTTTGGACGATAGAGACATTTAAATTTTTAGAGATTATTCGAAAGTCAATTTTTATAAGGCAAATATCTCCCGATCTGTAGGAATCTGAGAGACAAAACTTATGTCACTTTGAGGGAACGCATATGTAAACGTCCTGTCAGAGTCACGTCAATGTATGTCCAAGGGTTTGGAGGATAGAGACATTTTAATTTTACGAGATTATTCGAAAGTCAATTATTAAAAGGCAAATATCTCCCGATCTGAAGGAATCTGAGAGAAAAAACTTATGTCACTTTGAGGGAACGTATATGTCAACTTCATGTCAGAATCTCGTCAATGTATGTCCAAGGGTTTGGACGATAGAGACATTTTAATTTTTCGAGATTATTCGAAAGTCAATTTTTGAAAAGGCAAATATCTCCCGATCTGTATTAATCTGAGAGACAAAACTTATGTCACTTTGAGGGAACGTATATGTCAACTTCATGTCATAGTCACGTCAATGTATGTCGAAGTGTTTCGAGGATAGAGACATTTAAATTTTTAGAGATTATTTGAAAGTCAATTATTAAAAGGCAAATATCTCCCGATCTGTAAGAATCTGAGAAACAAAACGTATGTCACTTTGAGGGAACGTATATGTCAACTTCCTGTCAGAGTCATGTCAATGTATGTCGAAGGGTTTGGAGGATAGAGACATTTAAATTTTTAGAGATTATTCGAAAGTCAATTATTAAAAGGCAAATATCTCCCGATCTGTAGGAAACTGAGAGACAAAAATTATGTCACTTTGAGGGAACGTATATGTCAACTTCCTGTCAGAGTCACGTCAATGTATGTCCAAGAGTTTGGAGGATAGAGACATTTAAATTTTTAGAGATTATTCGAAAGTCAATTATTAAAAGGCAAATATCTTCCGATCTGTAGGAATCAGAGAGACAAAACTTATGTCACTAAGAGGGAACGTATATGTCAACTTCATGTCAGAATCTCGTCAATCTATGTCCAAGGGTTAGGACGATAGAGACATTTCAATTTTTCGAGATTATTCGAAAATCAATTTTTAAAAGGAAAATATCTCCCGATCTGTAGGCATCTAAGAGACAAACCTTATGTCACTTTGAGGGACCGCATATGTCAACTTCATGTCAGAGTCTCGTCAATGTATGTCCAAGGGTTTGGAAGATAGAGACATTTTAATTTTTCGAGATTATATGAAAGTCAATTATTAAAAGGCAAATATCTCCCGATCTGTAGGCATCTGAGAGACAAACCTTATGTCAAGTTGAGGGAAAGCATATGTCAACTTCATGTCAGAGTCTCGTCAATGTATGTCCAAGGGTTTGGAGGATAGACACATTTTAATGTTTCGAGATTATTCGAAAGTGAATTATTTAAAGGCAAATATCTCCCGATCTGTAGGAATCTGAGAGACAAAACTATTGCCACTTTAAGGGAACATGTATGTCAACTTCCTGTCAGAGTCACGTCAATGTATGTCCAAGGGTTTGGAGCATAGAGACATTTAAATTTCTAGAGATTATTCGAAAGTCAATTTTTAAAAGGCAAATATCTCCCGATCTGTAGGAATGTGAGAGACAAACCTTATGTCACTTTGAGGGAAGGCATATGTCAACTTCATGTCAGAGTCTCGTCAATGTATGTCCAAGGGTTTGGAGGATAGACAAATTTTAATGTTTCGAGATTATTCGAAAGTGAATTATTTAAAGGCAAATATCTCCCGATCTGTAGGAATCTGAGAGACAAACCTTATGTCACTTTGAGGGAAGGCATATGTCAACTTCATGTCAGAATCTCGTCAATGTATGTCCAAGGGTTTGGACGATAGAGACATTTTAATTTTTCACTGTTATTCGAAAGTCAATTTTTAAAAGGCAAATATCTCCCGATCTGCAGGCATCTGAGAGACAAACCTTATGTCACATTGAGGGAACGCATATGTCAACTTCATGTCAGAGTCACGTCAATGTATGTCCAAGGGTTTGGAGGATAGAGACATTTAAATTTTTAGAGATTATTCGAAAGTCAATTTTTGAAAAGGCAAATATCTCCCGATCTGTATTAATCTGAGAGACAAAACTTATGTCACTTTGGGGGAACTTATATGTCAACTTCATGTCATAGTCACGTCAATGTATGTCGAAGGGTTTGGAGGATAGAGACATTTAAATTTTTAGAGATTATTCGAAAGTCAATTTTTAAAAGGCAAATATCTCCCGATCTGTAGGAATCTGAGAGACAAAACTTATGTCACTTTGAGGGAACGTATATGTCAACTTCCTGTCAGAGTCACGTCAATGTATGTCCAAGGGTTTGGAGGATAGAGACATTTAAATTTTTAGAGATTATTCGAAAGTCAATTATTAAAAGGCAAATATCTTCCGATCTGTAGGAATCTGAGAGACAAAACTTATGTCACTTAGAGGGAACGTATATGTCAACTTCATGTCAGAATCTCGTCAATGTATGTCCAAGGGTTTGGACGATAGAGACATTTTAATTTTTCGAGATTATTTGAAAGTCAATTATAAAAAGGCAAATATCTCCCGATCTGTAGGCATCTGAGAGACAAACCTTATGTCACTTTGAGGGAACGCATGTGTCAACTTCATGTCAGAGTCTCGTCAATGTATGTCCAAGGTTTTGGACGATAGAGACATTTTAATTTTTCGAGATTATTCGAATGTCAATTTTTAAAAGGCAAATATCTCCCGATCTGTAGGCATCTGAGAGACAAACCTTATGTCACTTTGAGGGAACGCATATGTCAACTTCATGTCAGAGTCTCGTCAATGTATGTCCAAGGGTTTGGAGGATAGAGAGATTTAAATTTTTAGAGATTATTCAAATGTCAATTTTTGAAAAGGCAAATATCTCCCGATCAATCGGAATCTAAGAGACAAAACTTATGTCACTTTGAGGGAACGTATATGTCAACTTCATGTCAGAATCTCGTCAATGTATGCCAAAGGGTTTGGACGATAGAGACATTTAAATTTTTAGAGATTATTCGAAAGTCAATTTTTATAAGGCAAATATCTCCCGATCTGTAGGAATCTGAGAGACAAAACTTATGTCACTTTGAGGGAACGCATATGTAAACGTCCTGTCAGAGTCACGTCAATGTATGTCCAAGGGTTTGGAGGATAGAGACATTTTAATTTTACGAGATTATTCGAAAGTCAATTATTAAAAGGCAAATATCTCCCGATCTGAATGAATCTGAGAGACAAAACTTATGTCACTTTGAAGGAACGTATATGTCAACTTCATGTCAGAATCTCGTCAATGTATGTCCAAGGGTTTGGACGATAGAGACATTTTAATTTTTCGAGATTATTCGAAAGTCAATTTTTAAAAGGCAAATATCTCCCGATCTGTAGGCATCTGAGAGACAAAACTTATGTCACATTGAGGGAACGCAGATGTCAACTTCATGTCAGAGTCACGTCAATGTATGTCCAAGGGTTTGGAGGATAGAGACATTTAAATTTTTAGAGATTATTCGAAAGTCAATTTTTGAAAAGGCAAATATCTCCCGATCTGTATTAATCTGAGAGACAAAACTTATGTCACTTTGAGGGAACGTATATGTCAACTTCATGTCATAGTCACGTCAATGTATGTCGAAGGGTTTCGAGGATAGAGACATTTAAATTTTTAGAGATTATTTGAAAGTCAATTATTAAAAGGCAAATATCTCCCGATCTGTAAGAATCTGAGAGACAAAACGTATGTCACTTTGAGGGAACGTATATGTCAACTTCCTGTCAGAGTCATGTCAATGTATGTCGAAGGGTTTGGAGGATACAGACATTTAAATTTTTAGAGATTATTCGAAAGTCAATTATTAAAAGGCAAATATCTCCCGATCTGTAGGAAACTGAGAGACAAAAATTATGTCACTTTGAGGGAACGTATATGTCAACTTCCTGTCAGAGTCACGTCAATGTATGTCCAAGGGTTTGGAGGATAGAGACATTTAAATTTTTAGAGATTATTCGAAAGTCAATTATTAAAAGGCAAATATCTTCCGATCTGTAGGAATCTGAGAGACAAAACTTTTGTCACTTAGAGGGAACGTATATGTCAACTTCATGTCAGAATCTCGTCAATCTATGTCCAAGGGTTTGGACGATAGAGACATTTAAATTTTTCAAGATTATTCGAAAGTGAATTATTAAAAGGCAAATATCTCCCGATCTGTAGGAATCTGAGAGACAAAACTATTGTCAAATTAAGGGAACATGTATGTCAACTTCCTGTCAGAGTCATGTCAATGTATGTCCAAGGGTTTGGAGGATAGAGACATTTAAATTTTTCGAGATTATTCGAAAGTCAATTTTTAAAAGGCAAATATTTCCCGATCTGTAGGCATCTGAGAGACAAACCTTATGTCAAATTGAGGGAAAGCATATGTCAACTTCATGTCAGAGTCTCGTCAATGTATGCCCAAGGGTTTGGAGGATAGACACATTTTAATGTTTCGAGATTATTCGAAAGTGAATTATTAAAAGGCAAATATCTCCCGATCTGTAGGAATCTGAGAGACAAAACTATTGTCACTTTAAGGGAACATGTATGTCAACTTCCTGTCAGAGTCACGTCAATGTATGTCCAAGGGTTTGGAGGATAGAGACATTTAAATTTTTCGAGATTATTCGAAAGTCAATTTTTAAAAGGCAAATATCTCCCGATCTGTAGGAATGTGAAAGACAAAACTTATGTCACTTTGAGGGAACGTATATGTTAACTTCATGTCAGAATCTCGTCAATGTATGTCCAAGGGTTTGGACGATAGAGACATTTTAAATTTTCGAGATTATTTGAAAGTCAATTTTTTAAAGGCAAATATCTCCCGATCTGTAGGCATCTGAGAGACAAACCTTATGTCACTTTGAGGGAATGCATATGTCAACTTCATGTCAGAGTCTCGTCAATGTATGTCCAAGGTTTTGGACGATAGAGACATTTTAATTTTTCGAGATTATTCGAAAGTCAATTTTTAAAAGGCAAATATCTTCCGATCTGTAGGTATCTGAGAGACAAACCTTATGTCACTTTGAGGGAAGGCATATGTCAACTTCATGTCAGAGTCTCGTCAACGTATGTCCAAGGGTTTGGAGGATAGACACATTTTAATGTTTCGAGATTATTCGAAAGTGAATAATTAAAAGGCAAATATCTCCCGATCTGTAGGAATCTGAGAGACAAAACTATTGTCACTTTAAGGGAACATGTATGTCAACTTCCTGTCAGAGTCACGTCAATGTATGTCCAAGGTTTTGGAGGATAGAGACATTTAATTTTTTAGAGATTATTCGAAAGTCAATTTTTAAAAGGCAAATATCTCCCGATCTGTAGGAATGTGAGAGACAAAACTTATGTCACTTTGAGGGAACGTATATGTTAACTTCATGTCAGAATCTCGTCAATGTATGTCCAAGGGTTTGGACGATAGAGACATTTTAATTTTTCGAGATTATTTGAAAGTCAATTTTTAAAAGGCAAATATCTCCCGATCTGTAGGCATCTGAGATACAAACCTTATGTCACTTTGAGGGAACGCATATGTCAACTTCATGTCAGAATCTCGTCAATGTATGTCCAAGGGTTTGGAGGATAGAGACATTTAAATTTTTCGAGGTTATTCGAAAGTCAATTATTAAAAGGCAAATATCTTCCGATCTGTAGGCATCTGAGAAACAAACCTTATGTCACTTTGAGGGAACGCATATGTCAATTTCATGTCAGAATCTCGTCAATGTATGTCCAAGGGTTTGGAGGATAGAGACATTTAAATTTTTAGAGATTATTCGAAAGTCAATTTTTAAAAGGCAAATATCTCCCGATCTGTTGGAATCTGAGAGACAAAACTTATGTCACTTTGAGGGAACGTATATGTCAACTTCATGTCAGAATCTTGTCAATGTATGTCCAAGGGTTTGGACGATAGAGACATTTTAATTTTTCAGTGTTATTCGAAAGTCAATTTTTAAAAGGCAAATATCTCCCGATCTGCAGGCATCTGAGAGACAAACCTTATGTCACATTGAGGGAACGCATATGTCAATTTCATGTCAGAGTCACGTCAATGTATGTCCAAGGGTTTGGAGGATAGAGACATTTAAATTTTTAGAGATTATTCGAAAGTCAATTTTTAAAAGGCAAATATCTCCCGATCTGTAGGAATCTGAGAAACAAAACTTATGTCACTTTGAGGGAACGTATATGTCAACTTCCTGTCAGAGTCACGTCAATGTATGTCCAAGGGTTTGGAGGATAGAGACATTTAAATTTTTAGAGATTATTCGAAAGTCAATTATTTAAAGGCAAATATCTTCCGATTTGTAGGAATCTGAGAGACAAACCTTATGTCAAATTGAGGGAAAGCATATGTCAACTTCATGTCAGAGTCTCGTCAATGTATGTCCAAGGGTTTGGAGGATAAACACATTTTAATGTTTCGAGATTATTCGAAAGTGAATTATTAAAAGGCAAATATCTCCCGATCTGTAGGAATCTGAGAGACAAAACTATTGTCACTTTAAGGGAACATGTATGACAACTTCCTGTCAGAGTCACGTCAATGTATGTCCAAGGGTTTGGAGGATAGAGACATTTACATTTTTCGAGATTATTCGAAAGTAAATTTTTAAAAGGCAAATATCTCCCGATCTGTAGGAATGTGAGAGACAAAACTTATGTCACTTTGAGGGAACGTATATGTTAACTTCATGTCAGAATCTCGTCAATGTATGTCCAAGGGTTTGGACGATAGAGACATTTTAAATTTTCGAGATTATTTGAAAGTCAATTTTTAAAAGGCAAATATCTCCCGATCTGTAGGCATCTGAGAGACAAACCTTATGTCACTTTGAGGGAAGGCATATGTCAACTTCATGTCAGAGTCTCGTCAATGTATGTCCAAGGGTTTGGAGGATAGACACATTTTAATGTTTCGAGATTATTCGAAAGTGAATTATTAAAAGGCAAATATCTCCCGATCTGTAGGAATCTGAGAGACAAAACTATTGTCACTTTAAGGGAACATGTATGTCAACTTCCTGTCAGAGTCACGTCAATGTATGTCCAAGGGTTTGGAGGATAGAGACATTTAAATTTTTCGAGATTATTCGAAAGTCAATTTTTAAAAGGCAAATATTTCCCGATCTGTAGGCATCTGAGAGACAAACCTTATGTCAAATTGAGGGAAAGCATATGTCAACTTCATGTCAGAGTCTCGTCAATGTATGTCCAAGGGTTTGGAGGATAGACACATTTTAATGTTTCGAGATTATTCGAAAGTGAATTATTAAAAGGCAAATATCTCCCGATCTGTAGGCATCTGAGAGACAAACCTTATGTCACTTTGAGGGATCGCATGTGTCAACTTCATGTCAGAGTCTCGTCAATGTATGTCCAAGGTTTTGGACGATAGAGACATTTTAATTTTTCGAGATTATTCGAATGTCAATTTTTAAAAGGCAAATATCTCCCGATCTGTAGGAATCTGAGAGACAAACCTTATGTCACTTTGAGGGAAGGCATATGTCAACTTCATGTCAGAATCTCGTCAATGTATGTCCAAGGGTTTGGACGATAGAGACATTTTAATTTTTCACTGTTATTCGAAAGTCAATTTTTAAAAGGCAAATATCTCCCGATCTGCAGGCATCTGAGAGACAAACCTTATGTCACAATGAGGGAACGCATATGTCAACTTCATGTCAGAGTCACGTCAATGTATGTCCAAGGGTTTGGAGGATAGAGACATTTAAATTTTTAGAGATTATTCGAAAGTCAATTTTTGAAAAGGCAAATATCTCCCGATCTGTATTAATCTGAGAGACAAAACTTATGTCACTTTGGGGGAACTTATATGTCAACTTCATGTCATAGTCACGTCAATGTATGTCGAAGGGTTTGGAGGATAGAGACATTTAAATTTTTAGAGATTATTCGAAAGTCAATTTTTAAAAGGCAAATATCTCCCGATCTGTAGGAATCTGAGAGACAAAACTTATGTCACTTTGAGGGAACGTATATGTCAACTTCCTGTCAGAGTCACGTCAATGTATGTCCAAGGGTTTGGAGGATAGAGACATTTAAATTTTTAGAGATTATTCGAAAGTCAATTATTAAAAGGCAAATATCTTCCGATCTGTAGGAATCTGAGAGACAAAACTTATGTCACTTAGAGGGAACGTATATGTCAACTTCATGTCAGAATCTCGTCAATGTATGTCCAAGGATTTGGACGATAGAGACATTTTAATTTTTCGAGATTATTTGAAAGTCAATTATTAAAAGGCAAATATCTCCCGATCTGTAGGCATCTGAGAGACAAACCTTATGTCACTTTGAGGGAACGCATGTGTCAACTTCATGTCAGAGTCTCGTCAATGTATGTCCAAGGTTTTGGACGATAGAGACATTTTAATTTTTCGAGATTATTCGAATGTCAATTTTTAAAAGGCAAATATCTCCCGATCTGTAGGCATCTGAGAGACAAACCTTATGTCACTTTGAGGGAACGCATATGTCAACTTCATGTCAGAGTCTCGTCAATGTATGTCCAAGGGTTTGGAGGATAGAGAGATTTAAATTTTTAGAGATTATTCAAATGTCAATTTTTGAAAAGGCAAATATCTCCCGATCTGTAGGCATCTGAGAGACAAAACTTATGTCACTTTGAGGGAACGCATATGTAAACGTCCTGTCAGAGTCACGTCAATGTATGTCCAAGGGTTTGGAGGATAGAGACATTTTAATTTTACGAGATTATTCGAAAGTCAATTATTTAAAGGCAAATATCTCCCGATCTGAATGAATCTGAGAGACAAAACTTATGTCACTTTGAAGGAACGTATATGTCAACTTCATGTCAGAATCTCGTCAATGTATGTCCAAGGGTTTGGACGATAGAGACATTTTAATTTTTCGAGATTATTCGAAAGTCAATTTTTAAAAGGCAAATATCTCCCGATCTGTAGGCATCTGAGAGACAAAACTTATGTCACATTGAGGGAACGCAGATGTCAACTTCATGTCAGAGTCACGTCAATGTATGTCCAAGGATTTGGAGGATAGAGACATTTACATTTTTAGAGATTATTCGAAAGTCAATTTTTGAAAAGGCAAATATCTCCCGATCTGAATTAATCTGAGAGACAAAACTTATGTCTCTTTGAGGGAACGTATATGTCAACTTCATGTCATAGTCACGTCAATGTATGTCGAAGGGTTTCGAGGATAGAGACATTTAAATTTTTAGAGATTATTTGAAAGTCAATTATTAAAAGGCAAATATCTCCCGATCTGTAAGAATCTGAGAGACAAAACGTATGTCACTTTGAGGGAACGTATATGTCAACTTCCTGTCAGAGTCATGTCAATGTATGTCGAAGGGTTTGGAGGATACAGACATTTAAATTTTTAGAGATTATTCGAAAGTCAATTATTAAAAGGCAAATATCTCCCGATCTGTAGGAAACTGAGAGACAAAAATTATGTCACTTTGAGGGAACGTATATGTCAACTTCCTGTCAGAGTCACGTCAATGTATGTCCAAGGGTTTGGAGGATAGAGACATTTAAATTTTTAGAGATTATTCGAAAGTCAATTATTAAAAGGCAAATATCTTCCGATCTGTAGGAATCTGAGAGACAAAACTTTTGTCACTTAGAGGGAACGTATTGTCAACTTCATGTCAGAATCTCGTCAATCTATGTCCAAGGGTTTGGACGATAGAGACATTTAAATTTTTCAAGATTATTCGAAAGTCAATTTTTAAAAGGAAAATATCTCCCGATCTGTAGGCATCTAAGAGACAAACCTTATGTCACTTTGAGGGACCGCATATGTCAACTTCATGTCAGAGTCTCGTCAATGTATGTCCAAGGGTTTGGATGATAGAGACATTTAAATTTTTCGAGATTATTTGAAAGTCAATTATTAAAAGGCAAATATCTCCCGATCTGTAGGCATCTGAGAGACAATCCTTATGTCAAATTGAGGGAAAGCATATGTCAACTTCATGTCAGAGTCTCGTCAATGTATGTTTAAGGGTTTGGAGGATAGACACATTTTAAAGTTTCGAGATTATTCGAAAGTGAATTATTAAAAGGCAAATATCTCCCGATCTGTAGGAATCTGAGAGACAAAACTATTGTCAAATTAAGGGAACATGTATGTCAACTTCCTGTCAGAGTCATGTCAATGTATGTCCAAGGGTTTGGAGGATAGAGACATTTAAATTTTTCGAGATTATTCGAAAGTCAATTTTTAAAAGGCAAATATTTCCCGATCTGTAGGCATCTGAGAGACAAACCTTATGTCAAATTGAGGGAAAGCATATGTCAACTTCATGTCAGAGTCTCGTCAATGTATGTCCAAGGGTTTGGAGGATAGACACATTTTAATGTTTCGAGATTATTCGAAAGTGAATTATTAAAAGGCAAATATCTCCCGATCTGTAGGAATCTGAGAGATAAAACTATTGTCACTTTAAGGGAACATGTATGTCAACTTCCTGTCAGAGTCACGTCAATGTATGTCCAAGGGTTTCGAGGATAGAGACATTTAAATTTTTCGAGATTATTCGAAAGTCAATTTTTAAAAGGCAAATATCTCCCGATCTGTAGGAATGTGAGAGACAAAACTTATGTCACTTTGAGGGAACGTATATGTTAACTTCATGTCAGAATCTCGTCAATGTATGTCCAAGGGTTTGGACGATAGAGACATTTTAAATTTTCGAGATTATTTGAAAGTCAATTTTTAAAAGGCAAATATCTCCCGATCTGTAGGCATCTGAGAGACAAACCTTATGTCACTTTGAGGGAATGCATATGTCAACTTCATGTCAGAGTCTCGTCAATGTATGTCCAAGGTTTTGGACGATAGAGACATTTTAATTTTTCGAGATTATTCGAAAGTCAATTTTTAAAAGGCAAATATCTTCCGATCTGTAGGTATCTGAGAGACAAACCTTATGTCACTTTGAGGGAAGGCATATGTCAACTTCATGTCAGAGTCTCGTCAACGTATGTCCAAGAGTTTGGAGGATAGACACATTTTAATGTTTCGAGATTATTCGAAAGTGAATTATTAAAAGGCAAATATCTCCCGATCTGTAGGAATCTGAGAGACAAAACTATTGTCACTTTAAGGGAACATGTATGTCAACTTCCTGTCAGAGTCACGTCAATGTATGTCCAAGGTTTTGGAGGATAGAGACATTTAATTTTTTAGAGATTATTCGAAAGTCAATTTTTAAAAGGCAAATATCTCCCGATCTGTAGGAATGTGAGAGACAAAACTTATGTCACTTTGAGGGAACGTATATGTTAACTTCATGTCAGAATCTCGTCAATGTATGTCCAAGGGTTTGGACGATAGAGACATTTTAATTTTTCGAGATTATTTGAAAGTCAATTTTTAAAAGGCAAATATCTCCCGATCTGTAGGCATCTGAGATACAAACCTTATGTCACTTTGAGGGAACGCATATGTCAACTTCATGTCAGAATCTCGTCAATGTATGTCCAAGGGTTTGGAGGATAGAGACATTTAAATTTTTCGAGATTATTCGAAAGTCAATTATTAAAAGGCAAATATCTTCCGATCTGTAGGCATCTGAGAAACAAACCTTATGTCACTTTGAGGGAACGCATATGTCAATTTCATGTCAGAATCTCGTCAATGTATGTCCAAGGGTTTGGAGGATAGAGACATTTAAATTTTTAGAGATTATTCGAAAGTCAATTTTTAAAAGGCAAATATCTCCCGATCTGTTGGAATCTGAGAGACAAAACTTATGTCACTTTGAGGGAACGTATATGTCAACTTCATGTCAGAATCTTGTCAATGTATGTCCAAGGGTTTGGACGATAGAGACATTTTAATTTTTCACTGTTATTCGAAAGTCAATTTTTAAAAGGCAAATATCTCCCGATCTGCAGGCATCTGAGAGACAAACCTTATGTCACATTGAGGGAACGCATATGTCAATTTCATGTCAGAGTCATGTCAATGTATGTCCAAGGGTTTGGAAGATAGAGACATTTAAATTTTTAGAGATTATTCGAAAGTCAATTTTTAAAAGGCAAATATCTCCCGATCTGTAGGAATCTGAGAGACAAAACTTATGTCACTTTGAGGGAACGTATATGTCAACTTCATGTCAGAGTCTCGTCAATGTATGTCCAAGGGTTTGGAGGATAGACACATTTTAATGTTTCGAGATTATTCGAAAGTGAATTATTAAAAGGCAAATATCTCCCGATCTGTAGGAATCTGAGAGACAAAACTATTGTCACTTTAAGGGAACATGTATGACAACTTCCTGTCAGAGTCACGTCAATGTATGTCCAAGGGTTTGGAGGATAGACACATTTTAATGTTTCGAGATTATTCGAAAGTGAATTATTAAAAGGCAAATATCTCCCGATCTGTAGGAATCTGAGAGACAAAACTATTGTCACTTTAAGGGAACATGTATGTCAACTTCCTGTCAGAGTCACGTCAATGTATGTCCAAGGGTTTGGAGGATAGAGACATTTAAATTTTTCGAGATTATTCGAAAGTCAATTTTTAAAAGGCAAATATTTCCCGATCTGTAGGCATCTGAGAGACAAACCTTATGTCAAATTGAGGGAAAGCATATGTCAACTTCATGTCAGAGTCTCGTCAATGTATGTCCAAGGGTTTGGAGGATAGACACATTTTAATGTTTCGAGATTATTCGAAAGTGAATTATTAAAAGGCAAATATCTCCCGATCTGTATTCATCTGAGAGACAAACCTTATGTCACTTTGAGGGAACGCATGTGTCAACTTCATGTCAGAGTCTCGTCAATGTATGTCCAAGGTTTTGGACGATAGAGACATTTTAATTTTTCGAGATTATTCGAATGTCAATTTTTAAAAGGCAAATATCTCCCGATCTGTAGGCATCTGAGAGACAAACCTTATGTCACTTTGAGGGAACGCATATGTCAACTTCATGTCAGAGTCTCGTCAATGTATGTCCAAGGGTTTGGAGGATAGAGAGATTTAAATTTTTAGAGATTATTCAAATGTCAATTTTTGAAAAGGCAAATATCTCCCGATCAATCGGAATCTAAGAGACAAAACTTATGTCACTTTGATGGAACGTATATGTCAACTTCATGTCAGAATCTCGTCAATGTATGCCAAAGGGTTTGGACGATAGAGACATTTAAATTTTTAGAGATTATTCGAAAGTCAATTTTTATAAGGCAAATATCTCCCGATCTGTAGGAATCTGAGAGACAAAACTATTGTCACTTTAAGGGAACATGTATGACAACTTCCTGTCAGAGTCACGTCAATGTATGTCCAAGGGTTTGGAGGATAGACACATTTTAATGTTTCGAGATTATTCGAAAGTGAATTATTAAAAGGCAAATATCTCCCGATCTGTAGGAATCTGAGAGACAAAACTATTGTCACTTTAAGGGAACATGTATGTCAACTTCCTGTCAGAGTCACGTCAATGTATGTCCAAGGGTTTGGAGGATAGAGACATTTAAATTTTTCGAGATTATTCGAAAGTCAATTTTTAAAAGGCAAATATTTCCCGATCTGTAGGCATCTGAGAGACAAACCTTATGTCAAATTGAGGGAAAGCATATGTCAACTTCATGTCAGAGTCTCGTCAATGTATGTCCAAGGGTTTGGAGGATAGACACATTTTAATGTTTCGAGATTATTCGAAAGTGAATTATTAAAAGGCAAATATCTCCCGATCTGTATTCATCTGAGAGACAAACCTTATGTCACTTTGAGGGAACGCATGTGTCAACTTCATGTCAGAGTCTCGTCAATGTATGTCCAAGGGTTTGGAGGATAGAGAGATTTAAATTTTTAGAGATTATTCAAATGTCAATTTTTGAAAAGGCAAATATCTCCCGATCAATCGGAATCTAAGAGACAAAACTTATGTCACTTTGATGGAACGTATATGTCAACTTCATGTCAGAATCTCGTCAATGTATGCCAAAGGGTTTGGACGATAGAGACATTTAAATTTTTAGAGATTATTCGAAAGTCAATTTTTATAAGGCAAATATCTCCCGATCTGTAGGAATCTGAGAGACAAAACTTATGTCACTTTGAGGGAACGCATATGTAAACGTCCTGTCAGAGTCACGTCAATGTATGTCCAAGGGTTTGGAGGATAGAGACATTTGAATTTTAGGAGATTATTCGAAAGTCAATTATTAAAAGGCAAATATCTCCCGATCTGAATGAATCTGAGACACAAAACTTATAACACTTTGAAGGAACGTATATGTCAACTTTATGTCAGAATCTCGTCAATGTATGTCCAAGGGTTTGGACGATAGAGACATTTTAATTTTTCACTGTTATTCGAAAGTCAATTTTTAAAAGGCAAATATCTCCCGATCTGCAGGCATCTGAGAGACAAACCTTATGTCACATTGAGGGAACGCATATGTCAATTTCATGTCAGAGTCATGTCAATGTATGTCCAAGGGTTTGGAAGATAGAGACATTTAAATTTTTAGAGATTATTCGAAAGTCAATTTTTAAAAGGCAAATATCTCCCGATCTGTAGGAATCTGAGAGACAAAACTTATGTCACTTTGAGGGAACGTATATGTCAACATCCTGTCAGAGTCACGTCAATGTATGTCCAAGGGTTTGGAGGATAGAGACATTTAAATTTTTAGAGATTATTCGAAAGTCAATTATTTAAAGGCAAATATCTTCCGATCTGTAGGAATCTGAGAGACAAACCTTATGTCAAATTGAGGGAAAGCATATGTCAACTTCATGTCAGAGTCTCGTCAATGTATGTCGAAGGGTTTGAAGGATAGAGACATTTAAATTTTTAGAGATTATTCGAAAGTCAATTATTAAAAGGCAAATATCTCCCGATCTGTAGGAAACTGAGAGACAAAAATTATGTCACTTTGAGGGAACGTATATGTCAACTTCCTGTCAGAGTCACGTCAATATATGTCCAAGGGTTTGGAGGATAGAGACATTTAAATTATTCGAGATTATTCGAAAGTCAATTTTTAAAAGGCAAATATCTCCCGATCTGTAGGAATGTGAGAGACAAAACTTATGTCACTTTGAGGGAACGTATATGTTAACTTCATGTCAGAATCTCGTCAATGTATGTCCAAGGGTTTGGACGATAGAGACATTTTAAATTTTCGAGATTATTTGAAAGTCAATTTTTAAAAGGCAAATATCTCCCGATCTGTAGGCATCTGAGAGACAAACCTTATGCCACTTTGTGGGAACGCATATGTCAACTTCCTGTCAGAGTCACGTCAATGTATGTCCAAGGGTTTGGAGGATAGAGACATTTAAATTTTTAGAGATTATTCGAAAGTCAATTATTAAAAGGCAAATATCTTCCGATCTGTAGGAATCTGAGAGACAAATCTTTTGTCACTTAGAGGGAACGTATATGTCAACTTCATGTCAGAATCTCGTCAATCTATGTCCAAGGGTTTGGACGATAGAGACATTTAAATTTTTCGAGATTATTCGAAAGTCAATTTTTAAAAGGAAAATATCTCCCGATCTGTAGGCATCTAAGAGACAAACCTTATGTCACTTTGAGGGACCGCATATGTCAACTTCATGTCAGAGTCTCGTCAATGTATGTCCAAGGGTTTGGATGATAGAGACATTTAAATTTCTCGAGATTATTTGAAAGTCAATTATTAAAAGGCAAATATCTCCCGATCTGTAGGTATCTGAGAGACAAACCTTATGTCAAATTGAGGGAAAGCATATGTCAACTTCATGTCAGAGTCTCGTCAATGTATGTTTAAGGGTTTGGAGGATAGACACATTTTAATGTTTCGAGATTATTCGAAAGTGAATTATTAAAAGGCAAATATCTCCCGATCTGTAGGAATCTGAGAGACAAAACTATTGTCACTTTAAGGGAACATGTATGTCAACTTCCTGTCAGAGTCACGTCAATGTATGTCCAAGGGTTTGGAGGATAGAGACATTTAAATTTTTCGAGATTATTCGAAAGTCAATTTTTAAAAGGCAAATATTTCCCGATCTGTAGGCATCTGAGAGACAACCCTTGTGTCAAATTGAGGGAAAGCATATGTCAACTTCATGTCAGAGTCTCGTCAATGTATGTCCAAGGGTTTGGAGGATAGACACATTTTAATGTTTCGAGATTATTCGAAAGTGAATTATTAAAAGGCAAATATCTCTCGATCTGTAGGAATCTGAGAGACAAAACTATTGTCACTTTAAGGGAACATGTATGTCAACTTCCTGTCAGAGTCACGTCAATGTATGTCCAAGGGTTTCGAGGATAGAGACATTTAAATTTTTCGAGATTATTCGAAAGTCAATTTTTAAAAGGCAAATATCTCCCGATCTGTAGGAATGTGAGAGACAAAACTTATGTCACTTTGAGGGAACGTATATGTTAACTTCATGTCAAAATCTCGTCAATGTATGTCCAAGGGTTTGGACGATAGAGACATTTTAAATTTTCGAGATTATTTGAAAGTCAATTTTTAAAAGGCAAATATCTCCCGATCTGTAGGCATCTGAGAGACAAACCTTATGTCACTTTGAGGGAATGCATATGTC
Source organism: Zootermopsis nevadensis (assembly GCF_977971745.1). Lineage (NCBI taxonomy): Eukaryota > Metazoa > Arthropoda > Insecta > Blattodea > Termopsidae > Zootermopsis > Zootermopsis nevadensis. The sequence goes on along the minus strand of NW_028259139.1, from coordinate 20,159,323 downwards.
AACTTCATGTCAGAGTCTCGTCAATGTATGTCCAAGGTTTTGGACGATAGAGACATTTTAATTTTTCGAGATTATTCGAAAGTCAATTTTTAAAAGGCAAATATCTTCCGATCTGTAGGCATCTGAGAAACAAACCTTATGTCACTTTGAGGGAACGCATATGTCAATTTCATGTCAGAATCTCGTCAATGTATGTCCAAGGGTTTGGAGGATAGAGATATTTAAATTTTTAGAGATTATTCGAAAGTCAATTTTTAAAAGGCAAATATCTCCCGATCTGTAGGCATCTGAGAGACAAACCTTATGCCACTTTGAGGGAACGCATATGTCAACTTCATGTCAGAGTCTCGTCAAAGTATGTCCAAGGTTTTGGACGATAGAGACATTTTAATTTTTCGAGATTATTCGAAAGTCAATTTTTAAAAGGCAAATATCTCCCGATCTGTAATCATCTGAGAGACAAACCTTATGTCACTTTGAGGGAAGGCATATGTCAACTTCATGTCAGAGTCTCGTTAATGTATGTCCAAGGGTTTGGAGGATAGACACATTTTAATGTTTAGAGATTATTCGAAAGTGAATTATTAAAAGGCAAATATCTCCCGATCTGTAGGAATCTGAGAGACAAAACTATTGTCACTTTAAGGGAACATGTATGACAACTTCCTGTCAGAGTCACGTCAATGTATGTCCAAGGGTTTGGAGGATAGAGACATTTAAATTTTTCTAGATTATTCGAAAGTCAATTTTAAAAGGCAAATATCTCCCGATCTGTAGGAATGTGAGAGACAAAACTTATGTCACTTTGAGGGAACGTATATGTTAACTTCATGTCAGAATCTCGTCAATGTATGTCCAAGGGTTTGGACGATAGAGACATTTTAAATTTTCGAGATTATTTGAAAGTCAATTATTAAAAGGCAAATATCTTCCGATCTGTAGGCATCTGAGAGACAAACCTTATGCCACTTTGAGGGAACGCATATGTCAACTTCATGTCAGAGTCTCGTCAATGTATGTCCAAGGTTTTGGACGATAGAGACATTTTAATTTTTCGAGATTATTCGAAAGTCAATTTTTAAAAGGCAAATATCTCCCGATCTGTAGGCATCTGAGAGACAAACCTTATGTCACTTTGAGGGAAGGCATATGTCAACTTCGTGTCAGAGTCTCGTCAATGTATGTCCAAGGGTTTGGAGGATAGACACATTTTAATGTTTCGAGATTATTCGAAAGTGAATTATTAAAAGGCAAATATCTCCCGATCTGTAGGAATCTGAGAGACAAAACTATTGTCACTTTAAGGGAACATGTATGTCAACTTCCTGTCAGAGTCACGTCAATGTATGTCCAAGGGTTTGGAGGATAGAGACATTTAAATTTTTCGAGATTATTCGAAAGTCAATTTTTAAAAGGCAAATATTTCCCGATCTGTAGGCATCTGAGAGACAAACCTTATGTCAAATTGAGGGAAAGCATATGTCAACTTGCTGTCAGAGTCTCGTCAATGTATGTCCAAGGGTTTGGAGGATAGACACATTTTAATGTTTCGAGATTATTCGAAAGTGAATTATTAAAAGGCAAATATCTCCCGATCTGTAGGCATCTGAGAGACAAACCTTATGTCACTTTGAGGGAACGCATGTGTCAACTTCATGTCAGAGTCTCGTCAATGTATGTCCAAGGTTTTGGACGATAGAGACATTTTAATTTTTCGAGATTATTCGAATGTCAATTTTTAAAAGGCAAATATCTCCCGATCTGTAGGCATCTGAGAGACAAACCTTATGTCACTTTGAGGGAACGCATATGTCAACTTCATGTCAGAGTCTCGTCAATGTATGTCCAAGGGTTTGGAGGATAGAGAGATTTAAATTTTTAGAGATTATTCAAATGTCAATTTTTGAAAAGGCAAATATCTCCCGATCAATCGGAATCTAAGAGACAAAACTGATGTCACTTTGATGGAACGTATATGTCAACTTCATGTCAGAATCTCGTCAATGTATGCCAAAGGGTTTGGACGATAGAGACATTTAAATTTTTAGAGATTATTCGAAAGTCAATTTTTATAAGGCAAATATCTCCCGATCTGTAGGAATCTGAGAGACAAAACTTATGTCACTTTGAGGGAACGCATATGTAAACGTCCTGTCAGAGTCACGTCAATGTATGTCCAAGGGTTTGGAGGATAGAGACATTTTAATTTTAGGAGATTATTCGAAAGTCAATTATTAAAAGGCAAATATCTCCCGATCTGAATGAATCTGAGACACAAAACTTATAACACTTTGAAGGAACGTATATGTCAACTTTATGTCAGAATCTCGTCAATGTATGTCCAAGGGTTTGGACGATAGAGACATTTTAATTTTTCGAGATTATTCGAAAGTGAATTTTTAAAAGGCAAATATCTCCCGATCTGTAGGCATCTGAGAGACAAAACTTATGTCACATTGAGGGAACGCATATGTCAACTTCATGTCAGAGTCACGTCAATGTTGTCCAAGGGTTTGGAGGATAGGGACATTTAAATTTTTAGAGATTATTCGAAAGTCAATTTTTGAAAAGGCAAATATCTCCCGATCTGTATAAATCTGAGAGACAAAACTTATGTCACTTTGAGGGAACATATATGTCAACTTCATGTCATAGTCACGTCAATGTATGTCGAAGGGTTTCGAGGATAGAGACATTTAAATTTTTAGAGATTATTTGAAAGTCAATTATTAAAAGGCAAATATCTCCCGATCTGTAAGAATCTGAGAGACAAAACGTATGTCACTTTGAGGGAACGTATATGTCAACTTCCTGTCAGAGTCATGTCAATGTATGTCGAAGGGTTTGAAGGATAGAGACATTTAAATTTTTAGAGATTATTCGAAAGTCAATTATTAAAAGGCAAATATCTCCCGATCTGTAGGAAACTGAGAGACAAAAATTATGTCACTTTGAGGGAACGTATATGTCAACTTCCTGTCAGAGTCACGTCAATATATGTCCAAGGGTTTGGAGGATAGAGACATTTAAATTATTCGAGATTATTCGAAAGTCAATTTTTAAAAGGCAAATATCTCCCGATCTGTAGGAATGTGAGAGACAAAACTTATGTCACTTTGAGGGAACGTATATGTTAACTTCATGTCAGAATCTCGTCAATGTATGTCCAAGGGTTTGGACGATAGAGACATTTTAAATTTTCGAGATTATTTGAAAGTCAATTTTTAAAAGGCAAATATCTCCCGATCTGTAGGCATCTGAGAGACAAACCTTATGCCACTTTGAGGGAACGCATATGTCAACTTCCTGTCAGAGTCACGTCAATGTATGTCCAAGGGTTTGGAGGATAGAGACATTTAAATTTTTAGAGATTATTCGAAAGTCAATTATTAAAAGGCAAATATCTTCCGATCTGTAGGAATCTGAGAGACAAATCTTTTGTCACTTAGAGGGAACGTATATGTCAACTTCATGTCAGAATCTCGTCAATCTATGTCCAAGGGTTTGGACGATAGAGACATTTAAATTTTTCGAGATTATTCGAAAGTCAATTTTTAAAAGGAAAATATCTCCCGATCTGTAGGCATCTAAGAGACAAACCTTATGTCACTTTGAGGGACCGCATATGTCAACTTCATGTCAGAGTCTCGTCAATGTATGTAAAAGGGTTTGGATGATAGAGACATTTAAATTTCTCGAGTTTATTTGAAAGTCAATTATTAAAAGGCAAATATCTCCCGATCTGTAGGTATCTGAGAGACAAACCTTATGTCAAATTGAGGGAAAGCATATGTCAACTTCATGTCAGAGTCTCGTCAATGTATGTTTAAGGGTTTGGAGGATAGACACATTTTAATGTTTCGAGATTATTCGAAAGTGAATTATTAAAAGGCAAATATCTCCCGATCTGTAGGAATCTGAGAGACAAAACTATTGTCACTTTAAGGGAACATGTATGTCAACTTCCTGTCAGAGTCACGTCAATGTATGTCCAAGGGTTTGGAGGATAGATACATTTAAATTTTTCGAGATTATTCGAAAGTCAATTTTTAAAAGGCAAATATTTCCCGATCTGTAGGCATCTGAGAGACAACCCTTGTGTCAAATTGAGGGAAAGCATATGTCAACTTCATGTCAGAGTCTCGTCAATGTATGTCCAAGGGTTTGGAGGATAGACACATTTTAATGTTTCGAGATTATTCGAAAGTGAATTATTAAAAGGCAAATATCTCTCGATCTGTAGGAATCTGAGAGACAAAACTATTGTCACTTTAAGGGAACATGTATGTCAACTTCCTGTCAGAGTCACGTCAATGTATGTCCAAGGGTTTGGAGGATAGAGACATTTAAATTTTTCGAGATTATTCGAAAGTCAATTTTTAAAAGGCAAATATCTCCCGATCTGTAGGAATGTGAGAGACAAAACTTATGTCACTTTGAGGGAACGTATATGTTAACTTCATGTCAGAATCTCGTCAATGTATGTCCAAGGGTTTGGACGATAGAGACATTTTAAATTTTCGAGATTATTTGAAAGTCAATTTTTAAAAGGCAAATATCTCCCGATCTGTAGGCATCTGAGAGACAAACCTTATGTCACTTTGAGGGAACGCATATGTCAACTTCATGTCAGAGTCTCGCCAATGTATGTCCAAGGTTTTGGACGATAGAGACATTTAAATTTTTCGAGATTATTCGAAAGTCAATTTTTAAATGGCAAATATCTCCCGATCTGTAGGTATCTGAGAGACAAACCTTATGTCACTTTGAGGGAAGGCATATGTCAACTTCATGTCAGAGTCTCGTCAACGTATGTCCAAGGGTTTGGAGTATAGACACATTTTAATGTTTCGAGATTATTCGAAAGTGAATTATTAAAAGGCAAATATCTCCCGATCTGTAGGAATCTGAGAGACAAAACTATTGTCACTTTAAGGGAACATGTATGTCAACTACCTGTCAGAGTCACGTCAATGTATGTCCAAGGTTTTGGAGGATAGAGACATTTAATTTTTTAGAGATTATTCGAAAGTCAATTTTTAAAAGGCAAATATCTCCCGATCTGTAGGAATGTGAGAGACAAAACTTATGTCACTTTGAGGGAACGTATATGTTAACTTCATGTCAGAATCTCGTCAATGTATGTCCAAGGGTTTGGACGATACAGACATTTTAATTTTTCGAGATTATTTGAAAGTCAATTTTTAAGAGGCAAATATCTCCCGATCTGTAGGCATCTGAGATACAAACCTTATGTCACTTTGAGGGAACGCATATGTCAACTTCATGTCAGAATCTCGTCAATGTATGTCCAAGGGTTTGGAGGATAGAGACATTTAAATTTTTAGAGATTATTCGAAAGTCAATTTTTAAAAGGCAAATATCTCCCGATCTGTTGGAATCTGAGAGACAAAACTTATGTAACTTTGAGGGAACGTATATGTCAACTTCATGTCAGAATCTTGTCAATGTATGTCCAAGGGTTTGGACGATAGAGACATTTTAATTTTTCACTGTTATTCGAAAGTCAATTTTTAAAAGGCAAATATCTCCCGATCTGCAGGCATCTGAGAGACAAACCTTATGTCACATTGAGGGAACGCATATGTCAACTTCATGTCAGAGTCTCGTCAATGTATGTCCAAGGGTTTGGAGGATAGACACATTTTAATGTTTCGAGATTATTCGAAAGTGAATTATTAAAAGGCAAATATCTCCCGATCTGTAGGAATCTGAGAGACAAAACTATTGTCACTTTAAGGGAACATGTATGACAACATCCTGTCAGAGTCACGTCAATATATGTCCAAGGGTTTGGAGGATAGAGACATTTAAATAATTCGAGATTATTCGAAAGTCAATTTTTAAAAGGCAAATATCTCCCGATCTGTAGGAATGTGAGAGACAAAACTTATGTCACTTTGAGGGAACGTATATGTTAACTTCATGTCAGAATCTCGTGAATGTATGTCCAAGGGTTTGGACGATAGAGACATTTTAAATTTTCGAGATTATTTGAAAATCAATTTTTAAAAGGCAAATATCTCCCGATCTGTAGGCATCTGAGAGACAAACCTTATGTCACTTTGAGGGAACGCATATGTCAACTTCATGTCAGAGTCTCGTCAATGTATGTCCAAGGTTTTGGACGATAGAGACATTTTAATTTTTCGAGATTATTCGAAAGTCAATTTTTAAAAGGCAAATATCTCCCGATCTGTAGGTATCTGAGAGACAAACCTTATGTCACTTTGAGGGAAGGCATATATCAACTTCATGTCAGAGTCTCGTCAACGTATGTCCAAGGGTTTGGAGGATAGACACATTTTAATGTTTCGAGATTATTCGAAAGTGAATTATTAAAAGGCAAATATCTCCCGATCTGTAGGAATCTGAGAGACAAAACTATTGTCACTTTAAGGGAACATGTATGTCAACTTCCTGTCAGAGTCACGTCAATGTATGTCCAAGGTTTTGGAGGATAGAGACATTTAATTTTTTAGAGATTATTCGAAAGTCAATTTTTAAAAGGCAAATATCTCCCGATCTGTAGGAATGTGAGAGACAAAACTTATGTCACTTTGAGGGAACGTATATGTTAACTTCATGTCAGAATCTCGTCAATGTATGTCCAAGGGTTTGGACGATAGAGACATTTTAATTTTTCGAGATTATTTGAAAGTCAATTTTTAAGAGGCAAATATCTCCCGATCTGTAGGCATCTGAGATACAAACCTTATGTCACTTTGAGGGAACGCATATGTCAACTTCATGTCAGAATCTCGTCAATGTATGTCCAAGGGTTTGGAGGATAGAGACATTTAAATTTTTCGAGATTATTCGAAAGTCAATTTTTAAAAGGCAAATATCTCCCGATCTGTAGGCATCTGAGAAACAAACCTTATGTCACTTTGAGGGAACGCATATGTCAACTTCATGTCAGAATCTCGTCAATGTATGTCCAAGGGTTTGGAGGATAGAGACATTTAAATTTTTAGAGATTATTCGAAAGTCAATTTTTAAAAGGCAAATATCTCCCGATCTGTTGGAATCTGAGAGACAAAACTTATGTCACTTTGAGGGAACGTATATGTCAACTTCATGTCAGAATCTTGTCAATGTATGTCCAAGGGTTTGGACGATAGAGACATTTTAATTTTTCACTGTTATTCGAAAGTCAATTTTTAAAAGGCAAATATCTCCCGATCTGCAGGCATCTGAGAGACAAACCTTATGTCACATTGAGGGAACGCATATGTCAACTTCATGTCAGAGTCTCGTCAATGTATGTCCAAGGGTTTGGAGGATAGACACATTTTAATGTTTCGAGATTATTCGAAAGTGAATTATTAAAAGGCAAATATCTCCCGATCTGTAGGAATCTGAGAGACAAAACTATTGTCACTTTAAGGGAACATGTATGACAACATCCTGTCAGAGTCACGTCAATATATGTCCAAGGGTTTGGAGGATAGAGACATTTAAATAATTCGAGATTATTCGAAAGTCAATTTTTAAAAGGCAAATATCTCCCGATCTGTAGGAATGTGAGAGACAAAACTTATGTCACTTTGAGGGAACGTATATGTTAACTTCATGTCAGAATCTCGTGAATGTATGTCCAAGGGTTTGGACGATAGAGACATTTTAAATTTTCGAGATTATTTGAAAGTCAATTTTTAAAAGGCAAATATCTCCCGATCTGTAGGCATCTGAGAGACAAACCTTATGCCACTTTGAGGGAACGCATATGTCAACTTCATGTCAGAGTCTCGTCAAAGTATGTCCAAGGTTTTGGACGATAGAGACATTTTAATTTTTCGAGATTATTCGAAAGTCAATTTTTAAAAGGCAAATATCTCCCGATCTGTAATCATCTGAGAGACAAACCTTATGTCACTTTGAGGGAAGGCATATGTCAACTTCATGTCAGAGTCTCGTCAATGTATGTAAAAGGGTTTGGAGGATAGACACATTTTAATGTTTAGAGATTATTCGAAAGTGAATTATTAAAAGGCAAATATCTCCCGATCTGTAGGAATCTGAGAGACAAAACTATTGTCACTTTAAGGGAACATGTATGTCAACTTCCTGTCAGAGTCACGTCAATGTATGTCCAAGGGTTTGGAGGATAGAGACATTTAAATTTTTCGAGATTATTCGAAAGTCAATTTTTAAAAGGCAAATATTTCCCGATCTGTAGGCATCTGAGAGACAAACCTTATGTCAAATTGAGGGAAAGCATATGTCAACTTCATGTCAGAGTCTCGTCAATGTATGTCCAAGGGTTTGGAGGATAGACACATTTTAATGTTTCGAGATTATTCGAAAGTGAATTATTAAAAGGCAAATATCTCCCGATCTGTAGGAATCTGAGAGACAATACTATTGTCACTTTAAGGGAACATGTATGTCAACTTCCTGTCAGAGTCACGTCAATGTATGTCCAAGGGTTTGGAGGATAGAGACTTTTAAATTTTTCGAGATTATTCAAAAGTCAATTTTTAAAAGGCAAATATCTCCCGATCTGTAGGAATGTGAGAGACAAAACTTATGTCACTTTGAGGGAACGTATATGTTAACTTCATGTCAGAGTCACGTCAATGTATGTCCAAGGGTTTGGACGATAGAGACATTTTAAATTTTCGAGATTATTTAAAAGTCAATTTTTAAAAGGCAAATATCTCCCGATCTGTAGGCATCTGAGAGACAAACCTTATGTCACTTTGAGGGAACGCATGTGTCAACTTCATGTCAGAGTCTCGTCAATGTATGTCCAAGGTTTTGGACGATAGAGACATTTTAATTTTTCGAGATTATTCGAAAGTCAATTTTTAAAAGGCAAATATCTCCCGATCTGTAGGCATCTGAGAGACAAACCTTATGTCACTTTGAGGGAACGCATATATCAACTTCATGTCAGAGTCTCGTCAATGTATGACCAAGGGTTTGGAGGATAGAGAGATTTAAATTTTTAGAGATTATTCAAATGTCAATTTTTGAAAAGGCAAATATCTCCCGATCAATCGGAATCTAAGAGACAAAACTTATGTCACTTTGAGGGAACGTATATGTCAACTTCATGTCAGAATCTCGTCAATGTATGATAAAGGGTTTGGACGATAGAGACATTTAAATTTTTAGAGATTATTCGAAAGTCAATTTTTATAAGGCAAATATCTCCCGATCCGTAGGAATCTGAGAGACAAAACTTATGTCACTTTGAGGGAACGCATATGTAAACGTCCTGTCGGAGTCACGTCAATGTATGTCCAAGGGTTTGGAGGATAGAGACATTTTAATTTTACGAGATTATTCGAAAGTCAATTATTAAAAGGCAAATATCTCCCGATCTGAAGGAATCTGAGAGACAAAACTTATGTCACTTTGAGCGAACGTATATGTCAACTTCATGTCAGAATCTCGTCAATGTCTGTCCAAGGGTTTGGAGGATAGAGACATTTAAATTTTTCGAGATTATTCGAAAGTCAATTTTTAAAAGGCAAATATTTCCCGATCTGTAGGCATCTGAGAGACAAACCTTATGTCAAATTGAGGGAAAGCATATGTCAACTTCATGTCAGAGTCTCGTCAATGTATGTCCAAGGGTTTGGAGGATAGACACATTTTAATGTTTCGAGATTATTCGAAAGTGAATTATTAAAAGGCAAATATCTCCCGATCTGTAGGAATCTGAGAGACAATACTATTGTCACTTTAAGGGAAGATGTATGTCAACTTCCTGTCAGAGTCACGTCAATGTATGTCCAAGGGTTTGGACGATAGAGACATTTTAAATTTTCGAGATTATTTGAAAGTCAATTTTTAAAAGGCAAATATCTCCCGATCTGTAGGCATCTGAGAGACAAACCTTATGTCACTTTGAGGGAACGCATGTGTCAACTTCATGTCAGAGTCTCGTCAATGTATGTCCAAGGTTTTGGACGATAGAGACATTTTAATTTTTCGAGATTATTCGAAAGTCAATTTTTAAAAGGCAAATATCTCCCGATCTGTAGGCATCTGAGAGACAAACCTTATGTCACTTTGAGGGAACGCATATATCAACTTCATGTCAGAGTCTCGTCAATGTATGTCCAAGGGTTTGGAGGATAGAGAGATTTAAATTTTTAGAGATTATTCAAATGTCAATTTTTGAAAAGGCAAATATCTCCCGATCAATCGGAATCTAAGAGACAAAACTTATGTCACTTTGAGGGAACGTATATGTCAACTTCATGTCAGAATCTCGTCAATGTATGATAAAGGGTTTGGACGATAGAGACATTTAAATTTTTAGAGATTATTCGAAAGTCAATTTTTATAAGGCAAATATCTCCCGATCCGTAGGAATCTGAGAGACAAAACTTATGTCACTTTGAGGGAACGCATATGTAAACGTCCTGTCGGAGTCACGTCAATGTATGTCCAAGGGTTTGGAGGATAGAGACATTTTAATTTTACGAGATTATTTTAAAGTCAATTATTAAAAGGCAAATATCTCCCGATCTGAAGGAATCTGAGAGACAAAACTTATGTCACTTTGAGCGAACGTATATGTCAACTTCATGTCAGAATCTCGTCAATGTCTGTCCAAGGGTTTGGACGATAGAGACATTTTAATTTTTCGAGATTATTCGAAAGTCAATTTTTAAAGGCAAATATCTCCCGATCTGTAGGCATCTGAGAGACAAACCTTATGTCACATTGAGGGAACGCATATGTCAACTTCATGTCAGAGTCACGTCAATGTATGTCCAAGGGTTTGGAGGATAGAGACATTTAAATTTTTAGAGATTATTCGAAAGTCAATTTTTGAAAAGGCAAATATCTCCCGATCTGTATTAATCTGAGAGACAAAACTTATGTCACTTTGAGGGAACGTATATGTCAACTTCCTGTCAGAGTCATGTCAATGTATGTCGAAGGGTTTGGAGGATAGAGACATTTAAATTTTTAGAGATTATCCGAAAGTCAATTATTAAAAGGCAATTATCTCCCGATCTGTAGGAAACTGAGAGACAAAACTTATGTCACTTAGAGGGAACGTATATGTCAACTTCATGTCAGAATCTCGTCAATCTATGTCCAAGGGTTTGGACGATAGAGACATTTTAATTTTCGAGATTATTCGAAAGTCAATTTTTAAAAGGAAAATATCTCCCGATCTGTAGGCATCTAAGAGACAAACCTTATGTCACTTTGAGGGACTGCATATGTCAACTTCATGTCAGAGTCTCGTCAATGTATGTCCAAGCGTTTGGATGATAGAGACATTTTAATTTTTCGAGATTATTTGAAAGTCAATTATTAAAAGGCAAATATCTCCCGATCTGTAGGCATCTGAGAGACAAACCTTATGTCAAATTGAGGGAAAGCATATGTCAACTTCATGTCAGAGTCTCGTCAATGTATGTCCAAGGGTTTGCAGGATAGACACATTTTAATGCTTCGAGATTATTCGTAAGTGAACTATTAAAAAACAAATATCTCACTATCTGTAGGAACCTGAGAGACAAAACTATTGTCACTTTAAGGGAACATGTATGTCAACTTCCTGTCAGAGTCACGTCAATGTATGTCCATGGGTTTGGAGGATAGAGACATTTAAATTTTTAGAGATTATTCGAAAGTCAATTTTTATAAGGCAAATATCTCCCGATCCGTAGGAATCTGAGAGACAAAACTTATGTCACTTTGAGGGAACGCATATGTAAACGTCCTGTCGGAGTCACGTCAATGTATGTCCAAGGGTTTGGAGGATAGAGACATTTTAATTTTACGAGATTATTCGAAAGTCAATTATTAAAAGGCAAATATCTCCCGATCTGAAGGAATCTGAGAGACAAAACTTATGTCACTTTGAGCGAACGTATATGTCAACTTCATGTCAGAATCTCGTCAATGTCTGTCCAAGGGTTTGGACGATAGAGACATTTTAATTTTTCGAGATTATTCGAAAGTCAATTTTTAAAGGCAAATATCTCCCGATCTGTAGGCATCTGAGAGACAAACCTTATGTCACATTGAGGGAACGCATATGTCAACTTCATGTCAGAGTCACGTCAATGTATGTCCAAGGGTTTGGAGGATAGAGACATTTAAATTTTTAGAGATTATTCGAAAGTCAATTTTTGAAAAGGCAAATATCTCCCGATCTGTATTAATCTGAGAGACAAAACTTATGTCACTTTGAGGGAACGTATATGTCAACTTCATGTCATAGTCACGTCAATGTATGTCCAAGGGTTTGGACGATAGAGACATTTTAAATTTTCGAGATTATTTGAAAGTCAATTTTTAAAAGGCAAATATCTCCCGATCTGTAGGCATCTGAGAGACAAACCTTATGCCACTTTGAGGGAACGCATATGTCAACTTCATGTCAGAGTCTCGTCAAAGTATGTCCAAGGTTTTGGACGATAGAGACATTTTAATTTTTCGAGATTATTCGAAAGTCAATTTTTAAAAAGCAAATATCTCCCGATCTGTAATCATCTGAGAGACAAACCTTATGTCACTTTGAGGGAAGGCATATGTCAACTTCATGTCAGAGTCTCGTCAATGTATGTCCAAGGGTTTGGAGGATAGACACATTTTAATGTTTAGAGATTATTCGAAAGTGAATTATTAAAAGGCAAATATCTCCCGATCTGTAGGAATCTGAGAGACAAAACTATTGTCACTTTAAGGGAACATGTATGTCAACTTCCTGTCAGAGTCACGTCAATGTATGTCCAAGGGTTTGGAGGATAGAGACATTTAAATTTTTCGAGATTATTCGAAAGTCAATTTTTAAAAGGCAAATATTTCCCGATCTGTAGGCATCTGAGAGACAAACCTTATGTCAAATTGAGGGAAAGCATATGTCAACTTCATGTCAGAGTCTCGTCAATGTATGTCCAAGGGTTTGGAGGATAGACACATTTTAATGTTTCGAGATTATTCGAAAGTGAATTATTAAAAGGCAAATATCTCCCGATCTGTAGGAATCTGAGAGACAATACTATTGTCACTTTAAGGGATGATGTATGTCAACTTCCTGTCAGAGTCACGTCAATGTATGTCCAAGGGTTTGGACGATAGAGACATTTTAAATTTTCGAGATTATTTGAAAGTCAATTTTTAAAAGGCAAATATCTCCCGATCTGTAGGCATCTGAGAGACAAACCTTATGTCACTTTGAGGGAACGCATGTGTCAACTTCATGTCAGAGTCTCGTCAATGTATGTCCAAGGTTTTGGACGATAGAGACATTTTAATTTTTCGAGATTATTCGAAAGTCAATTTTTAAAAGGCAAATATCTCCCGATCTGTAGGCATCTGAGAGACAAACCTTATGTCACTTTGAGGGAACGCATATATCAACTTCATGTCAGAGTCTCGTCAATGTATGTCCAAGGGTTTGGAGGATAGAGAGATTTAAATTTTTAGAGATTATTCAAATGTCAATTTTTGAAAAGGCAAATATCTCCCGATCAATCGGAATCTAAGAGACAAAACTTATGTCACTTTGAGGGAACGTATATGTCAACTTCATGTCAGAATCTCGTCAATGTATGATAAAGGGTTTGGACGATAGAGACATTTAAATTTTTAGAGATTATTCGAAAGTCAATTTTTATAAGGCAAATATCTCCCGATCCGTAGGAATCTGAGAGACAAAACTTATGTCACTTTGAGGGAACGCATATGTAAACGTCCTGTCGGAGTCACGTCAATGTATGTCCAAGGGTTTGGAGGATAGAGACATTTTAATTTTACGAGATTATTTTAAAGTCAATTATTAAAAGGCAAATATCTCCCGATCTGTAGGCATCTGAGATACAAACCTTATGTCACTTTGAGGGAACGCATATGTCAACTTCATGTCAGAGTCTCGTCAATGTATGTCCAAGGTTTTGGACGATAGAGACATTTTAATTTTTCGAGATTATTCGAAAGTCAATTATTACAAGGCAAATATCTCCCGATCTGTAGGCATCTGAGAAACAAACCTTATGTCACTTTGAGGGAACGCATATGTCAACTTCATGTCAGAATCTCGTCAATGTATGTCCAAGGGTTTGGAGGATAGAGACATTTAAATTTTTAGAGATTATTCGAAAGTCAATTTTTAAAAGGCAAATATCTCCCGATCTGTTGGAATCTGAGAGACAAAACGTATGTCACTTTGAGGGAACGTATATGTCAACTAAATGTCAGAATCTTGTCAATGTATGTCCAAGGGTTTGGACGATAGAGACATTTTAATTTTTCACTGTTATTCGAAAGTCAATTTTTAAAAGGCAAATATCTCCCGATCTGCAGGCATCTGAGAGACAAATCTTATGTCACATTGAGGGAACGCATATGTCAATTTCATGTCAGAGTCACGTCAATGTATGTCCAAGGGTTTGGAGGATAGAGACATTTAAATTTTTAGAGATTATTCGAAAGTCAATTTTTAAAAGGCAAATATCTCCCGATCTGTAGGAATCTGAGAGACAAAACTATTGTCACTTTAAGGGAACATGTATGACAACTTCCTGTCAGAGTCACGTCAAAGTATGTCCAAGGGTTTGGAGGATAGAGACATTTAAATTTTTCGAGATTATTCGATAGTCAATTATTAAAAGGCAAATATCTCCCGATCTGTAGGAATGTGAGAGACAAAACTTATGTCACTTTGAGGGAACGTATATGTTAACTTCATGTCAGAATCTCGTCAATGTATGTCCAAGGGTTTGGACGATAGAGACATTTTAAATTTTCGAGATTATTTGAAAGTCAATTTTTAAAAGGCAAATATCTCCCGATCTGTAGGCATCTGAGAGACAAACCTTATGTCACTTTGAGGGAACGCATATGTCAACTTCATGTCAAAGTCTCGTCAATGTATGTCCAAGGTTTTGGACGATAGAGACATTTTAATTTTTCGAGATTATTTGAAAGTCAATTATTACAAGGCAAATATCTCCCGATCTGTAGGCATCTGAGAGACAAACCTTATGTCACTTTGAGGGAAGGCATATGTCAACTTCATGTCAGAGTCTCGTCAATGTATGTCCTAGGGTTTGGAGGATAGACACATTTTAATGTTTCGAGATTATTCGAAAGTGAATTATTAAAAGGCAAATATCTCCCGATCTGTAGGAATCTGAGAGACAAAACTATTGTCACTTTAAGGGAACATGTATGTCAACTTCCTGTCAGAGTCCACGTCAATGTATGTCCAAGGTTTTGGAGGATAGAGACATTTAAATTTTTAGAGATTATTCGAAAGTCAATTTTTAAAAGGCAAATATCTCCCGATCTGTAGGAATGTGAGAGACAAAACTTATGTCACTTTGAGGGAACGTATATGTTAACTTCATGTCAGAATCTCGTAATGTATGTCCAAGGGTTTGGACGATAGAGACATTTTAATTTTTCGAGATTATTTGAAAGTCAATTTTTAAAAGGCAAATATCTCCCGATCTGTAGGCATCTGAGAGACAAACCTTATGTCAAATTGAGGGAAAGCATATGTCAACTTCATGTCAGAGTCACGTCAATGTATGTCCAAGGGTTTGGAGGATAGAGACATTTAAATTTTTAGAGATTATTCGAAAGTCCATTTTTGAAAAGGCAAATATCTCCCGATCTGTATTAATCTGAGAGACAAAACTTATGTCACTTTGAGGGAACGTATATGTCAACTTCATGTCATAGTCACGTCAATGTATGTCGAAGGGTTTCGAGGATAGAGACATTTAAATTTTTAGAGATTATTTGAAAGTCAATTATTTAAAGGCAAATATCTCCCGATCTGTAGGAATCTGAGAGACAAAACTTATGTCACTTTGAGGGAACGTATATGTCAACTTCCTGTCAGAGTCATGTCAATGTATGTCGAAGGGTTTGGAGGATAGAGACATTTAAATTTTTAGAGATTATTCGAAAGTCAATTATTAAAAGGCAAATATCTCCCGATCTGTAGGAAACTGAGTGACAAAACTTATGTCACTTAGAGGGAACGTATATGTCAACTTCATGTCAGAATCTCGTCAATCTATGTCCAAGGGTTTGGACGATAGAGACATTTTAATTTTCGAGATTATTCGAAAGTCAATTTTTAAAAGGAAAATATCTCCCGATCTGTAGGCATCTAAGAGACAAACCTTATGTCACTTTGAGGGACTGCATATGTCAACTTCATGTCAGAGTCTCGTCAATGTATGTCCAAGCGTTTGGATGATAGAGACATTTTAATTTTTCGAGATTATTTGAAAGTCAATTATTAAAAGGCAAATATCTCCCGATCTGTAGGTATCTGAGAGACAAACCTTATGTCAAATTGAGGGAAAGCATATGTCAACTTCATGTCAGAGTCTCGTCAATGTATGTCCAAGGGTTTGGAGGATAGACACATTTTAATGTTTCGAGATTATTCGTAAGTGAACTATTAAAAAACAAATATCTCACGATCTGTAGGAACCTGAGAGACAAAACTATTGTCACTTTAAGGGAACATGTATGTCAACTTCCTGTCAGAGTCACGTCAATGTATGTCCAAGGGTTTGGAGGATAGAGACATTTAAATTTTTCGAGATTATTCGAAGTCAATTTTTAAAAGGCAAATATCTCCCGATCTGTAGGAATGTGAGAGACAAAACTTATGTCACTTTGAGGGAACGTATATGTTAACTTCATGTCAGAATCTCGTCAATGTATGTCCAAGGGTTTGGACGATAGAGACATTTTAAATTTTCGCGATTATTTGAAAGTCAATTTTTAAAAGGCAAATATCTCCCGATCTGTAGGCATCTAAGAGACAAACCTTATGTCACTTTGAGGGAAGGCATATGTCAACTTCATGTCAGAGTCTCGTCAACGTATGTCTAAGGGTTTGGAGGATAGACACATTTTAATGTTTCGAGATTATTCGAAAGTGAATTATTAAAAGGCAAATATCTCCCGATCTGTAGGAATCTGAGAGACAAAACTATTGTCACTTTAAGGGAACATGTATGTCAACTTCCTGTCAGAGTCACGTCAATGTATGTCCAAGGTTTTGGAGGATAGAGACATTTAATTTTTTAGAGATTATTCGAAAGTCAATTTTTAAAAGGCAAATATCTCCCGATCTGTAGGCATCTGAGATACAAACCTTATGTCACTTTGAGGGAACGCATATGTCAACTTCATGTCAGAGTCTCGTCAATGTATGTCCAAGGTTTTGGACAATAGAGACATTTTAATTTTTCGAGATTATTCGAAAGTCAATTTTTAAAAGGCAAATATCTCCCGATCTGTAGGCATCTGAGAAACAAACCTTATGTCACTTTGAGGGAACGCATATGTCAACTTCATGTCAGAATCTCGTCAATGTATGTCCAAGGGTTTGGAGGATAGAGACATTTAAATTTTTAGAGATTATTCGAAAGTCAATTTTTAAAAGGCAAATATCTCCCGATCTGTTGGAATCTGAGAGACAAAAACTATGTCACTTTGAGGGAACGTATATGTCAACTTCATGTCAGAATCTTGTCAATGTATGTCCAAAGGTTTGGACGATAGAGACATTTTAATTTTTCACTGTTATTCGAAAGTCAATTTTTAAAAGGCAAATATCTCCCGATCTGCAGGCATCTGAGAGACAAACCTTATGTCACATTGAGGGAACGCATATGTCAATTTCATGTCAGAGTCACGTCAATGTATGTCCAAGGGTTTAAGGATAGAGACATTTAAATTTTTAGAGATTATTCGAAAGTCAATTTTTAAAAGGCAAATATCTCCCGATCTGTAGGAATCTGAGAGACAAAACTATTGTCACTTTAAGGGAACATGTATGACAACTTCCTGTCAGAGTCACGTCAATGTATGTCCAAGGGTTTGGAGGATAGAGACATTTAAATTTTTCGAGATTATTCGAAAGTCAATTTTTAAAAGGCAAATATCTCCCGATCTGTAGGAATGTGAGAGACAAAACTTATGTCACTTTGAGGGAACGTATATGTTAACTTCATGTCAGAATCTCGTCAATGTATGTCCAAGGGTTTGGACGATAGAGACATTTTAAATTTTCGAGATTATTTGAAAGTCAATTTTTAAAAGGCAAATATCTCCCGATCTGTAGGCATCTGAGAGACAAACCTTATGTCACTTTGAGGGAACGCATATGTCAACTTCATGTCAAAGTCTCGTCAATGTATGTCCAAGATTTTGGACGATAGAGACATTTTAATTTTTCGAGATTATTTGAAAGTCAATTATTTCAAGGCAAATATCTCCCGATCTGTAGGCATCTGAGAGACAAACCTTATGTCACTTTGAGGGAAGGCATATGTCAACTTCATGTCAGAGTCTCGTCAATGTATGTCCAAGGGTTTGGAGGATAGACACATTTTAATGTTTCGAGATTATTCGAAAGTGAATTATTAAAAGGCAAATATCTCCCGATCTGTAGGAATCTGAGAGACAAAACTATTGTCACTTTAAGGGAACATGTATGTCAACTTCCTGTCAGAGTCCACGTCAATGTATGTCCAAGGTTTTGGAGGATAGAGACATTTAAATTTTTAGAGATTATTCGAAAGTCAATTTTTAAAAGGCAAATATCTCCCGATCTGTAGGAATGTGAGAGACAAAACTTATGTCACTTTGAGGGAACGTATATGTTAACTTCATGTCAGAATCTCGTAATGTATGTCCAAGGGTTTGGACGATAGAGACATTTTAATTTTTCGAGATTATTTGAAAGTCAATTTTTAAAAGGCAAATATCTCCCGATCTGTAGGCATCTGAGAGACAAACCTTATGTCAACTTGAGGGAAAGCATATGTCAACTTCATGTCAGAGTCTCGTCAATGTATGCCCAAGGGTTTGGAGGATAGACATATTTTAATGTTTCGAGATTATTCGAAAGTGAATTATTAAAAGGCAAATATCTCCCGATCTGTAGGAATCTGAGAGACAAAACAATTGTCACTTTAAGGGAACATGTATGTCAACTTCCTGTCAGAGTCACGTCAATGTATGTCCAAGGGTTTGGAGGATAGAGACATTTAAATTTCTCGAGATTATTCGAAAGTCAATTTTTAAAAGGCAAATATCTCCCGATCTGTAGGCATCTGAGTTACAAACCTTATGTCAAATTGAGGGAATGCATATGTCAACTTCATGTCAGAGTCTCGTCAATGTATGTCCAAGGGTTTGGAGGATAGACACATTTTAATGTTTCGAGATTATTCGAAAGTGAATTATTTAAAGGCAAATATCTCCCGATCTGTAGGAATCTGAGAGACAAAACTATTGTCACTTTAAGGGAACATGTATGTCAACTTCCTGTCAGAGTCACGTCAATGGATGTCCAAGGGTTTGGAGGATAGAGACATTTAAATTTTTAGAGATTATTCGAAAGCCAATTTCTAAAAGGCAAATATCTCCCGATCTGTTGGAATCTGAGAGACAAAACTTATGTCACTTTGAGGGAACGTATATGTCAACTTCATGTCAGAATCATATCAATGTATGTCGAAGGGTTTGGACGATAGAGACATTTTAATTTTTCACTGTTATTCGAAAGTCAATTTTTAAAAGGCAAATATCTCCCGATCTGCAGGCATCTGAGAGACAAACCTTATGTCACATTGAGGGAACGCATATGTCAACTTCATGTCAGAGTCACGTCTATGTATGTCCAAGGGTTTGGAGGATAGAGACATTTAAATTTTTAGAGATTATTCGAAAGTCAATTTTTAAAAGGCAAATATCTCCCGATCTGTAGGAATCTGAGAGACAAAACTTATGTCACTTTGTGGGAACGTATATGTCAACTTCCTGTCAGAGTCACGTCAATGTATGTCCAAGGGTTTGGAGGATAGAGACATTTAAATTTTTAGAGATTATTCGAAAGTCATATATTTAAAGGCAAATATCTTCCGATCTGTAGGAATCTGAGAGACAAAACTTATGTCACTTAGAGGGAACGTATATGTCAACTTCATTTCAGAATCCCGTCAATGTATGTCCAAGGGTTTGGACGATAGAGACATTTTAATTTTTCGAGATTATTTTAAAGTCAATTTTTAAAAGGCAAATATCTCCCGATCTGTAGGCATCTGAGAGACAAACCTTATGTCACTTTGAGGGAACGCATGTGTCAACTTCATGTCAGAGTCTCGTCAATGTGTGTCCAAGGGTTTGGAGGATAGAGAGATTTAAATTTTTAGAGATTATTCAAATGTCAATTTTTGAAAAGGCAAATATCTCCCGATCAATCGGAATCTAAGAGACAAAACTTATGTCACTTTGAGGGAACGTATATGTCAACTTCATGTCAGAATCTCGTCAATGTATGCCAAAGGGTTTGGACGATAGAGACATTTAAATTTTTAGAGATTATTCGAAAGTCAATTTTTATAAGGCAAATATCTCCCGATCTGTAGGAATCTGAGAGACAAAACTTATGTCACTTTGAGGGAACGCATATGTAAACGTCCTGTCAGAGTCACGTCAATGTATGTCCAAGGGTTTGGAGGATAGAGACATTTTAATTTTACGAGATTATTCGAAAGTCAATTATTAAAAGGCAAATATCTCCCGATCTGAAGGAATCTGAGAGACAAAACTTATGTCACTTTGAGCGAACGTATATGTCAACTTCACGTCAGAATCTCGTCAATGTATGTCCAAGGGTTTGGACGATAGAGACATTTTAATTTTTCGAGATTATTCGAAAGTCAATTTTTAAAAGGCAAATATCTCCCGATCTGTAGGCATCTGAGAGACAAACCTTATGTCACATTGAGGGAACGCATATGTCAACTTCATGTCAGAGTCACGTCAATGTATGTCCAAGGGTTTGGAGGATAGAGACATTTAAATTTTTAGAGATTATTCGAAAGTCAATTTTTGAAAAGGCAAATATCTCCCGATCTGTATTAGTCTGAGAGACAAACCTTATGTCACATTGAGGGAACGCATATGTCAACTTCATGTCATAGTCACGTCAATGTATGTCGAAGGGTTTCGAGGATAGAGACATTTAAATTTTTAGAGATTATTTGAAAGTCAATTATTTAAAGGCAAATATCTCCCGATCTGTAGGAATCTGAGAGACAAAACTTATGTCACTTTGAGGGAACGTATATGTCAACTTCCTGTCAGAGTCATGTCAATGTATGTCGAAGGGTTTGGAGGATAGAGACATTTAAATTTTTAGAGATTATTCGAAAGTCAATTATTAAAAGGCAAATATCTCCCGATCTGTAGGAAACTGAGTGACAAAACTTATGTCACTTAGAGGGAACGTATATGTCAACTTCATGTCAGAATCTCGTCAATCTATGTCCAAGGGTTTGGACGATAGAGACATTTTAATTTTCGAGATTATTCGAAAGTCAATTTTTAAAAGGAAAATATCTCCCGATCTGTAGGCATCTAAGAGACAAACCTTATGTCACTTTGAGGGACTGCATATGTCAACTTCATGTCAGAGTCTCGTCAATGTATGTCCAAGCGTTTGGATGATAGAGACATTTTAATTTTTCGAGATTATTTGAAAGTCAATTATTAAAAGGCAAATATCTCCCGATCTGTAGGTATCTGAGAGACAAACCTTATGTCAAATTGAGGGAAAGCATATGTCAACTTCATGTCAGAGTCTCGTCAATGTATGTCCAAGGGTTTGGAGGATAGACACATTTTAATGTTTCGAGATTATTCGTAAGTGAACTATTAAAAAACAAATATCTCACGATCTGTAGGAACCTGAGAGACAAAACTATTGTCACTTTAAGGGAACATGTATGTCAACTTCCTGTCAGAGTCACGTCAATGTATGTCCAAGGGTTTGGAGGATAGAGACATTTAAATTTTTCGAGATTATTCGAAGTCAATTTTTAAAAGGCAAATATCTCCCGATCTGTAGGAATGTGAGAGACAAAACTTATGTCACTTTGAGGGAACGTATATGTTAACTTCATGTCAGAATCTCGTCAATGTATGTCCAAGGGTTTGGACGATAGAGACATTTTAAATTTTCGCGATTATTTGAAAGTCAATTTTTAAAAGGCAAATATCTCCCGATCTGTAGGCATCTAAGAGACAAACCTTATGTCACTTTGAGGGAAGGCATATGTCAACTTCATGTCAGAGTCTCGTCAACGTATGTCTAAGGGTTTGGAGGATAGACACATTTTAATGTTTCGAGATTATTCGAAAGTGAATTATTAAAAGGCAAATATCTCCCGATCTGTAGGAATCTGAGAGACAAAACTATTGTCACTTTAAGGGAACATGTATGTCAACTTCCTGTCAGAGTCACGTCAATGTATGTCCAAGGTTTTGGAGGATAGAGACATTTAATTTTTTAGAGATTATTCGAAAGTCAATTTTTAAAAGGCAAATATCTCCCGATCTGTAGGCATCTGAGATACAAACCTTATGTCACTTTGAGGGAACGCATATGTCAACTTCATGTCAGAGTCTCGTCAATGTATGTCCAAGGTTTTGGACAATAGAGACATTTTAATTTTTCGAGATTATTCGAAAGTCAATTTTTAAAAGGCAAATATCTCCCGATCTGTAGGCATCTGAGAAACAAACCTTATGTCACTTTGAGGGAACGCATATGTCAACTTCATGTCAGAATCTCGTCAATGTATGTCCAAGGGTTTGGAGGATAGAGACATTTAAATTTTTAGAGATTATTCGAAAGTCAATTTTTAAAAGGCAAATATCTCCCGATCTGTTGGAATCTGAGAGACAAAAACTATGTCACTTTGAGGGAACGTATATGTCAACTTCATGTCAGAATCTTGTCAATGTATGTCCAAAGGTTTGGACGATAGAGACATTTTAATTTTTCACTGTTATTCGAAAGTCAATTTTTAAAAGGCAAATATCTCCCGATCTGCAGGCATCTGAGAGACAAACCTTATGTCACATTGAGGGAACGCATATGTCAATTTCATGTCAGAGTCACGTCAATGTATGTCCAAGGGTTTAAGGATAGAGACATTTAAATTTTTAGAGATTATTCGAAAGTCAATTTTTAAAAGGCAAATATCTCCCGATCTGTAGGAATCTGAGAGACAAAACTATTGTCACTTTAAGGGAACATGTATGACAACTTCCTGTCAGAGTCACGTCAATGTATGTCCAAGGGTTTGGAGGATAGAGACATTTAAATTTTTCGAGATTATTCGAAAGTCAATTTTTAAAAGGCAAATATCTCCCGATCTGTAGGAATGTGAGAGACAAAACTTATGTCACTTTGAGGGAACGTATATGTTAACTTCATGTCAGAATCTCGTCAATGTATGTCCAAGGGTTTGGACGATAGAGACATTTTAAATTTTCGAGATTATTTGAAAGTCAATTTTTAAAAGGCAAATATCTCCCGATCTGTAGGCATCTGAGAGACAAACCTTATGTCACTTTGAGGGAACGCATATGTCAACTTCATGTCAAAGTCTCGTCAATGTATGTCCAAGATTTTGGACGATAGAGACATTTTAATTTTTCGAGATTATTTGAAAGTCAATTATTTCAAGGCAAATATCTCCCGATCTGTAGGCATCTGAGAGACAAACCTTATGTCACTTTGAGGGAAGGCATATGTCAACTTCATGTCAGAGTCTCGTCAATGTATGTCCAAGGGTTTGGAGGATAGACACATTTTAATGTTTCGAGATTATTCGAAAGTGAATTATTAAAAGGCAAATATCTCCCGATCTGTAGGAATCTGAGAGACAAAACTATTGTCACTTTAAGGGAACATGTATGTCAACTTCCTGTCAGAGTCCACGTCAATGTATGTCCAAGGTTTTGGAGGATAGAGACATTTAAATTTTTAGAGATTATTCGAAAGTCAATTTTTAAAAGGCAAATATCTCCCGATCTGTAGGAATGTGAGAGACAAAACTTATGTCACTTTGAGGGAACGTATATGTTAACTTCATGTCAGAATCTCGTAATGTATGTCCAAGGGTTTGGACGATAGAGACATTTTAATTTTTCGAGATTATTTGAAAGTCAATTTTTAAAAGGCAAATATCTCCCGATCTGTAGGCATCTGAGAGACAAACCTTATGTCAACTTGAGGGAAAGCATATGTCAACTTCATGTCAGAGTCTCGTCAATGTATGCCCAAGGGTTTGGAGGATAGACATATTTTAATGTTTCGAGATTATTCGAAAGTGAATTATTAAAAGGCAAATATCTCCCGATCTGTAGGAATCTGAGAGACAAAACAATTGTCACTTTAAGGGAACATGTATGTCAACTTCCTGTCAGAGTCACGTCAATGTATGTCCAAGGGTTTGGAGGATAGAGACATTTAAATTTCTCGAGATTATTCGAAAGTCAATTTTTAAAAGGCAAATATCTCCCGATCTGTAGGCATCTGAGTTACAAACCTTATGTCAAATTGAGGGAATGCATATGTCAACTTCATGTCAGAGTCTCGTCAATGTATGTCCAAGGGTTTGGAGGATAGACACATTTTAATGTTTCGAGATTATTCGAAAGTGAATTATTTAAAGGCAAATATCTCCCGATCTGTAGGAATCTGAGAGACAAAACTATTGTCACTTTAAGGGAACATGTATGTCAACTTCCTGTCAGAGTCACGTCAATGGATGTCCAAGGGTTTGGAGGATAGAGACATTTAAATTTTTAGAGATTATTCGAAAGCCAATTTCTAAAAGGCAAATATCTCCCGATCTGTTGGAATCTGAGAGACAAAACTTATGTCACTTTGAGGGAACGTATATGTCAACTTCATGTCAGAATCATATCAATGTATGTCGAAGGGTTTGGACGATAGAGACATTTTAATTTTTCACTGTTATTCGAAAGTCAATTTTTAAAAGGCAAATATCTCCCGATCTGCAGGCATCTGAGAGACAAACCTTATGTCACATTGAGGGAACGCATATGTCAACTTCATGTCAGAGTCACGTCTATGTATGTCCAAGGGTTTGGAGGATAGAGACATTTAAATTTTTAGAGATTATTCGAAAGTCAATTTTTAAAAGGCAAATATCTCCCGATCTGTAGGAATCTGAGAGACAAAACTTATGTCACTTTGTGGGAACGTATATGTCAACTTCCTGTCAGAGTCACGTCAATGTATGTCCAAGGGTTTGGAGGATAGAGACATTTAAATTTTTAGAGATTATTCGAAAGTCATATATTTAAAGGCAAATATCTTCCGATCTGTAGGAATCTGAGAGACAAAACTTATGTCACTTAGAGGGAACGTATATGTCAACTTCATTTCAGAATCCCGTCAATGTATGTCCAAGGGTTTGGACGATAGAGACATTTTAATTTTTCGAGATTATTTTAAAGTCAATTTTTAAAAGGCAAATATCTCCCGATCTGTAGGCATCTGAGAGACAAACCTTATGTCACTTTGAGGGAACGCATGTGTCAACTTCATGTCAGAGTCTCGTCAATGTGTGTCCAAGGGTTTGGAGGATAGAGAGATTTAAATTTTTAGAGATTATTCAAATGTCAATTTTTGAAAAGGCAAATATCTCCCGATCAATCGGAATCTAAGAGACAAAACTTATGTCACTTTGAGGGAACGTATATGTCAACTTCATGTCAGAATCTCGTCAATGTATGCCAAAGGGTTTGGACGATAGAGACATTTAAATTTTTAGAGATTATTCGAAAGTCAATTTTTATAAGGCAAATATCTCCCGATCTGTAGGAATCTGAGAGACAAAACTTATGTCACTTTGAGGGAACGCATATGTAAACGTCCTGTCAGAGTCACGTCAATGTATGTCCAAGGGTTTGGAGGATAGAGACATTTTAATTTTACGAGATTATTCGAAAGTCAATTATTAAAAGGCAAATATCTCCCGATCTGAAGGAATCTGAGAGACAAAACTTATGTCACTTTGAGCGAACGTATATGTCAACTTCACGTCAGAATCTCGTCAATGTATGTCCAAGGGTTTGGACGATAGAGACATTTTAATTTTTCGAGATTATTCGAAAGTCAATTTTTAAAAGGCAAATATCTCCCGATCTGTAGGCATCTGAGAGACAAACCTTATGTCACATTGAGGGAACGCATATGTCAACTTCATGTCAGAGTCACGTCAATGTATGTCCAAGGGTTTGGAGGATAGAGACATTTAAATTTTTAGAGATTATTCGAAAGTCAATTTTTGAAAAGGCAAATATCTCCCGATCTGTATTAGTCTGAGAGACAAAACTTATGTCACTTTGAGGGAACGTATATGTCAACTTCCTGTCAGAGTCATGTCAATGTATGTCGAAGGGTTTGGAGGATAGAGACATTTAAATTTTTAGAGATTATTCGAAAGTCAATTATTAAAAGGCAAATATCTCCCGATCTGTATTAATCTGAGAGACAAAACTTATGTCACTTAGAGGGAACGTATATGTCAACTTCATGTCAGAATCTCGTCATTGTATGGCCAATGGTTTGGACGATAGAGACATTTTAATTTTTCGAAATTATTTGAAAGTCAATTTTTGAAAAGGCAAATATCTCCCGATCTGTATTAATCTTAGAGACAAAACTTATGCCACTTTGAGGGAACCCATATGTCAACTTCATGTCAGAGTCACGTCAATGTATTGTCAAGGGTTTGGAGAATAGAGACATTTAAATTTTAGAGATTATTCGAAAGTCAATTTTTAAAAGGCAAATATCTCCCGATCTGTAGCAATCTGAGAGACAAAACTTATGTCACTTTGAGGGAACGTATATGTAAACGTCCTGTCAGAGTCACGTCAATGTATGTCGAAGTGTTTGGAGGATAGAGACATTTTAATATTACGAGATTATTCGAAAGTCAATTATTAAAAGGCAAATATCTCCCGATCTGTCGGAATCTGAGAGACAAAACTTATGTCACTTTGAGGGAACGTATATGTCAACTACATGTCAGAATCTCGTCAATGTATGTCCAAGGGTTTGGACGATAGAGACATTTTAATTTTTCGAGATTATTTGAAAGTCAATTTTTAAAAGGCAAATATCTCCCGATCTGTAGGCATCTGAGATACAAACCTTATGTCACTTTGAGGGAACGCATATGTCAACTTCATGTCAGAGTCTCGTCAATGTATGTCCAAGGTTTTGGACGATAGAGACATTTTAATTTTTAGAGATTATTCGAAATTCAATTATTAAAAGGCAATTATCTCCCGATCTGTAGGCATCTGAGAAACAAACCTTATGTCACTTTGAGGGAACGCATATGTCAACTTCATGTCAGAGTCTCGTCAATGTATGTCCAAGGGTTTGGAGGATAGAGACATATAAATGTTTAGAGATTATTCGAAAGTCAATTATTAAAAGGCAAATATCTCCCGATCTGTTGGAATCTGAGAGACAAAACTTTTGTCACTTTGAGGGAACGTATATGTCAACTTCATGTCAGAATCTTGTCAATGTATGTCCAAGGGTTTGGACGACAGAGACATTTTAATTTTTCACTGTTATTCGAAAGTCAATTTTTAAAAGGCAAATATCTCCCGATCTGCGGGCATCTGAGAGACAAACCTTATGTCACATTGAGGGAACGCATTTGTCAACTTCATGTCAGAGTCACGTCAATGTATGTCCAAGGGTTTGGAGGATAGGGACATTTAAATTTTTAGAGATTATTCGAAAGTCAATTTTTAAAAGGCAAATATCTCCCGATCTGTAGGAATCTGATAGACAAAACTTATGTCACTTTGAGGGAACGTATATGTCAACTTCCTGTCAGAGTCACGTCAATGTATGTCCAAGGGTTTGGAGGATAGAGACATTTAAATTTTTAGAGATTATTCGAAAGTCAATTATTTAAAGGCAAATATCTTCCGATCTGTAGGAATCTGAGAGACAAACCTTATGTCAAATTGAGGGAAAGCATATGTCAACTTCATGTCAGAGTCTCGTCAATTTATGTCCAAGGGTTTGGAGGATAGACACATTTTAATGTTTCGAGATTATTCGAAAGTGAATTATTAAAAGGCAAATATCTCCCGATCTGTAGGAATCTGAGAGACAAAACTATTGTCTCTTTAAGGGAACATGTATGTCAACTTCCTGTCAGAGTCACGTCAATGTATGTCCAAGGGTTTGGAGGATAGAGACATTTAAATTTTTCGAGATTATTCGAAAGTCAATTTTTAAAAGGCAAATATCTCCCGATCTGTAGGAATGTGAGAGACAAAACTTATGTCACTTTGAGGGAACGTATATGTTAACTTCATTTCAGAATCTCGTCAATGTATGTCCAAGGGTTTGGACGATAGAGACATTTTAAATTTTCGAGATTATTTGAAAGTCAATTTTTAAAAGGCAAATATCTCCCGATCTGTAGGCATCTAAGAGACAAACCTTATGTCACTTTGAGGGAACGCATATGTCAACTTCATGTCAGAGTCTCGTCAATGTATGTCCAAGGTTTTGGACGATAGAGACATTTTAATTTTTCGAGATTATTCGAAAGTCAATTTTTAAAAGGCAAATATCTCCCGATCTGTAGGCATCTGAGAGACAAACCTTATGTCACTTTGAGGGAAGGCATATGTCAACTTCATGTCAGAGTCTCGTCAATGTATGTCCAAGGTTTTGGACGATAGAGACATTTTAATTTTTCGAAATTATTCGAAAGTCAATTTTTAAAAGGCAAATATCTCCCGATCTGTAGGCATCTGAGAAACAAACCTTATGTCACATTGAGGGACCGCATATGTCAACTTCATGTCAGAGTCTCGTCAATGTATGTCCAAGGGTTTGGATGATTGAGACATTTTAATTTTTCGAGATTATTTGAAAGTCAATTATTAAAAGGCAAATATCTCCCGATCTGTAGGCATCTGAGAGACAAACCTTATGTCAAATTGAGGGAAAGCATATGTCAACTTCATGTCAGAGTCTCGTCAATGTATGTCCAAGGGTTTGGAGGATAGACACATTTTAATGTTTCGAGATTATTCGAAAGTGAATTATTAAAAGGCAAATATCTCACGATCTGTAGGAATCTGAGAGACAAAACTGTTGTCACTTTAAGGGAACATGTATGTCAACTTCCTGTCAGAGTCACGTCAATGTATGTCCAAGGGTTTGGAGGATAGAGACATTTAAATTTTTCGAGATTATTCGAAAGTCAATTTTTAAAAGGCAAATATCTCCCGATCTGTAGGAATGTGAGAGACAAAACTTATGTCACTTTGAGGGAACGTATATGTTAACTTCATGTCAGAATATCGTCAATGTATGTCCAAGGGTTTGGACGATAGAGACATTTTAAATTTTCGAGATTATTTGAAAGTCAATTTTTAAAAGGCAAATATCTCCCGATCTGTAGGCATCTGAGAGACAAACCTTATGTCACTTTGAGGGAACGCATATGTCAACTTCATGTCAGAGTCTCGTCAATTTATGTCCAAGGTTTTGGACGATAGAGACATTTTAATTTTTCGAGATTATTCGAAAGTCAATTTTTAAAAGGCAAATATCTCCCGATCTGTAGGCATCTGAGAGACAAACCTTATGTCACTTTGAGGGAAGGCATATGTCAACTTCATGTCAGAGTCTCGTCAACGTATGTCCAAGGGTTTGGAGGATAGACATATTTTAATGTTTCGAGATTATTCGAAAGTGAATTATTAAAAGTCAAATATATCCCGATCTGTAGGAATCTGAGAGACAAAACTATTGTCACTTTAAGGGAACATGTATGTCAACTTCCTGTCAGAGTCACGTCAATGTATGTCCAAGGTTTTGGAGGATAGAGACATTTAATTTTTTAGAGATTATTCGAAAGTCAATTTTTAAAACGCAAATATCTCCCGATCTGTAGGAATGTGAGAGACAAAACTTATGTCACTTTGAGGGAACGTATATGTTAACTTCATGTCAGAATCTCGTCAATGTATGTCCAAGGGTTTGGACGATAGAGACATTTTAATTTTTCGAGATTATTTGAAAGTCAATTTTTAAAAGGCAAATATCTCCCGATCTGTAGGCATCTGAGATACAAACCTTATGTCACTTTGAGGGAACGTATATGTCAACTTCATGTCAGAGTCTCGTCAATGTATGTCCAAGGTTTTGGACGATAGAGACACTTTAATTTTTAGAGATTATTCGAAATTCAATTATTAAAAGGCAAATATCTCCCGATCTGTAGGCATCTGAGAAACAAACCTTATGTCACTATGAGGGAACGCATATGTCAACTTCATGTAAGAGTCTCGTCAATGTATGTCCAAGGGTTTGGAGGATAGAGACATTTAAATGTTTAGAGATTATTCGAAAGTCAATTATTAAAAGGCAAATATCTCCCGATCTGTTGGAATCTGAGAGACAAAACTTATGTCACTTTGAGGGAACGTATATGTCAACTTCATGTCAGAATCTTGTCAATGTATGTCCAAGGGTTTGGACGATAGAGACATTTTAATTTTTCACTGTTATTCGAAAGTCAATTTTTAAAAGGCAAATATCTCCCGATCTGCGGGCATCTGAGAGACAAACCTTATGTCACATTGAGGGAACGCATATGTCAACTTCATGTCAGAGTCACGTCAATGTATGTCCAAGGGTTTGGAGGATAGAGACATTTAAATTTTTAGAGATTATTCGAAAGTCAATTTTTAAAAGGCAAATATCTCCCGATCTGTAGGAATCTGAGAGACAAAACTTATGTCACTTTGAGGGAACGTATATGTCAACTTCCTGTCAGAGTCACGTCAATGTATGTCCAAGGGTTTGGAGGATAGAGACATTTAAATTTTTAGAGATTATTCGAAAGTCAATTATTTAAAGGCAAATATCTTCCGATCTGTAGGAATCTGAGAGATAAACCTTATGTCAAATTGAGGGAAAGCATATGTCAACTTCATGTCAGAGTCTCGTCAATTTATGTCCAAGGGTTTGGAGGATAGACACATTTTAATGTTTCGAGATTATTCGAAAGTGAATTATTAAAAGGCAAATATCTCCCGATCTGTAGGCATCTGAGAGACAAACCTTATGTCACTTTGAGGGAACGCATATGTCAACTTCATGTCAGAGTCTCGTCAATGTATGTCCAAGGTTTTGGACGATAGAGACATTTTAATTTTTCGAGATTATTCGAAAGTCAATTTTTAAAAGGCAAATATCTCCCGATCTGTAGGCATCTGAGAGACAAACCTTATGTCACTTTGAGGGAAGGCATATGTCAACTTCATGTCAGAGTCTCGTCAATGTATGTCCAAGGGTTTGGAGGATAGACACATTTTAATTTTTCGAGATTATTCGAAAGTGAATTATTAAAAGGCAAATATCTCCCGATCTGTAGGAATCTGAGAGACAAAACTATTGTCACTTTAAGGGAACATGTATGTCAACTTCCTGTCAGAGTCCACGTCAATGTATGTACAAGGTTTTGGAGGATAGAGACATTTAAATTTTTAGAGATTATTCGAAAGTCAATTTTTAAAAGGCAAATATCTCCCGATCTGTAGGAATGTGAAAGACAAAACTTATGTCACTTTGAGGGAACGTATATGTTAACTTCATGTCAGAATCTCGTCAATGTATGTCCAAGGGTTTGGACGATAGAGACATTTTAATTTTTCGAGATTATTTGAAAGTCAATTTTTAAAAGGCAAATATCTCCCGATCTGTAGGCATCTGAGATACAAACCTTATGTCACTTTGAGGGAACGCATATGTCAACTTCATGTCAGAGTCTCGTCAATGTATGTCCAAGGTTTTGGACGATAGAGACATTTTAATTTTTCGAAATTATTCGAAAGTCAATTTTTAAAAGGCAAATATCTCCCGATCTGTAGGCATCTGAGAAACAAACCTTATGTCACATTGAGCGACCGCATATGTCAACTTCATGTCAGAGTCTCGTCAATGTATGTCCAAGGGTTTGGATGATAGAGACATTTTAATTTTTCGAGATTATTTGAAAGTCAATTATTAAAAGGCAAATATCTCCCGATCTGTAGGCATCTGAGAGACAAACCTTATGTCAAATTGAGGGAAAGCATATGTCAACTTCATGTCAGAGTCTCGTCAATGTATGTCCAAGGGTTTGGAGGATAGACACATTTTAAAGTTTCGAGATTATTCGAAAGTGAATTATTAAAAGGCAAATATCTCCCGATCTGTAGGAATCTGAGAGACAAAGCTATTGTCACTTTAAGGGAACATGTATGTCAACTTCCTGTCAGAGTCACGTCAATGTATGTCCAAGGTTTTGGAGGATAGAGATATTTAAATTTTTAGAGATTATTCGAAAGTCAATTTTTAAAAGGCAAATATCTCCCGATCTGTAGGAATGTGAGAGACAAAACTTATGTCACTTTGAGGGAACGTATATGTTAACTTCATGTCAGAATCTCGTCAATGTATGTCCAAGGGTTTGGACGATAGAGACATTTAAATTTTTCGAGATTATTGGAAAGTCAATTATTAAAAGGCAAATATCTCCCGATCTGTAGGCATCTGAGAGTCAAACCTTATGTCACTTTGAGGGAAGGCATATGTCAATTTCATGTCAGAGTCTCGTCAACGTATGTCCAAGGGTTTGGAGGATAGACACATTTTAATGTTTCGAGATTATTCGAAAGTGAATTATTAAAAGGCAAATATCTCCCGATCTGTAGGAATCTGAGAGACAAAACTATTGTCACTTTAAGGGAACATGTATGTCAACTTCCTGTCAGAGTCACGTCAATGTATGTCCAAGGTTTTGGAGGATAGAGACATTTAAATTTTTCGAGATTATTCGAAAGTCAATTTTTAAAAGGCAAATATCTCCCGATCTGTAGGAATGTGAGAGACAAAACTTATGTCACTTTGAGGGAACGTATATGTTAACTTCATGTCAGAATCTCGTCAATGTATGTCCAAGGGTTTGGATGATAGAGACATTTTAATTTTTCGAGATTATTTGAAAGTCAATTTTTAAAAGGCAAATATCTTCCGATCTGTAAGCATCTGAGATACAAACCTTATGTCACTTTGAGGGAACGCATATGTCAACTTCATGTCAGAGTCTCGTCAATGTATGTCCAAGGTTTTGGACGATAGAGACATTTTAATTTTTCGAGATTATTCGAAAGTCAATAATTAAAAGGCAAATATCTCCCGATCTGTAGGCATCTGAGAAACAAACCTTATGTCACTTTGAGGGAACGCATATGTCAACTTCATGTCAGAATCTGGTCAATGTATGTCCAAGGGTTTGGAGGATAGAGACATTTAAATTTTTAGAGATTATTCGAAAGTAAATTTTTAAAAGGCAAATATCTCCCGATCTGTTGGAATCTGAGAGACAAAACTTATGTCACCTTGAGGGAACGCATATGTCAACTTCATGTCAGAATCTTGTCAATGTATGTCCAAGGGTTTGGACGATAGAGACATTTTAATTTTTCACTGTTATTCGAAAGTCAATTTTTAAAAGGCAAATATCTCCCGATCTGCAGGCATCTGAGAGACAAACCTTATGTCACATTGAGGGAACGCATATGTGAACTTCATGTCAGAGTCACGTCAATGTATGTCCAAGGGTTTGGAGGATAGAGACATTTAAATTTTTAGAGATTATTCGAAAGTCAATTTTTAAAAGGCAAATATCTCCCGATCTGTAGGAATCTGAGAGACAAAACTTATGTCACTTTGAGGGAACGTATATGTCAACTTCCTGTCAGAGTCACGTCAATGTATGTCCAAGGGTTTGGAGGATAGAGACATTTAAATCTTTAGAGATTATTCGAAAGTCAATTATTTAAAGGCAAATATCTTCCGATCTGTAGGAATCTGAGAGACAAACCTTATGTCAAATTGAGGGAAAGCATATGTCAACTTCATGTCAGAGTCTCGTCAATGTATGTCCAAGGGATTGGAGGATAGACACATTTTAATGTTTCGAGATTATTTGAAAGTGAATTATTAAAAGGCAAATATCTCCCGATCTGTAGGAATCTGAGAGACAAAACTATTGTCACTTTACGGTAACATGTATGTCAACTTCCTGTCAGAGTCACGACAATGTATGTCCAAGGGTTTGGAGGATAGAGACATTTAAATTTTTCGAGATTATTCGAAAGTCAATTTTTAAAAGGCAAATATCTCCCGATCTGTAGGAATGTGAGAGACAAAACTTATGTCACTTTGAGGGAACGTATATGTTAACTTCATGTCAGAATCTCGTCAATGTATGTCCAAGGGTTTGGACGATAGAGACATTTTAAATTTTCGAGATTATTTGAAATTCAATTTTTAAAAGGCAAATATCTCCCGATCTGTAGGCATCTGAGAGACAAACCTTATGTCACTTTGAGGGAACGCATATGTCAACTTCATGTCAGAGTCTCGTAAATGTATGTCCAAGGTTTTGGACGATAGAGACATTTTAATTTTTCGAGATTATTCGAAAGTCAATTTTTAAAAGGCAAATATCTCCCGATCTGTAGGCATCTGAGAGACAAACCTTATGTCACTTTGAGGGAAGGCATATGTCAACTTCACGTCAGAGTCTCGTCAATGTATGTCCAAGGGTTTGGAGGATAGACACATTTTAATGTTTCGAGATTATTCGAAAGTGAATTATTAAAAGGCAAATATCTCCCGATCTGTAGGAATCTGAGAGACAAAACTATTGTCACTTTAAGGGAACATGTATGTCAACTTCCTGTCAGAGTCACGTCAATGTATGTCCAAGGTTTTGGAGGATAGAGACATTTAAATTTTTAGAGATTATTGGAAAGTCAATTTTTAAAAGGCAAATATCTCCCGATCTGTGGGAATGTGAGAGACAAAACTTATGTCACTTTGAGGGAACGTATATGTTAACTTCATGTCAGAATCTCGTCAATGTATGTCCAAGGGTTTGGACGATAGAGACATTTTAATTTTTCGAGATTATTTGAAAGCCAATTATTAAAAGGCAAATATCTCCCGATCTGTAGGCATCTGAGATACAAACCTTATGTCACTTTGAGGGAACGCATATGTCAACTTCATGTCAGAGTCTCGTCAATGTATGTCCAAGGTTTTGGACGATAGAGACATTTTAATTTTTCGATATTACTCGAAAGTCAATTTTTAAAAGGCAAATATCTCCCGATCTGTAGGCATCTGAGAAACAAACCTTATGTCACTTTGAGGGAACGCATATGTCAACTTCATGTCAGAATCTCGTCAATGTATGTCCAAGGGTTTGGAGGATAGAGACATTTAAATTTTTAGAGATTATTCGAAAGTCAATTTTTAAAAGGCAAATATCTCCCGATCTGTCGGAATCTGAGAGACAAAACTTATGTCACTTTGAGGGAACGTATATGTCAACTTCATGTCAGAATCTTGTCAATGTATGTCCAAGGGTTTGGACGATAGAGACATTTTAATTTTTCACTGTTATTCGAAAGTCAATTTTTAAAAGGCAAATATCTCCCCATCTGCAGGCATCTGAGAGACAAACCTTATGTCACATTGAGGGAACGCATATGTCAACTTCATGTCAGAGTCACGTCAATGTATGTCCAAGGGTTTGGAGGATAGACACATTTAAATTTTTAGAGATTATTCGAAAGTCAATTATTAAAAGGCAAATATCTCCCGATCTGTAGGAATCTGAGAGACAAAACTTATGTCACTTTGAGGGAACGTATATGTCAACTTCCTGTCAGAGTCACGTCAATGTATGTCCAAGGGTTTGGAGGATAGAGACATTTAAATTTTTAGAGATTATTCGAAAGTCAATTATTTAAAGGCAAATATCTCCCGATCTGTATTAATCTGAGAGACAAAACTTATGTCACTTTGAGGGAACGTATATGTCAACTTCATGTCATAGTCACGTCAATGTATGTCGAAGGGTTTTGAGGATAGAGACATTTAAATTTATAGAGATTATTTGAAAGTCAATTATTAAAAGGCAAATATCTCCCGATCTGTAGGAATCTGAGAGACAAAACTTATGTCACTTTGAGGGAACGTATATGTCAACTTCCTGTCAGAGTCATGTCAAAGTATGTCCAAGGGTTTGGAGGATAGAGACATTTAAATTTTTAGAGATTATTCGAAAGTCAATTATTAAAAGGCAAATATCTCCCGATCTGTATGAAACTGAGAGACAAAACTTATGTCACTTTGAGGGAACGTATATGTCAACTTCCTGTCAGAGTCACGTCAATGTATGTTCAAGGGTTTAGAGGATAGAGACATTTAAATTTTTAGAGATTATTCGAAAGTCAATTATTAAAAGGCAAATATCTTCCGATCTGTAGGAATCTGAGAGACAAAACTTATGTCACTTAGAGGGAACGTATATGTCAACTCCATGTCAGAATCTCGTCAATCTATGTCCAAGGGTTTGGACGATAGAGACATTTTAATTTTTCGAGATTATTCGAAAGTCAATTTTTAAAAGGAAAATATCTCCCGATTTGTAGGCATCTAAGAGACAAACCTTATGTCACTTTGAGGGACCGCATATGTCAACTTCATGTCAGAGTCTTGTCAATGTATGTCCAAGGTTTTTTACGATAGAGACATTTTAATTTTTCGAGATTATTCGAAAGTCAATATTTAAAAGGCAAATATCTCCCGATCTGTAGGCATCTGAGAAACAAACCTTATGTCACTTTGAGGGAACGCATATGTCAACTTCATGTCAGAATCTGGTCAATGTATGTCCAAGGGTTTGGAGGATAGAGACATTTAAATTCTTAGAGATTATTCGAAAGTAAATTTTTAAAAGGCAAATATCTCCCGATCTGTTGGAATCTGAGAGACAAAACTTATGTCACTTTGAGGGAACGTATATGTCAACTTCATGTCAGAATCTTGTCAATGTATGTCCAAGGGTTTGGACGATAGAGACATTTTAATTTTTCACTGTTATTCGAAAGTAAATGTTTAAAAGGCAAATATCTCCCGATCTGCAGGCATCTGAGAGACAAACCTTATGTCACATTGAGGGAACGCATATGTCAACTTCATGTCAGAGTCACGTCAATGTATGTCCAAGGGTTTGGAGGATAGAGACATTTAAATTTTTAGAGATTATTCGAAAGTCAATTTTTAAAAGGCAAATATCTCCCGATCTGTAGGAAACTGAGAGACAAAACTTATGTCACTTTGAGGGAACGTATATGTCAACTTCCTGTCAGAGTCACGTCAATGTATGTCCAAGGGTTTGGAGGATAGAGACATTTAAATTTTTAGAGATTATTCGAAAGTCAATTATTTAAAGGCAAATATATTCCGATCTGTAGGAATCTGAGAGACAAACCTTATGTCAAATTGAGGGAAAGCATATGTCAACTTCATGACAGAGTCTCGTCAATGTATGTCCAAGGGTTTGGAGGATAGACACATTTTAATGTTTCGAGATTATTCGAAAGTGAATTATTAAAAGGCAAATATCTCCCGATCTGTAGGAATCTGAGAGACAAAACTATTGTCACTTTACGGGAACAGGTATGTCAACTTCCTGTCAGAGTCACGTCAATGTATGTCCAAGGGTTTGGAGGATAGAGACATTTAAATTTTTCGAGATTATTCGAAAGTCAATTTTTAAAAGGCAAATATCTCCCGATCTGTAGGAATGTGAGAGACAAAACTTATGTCACTTTGAGGGAACGTATATGTTAACTTCATGTCAGAATCTCGTCAATGTATGTCCAAGGGTTTGGACGATAGAGACATTTTAAATTTTCGAGATTATTTGAAAGTTAATTTTTAAAAGGCAAATATCTCCCGATCTGTAGGCATCTGAGAGACAAACCTTATGTCACTTTGAGGGAACAAATATGTCAACTTCATGTCAGAGTCTCGTCAATGTATGTCCAAGGTTTTGGACGATAGAGACATTTTAATTTTTCGAGATTATTCGAAAGTCAATTTTTAAAAGGCAAATATCTCCCGATCTGTAGGCATCTGAGAGACAAACCTTATGTCACTTTGAGGGAAGGCATATGTCAACTTCACGTCAGAGTCTTGTCAATGTATGTCCAAGGGTTTGGACGATAGAGACATTTTAATTTTTCGAAATTATTCGAAAGTCAATTTTTAAAAGGCAAATATCTCCCGATCTGTTGGAATCTGAGAGACAAAACTTATGTCACTTTGAGGTAACGTATATGTTAACTTCATGTCAGAATCTTGTCAATGTATGTCCAAGGGTTTAGACGATAGAGACATTTTAATTTTTCACTGTTATTCGAAAGTCAATTTTTAAAAGGCAAATATCTCCCGATCTGCAGGCATCTGAGAGACAAACCTTATGTCACATTGAGGAAACGCATATGTCAACTTCATGTCAGAGTCACGTCAATGTATGTCCAAGGGTTTGGAGGATAGAGACATTTAAATTTTTAGAGATTATTCGAAAGTCAATTTTTAAAAGGCAAATATCTCCCGATCTGTAGGAATCTGAGAGACAAAACTTATGTCACTTTGAGGGAACGTATATGTCAACTTCCTGTCAGAGTCACGTCAATGTATGTCCAAGGGTTTGGAGGATAGAGACATTTAAATTTTTAGAGATTATTCGAAAGTCAATTATTTAAAGGCAAATATCTTCCGATCTGTAGGAATCTGAGAGACAAACCTAATGTCAAATTGAGGGAAAGCATATGTCAACTTCATGTCAGAGTCTCGTCAATGTATGTCCAAGGGATTGGAGGATAGACACATTTTAATGTTTCGAGATTATTTGAAAGTCAATTATTAAAAGGCAAATATCTCCCGATCTGTAGGAACCTGAGAGACAAAACTATTGTCACTTTACGGTAACATGTATGTGAACTTCCTGTCAGAGTCACGTCAATGTATGTCCAAGGGTTTGGAGGATAGAGACATTTAAATTTTTCGAGATTATTCGAAAGTCAATTTTTAAAAGGCAAATATCTCCCGATCTGTAGGAATGTGAGAGACAAAACTTATGTCACTTTGAGGGAACGTATATGTTAACTTCATGTCAGAATCTCGTCAATGTATGTCCAAGGGTTTGGACGATAGAGACATTTTAAATTTTCGAGATTATTTGAAAGTCAATTATTAAAAGGCAAATATCTCCCGATCTGTAGGCATCTGAGAGACAAACCTTATGTCACTTTGAGGGAACGCATATGTCAACTTCATGTCAGAGTCTCGTCAATGTATGTCCAAGGTTTTGGACGATAGAGACATTTTAATTTTTCGAGATTATTCGAAAGTCAATTTTTAAAAGGCAAATATCTCCCGATCTGTAGGCATCTGAGAGACAAACCTTATGTCACTTTGAGGGAAGGCATATGTCAACTTCACGTCAGAGTCTCGTCAATGTATGTCCAAGGGTTTGGAGGATAGACACATTTTAATGTTTCGAGATTATTCGAAAGTGA
Source organism: Zootermopsis nevadensis (assembly GCF_977971745.1). Classification (NCBI taxonomy): domain Eukaryota; kingdom Metazoa; phylum Arthropoda; class Insecta; order Blattodea; family Termopsidae; genus Zootermopsis; species Zootermopsis nevadensis. Next base: position 20,119,966 of record NW_028259139.1, on the reverse strand, counting down.
ATTATTAAAAGGCAAATATCTCCCGATCTGTAGGAATCTGAGAGACAAAACTATTGTCACTTTAAGGGAACATGTATGTCAACTTCCTGTCAGAGTCACGTCAATGTATGTCCAAGGTTTTGGAGGATAGAGACATTTAAATTTTTAGAGATTATTGGAAAGTCAATTTTTAAAAGGCAAATATCTCCCGATCTGTGGGAATGTGAGAGACAAAACTTATGTCACTTTGAGGGAACGCATATGTCAACTTCATGTCAGAATCTCGTCAATGTATGTCCAAGGGTTTGGAGGATAGAGACATTTAAATTTTTAGAGATTATTCGAAAGTCAATTTTTAAAAGGCAAATATCTCCCGATCTGTCGGAATCTGAGAGACAAAACTTATGTCACTTTGAGGGAACGTATATGTCAACTTCATGTCAGAATCTTGTCAATGTATGTCCAAGGGTTTGGACGATAGAGACATTTTAATTTTTCACTGTTATTCGAAAGTCAATTTTTAAAAGGCAAATATCTCCCCATCTGCAGGCATCTGAGAGACAAACCTTATGTCATATTGAGGGAACGCATATGTCAACTTCATGTCAGAGTCACGTCAATGTATGTCCAAGGGTTTGGAGGATAGACACATTTAAATTTTTAGAGATTATTCGAAAGTCAATTTTTAAAAGGCAAATATCTCCCGATCTGTAGGAATCTGAGAAACAAAACTTATGTCACTTTGAGGGAACGTATATGTCAACTTCCTGTCAGAGTCACGTCAATGTATGTCCAAGGGTTTGGAGGATAGAGACATTTAAATTTTTAGAGATTATTCGAAAGTCAATTATTTAAAGGCAAATATCTCCCGATCAGTATTAATCTGAGAGACAAAACTTATGTCACTTTGAGGGAACGTATATGTCAACTTCATGTCATAGTCACGTCAATGTATGTCGAAGGGTTTCGAGGATAGAGACATTTAAATTTTTAGAGATTATTTGAAAGTCAATTATTAAAAGGCAAATATCTCCCGATCTGTAGGAATCTGAGAGACAAAACTTATGTCACTTTGAGGGAACGTATATGTCAACTTCCTGTCAGAGTCATGTCAATGTATGTCCAAGGGTTTGGAGGATAGACACATTTAAATTTTTAGAGATTATTCGAAAGTCAATTATTAAAAGGCAAATATCTCCCGATCTGTAGGAATCTGAGAGACAAAACTTATGTCACTTTGAGGGAACGTATATGTCAACTTCCTGTCAGAGTCACGTCAATGTATGTCCAAGGGTTTGGAGGATAGAGACATTTAAATTTTTAGAGATTATTCGAAAGTCAATTATTTAAAGGCAAATATCTCCCGATCTGTATTAATCTGAGAGACAAAACTTATGTCACTTTGAGGGAACGTATATGTCAACTTCATGTCATAGTCACGTCAATGTATGTCGAAGGGTTTCGAGGATAGAGACATTTAAATTTATAGAGATTATTTGAAAGTCAATTATTAAAAGGCAAATATCTCCCGATCTGTAGGAATCTGAGAGACAAAACTTATGTCACTTTGAGGGAACGTATATGTCAACTTCCTGTCAGAGTCATGTCAAAGTATGTCCAAGGGTTTGGAGGATAGAGACATTTAAATTTTTAGAGATTATTCGAAAGTCAATTATTAAAAGGCAAATATCTCCCGATCTGTATGAAACTGAGAGACAAAACTTATGTCACTTTGAGGGAACGTATATGTCAACTTCCTGTCAGAGTCACGTCAATGTATGTTCAAGGGTTTAGAGGATAGAGACATTTAAATTTTTAGAGATTATTCGAAAGTCAATTATTAAAAGGCAAATATCTTCCGATCTGTAGGAATCTGAGAGACAAAACTTATGTCACTTAGAGGGAACGTATATGTCAACTCCATGTCAGAATCTCGTCAATCTATGTCCAAGGGTTTGGACGATAGAGACATTTTAATTTTTCGAGATTATTCGAAAGTCAATTTTTAAAAGGAAAATATCTCCCGATTTGTAGGCATCTAAGAGACAAACCTTATGTCACTTTGAGGGACCGCATATGTCAACTTCATGTCAGAGTCTTGTCAATGTATGTCCAAGGTTTTTTACGATAGAGACATTTTAATTTTTCGAGATTATTCGAAAGTCAATATTTAAAAGGCAAATATCTCCCGATCTGTAGGCATCTGAGAAACAAACCTTATGTCACTTTGAGGGAACGCATATGTCAACTTCATGTCAGAATCTGGTCAATGTATGTCCAAGGGTTTGGAGGATAGAGACATTTAAATTCTTAGAGATTATTCGAAAGTAAATTTTTAAAAGGCAAATATCTCCCGATCTGTTGGAATCTGAGAGACAAAACTTATGTCACTTTGAGGGAACGTATATGTCAACTTCATGTCAGAATCTTGTCAATGTATGTCCAAGGGTTTGGACGATAGAGACATTTTAATTTTTCACTGTTATTCGAAAGTAAATGTTTAAAAGGCAAATATCTCCCGATCTGCAGGCATCTGAGAGACAAACCTTATGTCACATTGAGGGAACGCATATGTCAACTTCATGTCAGAGTCACGTCAATGTATGTCCAAGGGTTTGGAGGATAGAGACATTTAAATTTTTAGAGATTATTCGAAAGTCAATTTTTAAAAGGCAAATATCTCCCGATCTGTAGGAAACTGAGAGACAAAACTTATGTCACTTTGAGGGAACGTATATGTCAACTTCCTGTCAGAGTCACGTCAATGTATGTCCAAGGGTTTGGAGGATAGAGACATTTAAATTTTTAGAGATTATTCGAAAGTCAATTATTTAAAGGCAAATATATTCCGATCTGTAGGAATCTGAGAGACAAACCTTATGTCAAATTGAGGGAAAGCATATGTCAACTTCATGACAGAGTCTCGTCAATGTATGTCCAAGGGTTTGGAGGATAGACACATTTTAATGTTTCGAGATTATTCGAAAGTGAATTATTAAAAGGCAAATATCTCCCGATCTGTAGGAATCTGAGAGACAAAACTATTGTCACTTTACGGGAACAGGTATGTCAACTTCCTGTCAGAGTCACGTCAATGTATGTCCAAGGGTTTGGAGGATAGAGACATTTAAATTTTTCGAGATTATTCGAAAGTCAATTTTTAAAAGGCAAATATCTCCCGATCTGTAGGAATGTGAGAGACAAAACTTATGTCACTTTGAGGGAACGTATATGTTAACTTCATGTCAGAATCTCGTCAATGTATGTCCAAGGGTTTGGACGATAGAGACATTTTAAATTTTCGAGATTATTTGAAAGTTAATTTTTAAAAGGCAAATATCTCCCGATCTGTAGGCATCTGAGAGACAAACCTTATGTCACTTTGAGGGAACAAATATGTCAACTTCATGTCAGAGTCTCGTCAATGTATGTCCAAGGTTTTGGACGATAGAGACATTTTAATTTTTCGAGATTATTCGAAAGTCAATTTTTAAAAGGCAAATATCTCCCGATCTGTAGGCATCTGAGAGACAAACCTTATGTCACTTTGAGGGAAGGCATATGTCAACTTCACGTCAGAGTCTTGTCAATGTATGTCCAAGGGTTTGGACGATAGAGACATTTTAATTTTTCGAAATTATTCGAAAGTCAATTTTTAAAAGGCAAATATCTCCCGATCTGTTGGAATCTGAGAGACAAAACTTATGTCACTTTGAGGTAACGTATATGTTAACTTCATGTCAGAATCTTGTCAATGTATGTCCAAGGGTTTAGACGATAGAGACATTTTAATTTTTCACTGTTATTCGAAAGTCAATTTTTAAAAGGCAAATATCTCCCGATCTGCAGGCATCTGAGAGACAAACCTTATGTCACATTGAGGAAACGCATATGTCAACTTCATGTCAGAGTCACGTCAATGTATGTCCAAGGGTTTGGAGGATAGAGACATTTAAATTTTTAGAGATTATTCGAAAGTCAATTTTTAAAAGGCAAATATCTCCCGATCTGTAGGAATCTGAGAGACAAAACTTATGTCACTTTGAGGGAACGTATATGTCAACTTCCTGTCAGAGTCACGTCAATGTATGTCCAAGGGTTTGGAGGATAGAGACATTTAAATTTTTAGAGATTATTCGAAAGTCAATTATTTAAAGGCAAATATCTTCCGATCTGTAGGAATCTGAGAGACAAACCTAATGTCAAATTGAGGGAAAGCATATGTCAACTTCATGTCAGAGTCTCGTCAATGTATGTCCAAGGGATTGGAGGATAGACACATTTTAATGTTTCGAGATTATTTGAAAGTCAATTATTAAAAGGCAAATATCTCCCGATCTGTAGGAACCTGAGAGACAAAACTATTGTCACTTTACGGTAACATGTATGTGAACTTCCTGTCAGAGTCACGTCAATGTATGTCCAAGGGTTTGGAGGATAGAGACATTTAAATTTTTCGAGATTATTCGAAAGTCAATTTTTAAAAGGCAAATATCTCCCGATCTGTAGGAATGTGAGAGACAAAACTTATGTCACTTTGAGGGAACGTATATGTTAACTTCATGTCAGAATCTCGTCAATGTATGTCCAAGGGTTTGGACGATAGAGACATTTTAAATTTTCGAGATTATTTGAAAGTCAATTATTAAAAGGCAAATATCTCCCGATCTGTAGGCATCTGAGAGACAAACCTTATGTCACTTTGAGGGAACGCATATGTCAACTTCATGTCAGAGTCTCGTCAATGTATGTCCAAGGTTTTGGACGATAGAGACATTTTAATTTTTCGAGATTATTCGAAAGTCAATTTTTAAAAGGCAAATATCTCCCGATCTGTAGGCATCTGAGAGACAAACCTTATGTCACTTTGAGGGAAGGCATATGTCAACTTCACGTCAGAGTCTCGTCAATGTATGTCCAAGGGTTTGGAGGATAGACACATTTTAATGTTTCGAGATTATTCGAAAGTGAATTATTAAAAGGCAAATATCTCCCGATCTGTAGGAATCTGAGAGACAAAACTATTGTCACTTTAAGGGAACATGTATGTCAACTTCCTGTCAGAGTCACGTCAATGTATGTCCAAGGTTTTGGAGGATAGAGACATTTAAATTTTTAGAGATTATTGGAAAGTCAATTTTTAAAAGGCAAATATCTCCCGATCTGTGGGAATGTGAGAGACAAAACTTATGTCACTTTGAGGGAACGCATATGTCAACTTCATGTCAGAATCTCGTCAATGTATGTCCAAGGGTTTGGAGGATAGAGACATTTAAATTTTTAGAGATTATTCGAAAGTCAATTTTTAAAAGGCAAATATCTCCCGATCTGTCGGAATCTGAGAGACAAAACTTATGTCACTTTGAGGGAACGTATATGTCAACTTCATGTCAGAATCTTGTCAATGTATGTCCAAGGGTTTGGACGATAGAGACATTTTAATTTTTCACTGTTATTCGAAAGTCAATTTTTAAAAGGCAAATATCTCCCCATCTGCAGGCATCTGAGAGACAAACCTTATGTCATATTGAGGGAACGCATATGTCAACTTCATGTCAGAGTCACGTCAATGTATGTCCAAGGGTTTGGAGGATAGACACATTTAAATTTTTAGAGATTATTCGAAAGTCAATTTTTAAAAGGCAAATATCTCCCGATCTGTAGGAATCTGAGAAACAAAACTTATGTCACTTTGAGGGAACGTATATGTCAACTTCCTGTCAGAGTCACGTCAATGTATGTCCAAGGGTTTGGAGGATAGAGACATTTAAATTTTTAGAGATTATTCGAAAGTCAATTATTTAAAGGCAAATATCTCCCGATCAGTATTAATCTGAGAGACAAAACTTATGTCACTTTGAGGGAACGTATATGTCAACTTCATGTCATAGTCACGTCAATGTATGTCGAAGGGTTTCGAGGATAGAGACATTTAAATTTTTAGAGATTATTTGAAAGTCAATTATTAAAAGGCAAATATCTCCCGATCTGTAGGAATCTGAGAGACAAAACTTATGTCACTTTGAGGGAACGTATATGTCAACTTCCTGTCAGAGTCATGTCAATGTATGTCCAAGGGTTTGGAGGATAGAGACATTTAAATTTTTAAAGATTATTCGAAAGTCAATTATTAAAAGGCAAATATCTCCCGATCTGTAGGAAACTGAGAGACAAAACTTATGTCACTTTGAGGGAACGTATATGTCAACTTCCTGTCAGAGTCACGTCAATGTATGTTCAAGGGTTTAGAGGATAGAGACATTTAAATTTTTAGAGATTATTCGAAAGTCAATTATTAAAAGGCAAATATCTTCCGATCTGTAGGAATCTGAGAGACAAAACTTATGTCACTTAGAGGGAACGTATATGTCAACTCCATGTCAGAATCTCGTCAATCTATGTCCAAGGGTTTGGACGATAGAGACATTTTAATTTTTCGAGATTATTCGAAAGTCAATTTTTAAAAGGAAAATATCTCCCGATTTGTAGGCATCTAAGAGACAAACCTTATGTCACTTTGAGGGACCGCATATGTCAACTTCATGTCAGAATCTGGTCAATGTATGTCCAAGGGTTTGGAGGATAGAGACATTTAAATTCTTAGAGATTATTCGAAAGTAAATTTTTAAAAGGCAAATATCTCCCGATCTGTTGGAATCTGAGAGACAAAACTTATGTCACTTTGAGGGAACGTATATGTCAACTTCATGTCAGAATCTTGTCAATGTATGTCCAAGGGTTTGGACGATAGAGACATTTTAATTTTTCACTGTTATTCGAAAGTAAATGTTTAAAAGGCAAATATCTCCCGATCTGCAGGCATCAGAGAGACAAACCTTATGTCACATTGAGGGAACGCATATGTCAACTTCATGTCAGAGTCACGTCAATGTATGTCCAAGGGTTTGGAGGATAGAGACATTTAAATTTTTAGAGATTATTCGAAAGTCAATTTTTAAAAGGCAAATATCTCCCGATCTGTAGGAATCTGAGAGACAAAACTTATGTCACTTTGAGGGAACGTATATGTCAACTTCCTGTCAGAGTCACGTCAATGTATGTCCAAGGGTTTGGAGGATAGAGACATTTAAATTTTAAGAGATTATTCGAAAGTCAATTATTTAAAGGCAAATATCTTCCGATCTGTAGGAATCTGAGAGACAAACCTTATGTCAAATTGAGGGAAAGCATATGTCAACTTCATGTCAGAGTCTCGTCAATGTATGTCCAAGGGTTTGGAGGATAGACACATTTTAATGTTTCGAGATTATTCGAAAGTGAATTATTAAAAGGCAAATATCTCCCGATCTGTAGGAATCTGAGAGACAAAACTATTGTCACTTTACGGGAACATGTATGTCAACTTCCTGTCAGAGTCACGTCAATGTATGTCCAAGGGTTTGGAGGATAGAGACATTTAAATTTTTCGAGATTATTCGAAAGTCAATTTTTAAAAGGCAAATATCTCCCGATCTGTAGGAATGTGAGAGACAAAACTTATGTCACTTTGAGGGAACGTATATGTTAACTTCATGTCAGAATCTCGTCAATGTATGTCCAAGGGTTTGGACGATAGAGACATTTTAAATTTTCGAGATTATTTGAAAGTCAATTTTTAAAAGGCAAATATCTCCCGATCTGTAGGCATCTGAGAGACAAACCTTATGTCACTTTGAGGGAACGCATATGTCAACTTCATGTCAGAGTCTCGTCAATGTATTTCCAAGGTTTTGGACGATAGAGACATTTTAATTTTTCGAGATTATTCGAAAGTCAATTTTTAAAAGGCAAATATCTCCCGATCTGTAGGCATCTGAGAGACAAACCTTATGTCACTTTGAGGGAAGGCATATGTCAACTTCACCTCAGAGTCTCGTCAATGTATGTCCAAGGGTTTGGAGGATAGACACATTTTAATGTTTCGAGATTATTCGAAAGTGAATTATTAAAAGGCAAATATCTCCCGATCTGTAGGAATCTGAGAGACAAAACTATTGTCACTTTAAGGGAACATGTATGTCAACTTCCTGTCAGAGTCACGTCAATGTATGTCCAAGGTTTTGGAGGATAGAGACATTTAAATTTTTAGAGATTATTCGAAAGTCAATTTTTAAAAGGCAAATATCTCCCGATCTGTAGGAATCTGAGAGACAAAACTTATGTCACTTTGAGGGAACGTATATGTTAACTTCATGTCAGAATCTCGTCAATGTATGTCCAAGGGTTTGGACGATAGAGACATTTTAATTTTTCGAGATTATTTGAAAGTCAATTTTTAAAAGGCAAATATCTCCCGATCTGTAGGCATCTGAGATACAAACCTTATGGCACTTTGAGGGAACGCATATGTCAACTTCATGCCAGAGTCTCGTCAATGTATGTCCAAGGTTTTGGACGATAGAGACATTTTAATTTTTCGAAATTATTCGAAAGTCAATTTTTAAAAGGCAAATATCTCCCGATCTGTAGGCATCTGAGAAACAAACCTTATGTCACTTTGAGGGAACGCATATGTCAACTTCATGTCAGAATCTCGTCAATGTATGTCCAAGAGTTTGGAGGATAGAGACATTTAAATTTTTAGAGATTATTCGAAAGTCAATTTTTAAAAGGCAAATATCTCCCGATCTGTTGGAATCTGAGAGACAAAACTTATGTCACTTTGAGGGAACGTATATGTCAACTTCATGTCAGAATCTTGTCAATGTATGTCAAAGGGTTTGGACGATAGAGACATTTTAATTTTTCACTGTTATTCGAAAGTCAATTTTTAAAAGGCAAATATCTCCCCATCTGCAGGCATCTGAGAGACAAACCTTATGTCACATTGAGGGAACGCATATGTCAACTTCATGTCAGAGTCACGTCAATGTATGTCCAAGGGTTTGGAGGATAGAGACATTTAAATTTTTAGAGATTATTCGAAAGTCAATTTTTAAAAGGCAAATATCTCCCGATCTGTAGGAATCTGAGAGACAAAACTTATGTCACTTTGAGGGAACGTATATGTCAACTTCCTGTCAGGGTCACGTCAATGTATGTCCAAGGGTTTGGAGGATAGAGACATTTAAATTTTTAGAGATTATTCGAAAGTCAATTATTAAAAGGCAAATATCTCCCGATCTGTATTAATCTGAGAGACAAAACTTATGTCACTTTGAGGGAACGTATATGTCAACTTCATGTCATAGTCACGTCAATGTATGTCGAAGGGTTTCGAGGATAGAGACATTTAAATTTTTAGAGATTATTTGAAAGTCAATTATTAAAAGGCAAATATCTCCCGATCTGTAGGAATCTGAGAGACAACACTTATGTCACTTTGAGGGAACGTAAATGTCAACTTCCTGTCAGAGTCATGTCAAAGTATGTCGAAGGGTTTGGAGGATAGAGACATTTAAATTTTTAGAGATTATTCGAAAGTCAATTATTAAAAGGCAAATATCTCCCGATCTGTAGGAAACTGAGAGACAAAACTTATGTCACTTAGAGGGAACGTATATGTCAACTTCATGTCAGAATCTCGTCAATCTATGTCCAAGGGTTTGGACGATAGAGACATTTTAATTTTTCGAGATTATTCGAAAGTCAATTTTTAAAAGGAAAATATCTCCCGATCTGTCGGCATCTAAGAGACAAACCTTATGTCACTTTGAGGGACCGCATATGTCAACATCGTGTCAGAGTCTCGTCAATGTATGTCCAAGGGTTTGGATGATAGAGACATTTTAATTTTTCGAGATTATTTGAAAGTCAATTATTAAAAGGCAAATATCTCCCGATCTGTAGGCATCTGAGAGACAAATCTTATGTCACTTTGAGGGAAGGCATATGTCAACTTCATGTCAGAGTCTCGTCAATGTATGTCCAAGGGTTTGGAGGATAGACACATTTTAATGTTTCGAGAGTATTCGAAAGTGAATTATTAAAAGGCAAATATCTCCCGATCTGTAGGAATCTGAGAGACAAAACTATTGTCACTTTAAGGGAACATGTATGTCAACTTCCTGTCAGAGTCACGTCAATGTATGTCCAAGGATTTGGAGGATAGAGACATTTAAATTTTTAGAGATTATTCGAAAGTCAATTTTTAAAAGGCAAATATCTCCCGATCTGTAGGAATGTGAGAGACAAAACTTATGTCACTTTGAGGGAACGTATATGTTAACTTCATGTCAGAATCTCGTCAATGTATGTCCAAGGGTTTGGCCGATAGAGACATTTTAATTTTTCGAGATTATTTGAAAGTCAATTTTTAAAAGGCAAATATCTCCCGATCTGTAGGCATCTGAGATACAAACCTTATGTCACTTTGAGGGAACGCATATGTCAACTTCATGTCAGAGTCTCGTCAATGTATGTCCAAGGTTTTGGACGATAGAGACATCTTAATTTTTCGAGATTATTCGAAAGTCAATTTTTAAAAGGCAAATATCTCCCGATCTGTAGGCATCTCAGAAACAAACCTTATGTCACTTTGAGGGAATGCATATGTCAACTTCATGTCAGAATCTCGTCAATGCATGTCCAAGGGTTTGGAGGATAGAGACATTAAATTTTTAGAGATTATTCGAAAGTCAATTTTTAAAAGGCAAATATCTCCCGATCTGTTGGAATCTGAGAGACAAACCTTATGTCACTTTGAGGGAACGTATATGTCAACTTCATGTCAGAATCTTGTCAATGTATGTCCAAGGGTTTGGACGATAGAGACATTTTAATTTTTCACTGTTATTCGAAAGTCAATTTTTAAAAGGCAAATATCTCCCGATCTGCAGGCATCTGAGAGACAAACCTTATGTCACATTGAGGGAACGCATATGTCAACTTCATGTCAGAGTCACGTCAATGTATGTCCAAGGGTTTGGAGGATAGAGACATTTTAATGTTTCGAGATTATTCGAAAGTGAATTATTTAAAGGCAAATATCTCCCGATCTGTAGGCATCTGAGAGACAAACCTTATGTCACTTTGAGGGAAGGCATATGTCAACTTCACGTCGGAGTCTCGTCAATGTATGTCCAAGGGTTTGGAGGATAGACACATTTTAATGTTTCGAGATTATTCGAAAGTGAATTATTAAAAGGCAAATATCTCCCGATCTGTAGGAATCTGAGAGACAAAACTATTGTCACTTTAAGGGAACATGTATGTCAACTTCCTGTCAGAGTCACGTCAATGTATGTCCAAGGTTTTGGAGGATAGAGACATTTAAATTTTTAGAGATTATTGGAAAGTCAATTTTTAAAAGGCAAATATCTCCCGATCTGTGGGAATGTGAGAGACAAAACTTATGTCACTTTGAGGGAACGTATATGTTAACTTCATGTCAGAATCTCGTCAATGTATGTCCAAGGGTTTGGACGATAGAGACATTTTAATTTTTCGAAATTATTCGAAAGTCAATTTTTAAAAGGCAAATATCTCCCGATCTGTAGGCATCTGAGAAACAAACCTTATGTCACTTTGAGGGAACGCATATGTCAACTTCATGTCAGAATCTCGTCAATGTATGTCCAAGGGTTTGGAGGATAGAGACATTTAAATTTTTAGAGATTATTCGAAAGTCAATTTTTAAAAGGCAAATATCTCCCGATCTGTCGGAATCTGAGAGACAAAACTTATGTCACTTTGAGGGAACGTATATGTCAACTTCATGTCAGAATCTTGTCAAAGTATGTCCAAGGGTTTGGACGATAGAGACATTTTAATTTTTCACTGTTATTCGAAAGTCAATTTTTAAAAGGCAAATATCTCCCCATCTGCAGGCATCTGAGAGACAAACCTTATGTCACATTGAGGGAACGCATATGTCAACTTCATGTCAGAGTCACGTCAATGTATGTCAAAGGGTTTGGAGGATAGACACATTTAAATTTTTAGAGATTATTCGAAAGTCAATTTTTAAAAGGCAAATATCTCCCGATCTGTAGGAATCTGAGAGACAAAACTTATGTCACTTTGAGGGAACGTATATGTCAACTTCCTGTCAGAGTCACGTCAATGTATGTCCAAGGGTTTGGAGGATAGAGACATTTAAATTTTTAGAGATTATTCGAAAGTCAATTATTTAAAGGCAAATATCTCCCGATCTGTATTAATCTGAGAGACAAATTTTATGTCACTTTGAGGGAACGTATATGTCAACTTCATGTCATAGTCACGTCTATGTATGTCGAAGGGTTTCGAGGATAGAGACATTTAAATTTTTAGAGATTATTTGAAAGTCAATTATTAAAAGGCAAATATCTCCCGATCTGTAGGAATCTGAGAGACAAAACTTATGTCACTTTGAGGGAACGTATATGTCAACTTCCTGTCAGAGTCATGTCAATGAATGTCCAAGGGTTTGGAGGAGAGAGACATTTAAATTTTTAGAGATTATTCGAAAGTCAATTATTAAAAGGCAAATATCTCCCGATCTGTAGGAAACTGAGAGACAAAACTTATGTCACTTTGAGGGAACGTATATGTCAACTTCCTGTCAGAGTCACGTCAATGTATGTTCAAGGGTTTGGAGGATAGAGACATTTAAATTTTTAGAGATTATTCGAAAGTCAATTATTAAAAGGCAAATATCTTCCGATCTGTAGGAATCTGAGAGACAAAACTTATGTCACTTAGAGGGAACGTATATGTCAACTCCATGTCAGAATCTCGTCAATCTATGTCCAAGGGTTTGGACGATAGAGACATTTTAATTTTTCGAGATTATTCGAAAGTCAATTTTTAAAGGAAAATATCTCCCGATTTGTAGGCATCTAAGAGACAAACCTTATGTCACTTTGAGGAACCGCATATGTCAACTTCATGTCAGAGTCTTGTCAATGTATGTCCAAGGTTTTGGACGATAGAGACATTTTAATTTTTCGAGATTATTCGAAAGTCAATATTTAAAAGGCAAATATCTCCCGATCTGTAGGCATCTGAGAAACAAACCTTATGTCACTTTGAGGGAACGCATATGTCAACTTCATGTCAGAATCTGGTCAATGTATGTCCAAGGGTTTGGAGGATAGAGACATTTAAATTCTTAGAGATTATTCGAAAGTAAATTTTTAAAAGGCAAATATCTGCCGATCTGTTGGAATCTGAGAGACAAAACTTATGTCACTTTGAGGGAACGTATATGTCAACTTCATGTCAGAATCTTGTCAATGTATGTCCAAGGGTTTGGACGATAGAGACATTTTAATTTTTCACTTTTATTCGAAAGTAAATGTTTAAAAGGCAAATATCTCCCGATCTGCAGGCATCTGAGAGACAAACCTTATGTCACATTGAGGGAACGCATATGTCAACTTCATGTCAGAGTCACGTCAATGTATGTCCAAGGGTTTGGAGGATAGAGACATTTAAATTTTTAGAGATTATTCGAAAGTGAATTATTAAAAGGCAAATATCTCCCGATCTGTAGGAATCTGAGAGACAAAACTATTGTCACTTTACGGGAACATGTATGTCAACTTCCTGTCAGAGTCACGTCAATGTATGTCCAAGGGTTTGGAGGATAGAGACATTTAAATTTTTCGAGATTATTCGAAAGTCAATTATTAAAAGGCAAATATCTCCCGATCTGTAGGAATGTGAGAGACAAAACTTATTTCACTTAGAGGGAACGTATATGTCAACTTCATGTCAGAATCTCGTCAATCTATGTCCAAGGGTTTGGACGATAGAGACATTTTAATTTTTTGAGATTATTCGAAAGTCAATTTTTAAAAGGAAAATATCTCCCGATCTGTAGGCATCTAAGAGATAAACCTTATGTCACTTTGAGGGACCGCATATGTCAACTTCGTGTCAGAGTCTCGTCAATGTATGTCCAAGGGTTTGGAGGATAGAGACATTAAATTTTTAGAGATTATTCGAAAGTCAATTTTTAAAAGGCAAATATCTCCCGATCTGTAGGCATCTGAGAAACAAACCTTATGTCACTTTGAGGGAACGCATATGTCAACTTCATGTCAGAATCTCGTCAATGCGTGTCCAAGGGTTTGGAGGATAGAGACATTAAATTTTTAGAGATTATTCGAAAGTCAATTTTTAAAAGGCAAATATCTCCCGATCTGTTGGAATCTGAGAGACAAACCTTATGTCACTTTGAGGGAACGTATATGTCAACTTCATGTCAGAATCTTGTCAATGTATGTCCAAGGGTTTGGACGATAGAGACATTTTAATTTTTCACTGTTATTCGAAAGTCAATTTTTAAAAGGCAAATATCTCCCGATCTGCAGGCATCTGAGAGACAAACCTTATGTCACATTGAGGGAACGCATATGTCAACTTCATGTCAGAGTCACGTCAATGTATGTCCAAGGGTTTGGAGGATAGAGACATTTAAATTTTTAGAGATTATTCGAAAGTCAATTTTTAAAAGGCAAATATCTCCCGATCTGTAGGAATCTGAGAGACAAAACTTATGTCACTTTGAGGGAACGTATATGTCAACTTCATGTCATAGTCACGTCAATGTATGTAGAAGGGTTTCGAGGATAGAGACATTTAAATTTTTAGAGATTATTCGAAAGTCAATTATTAAAAGGCAAATATCTCCCGATCTGTAGGAAACTGAGAGACAAAACTTATGTCACTTAGAGGGAACGTATATGTCAACTTCATGTCAGAATCTCGTCAATCTATGTCCAAGGGTTTGGACGATAGAGACATTTTAATTTTTCGAGATTATTCGAAAGTCAATTTTTAAAAGGAAAATATCTCCCGATCTGTAGGCATCTAAGAGACAAACCTTATGTCACTTTGAGGGACCGCATATGTCAACTTCGTGTCAGAGTCTCGTCAATGTATGTCCAAGGGTTTGGATGATAGAGACATTTTAATTTTTCGAGATTATTTGAAAGTCAATTATTAAAAGGCAAATATCTCCCGATCTGTAGGCATCTGAGAGACAAACCTTATGTCACTTTGAGGGAAGGCATATGTCAACTTCATGTCAGAGTCTCGTCAATGTATGTCCAAGGGTTTGGAGGATAGACACATTTTAATGTTTCGAGAGTATTCGAAAGTGAATTATTAAAAGGCAAATATCTCCCGATCTGTAGGAATCTGAGAGACAAAACTATTGTCACTTTAAGGGAACATGTATGTCAACTTCCTGTCAGAGTCACGTCAATGTATGTCCAAGGTTTTGGAGGATAGAGACATTTAAATTTTTAGAGATTATTCGAAAGTCAATTTTTAAAAGGCAAATATCTCCCGATCTGTAGGAATGTGAGAGACAAAACTTATGTCACTTTGAGGGAACGTATATGTTAACTTCATGTCAGAATCTCGTCAATGTATGTCCAAGGGTTTGGCCGATAGAGACATTTTAATTTTTCGAGATTATTTGAAAGTCAATTTTTAAAAGGCAAATATCTCCCGATCTGTAGGCATCTGAGATACAAACCTTATGTCACTTTGAGGGAACGCATATGTCAACTTCATGTCAGAGTCTCGTCAATGTATGTCCAAGGTTTTGGACGATAGAGACATCTTAATTTTTCGAGATTATTCGAAAGTCAATTTTTAAAGGGCAAATATCTCCCGATCTGTAGGCATCTGAGAAACAAACCTTATGTCACTTTGAGGGATCGCATATGTTAACTTCATGTCAGAATCTCGTCAATGCATGTCCAAGGGTTTGGAGGATAGAGACATTAAATTTTTAGAGATTATTCGAAAGTCAATTTTTAAAAGGCAAATATCTCCCGATCTGTTGGAATCTGAGAGACAAACTTTATGTCACTTTGAGGGAACGTATATGTCAACTTCATGTCAGAATCTTGTCAATGTATGTCCAAGGGTTTGGACGATAGAGACATTTTAATTTTTCACTGTTATTCGAAAGTCAATTTTTAAAAGGCAAATATCTCCCGATCTGCAAGCATCTGAGAGACAAACCTTATGTCACATTGAGGGAACGCATATGTCAACTTCATGTCAGAGTCACGTCAATGTATGTCCAAGGGTTTGGAGGATAGAGACATTTAAATTTGTAGAGATTATTCGAAAGTCAATTTTTAAAAGGCAAATATCTCCCGATCTGTAGGAATCTGAGAGACAAAACTTATGTCACTTTGAGGGAACGTATATGTCAACTTCATGTCATAGTCACGTCAATGTATGTCGAAGGGTTTAA
Organism: Zootermopsis nevadensis; assembly: GCF_977971745.1. Lineage (NCBI taxonomy): Eukaryota > Metazoa > Arthropoda > Insecta > Blattodea > Termopsidae > Zootermopsis > Zootermopsis nevadensis. The sequence goes on along the minus strand of NW_028259139.1, from coordinate 20,103,843 downwards.
GGGATAGAGACATTTAAATTTTTAGAGATTATTTGAAAGTCAATTATTAAAAGGCAAATATCTCCCGATCTGTAGGAATCTGAGAGACAACACTTATGTCACTTTGAGGGAACGTATATGTCAACTTCCTGTCAGAGTCATGTCAAAGTATGTCGAAGGGTTTGGAGGATAGAGACATTTAAATTTTTAGAGATTATTCGAAAGTCAATTATTAAAAGGCAAATATCTCCCGATCTGTAGGAAACTGAGAGACAAAACTTATGTCACTTAGAGGGAACGTATATGTCAACTTCATGTCAGAATCTCGTCAATCTATGTCCAAGGGTTTGGACGATAGAGACATTTTAATTTTTCGAGATTATTCGAAAGTCAATTTTTAAAAGGAAAATATCTCCCGATCTGTAGGCATCTAAGAGACAAACCTTATGTCACTTTGAGGGACCGCATATGTCAACTTCATGTCAGAGTCTCGTCAATGTATGTCCAAGGGTTTGGATGATAGAGACATTTTAATTTATCGAGATTATTTGAAAGTCAATTATTAAAAGGCAAATATCTCCCGATCTGTAGGCATCTGAGAGACAAACCTTATGTCACTTTGAGGGAAGGCATATGTCAACTTCATGTCAGAGTCTCGTCAATGTATGTCCAAGGGTTTGGAGGATAGACACATTTTAATGTTTCGAGATTATTCGAAAGTGAATTATTAAAAGGCAAATATCTCCCGATCTGTAGGAATCTGAGAGACAAAACTATTGTCACTTTAAGGGAACATGTATGTCAACTTCCTGTCAGAGTCACGTCAATGTATGTCCAAGGTTTTGGAGGATAGAGACATTTAAATTTTTAGAGATTATTCGAAAGTCAATTTTTAAAAGGCAAATATCTCCCGATCTGTAGGAATGTGAGAGACAAAACTTATGTCACTTTGAGGGAACGTATATGTTAACTTCATGTCAGAATCTCGTCAATGTATGTCCAAGGGTTTGGACGATAGAGACATTTTAATTTTTCGAGATTATTTGAAAGTCAATTTTTAAAAGGCAAATATCTCCCGATCTGTAGGCATCTGAGATACAAACCTTATGTCACTTTGAGGTAACGTATATGTCAACTTCATGTCAGAGTCTCGTCAATGTATGTCCAAGGTTTTGGACGATAGAGACATCTTAATTTTTCGAGATTATTCGAAAGTCAATTTTTATAAGGCAAATATCTCCCGATCTGTAGGCATCTGAGAAACAAACCTTATGTCACTTTGAGGGAACGCATATGTCAACTTCATGTCAGAATCTCGTCAATGTATGTCCAAGGGTTTGGAGGATAGAGACATTTATATTTTTAGAGATTATTCGAAAGTCAATTTTTAAAAGGCAAATATCTCCCGATCTGTTGGAATCTGAGAGACAAACCTTATGTCTCTTTGAGGGAACGTATATGTCAACTTCATGTCAGAGTCATGTCAAAGTATGTCGAAGGGTTTGGAGGATAGAGACATTTAAATTTTTAGAGATTATTCGAAAGTCAATTATTAAAAGGCAAATATCTCCCGATCTGTAGGAAACTGAGAGACAAAACTTATGTCACTTAGAGGGAACGTATATGTCAACTTCATGTCAGAATCTCGTCAATCTATGTCCAAGGGTTTGGACGATAGAGACATTTTAATTTTTCGAGATTATTCGAAAGTCAATTTTTAAAAGGAAAATATCTCCCGATCTGTAGGCATCTAAGAGACAAACCTTATGTCACTTTGAGGGACCGCATATGTCAACTTCGTGTCAGAGTCTCGTCAATGTATGTCCAAGGGTTTGGATGATAGAGACATTTTAATTTATCGAGATTATTTGAAAGTCAATTATTAAAAGGCAAATATCTCCCGATCTGTAGGCATCTGAGAGACAAACCTTATGTCACTTTGAGGGAAGGCATATGTCAACTTCATGTCAGAGTCTCGTCAATGTATGTCCAAGGGTTTGGAGGATAGACACATTTTAATGTTTCGAGAGTATTCGAAAGTGAATTATTAAAAGGCAAATATCTCCCGATCTGTAGGAATCTGAGAGACAAAACTATTGTCACTTTAAGGGAACATGTATGTCAACTTCCTGTCAGAGTCACGTCAATGTATGTCCAAGGTTTTGGAGGATAGAGACATTTAAATTTTTAGAGATTATTCGAAAGTCAATTTTTAAAAGGCAAATATCTCCCGATCTGTAGGAATGTGAGAGACAAAACTTATGTCACTTTGAGGGAACGTATATGTTAACTTCATGTCAGAATCTCGTCAATGTATGTCCAAGGGTTTGGCCGATAGAGACATTTTAATTTTTCAAGATTATTTGAAAGTCAATTTTTAAAAGGCAAATATCTCCCGATCTGTAGGCATCTGAGATACAAACCTTATGTCACTTTGAGGGAACGCATATGTCAACTTCATGTCAGAGTCTCGTCAATGTATGTCCAAGGTTTTGGACGATAGAGACATCTTAATTTTTCGAGATTATTCGAAAGTCAATTTTTAAAGGGCAAATATCTCCCGATCTGTAGGCATCTGAGAAACAAACCTTATGTCACTTTGAGGGATCGCATATGTTAACTTCATGTCAGAATCTCGTCAATGCATGTCCAAGGGTTTGGAGGATAGAGACATTAAATTTTTAGAGATTATTCGAAAGTCAATTTTTAAAAGGCAAATATCTCCCGATCTGTTGGAATCTGAGAGACAAACTTTATGTCACTTTGAGGGAACGTATATGTCAACTTCATGTCAGAATCTTGTCAATGTATGTCCAAGGGTTTGGACGATAGAGACATTTTAATTTTTCACTGTTATTCGAAAGTCAATTTTTAAAAGGCAAATATCTCCCGATCTGCAGGCATCTGAGAGACAAATCTTATGTCACATTGAGGGAACGCATATGTCAACTTCATGTCAGAGTCACGTCAATGTATGTCCAAGGGTTTGGAGGATAGAGACATTTAAATTTGTAGAGATTATTCGAAAGTCAATTTTTAAAAGGCAAATATCTCCCGATCTGTAGGAATCTGAGAGACAAAACTTATGTCACTTTGAGGGAACGTATATGTCAACTTCATGTCATAGTCACGTCAATGTATGTCGAAGGGTTTCGAGGATAGAGACATTTAAATTTTTAGAGATTATTTGAAAGTCAATTATTAAAAGGCAAATATCTCCCGATCTGTAGGAATCTGAGAGACAACACTTATGTCACTTTGAGGGAACGTATATGTCAACTTCCTGTCAGAGTCATGTCAAAGTATGTCGAAGGGTTTGGAGGATAGAGACATTTAAATTTTTAGAGATTATTCGAAAGTCAATTATTAAAAGGCAAATATCTCCCGATCTGTAGGAAACTGAGAGACAAAACTTATGTCACTTAGAGGGAACGTATATGTCAACTTCATGTCAGAATCTCGTCAATCTATGTCCAAGGGTTTGGACGATAGAGACATTTTAATTATTCGAGATTATTCGAAAGTCAATTTTTAAAAGGAAAATATCTCCCGATCTGTAGGCATCTAAGAGACAAACCTTATGTCACTTTGAGGGACCGCATATGTCAACTTCATGTCAGAGTCTCGTCAATGTATGTCCAAGGGTTTGGATGATAGAGACATTTTAATTTATCGAGATTATTTGAAAGTCAATTATTAAAAGGCAAATATCTCCCGATCTGTAGGCATCTGAGAGACAAACCTTATGTCACTTTGAGGGAAGGCATATGTCAACTTCATGTCAGAGTCTCGTCAATGTATGTCCAAGGGTTTGGAGGATAGACACATTTTAATGTTTCGAGATTATTCGAAAGTCAATTATTAAAAGGCAAATATCTCCCGATCTGTAGGAATCTGAGAGACAAAACTATTGTCACTTTAAGGGAACATGTATGTCAACTTCCTGTCAGAGTCACGTCAATGTATGTCCAAGGTTTTGGAGGATAGAGACATTTAAATTTTTAGAGATTATTCGAAAGTCAATTTTTAAAAGGCAAATATCTCCCGATCTGTAGGAATGTGAGAGACAAAACTTATGTCACTTTGAGGGAACGTATATGTTAACTTCATGTCAGAATCTCGTCAATGTATGTCCAAGGGTTTGGACGATAGAGACATTTTAATTTTTCGAGATTATTTGAAAGTCAATTTTTAAAAGGCAAATATCTCCCGATCTGTAGGCATCTGAGATACAAACCTTATGTCACTTTGAGGGAACGTATATGTCAACTTCATGTCAGAGTCTCGTCAATGTATGTCGAAGGTTTTGGACGATAGAGACATCTTAATTTTTCGAGATTATTCGAAAGTCAATTTTTATAAGGCAAATATCTCCCGATCTGTAGGCATCTGAGAAACAAACCTTATGTCACTTTGAGGGAACGCATATGTCAACTTCATGTCAGAATCTCGTCAATGTATGTCCAAGGGTTTGGAGGATAGAGACATTTATATTTTTAGAGATTATTCGAAAGTCAATTTTTAAAAGGCAAATATCTCCCGATCTGTTGGAATCTGAGAGACAAACCTTACGTCTCTTTGAGGGAACGTATATGTCAACTTCATGTCAGAATCTTGTCAATGTATGTCCAAGGGTTTGGACGATAGAGACATTTTAATTTTTCACTGTTATTCGAAAGTCAATTTTTAAAAGGCAAATATCTCCCGATCTGCAGGCATCTGAGAGACAAACCTTATGTCACATTGAGGGAACGCATATGTCAACTTCATGTCAGAGTCACGTCAATGTATGTCCAAGGGTTTGGAGGATAGAGACATTTAAATTTTTAGAGATTATTCGAAAGTCAATTTTTAAAAGGCAAATATCTCCCGATCTGTAGGAATCTGAGAGACAAAACTTATGTCACTTTGAGGGAACGTATATGTCAACTTCATGTCATAGTCACGTCAATGTATGTCGAAGGGTTTCGAGGATAGAGACATTTAAATTTTTAGAGATTATTTGAAAGTCAATTATTAAAAGGCAAATATCTCCCGATCTGTAGAAATCTGAGAGACAACACTTATGTCACTTTGAGGGAACGTATATGTCAACTTCCTGTCAGAGTCATGTCAAAGTATGTCGAAGGGTTTGGAGGATAGAGACATTTAAATTTTTAGAGATTATTCGAAAGTCAATTATTAAAAGGCAAATATCTCCCGATCTGTAGGAAACTGAGAGACAAAACTTATGTCACTTAGAGGGAACGTATATGTCAACTTCATGTCAGAATCTCGTCAATCTATGTAAAAGGGTTTGGACGATAGAGACATTTTAATTCTTCGAGATTATTCGAAAGTCAATTTTTAAAAGGAAAATATCTCCCGATCTGTAGGCATCTAAGAGACAAACCTTATGTCACTTTGAGGGACCGCATATGTCAACTTCATGTCAGAGTCTCGTCAATGTATGTCCAAGGGTTTGGATGATAGAGACATTTTAATTTTTCAAGATTATTTGAAAGTCAATTATTAAAAGGCAAATATCTCCCGATCTGTAGGCATCTGAGAGACAAACCTTATGTCACTTTGAGGGAAGGCATACGTCAACTTCATGTCAGAGTCTCGTCAATGTATGTCCAAGGGTTTGGAGGATAGACACATTTTAATGTTTCGAGATTATTCGAAAGTGAATTATTAAAAGTCAAATATCTCCCGATCTGTAGGAATCTGAGAGACAAAACTATTGTCACTTTAAGGGAACATGTATGTCAACTTCCTGTCAGAGTCACGTCAATGTATGTCCAAGGTTTTGGAGGATAGAGACATTTAAATTTTTAAAGATTATTCGAAAGTCAATTTTTAAAAGGCAAATATCTCCCGATCTGTAGGAATGTGAGAGACAAAACTTATGTCACTTTGAGGGAACGTATATGTTAACTTCATGTCAGAATCTCGTCAATGTATGTCCAAGGGTTTGGACGATAGAGACATTTAAATTTTTCGAGATTATTTGAAAGTCAATTTTAAAAGGCAAATATCTCCCGATCTGTAGGCATCTGAGATACAAACCTTATGTCACTTTGAGGGAACGTATATGTCAACTTCATGTCAGAGTCTCGTCAATGTATGTCCAAGGTTTTGGACGATAGAGACATCTTAATTTTTCGAGATTATTCGAAAGTCAATTTTTAAAAGGCAAATATCTCCCGATCTGTAGGCATCTGAGAAACAAACCTTATGTCACTTTGAGGGAACGCATATGTCAACTTCATGTCAGAATCTCGTCAATGTATGTCCAAGGGTTTGGAGGATAGAGACATTTATATTTTTAGAGATTATTCGAAAGTCAATTTTTAAAAGGCAAATATCTCCCGATCTGTAGGAATCTGAGAGACAAACCTTATGTCACTTTGAGGGAACGTATATGTCAACTTCATGTCAGAATCTTGTCAATGTATGTCCAAGGGTTTGGACGATAGAGACATTTTAATTTTTCACTGTTATTCGAAAGTCAATTTTTAAAAGGCAAATATCTCCCGATCTGCAGGCATCTGAGAGACAAACCTTATGTCACATTGAGGGAACGCATATGTCAACTTCATGTCAGAGTCACGTCAATGTATGTCCAAAGGTTTGGAGGATAGAGACATTTAAATTTTTAGAGATTATTCGAAAGTCAATTTTTAAAAGGCAAATATCTCCCGATCTGTAGGAATCTGAGAGACAAAACTTATGTCACTTTGAGGGAACGTATATGTCAACTTCATGTCATAGTCACGTCAATGTATGTCGAAGGGTTTCGAGGATAGAGACATTTAAATTTTTAGAGATTATTTGAAAGTCAATTATTAAAAGGCAAATATCTCCCGATCTGTAGGAATCTGAGAGACAACACTTATGTCACTTTGAGGGAACGTATATGTCAACTTCCTGTCAGAGTCATGTCAAAGTATGTCGAAGGGTTTGGAGGATAGAGACATTTAAATTTTTAGAGATTATTCGAAAGTCAATTATTAAAAGGCAAATATCTCCCGATCTGTAGGAAACTGAGAGACAAAACTTATGTCACTTAGAGGGAACGTATATGTCAACTTCATGTCAGAATCTCGTCAATCTATGTAAAAGGGTTTGGACGATAGAGACATTTTAATTTTTCGAGATTATTCGAAAGTCAATTTTTAAAAGGAAAATATCTCCCGATCTGTAGGCATCTAAGAGACAAACCTTATGTCACTTTGAGGGACCGCATATGTCAACTTCATGTCAGAGTCTCGTCAATGTATGTCCAAGGGTTTGGATGATAGAGACATTTTAATTTTTCAAGATTATTTGAAAGTCAATTATTAAAAGGCAAATATCTCCCGATCTGTAGGCATCTGAGAGACAAACCTTATGTCACTTTGAGGGAAGGCATACGTCAACTTCATGTCAGAGTCTCGTCAATGTATGTCCAAGGGTTTGGAGGATAGACACATTTTAATGTTTCGAGATTATTCGAAAGTGAATTATTAAAAGGCAAATATCTCCCGATCTGTAGGAATCTGAGAGACAAAACTATTGTCACTTTAAGGGAACATGTATGTCAACTTCCTGTCAGAGTCACGTCAATGTATGTCCAAGGTTTTGGAGGATAGAGACATTTAAATTTTTAAAGATTATTCGAAAGTCAATTTTTAGAAGGCAAATATCTCCCGATCTGTAGGAATGTGAGAGACAAAACTTATGTCACTTTGAGGGAACGTATATGTTAACTTCATGTCAGAATCTCGTCAATGTATGTCCAAGGGTTTGGACGATAGAGACATTTAAATTTTTCGAGATTATTTGAAAGTCAATTTTAAAAGGCAAATATCTCCCGATCTGTAGGCATCTGAGATACAAACCTTATGTCACTTTGAGGGAACGTATATGTCAACTTCATGTCAGAGTCTCGTCAATGTATGTCCAAGGTTTTGGACGATAGAGACATCTTAATTTTTCGAGATTATTCGAAAGTCAATTTTTAAAAGGCAAATATCTCCCGATCTGTAGGCATCTGAGAAACAAACCTTATGTCACTTTGAGGGAACGCATATGTCAACTTCATGTCAGAATCTCGTCAATGTATGTCCAAGGGTTTGGAGGATAGAGACATTTATATTTTTAGAGATTATTCGAAAGTCAATTTTTAAAAGGCAAATATCTCCCGATCTGTAGGAATCTGAGAGACAAACCTTATGTCACTTTGAGGGAACGTATATGTCAACTTCATGTCAGAATCTTGTCAATGTATGTCCAAGGGTTTGGACGATAGAGACATTTTAATATTTCACTGTTATTCGAAAGTCAATTTTTAAAAGGCAAATATCTCCCGATCTGCAGGCATCTGAGAGACAAACCTTATGTCACATTGAGGGAACGCATATGTCAACTTCATGTCAGAGTCACGTCAATGTATGTCCAAAGGTTTGGAGGATAGAGACATTTAAATTTTTAGAGATTATTCGAAAGTCAATTTTTAAAAGGCAAATATCTCCCGATCTGTAGGAATCTGAGAGACAAAACTTATGTCAGTCTGAGGGAACGTATATGTCAACTTCCTGTCAGAGTCACGTCAATGTATGGCCAAGGGTTTGGAGGATAGAGACATTTAAATTTTTAGAGATTATTCGAAAGTCAATTATTTAAAGGCAAATATCTTCCGATCTGTAGGAATCTGAGCGACAAAACTTATGTCACTTAGAGGGAACGTATATGTCAACTTCATGTCATAATCTCGTCAATGTATGTCCAAGGGTTTGGACGATAGAGACATTTTAATTTTTCGAGATTATTTGAAAGTCAATTTTTAAAAGGCAAATATCTCCCGATCTGTAGGCATCTGAGAGACAAACCTTATGTCACTTTGAGGGAACTCATGTGTCAACTTCATGTCAGAGTCTCGTCAATGTATGTCCAAGGTTTTGGACGATAGAGACATTTTAATTTTTCGAGATTATTCGAAAGTCAATTTTTAAAAGGCAAATATCTCCCGATCTGTAGGCATCTGAGAGACAAACCTTATGTCACTTTGAGGGAACGCATATGTCAACTTCATGTCAGAGTCTCGTCAATGTATGTCGAAGGGTTTGGAGGATAGAGAGATTTAAATTTTTAGAGATTATTCAAATGTCAATTTTTGAAAAGGCAAATATCTCCCGATCAATCGGAATCTAAGAGACAAAACTTATGTCACTTTGAGGGAACGTATATGTCAACTTCTTGTCAGAATCTCGTCAATGTATGCCAAAGGGTTTGGACGATAGAGACATTTAAATTTTTAGAGATTATTCGAAAGTCAATTTTTATAAGGCAAATATCTCCCGATCTGTAGGAATCTGAGAGACAAAACTTATGTCACTTTGAGGGAACGCATATGTAAACGTCCTCTCAGAGTCACGTCAATGTATGTCCAAGGGTTTGGAGGATAGAGACATTTTAATTTTACGAGATTATTCGAAAGTCAATTATTAAAAGGCAAATATCTCCCGATCTGAAGGAATCTGAGAGACAAAACTTATGTCACTTTGAGGGAACGTATATGTCAACTTCATGTCAGAATCTCGTCAATGTATGTCCAAGGGTTTGGAGGATAGAGACATTTAAATTTTTAGAGATTATTCGAAAGTCAATTTTTGAAAAGGCAAATATCTCCCGATCTGTATTAATCTGAGAGACAAAACTTATGTCACTTTGAGGGAACGTATATGTCAACTTCATGTCATAGTCACGTCAATGTATGTCGAAGGGTTTCGAGGATAGAGACATTTAAATTTTTAGAGATTATTTGAAAGTCAATTATTAAAAGGCAAATATCTCCCGATCTGTAGGAATCTGAGAGACAAAACTTATGTCACTTTGAGGGAACTTATATGTCAACTTCCTGTCAGAGTCATGTCAATGTATGTCCAAGGGTTTGGAGGATAGAGACATTTAAATTTTTAGAGATTATTCGAAAGTCAATTATTAAAAGGCAAATATCTCCCGATCTGTAGGAATCTGAGAGACAACACTTATGTCACTTTGAGGGAACGTATATGTCAACTTCCTGTCAGAGTCATGTCAAAGTATGTCGAAGGGTTTGGAGGATAGAGACATTTAATTTTTTAGAGATTATTCGAAAGTCAATTATTAAAAGGCAAATATCTCCCGATCTGTAGAAAACTGAGAGACAAAACTTATGTCACTTTTAGGGAACGTATATGTCAACTACCTGTCAGAGTCACGTCAATGTATGTTCAAGGGTTTGGAGGATAGAGACATTTAAATTTTTAGAGATTATTCGAAAGTCAATTATTAAAAGGCAAATATCTCCCGATTTGTAGGCATCTAAGAGACAAACCTTATGTCACTTTGAGGGACCGCATATGTCAACTTCATGTCAGAGTCTCGTCAATGTATGTCCAAGGGTTTGGAAGATAGAGACATTTTAATTTTTCGAGATTTGAAATTCAATTATTAAAAGGCAAATATCTCCCGATCTGTAGGCATCTGAGAGACAAACCTTATGTCAAATTGAGGGAAAGCATATGTCAACTTCTTGTCAGAGTCTCGTCAATGTATGTCCAAGGGTTTGTAGGATAGACACATTTTAATGTTTCGAGATTATTCGAAAGGGAATTATTAAAAGGCAAATATCTCCCGATCTGTAGGCATCTGAGAGACAAACCTTATGTCACTTTGAGAGAAGGCATATGTCAACTTCATGTCAGAGTCTCGTCAATGTATGTCCAAGGGTTTGGAGGATAGACACATTTTAATGTTTCGAGATTATTCGAAAGTGAATTATTAAAAGGCAAATATCTCCCGATCTGTAGGAATCTGAGAGACAAAACTATTGTCACTTTAAGGGAACATGTATGTCAACTTCCTGTCAGAGTCACGTCAATGTATGTCCAAGGTTTTGGAGGATAGAGACATTTAAATTTTTAGAGACTATTCGAAAGTCAATTTTTAAAAGGCAAATATCACCCGATCTGTAGGAATGTGAGAGACAAAACTTATGTCACTTTGAGGGAACGTATATGTTAACTTCATGTCAGAATCTCGTCAATGTATGTCCAAGGGTTTGGACGATAGAGACATTTTAATTTTTCGAGATTATTTGAAAGTCAATTTTTAAAAGGCAAATATCTCCCGATCTGTAGGCATCTGAGATACAAACCTTATATCACTTTGAGGGAACGCATATGTCAACTTCATGTCAGAGTCTCGTCAATGTATGTCCAAGGTTTTGGACGATAAAGACATTTTAATTTTTCGAGATTATTCGATAGTCAATTTTTAAAAGGCAAATATCTCCCGATCTGTAGGCATCTGAGAGACAAACCTTATGTCACTTTGACGGAACGCATATGTCAACTTCATGTCAGAATCTCGTCAATGTATGTCCAAGGGTTTGGAGGAAAGAGACATTTAAATTTTTAGAGATTATTCGAAAGTCAATTTTTAAAAGGCAAATATCTCCCGATCTGTTGGAATCTGAGAGACAAAACTTATGTCACTTTGAGGGAACGTATATGTCAACTTCATGTCAGAATCTCGTCAATGTATGTCCAAGGGTTTGGACGATAGAGACATTTTAATTTTTCACTTTTATTCGAAAGTCAATTTTTAAAAGGCAATTATCTCCCGATCTGCAGGCATCTGAAAGACAAACCTTATGTCACATTGAGGGAACGCATATGTCAACTTCATGTCAGAGTCACGTCAATGTATGTCCAAGTGTTTGGAGGATAGAGACATTTAAATTTTTAGAGATTATTCGAAAGTCAATTTTTGAAAAGGCAAATATCTCCCGATCTGTATTAATCTGAGAGACAAAACTTATGTCACTTTGAGGGAACGTATATGTCTACTTCATGTCATAGTCACGTCAATGTATGTCGAAGGGTTTTGAGGATAGAGACATTTAAATTTTTAGAGATTATTCGAAAGTCAATTTTTATAAGGCAAATATCTCTCGATCTGTAGGAATCTAAGAGACAAAACTTATGTCACTTTGAGGGAACGTATATGTCAACTTCCTGTCAGAGTCACGTCAATGTATGTCCAAGGGTTTGGAGGATAGAGATATTTTAATTTTACGAGATTATTCGAAAGTCAATTATTAAAAGGCAAATATCTCCCGATCTGAAGGAATCTGAGAGACAAAACTTATGTCACTTTGAGGGAACGTATATGTAACTTCATGTCAGAATCTCGTCAATGTATGTCCAAGGGTTTGGACGATAGAGATATTTTAATTTTTCGAGATTATTCGAAAGTCAATTTTTAAAAGGCAAATATCTCCCGATCTGTAGGAATCTGAGAGACAAAACTTATGTCACTTTGAGGGAACGTATATGTCAACTTCCTGTCAGAGTCACGTCAATGTATGTCCAAGGGTTTGGAGGATAGAGACATTTAAATTTTTAGAGATTATTCGAAAGTCAATTATTTAAAGGCAAATATCTTCCGATCTGTAGGAATCTGAGCGACAAAACTTATGTCACTTAGAGGGAACGTATATGTCAACTTCATGTCAGAATCTCGTCAATGTATGTCGAAGGGTTTGGACGATAGAGACATTTTAATTTTTCGAGATTATTTGAAAGTCAATTTTTAAAAGGCAAATATCTCCCGATCTGTAGGCATCTGAGAGACAAACCTTATGTCACTTTGAGGGAACGCATGTGTCAACTTCATGTCAGAGTCTCGTCAATGTATGTCCAAGGTTTTGGACGATAGAGACATTTTAATTTTTCGAGATTATTCGAAAGTCAATTTTTAAAAGGCAAATATCTCCCGATCTGTAGGCATCTGAGAGACAAACCTTATGTCACTTTGAGGGAAAGCATATGACAACTTCATGTCAGAGTCTCGTCAATGTATGTCGAAGGGTTTGGAGGATAGAGAGATTTAAATTTTTAGAGATTATTCAAATGTCAATTTTTGAAAAGGCAAATATCTCCCGATCAATCGGAATCTAAGAGACAAAACTTATGTCACTTTGAGGGAACGTATATGTCAACTTCATGTCAGAATCTCGTCAATGTATGCCAAAGGGTTTGGACGATAGAGACATTTAAATTTTTAGAGATTATTCGAAAGTCAATTTTTATAAGGCCAATATCTCCCGATCTGTAGGAATCTGAGAGACAAAACTTATGTCACTTTGAGGGAACGCATATGTAAACGTCCTGTCAGAGTCACGTCAATGTATGTCCAAGGGTTTGGAGGATAGAGATATTTTAATTTTACGAGATTATTCGAAAGTCAATTTTTAAAAGGCAATTATCTCCCGATCTGCAGGCATCTGAAAGACAAACCTTATGTCACATTGAGGGAACGCATATGTCAACTTCATGTCAGAGTCACGTCAATGTATGTCCAAGTGTTTGGAGGATAGAGACATTTAAATTTTTAGAGATTATTCGAAAGTCAATTTTTGAAAAGGCAAATATCTCCCGATCTGTATTAATCTGAGAGACAAAACTTATGTCACTTTGAGGGAACGTATATGTCTACTTCATGTCATAGTCACGTCAATGTATGTCGAAGGGTTTTGAGGATAGAGACATTTAAATTTTTAGAGATTATTCGAAAGTCAATTTTTATAAGGCAAATATCTCTCGATCTGTAGGAATCTAAGAGACAAAACTTATGTCACTTTGAGGGAACGTATATGTCAACTTCCTGTCAGAGTCACGTCAATGTATGTCCAAGGGTTTGGAGGATAGAGACATTTTAATTTTACGAGATTATTCGAAAGTCAATTATTAAAAGGCAAATATCTCCCGATCTGAAGGAATCTGAGAGACAAAACTTATGTCACTTTGAGGGAACGTATATGTAACTTCATGTCAGAATCTCGTCAATGTATGTCCAAGGGTTTGGACGATAGAGATATTTTAATTTTTCGAGATTATTCGAAAGTCAATTTTTAAAAGGCAAATATCTCCCGATCTGTAGGAATCTGAGAGCCAAAACTTATGTCACTTTGAGGGAACGTATATGTCAACTTCCTGTCAGAGTCACGTCAATGTATGTCCAAGGGTTTGGAGGATAGAGACATTTAAATTTTTAGAGATTATTCGAAAGTCAATTATTTAAAGGCAAATATCTTCCGATCTGTAGGAATCTGAGCGACAAAACTTATGTCACTTAGAGGGAACGTATATGTCAACTTCATGTCAGAATCTCGTCAATGTATGTCCAAGGGTTTGGACGATAGAGACATTTTAATTTTTCGAGATTATTTGAAAGTCAATTATTAAAAGGCAAATATCTCCCGATCTGTAGGCATCTGAGAGACAAACCTTATGTCACTTTGAGGGAACGCATGTGTCAACTTCATGTCAGAGTCTCGTCAATGTATGTCCAAGGCTTTGGACGATAGAGACATTTTAATTTTTCGAGATTATTCGAAAGTCAATTTTTAAAAGGCAAATATCTCCCGATCTGTAGGCATCTGAGAGACAAACCTTATGTCACTTTGAGGGAAAGCATATGACAACTTCATGTCAGAGTCTCATCAATGTATGTCGAAGGGTTTGGAGGATAGAGAGATTTAAATTTTTAGAGATTATTCAAATGTCAATTTTTGAAAAGGCAAATATCTCCCGATCAATCGGAATCTAAGAGACAAAACTTATGTCACTTTGAGGGAACGTATATGTCAACTTCATGTCAGAATCTCGTCAATGTATGCCAAAGGGTTTGGACGATAGAGACATTTAAATTTTTAGAGATTATTCGAAAGTCAATTTTTATAAGGCCAATATCTCCCGATCTGTAGGAATCTGAGAGACAAAACTTATGTCACTTTGAGGGAACGCATATGTAAACGTCCTGTCAGAGTCACGTCAATGTATGTCCAAGGGTTTGGAGGAAAGAGACATTTTAATTTTACGAGATTATTCGAAAGTCAATTTTTAAAAGGCAAATATCTCCCGATCTGTAGGAATCTGAGAGACAAAACTTATGTCACTTTGAGGGAACGTATATGTCAACTTCCTGTCAGAGTCACGTCAATGTATGTCCAAGGGTTTGGAGGATAGAGACATTTAAATTTTTAGAGATTATTCGAAAGTCAATTATTTAAAGGCAAATATCTTCCGATCTGTAGGAATCTGAGAGACAAAACTTATGTCACTTAGAGGGAACGTATATGTCAACTTCATGTCAGAATCTCGTCAATGTATGTCCAAGGGTTTGGACGATAGAGACATTTTAATTTTTCGAGATTATTTGAAAGTCAATTTTTAAAAGGCAAATATCTCCCGATCTGTAGGCATCTGAGAGACAAACCTTATGTCACTTTGAGCGAACGCATGTGTTAACTTCATGTCAGAGTCTCGTCAATGTATGTCCAAGGTTTTGGACGATAGAGACATTTTAATTTTTCGAGATTATTCGAAATTCAATTTTTAAAAGGCAAATATCTCCCGATCTGTAGGCATCTGAGAGACAAACCTTATGTCACTTTGAGGGAACGCATATGTCAACTTCATGTCAGAGTCTCGTCAATGTATGTCCAAGGGTTTGGAGGATAGAGAGATTTAAATTTTTAGAGATTATTCAAATGTCAATTTTTGAAAAGGCAAATATCTCCCGATCAATCGGAATCTAAGAGACAAAACTTATGTCACTTTGAGGGAACGTATATGTCAACTTCATGTCAGAATCTCGTCAATGTATGCCAAAGGGTTTGGACGATAGAGACATTTAAATTTTTAGAGATTATTCGAAAGTCAATTTTTATAAGGCAAATATCTCTCGATCTGTAGGAATCTGAGAGACAAAACTTATGTCACTTTGAGGGAACGCATATGTAAACGTCCTGTCAGAGTCACGTCAATGTATGTCCAAGGGTATGGAGGATAGAGACATTTTAATTTTACGAGATTATTCGAAAGTCAATTATTAAAAGGCAAATATCTCCCGATCTGAAGGAATCTGAGAGACAAAACTTATGTCACTTTGAGGGAACGGATATGTCAACTTCATGTCAGAATCTCGTCAATATATGTCCAAGGGTTTGGACGATAGAGACATTTTAATTTTTCGAGATTATTCGAAAGTCAATTATTAAAAGGCAAATATCTCCCGATCTGTAGGAATCTGAGAGACAAAACTTATGTCACTTTGAGGGAAGGTATATGTCAACTTCCTGTCAGAGTCACGTCAATGTATGTCCAAGGGTTTGGAGGATAGAGACATTTAAATTTTTAGAGATTATTCGAAAGTCAATTATTTAAAGGCAAATATCTTCCGATCTGTAGGAATCTGAGCGACAAAACTTATGTCACTTAGAGGGAACGTATATGTCAACTTCATGTCAGAATCTCGTCAATGTATGTCCAAGGGTTTGGACGATAGAGACATTTTAATTTTTCGAGATTATTTGAAAGTCAATTTTTAAAAGGCAAATATCTCCCGTTCTGTAGGCATCTGAGAGACAAACCTTATGTCACTTTGAGGGAACGCATGTGTCAACTTCATGTCAGAGTCTCGTCAATGTATGTCCAAGGTTTTGGACGATAGAGACATTTTAATTTTTCGAGATTATTCGAAAGTCAATTTTTAAAAGGCAAATATCTCCCGATCTGTAGTCATCTGAGAGACAAACCTTATGTCACTTTGAGGGAAAGCATATGTCAACTTCATGTCAGAGTCTCGTCAATGTATGTCGAAGGGTTTGGAGGATAGAGAGATTTAAATTTTTAGAGATTATTCAAATGTCAATTTTTGAAAAGGCAAATATCTCCCGATCAATCGGAATCTAAGAGACAAAACTTATGTCACTTTGAGGGAACGTATATGTCAACTTCATGTCAGAATCTCGTCAATGTATGCCAAAGGGTTTGGACGATAGAGACATTTAAATTTTTAGAGATTATTCGAAAGTCAATTTTTATAAGGCAAATATCTCCCGATCTGTAGGAATCTGAGAGACAAAACTTATGTCACTTTGAGGGAACGCATATGTAAACGTCCTGTCAGAGTCACGTCAATGTATGTCCAAGGGTTTGGAGGATAGAGACATTTTAATTTTACGAGATTATTCGAAAGTCAATTATTAAAAGGCAAATATCTCCCGATCTGAAGGAATCTTAGAGACAAAACTTATGTCACTTTGAGGGAACGTATATGTCAACTTCATGTCAGAATCTCGTCAATGTATGTCCAAGGGTTTGGACGATAGAGACATTTTAATTTTTCACTGATATTCGAAAGTCAATTTTTAAAAGGCAATTATCTCCCGATCTGCAGGCATCTGAAAGACAAACCTTATGTCACATTGAGGGAACGCATATGTCAACTTCATGTCAGAGTCACGTCAATGTATGTCCAAGGGTTTGGAGGATAGAGACATTTAAATTTTTAGAGATTATTCGAAAGTCAATTTTTGAAAAGGCAAATATCTCCCGATCTGTATTAATCTGAGAGACAAAACTTAAGTCACTTTGAGGGAACGTATATGTCAACTTCATGTCATAGTCACGTCAATGTATGTCGAAGGGTTTGGAGGATAGAGACATTTAAATTTTTAGAGATTATTCGAAAGTCAATTTTTAAAAGGCAAATATCTCCCGATCTGTAGGAATCTGAGAGACAAAACTTATGTCACTTTGAGGGAACGTATATGTCAACTTCCTGTCAGAGTCACGTCAATGTATGTCCAAGGGTTTGGAGGATAGAGACATTTAAATTTTTAGAGATTATTCGAAAGTCAATTATTAAAAGGCAAATATCTTCCGATCTGTAGGAATCTGAGAGACAAAACTTATGTCACTTAGAGGGAACGTATATGTCAACTTCATGTCAGAATCTCGTCAATGTATGTCCAAGGGTTTGGACGATAGAGACATTTTAATTTTTCGAGATTATTTGAAAGTCAATTTTTAAAATTCAAATATCTCCCGATCTGTAGGCATCTGAGAGACAAACCTTATGTCACTTTGAGGGAACGCATGTGTTAACTTCATGTCAGAGTCTCGTCAATGTATGTCCAAGGTTTTGGACGATAGAGACATTTTAATTTTTCGAGATTATTCGAAATTCAATTTTTAAAAGGCAAATATCTCCCGATCTGTAGGCATCTGAGAGACAAACCTTATGTCACTTTGAGGGAACGCATATGTCAACTTCATGTCAGAGTCTCGTCAATGTATGTCCAAGGGTTTGGAGGATAGAGAGATTTAAATTTTTAGAGATTATTCAAATGTCAATTTTTGAAAAGGCAAATATCTCCCGATCAATCGGAATCTAAGAGACAAAACTTATGTCACTTTGAGGGAACGTATATGTCAACTTCATGTCAGAATCTCGTCAATGTATGCCAAAGGGTTTGGACGATAGAGACATTTAAATTTTTAGAGATTATTCGAAAGTCAATTTTTATAAGGCAAATATCTCTCGATCTGTAGGAATCTGAGAGACAAAACTTATGTCACTTTGAGTGAACGCATATGTAAACGTCCTGTCAGAGTCACGTCAATGTATGTCCAAGGGTATGGAGGATAGAGACATTTTAATTTTACGAGATTATTCGAAAGTCAATTATTAAAAGGCAAATATCTTCCGGTCTGAAGGAATCTGAGAGACAAAACTTATGTCACTTTGAGGGAACGTATATGTCAACTTCATGTCAGAATCTCGTCAATGTATGTCCAAGGGTTTGGACGATAGAGACATTCTAATTTTTCGAGATTATTCGAAAGTCAATTTTTAAAAGGCAAATATCTCCCGATCTGTAGGCATCTGAGAGACAAACCTTATGTCACATTGAGGGAACAAATATGTCAACTTCATGTCAGAGTCACGTCAATGTATGTCCAAGGGTTTGGAGGATAGAGACATTTAAATTTTTAGAAATTATTCGAGAGTCAATTTTTGAAAAGGCAAATATCTCCCGATCTGTATTAATCTGAGAGACAAAACTTATGTCACTTTGAGGGAACGTATATGTCAACTTCATGTCATAGTCACGTCAATGTATGTAGAAGGGTTTCGAGGATAGAGACATTTAAATTTTTAGAGATTATTTGAAAGTCAATTATTAAAAGGCAAATATCTCCCGATCTGTAGGAATCTGAGAGACAAAACTTATGTCACTTTGAGGGAACGTATATGTCAACTTCCTGTCAGAGTCATGTCAATGTATGTCCAAGGGTTTGGAGGATAGAGACATTTAAATTTATAGAGATTATTCGAAAGTCAATTATTAAAAGGCAAATATCTCCCGATCTGTATTAATCTGAGAGACAAAACTTATGTCACTTAGAGGGAACGTATATGTCAACTTTATGTCAGAATCTCGTCAATGTATGTCCAAGGGTTTGGACGATAGAGACATTTTAATTTTTCGAGATTATTCTAAAGTCAATTTTTAAAAGGCAAATATCTCCCGATTTGTAGGAATCTAAGAGACAAACCTTATGTCACTTTGAGGGACCGCATATGTCAACTTCATGTCAGAGTCTCGTCAATGTATGTCCAAGGGTTTGGAAGTTAGAGACATTTTAATTTTTCGAGATTATTTGAAAGTCATTTATTAAAAGGCAAATATCTCCCGATCTGTAGGCATCTGAGAGACAAACCTTATGTCACTTTGATGGAACGCATATGTCAACTTCATGTCAGAGTCTCGTCAATGTATGTCCAAGTGTTTGGAGGATAGACACATTTTAATTTTTCGAGATTATTCGAAAGTGAATTATTAAAAGGCATATACCTCCCGATCTGTAGGAATCTGAGAGACAAAACTAATGTCACTCTAAGGGAAGATGTATGTCAACTTCCTGTCAGAGTCACGTCAATGTATGTCCAAGGGTTTGGAGGATAGAGACATTTAAATTTTCAGAGATTATTCGAAAGTCAATTTTTGAAAAGGCAAATATCTCCCGATCAATAGGAATCTAAGAGACAAACCTTATGTCACTTTGAGGGAACGCATGTGTCAACTTCATGTCAGAGTCTCGTCAATGTATGTCCAAGGTTTTGGACGATAGAGACATTTTAATTTTTCGAGATTATTCGAAAGTCAATTTTTAAAAGGCAAATATCTCCCGATCTGTAGGCATCTGAGAGACAAACCTTATGTCACTTTGAGGGAAAGCATATGTCAACTTCATGTCAGAGTCTCGTCAATGTATGTCGAAGGGTTTGGAGGATAGAGAGATTTAAATTTTTAGAGATTATTCAAATGTCAATTTTTGAAAAGGCAAATATCTCCCGATCAATCGGAATCTAAGAGACAAAACTTATGTCACTTTGAGGGAACGTATATGTCAACTTCATGTCAGAATCTCGTCAATGTATGCCAAAGGGTTTGGACGATAGAGACATTTAAATTTTTAGAGATTATTCGAAAGTCAATTTTTATAAGGCAAATATCTCCCGATCTGTAGGAATCTGAGAGACAAAACTTATGTCACTTTGAGGGAACGCATATGTAAACGTCCTGTCAGAGTCACGTCAATGTATGTCCAAGGGTTTGCAGGATAGAGACATTTTAATTTTACGAGATTATTCGAAAGTCAATTATTAAAAGGCAAATATCTCCCGATCTGAAGGAATCTTAGAGACAAAACTTATGTCACTTTGAGGGAACGTATATGTCAACTTCATGTCAGAATCTCGTCAATGTATGTCCAAGGGTTTGGACGATAGAGACATTTTAATTTTTCACTGTTATTCGAAAGTCAATTTTTAAAAGGCAATTATCTCCCGATCTGCAGGCATCTGAAAGACAAACCTTATGTCACATTGAGGGAACGCATATGTCAACTTCATGTCAGAGTCACGTCAACGTATGTCCAAGGGTTTGGAGGATAGAGACATTTAAATTTTTAGAGATTATTCGAAAGTCAATTTTTGAAAAGGCAAATATCTCCCGATCTGTATTAATCTGAGAGACAAAACTTATGTCACTTTGAGGGAACGTATATGTCAACTTCATGTCATAGTCACGTCAATGTATGTCGAAGGGTTTGGAGGATAGAGACATTTAAATTTTTAGAGATTATTCGAAAGTCAATTTTTAAAAGGCAAATATCTCCCGATCTGTAGGAATCTGAGAGACAAAACTTATGTCACTTAGAGGGAACGTATATGTCAACTTCATGTCAGAATCTCGTCAATGTATGTCAAAGGTTTTGGACGATAGAGACATTTTAAATTTTCGAGATTATTTGAAAGTCAATTTTTAAAAGGCAAATATCTCCCGATCTGTAGGCATCTGAGAGACAAACGTTATGTCACTTTGAGGGAACGCATATGTGAACTTCATGTCAGAGTCTCGTCAATGTATGTCCAAGGGTTTGGAGGATAGAGACATTTAAATTTTTAGAGATTATTCGAAAGTCAATTTTTAAAAGGCAAATATCTCCCGATCTGTAGGCATCCGAGAGACAAACCTTATGTCACTTTGAGGGAACGCATATGTCAACTTCATGTCAGAGTCTCGTCAATGTATGTCCAAGGGTTTGGAGGATAGAGATATTTAAATTTTTAGAGATTATTCAAATGTCAATTTTTGAAAAGGCAAATATCTCCCGATCAATCGGAATCTAAGAGACAAAACTTATGTCACTTTGAGGGAACGTATATGCCAACTTCATGTCAGAATCTCGTTAATGTATGCCAAAGGGTTTGGACGATAGCGACATTTAAATTCTTAGAGTTTATTCGAAAGTCAATTTTTATAAGGCAAATATCTCCCGATCTGTAGGAATCTGAGAGACAAAACTTATGTCACTTTGAGGGAACGCATATGTAAACGTCCTGTCAGAGTCACGTCAATGTATGTCCAAGGGTTTGGAGGATAGAGACATTTTAATTATACGAGATTATTCGAAAGTCAATTATTAAAAGGCAAATATCTCCCGATCTGAAGGAATCTGAGAGACAAAACTTATGTCACTTTGAGGGAACGTATATGTCAACTTCATGTCAGAATCTCGTCAATGTATGTGCAAGGGTTTGGACGATAGAGACATTTTAATTTTTCGAGATTATTCGAAAGTCAATTTTTAAAAGGCAAATATCTCCCGATCTGTAGGCATCTGAGAGACAAACCTTATGTCACATTGAGGGAAAGCATATGTCAACTTCATGTCAGAGTCACGTCAATGTATGTCCAAGGGTTTGGAGGATAGAGACATTTAAATTTTTAGAAATTATTCGAGAGTCAATTTTTGAAAAGGCAAATATCTCCCGATCTGTATTAATCTGAGAGACAAAACTTATGTCACTTTGAGGGAACGTATATGTCAACTTCATGTCATAGTCACGTCAATGTATGTAGAAGGGTTTCGAGGATAGAAACATTTAAATTTTTAGAGATTATTTGAAAGTCAATTATTAAAAGGCAAATATCTCCCGATCTGTAGGAATCTGAGAGACAAAACTTATGTCACTTTGAGGGAACGTATATGTCAACTTCCTGTCAGAGTCATGTCAATGTATGTCCAAGGGTTTGGAGGATAGAGACATTTAAATTTATAGAGATTATTCGAAAGTCAATTATTAAAAGGCAAATATCAACCGATCTGTATTAATCTGAGAGACAAAACTTATGTCACTTAGAGGGAACGTATATGTCAACTTTATGTCAGAATCTCGTCAATGTATGTCCAAGGGTTTGGACGATAGAGACATTTTAATTTTTCGAGATTATTCTAAAGTCAATTTTTAAAAGGCAAATATCTCCTGATTTGTAGGAATCTAAGAGACAAACCTTATGTCACTTTGAGGGACCGCATATGTCAACTTCATGTCAGAGTCTCGTCAATGTATGTCCAAGGGTTTGGAAGTTAGAGACATTTTAATTTTTCGAGATTATTTGAAAGTCATTTATTAAAAGGCAAATATCTCCCGATCTGTAGGCATCTGAGAGACAAACCTTATGTCACTTTGATGGAACGCATATGTCAACTTCATGTCAGAGTCTCGTCAATGTATGTCCAAGTGTTTGGAGGATAGACACATTTTAATTTTTCGAGATTATTCGAAAGTGAATTATTAAAAGGCAAATACCTACCGATCTGTAGGAATCTGAGAGACAAAACTAATGTCACTCTAAGGGAAGATGTATGTCAACTTCCTGTCAGAGTCACGTCAATGTATGTCCAAGGGTTTGGAGGATAGAGACATTTAAATTTTCAGAGATTATTCGAAAGTCAATTTTTGAAAAGGCAAATATCTCCCGATCAATAGGAATCTAAGAGACAAAACTTATGTCACTTTGAGGGAACGTATATGTCAACTTCATGTCAGAATCTCGTCAATGTGTGTCCAAGGGTTTGGACGATAGAGACATTTTAATTTTTCGAGATTATTCGAAAGTCAATTTGTAAAAAGGCAAATATCTCCCGATCTGTAGGCATCTGAGAGACAAACCTTATGTCACTTTGAGGGAACGCACATGTCAACTTCATGTCAGAGTCTCGTCAAGGTATGTCCAAGGGTTTGGAGAATAAAGACATTTTAATTTTTCGAGATTATTCGAAAGTCAATTTTTGAAAAGGCAAATATCTCCCGATCAATAGGAATCTGAGAGACAAAACTTATGTCACTTTGAGGGAACGTATATGTCAACTTCATGTCATAGTCACGTCAATGTATGTCGAAGGGTTTGGAGGATAGAGACATTTAAATTTTTAGAGATTATTCGAAAGTCAATTTTTAAAAGGCAAATATCTCCCGATCTGTTGGAATGTGAGAGACAAAACTTATGTCACTTTGAGGGAACGTTTATGTTAACTTCATGTCAGAATCTCGTCAATGTATGTCGAAGGGTTTGGAGGATAGAGACATTTAAATTTTTAGAGATTATTCGAAAGTCAATTTTTAAAAGGCAAATATCTCCCGATCTGTAGGAATCTGAGAGACAAAACTTATGTCACTTTGAGGGAACGTATATGTAAATGTCCTGTCAGAGTCACGTCAATGTATGTCCAAGGGTTTGGAGGATAGAGAAATTTTAATTTTACGAGATTATTGGAAAGTCAATTTTTAAAAGGCAAATATCTCCCGATCTGTTGGAATGTGAGAGACAAACTTATGTCACTTTGAGGGAACGTTTATGTCAACTTCATGTCAGAATCTCGTCAATGTATGTCCAAGGGTTTGGACGATAGAGACTTTTTAATTTTTCGAGATTATTTGAAAGTCAATTTTTAAAAGGCAAATATCTCCCGATCTGTAGGTATCTGAGATACAAACCTTATGTCACTTTGAGGGAACGCATATGTAAACGTCCTGTCAGAGTCACATCAATGTATGTCCAAGTGTTTGGAGGATAGAGACATTTTAATTTTACGAGATTATTCGAAAGTCAATTATTAAAAGGCAAATATCTCCCGATCTGAAGGAATCTGAGAGACAAAAGTTATGTCACTTTGAGGGAACGTATATGTCAACTTCATGTCAGAATCTAGTCAATGTATGTCCAAGGGTTTGGACGATAGAGACATTTTAATTTTTCGAGATTATTCGAAAGTCAATTTTTAAAAGGCAAATATCTCCTGATCTGTAGGCATCTGAGAGACAAACCTTATGTCACATTGAGGGAACGCATATGTCAACTTCATGTCAGAGTCACGTCAATGTATGTCCAAGGGTTTGGAGGATAGAGACATTTAAATTTTTAGAGATTATTCGAAAGTCAATTTTTGAAAAGGCAAATATCTCCCGATCTGTATTAATCTGAGAGACAAAACTTATGTCACTTTGAGGGAACGTATATGTCAACATCATGTCACAGTCACGTCAATGTATGTCGAAGGGTTTCGAGGATAGAGACATTTAAATTTTTAGAGATTATTTGAAAGTCAATTTTTAAAAGGCAAATATCTCCCGATCTGTAGGAATCTGAGAGACAAAACTTATGTCACTTTGAGGGAACGTATATGTCAACTTCCTGTCAGAGTCATGTCAATGTATGTCGAAGGGTTTGGAGGATAGAGACATTTAAATTTTTAGAGATTATTCGAAAGTCAATTATTAAAAGGCAAATATCTCCCGATCTGTAGGAATCTGAGAGACAGAACTATTGTCACTTTAAGGGAACATGTATGTCAACTTCCTGTCAGAGTCACGTCAATGTATGTCCAAGGGTTTGGAGGATAGAGACATTTAAATTTTTAGAGATTATTCGAAAGTCAATTTTTAAAAGGCAAATATCTCCCGATCTGTAGGAATGTGAGAGACAAAACTTATGTCACTTTGAGGGAACGTATATGTTAACTTCATGTCAGAATCTCGTCAATGTATGTCAAAGGGTTTGGACGATAGAGACATTTTAAATTTTCGAGATTATTTGAAAGTCAATTTTTAAAAGGCAAATATCTCCCGATCTGTAGGCATCTGAGAGACAAACGTTATGTCACTTTGAGGGAACGCATATGTGAACTTCATGTCAGAGTCTCGTCAATGTATGTCCAAGGGTTTGGAGGATAGAGACATTTAAATTTTTAGAGATTATTCGAAAGTCAATTTTTAAAAGGCAAATATCTCCCGATCTGTAGGCATCCGAGAGACAAACCTTATGTCACTTTGAGGGAACGCATATGTCAACTTCATGTCAGAGTCTCGTCAATGTATGTCCAAGGGTTTGGAGGATAGAGATATTTAAATTTTTAGAGATTATTCAAATGTCAATTTTTGAAAAGGCAAATATCTCCCGATCAATCGGAATCTAAGAGACAAAACTTATGTCACTTTGAGGGAACGTATATGCCAACTTCATGTCAGAATCTCGTTAATGTATGCCAAAGGGTTTGGACGATAGCGACATTTAAATTCTTAGAGTTTATTCGAAAGTCAATTTTTATAAGGCAAATATCTCCCGATCTGTAGGAATCTGAGAGACAAAACTTATGTCACTTTGAGGGAACGCATATGTAAACGTCCTGTCAGAGTCACGTCAATGTATGTCCAAGGGTTTGGAGGATAGAGACATTTTAATTATACGAGATTATTCGAAAGTCAATTATTAAAAGGCAAATATCTCCCGATCTGAAGGAATCTGAGAGACAAAACTTATGTCACTTTGAGGGAACGTATATGTCAACTTCATGTCAGAATCTCGTCAATGTATGTCCAAGGGTTTGGACGATAGAGACATTTTAATTTTTCGAGATTATTCGAAAGTCAATTTTTAAAAGGCAAATATCTCCCGATCTGTAGGCATCTGAGAGACAAACCTTATGTCACATTGAAGGAACGCATATGTCAACTTCATGTCAGAGTCACGTCAATGTATGTCCAAGGGTTTGGAGGATAGAGACATTTAAATTTTTAGAGATTAATCGAAAGTGAATTTTTGAAAAGGCAAATATCTCCCGATCTGTATTAATCTGAGAGACAAAAATTATGTCACTTTGAGGGAACGTATATGTCAACTTCATGTCATAGTCACGTCAATGTATGTCGAAGGGTTTGGAGGATATAGACATTTAAATTTTTAGAGATTATTTGAAAGTCAATTTTTAAAAGGCAAATATCTCCCGATCTGTA
Source organism: Zootermopsis nevadensis (assembly GCF_977971745.1). Taxonomy (NCBI): domain Eukaryota; kingdom Metazoa; phylum Arthropoda; class Insecta; order Blattodea; family Termopsidae; genus Zootermopsis; species Zootermopsis nevadensis. The sequence continues at coordinate 20,077,356 of NW_028259139.1, read as the reverse complement.
GGAATCTGAGAGTCAAAACTAATGTCACTTTGAGGGAACGTATGTGTCAACTTCCTGTCAGAGTCATGTCAATGTATGTCGAAGGGTTTGGAGGATAGATACATTTAAATTTTTAGAGATTATTCGAAAGTCAATTTTTAAAAGGCAAATATCTCCCGATCTGTAGGAATCTGAGAGACAAAACTTATATCACTTTGAGGGAACGTATATGTCAATTTCATGTCAGAATCTCGTCAATGTATGTCCAAGGGTTTGGACGATAGAGACATTTTAATTTTTCGAGATTATTCGAAAGTCAATTTTTAAAAGGCAAATATCTCCCGATTTGTAGGAATCTAAGAGACAAACCTTATGTCACTTTGAGGGACCGCATATGTCAACTTCATGTCAGAGTCTCGTCAATGTATGTCCAAGGGTTTGGAAGTTAGAGACATTTTAATTTTTCGAGATTATTTGAAAGTCAATTATTAAAAGGCAAATATCTCCCGATCTGTAGGCATCTGAGAGACAAACCTTATGTCACTTTGATGGATCGCATATGTCAACTTCATGTCACAGTCTCGTCAATGTATGTCCAAGTGTTTGGAGGATAGACACATTTTAATTTTTCGAGATTATTCGAAAGTGAATTATTAAAAGGCAAATATCTCCCGATCTGTAGGAATCTGAGAGACAAAACTAATGTCACTTTAAGGGAACATGTATGTCAACTTCCTGTCAGAGTACCGTCAATGTATGTCCAAGGGTTTGGAGGATAGAGACATTTAAATTTTTAGAGATTATTCGAAAGTCAATTTTTGAAAAGGCAAATATCTCCCGATCAATAGGAATCTAAGAGACAAAACTTATGTCACTATGAGGGAACGTATATGTCAACTTCATGTCAGAATCTCGTCAATGTGTGTCCAAGGGTTTGGACGATAGAGACATTTTAATTTTTCGAGATTATTCGAAAGTCAATTTTTAAAAGGCAAATATCTCCCGATCTGTAGGCATCTGAGAGACAAACCTTATGTCACTTTAAGGGAACGCACATGTCAACTTCATGTCAGAGTCTCGTCAATGTATGTCCAAGGGTTTAGAGGATAGAGACATTTAAATTTTGCGAGATTATTCGAAAGTCAATTTTTAAAAGGCAAATATCTCCCGATCTGTAGGAATCAGAGAAACAAACCTTATGTCACTTTGAGGGTCCGCATATGTCATCTTCATGTCAGAGTCTCGTCAATGTATGTCCAAGGGTTTGGAGGATAGAGACATTTAAATTTTTAGAGATTATTCGAAAGTCAATTTTTAAAAGGCAAATATCTCCCGATCTGTAGGAATCTGAGAGACAAAACTTATGTCACTTTGAGGGAACGTATATGTAAATGTCCTGTCAGAGTCACGTCAATGCATGTCGAAGTGTTTGGAGGATAGAGAAATTTTAATTTTACGAGATTATTGGAAAGTCAATTATTAAAAGGCAAATATCTCCCGATCTGTAGGAATGTGAGAGACAAAACTTATGTCACTTTGAGGGAACGTTTATGTTAACTTCATGTCAGAATCTCGTCAATGTATGTCCAAGGGTTTGGACGATAGAGACATTTTAATTTTTCGAGATTATTTAAAAGTCAATTATTAAAAGGCAAATATCTCCCGATCTGTAGGCATCTGAGAGGCAAACCTTATGTCACTTTGAGGGAACGCATATGTCAACTTCATGTCAGAGTCTCGTCAATGTATGTCCAAGGGTTTGGGGTATAGAGACATTTAAATTTTTAGAGATTATTCGAAAGTCAATTATTAAAAGGCAAATATCTTCCGATCTGTAGGAATCTGAGAGACAAATCTTATGTCACTTAGAGGGAACGTACATGTCAACTTCATGTCAGAATCTCGTCAATGTATGTCCAAGGGTTTGGACGATAGAGACATTTTAATTTTTCGAGATTATTTGAAAGTCAATTATTAAAAGGCAAATATCTCCCGATCTGTAGGCATCTGAGAGACACACCTTATGTCACTTTGAGGGAAGGCATATGTCAACTTCATGTCAGAGTCTCGTCAATGTATGTCCAAGGGTTTGGAGGATAGACACATTTTAATGTTTCGAGATTATTCGAAAGTGAATTATTAAAAGGCAAATATCTCCCGATCTGTAATAATCTGAGAGACAAAACTATTGTCACTTTAAGGGAACATGTATGTCAACTTCCTGTCAGAGTCACGTCAATGTATGTCCAAGGTTTTGGAGGATAGAGACATTTAAATTTTTAGAGATTATTCGAAAGTCAATTTTTAAAAGGCAAATATCTCCCGATCTGTAGGAATGTGAGAGACAAAACTTATGTCACTTTGAGGGAACGTATATGTTAACTTCATGTCAGAATCTCGTCAATGTATGTCCAAGGGTTTGGACGATAGAGACATTTTAATTTTTCGAGATTATTTGAAAGTCAATTTTTAAAAGGCAAATATCTCCCGATCTGTAGGCATCTGAGATACAAACCTTATGTCACTTTGAAGGAACGTATATGTCAACTTCATGTCAGAGTCTCGTCAATGTATGTCCAAGGTTTTGGACGATAGAGACATCTTAATTTTTCGAGATTATTCGAAAGTCAATTTTTGAAAAGGCAAATATCTCCCGATCTGTAGGCATCTGAGAAACAAACCTTATGTCACTTTGAGGGAACGCATATGTCAACTTCATGTCAGAATCTCGTCAATGTATGTCCAAGGGTTTGGAGGATAGAGACATTTATATTTTTAGAGATTATTCGAAAGTCAATTTTTAAAAGGCAAATATCTCCCGATCTGTTGGAATCTGAGAGACAAACCTTATGTCACTTTGAGGGAACGTATATGTCAACTTCATGTCAGAATCTTGTCAATGTATGTCCAAGGGTTTGGACGATAGAGACATTTGAATTTTTCACTGTTATTCGAAAGTCAATTTTTAAAAGGCAAATATCTCCCGATCTGCAGGCATCTGAGAGACAAACCTTATGTCACATTGAGGGAACGCATATGTCAACTTCATGTCAGAGTCACGTCAATGTATGTCCAAGGGTTTGGAGGATAGAGACATTTAAATTTTTAGAGATTATTCGAAAGTCAATTTTTAAAAGGCAAATATCTCCCGATCTGTAGGAATCTGAGAGACAAAACTTATGTCACTTTGAGGGAACGTATATGTCAACTTCATGTCATAGTCACGTCAATGTATGTCGAAGGGTTTCGAGGATAGAGACATTTAAATTTTTAGAGATTATTTGAAAGTCAATTATTAAAAGGCAAATATCTCCCGATCTATAGGAATCTGAGAGACAACACTTATGTCACTTTGAGGGAACGTATATGTCAACTTCCTGTCAGAGTCATGTCAAAGTATGTCGAAGGGTTTGGACGATAGAGACATTTTAATTTTTCGAGATTATTCGAAAGTCAATTTTTAAAAGGAAAATATCTCCCGATCTGTAGGCATCTAAGAGACAAACCTTATGTCACTTTGAGGGACCGCATATGTCAACTTCATGTCAGAGTCTCGTCAATGTATGTCCAAGGGTTTGGATGATAGAGACATTTTAATTTTTCAAGATTATTTGAAAGTCAATTATTAAAAGGCAAATATCTCCCGATCTGTAGGCATCTGAGAGACAAACCTTATGTCACTTTGAGGGAAGGCATATGTCAACTTCATGTCAGAGTCTCGTCAATGTATGTCCAAGGGTTTGGAGGATAGACACATTTTAATGTTTCGAGATTATTCGAAAGTGAATTATTAAAAGGCAAATATCTCCCGATCTGTAGGAATCTGAGAGACAAAACTATTGTCACTTTAAGGGAACATGTATGTCAACTTCCTGTCAGAGTCACGTCAATGTATGTCCAAGGTTTTGGAGGATAGAGACATTTAAATTTTTAAAGATTATTCGAAAGTCAATTTTTAAAAGGCAAATATCTCCCGATCTGTAGGAATGTGAGAGACAAAACTTATGTCACTTTGAGGGAACGTATATGTTAACTTCATGTCAGAATCTCGTCAATGTATGTCCAAGGGTTTGGACGATAGAGACATTTTAATTTTTCACTGTTATTCGAAAGTCAATTTTTAAAAGGCAAATATCTCCCGATCTGCAGGCATCTGAGAGACAAACCTTATGTCACATTGAGGGAACGCATATGTCAACTTCATGTCAGAGTCACGTCAATGTATGTCCAAAGGTTTGGAGGATAGAGACATTTAAATTTTTAGAGATTATTCGAAAGTCAATTTTTAAAAGGCAAATATCTCCCGATCTGTAGGAATCTGAGAGACAAAACTTATGTCAGTCTGAGGGAACGTATATGTCAACTTCCTGTCAGAGTCACGTCAATGTATGGCCAAGGGTTTGGAGGATAGAGACATTTAAATTTTTAGAGATTATTCGAAAGTCAATTATTTAAAGGCAAATATCTTCCGATCTGTAGGAATCTGAGCGACAAAACTTATGTCACTTAGAGGGAACGTATATGTCAACTTCATGTCATAATCTCGTCAATGTATGTCCAAGGGTTTGGACGATAGAGACATTTTAATTTTTCGAGATTATTTGAAAGTCAATTTTTAAAAGGCAAATATCTCCCGATCTGTAGGCATCTGAGAGACAAACCTTATGTCACTTTGAGGTAACTCATGTGTCAACTTCATGTCAGAGTCTCGTCAATGTATGTCCAAGGTTTTGGACGATAGAGACATTTTAATTTTTCGAGATTATTCGAAAGTCAATTTTTAAAAGGCAAATATCTCCCGATCTGTAGGCATCTGAGAGACAAACCTTATGTCACTTTGAGGGAACGCATATGTCAACTTCATGTCAGAGTCTCGTCAATGTATGTCGAAGGGTTTGGAGGATAGAGAGATTTAAATTTTTAGAGATTATTCAAATGTCAATTTTTGAAAAGGCAAATATCTCCCGATCAATCGGAATCTAAGAGACAAAACTTATGTCACTTTGAGGGAACGTATATGTCAACTTCATGTCAGAATCTCGTCAATGTATGTCCAAGGGTTTGGACGATAGAGACATTTTAATATTTCGAGATTATTCGAAAGTCAATTTTTAAAAGGCAAATATCTCCCGATCTGTAGGCATCTGAGAGACAAACCTTATGTCACATTGAGGGAACGCATATGTCAACTTCATGTCAGAGCCACGTCAATGCATGTCCAAGGGTTTGGAGGATAGAGACATTTAAATTTTTAGAGATTATTCGAAAGTCAATTTTTGAAAAGGCAAATATCTCCCGATCTGTATTAATCTGAGAGACAAAACTTATGTCACTTTGAGGGAACGTATATGTCAACTTCATGTCATAGTCACGTCAATGTATGTCGAAGGGTTTCGAGGATAGAGACATTTAAATTTTTAGAGATTATTTGAAAGTCAATTATTAAAAGGCAAATATCTCCCGATCTGTAGGAATCTGAGAGACAAAACTTATGTCACTTTGAGGGAACGTATATGTCAACTTCCTGTCAGAGTCATGTCAATGTATGTCCAAGGGTTTGGAGGATAGAGACATTTAAATTTTTAGAGATTATTCGAAAGTCAATTATTAAAAGGCAAATATCTCCCGATCTGTAGGAATCTGAGAGACAACACTTATGTCACTTTGAGGGAACGTATATGTCAACTTCCTGTCAGAGTCATGTCAAAGTATGTCGAAGGGTTTGGAGGATAGAGACATTTAATTTTTTAGAGATTATTCGAAAGTCAATTATTAAAAGGCAAATATCTCCCGATCTGTAGGAAACTGAGAGACAAAACTTATGTCACTTTGAGGGAACGTATATGTCAACTTCCTGTCAGAGTCACGTCAATGTATGTTCAAGGGTTTGGAGGATAGAGACATTTAAATTTTTAGAGATTATTCGAAAGTCAATTATTAAAAGGCAAATATCTCCCGATTTGTAGGCATCTAAGAGACAAACCTTATGTCACTTTGAGGGACCGCATATGTCAACTTCATGTCAGAGTCTCGTCAATGTATGTCCAAGGGTTTGGAGGATAGACACATTTTAATGTTTCGAGATTTGAAATTCAATTATTAAAAGGCAAATATCTCCCGATCTGTAGGCATCTGAGAGACAAACCTTATGTCAAATTGAGGGAAAGCATATGTCAACTTCGTGTCAGAGTCTCGTCAATGTATGTCCAAGGGTTTGGAGGATAGAGACATTTTAATTTTTCGAGATTTGAAATTCAATTATTAAAAGGCAAATATCTCCCGATCTGTAGGCATCTGAGAGACAAACCTTATGTCAAATTGAGGGAAAGCATATGTCAACTTCGTGTCAGAGTCTCGTCAATGTATGTCCAAGGGTTTGGAGGATAGACACATTTTAATGTTTCGAGATTATTCGAAAGGGAATTATTAAAAGGCAAATATCTCCCGATCTGTAGGCATCTGAGAGACAAACCTTATGTCACTTTGAGAGAAGGCATATGTCAACTTCATGTCAGAGTCTCGTCAATGTATGTCCAAGGGTTTGGAGGATAGACACATTTTAATGTTTCGAGATTATTCGAAAGTGAATTATTAAAAGGCAAATATCTCCCGATCTGTAGGAATCTGAGAGACAAAACTATTGTCACTTTAAGGGAACATGTATGTCAACTTCCTGTCAGAGTCACGTCAATGTATGTCCAAGGTTTTGGAGGATAGAGACATTTAAATTTTTAGAGACTATTCGAAAGTCAATTTTTAAAAGGCAAATATCACCCGATCTGTAGGAATGTGAGAGACAAAACTTATGTCACTTTGAGGGAACGTATATGTTAACTTCATGTCAGAATCTCGTCAATGTATGTCCAAGGGTTTGGACGATAGAGACATTTTAATTTTTCGAGATTATTTGAAAGTCAATTTTTAAAAGGCAAATATCTCCCGATCTGTAGGCATCTGAGATACAAACCTTATATCACTTTGAGGGAACGCATATGTCAACTTCATGTCAGAGTCTCGTCAATGTATGTCCAAGGTTTTGGACGATAGAGACATTTTAATTTTTCGAGATTATTCGAAAGTCAATTTTTAAAAGGCAAATATCTCCCGATCTGTAGGCATCTGAGAAACAAACCTTATGTCACTTTGAGGGAACGCATATGTCAACTTCATGTCAGAATCTCGTCAATGTATGTCCAAGGGTTTGGAGGAAAGAGACATTTAAATTATTAGAGATTATTCGAAAGTCAATTTTTAAAAGGCAAATATCTCCCGATCTGTTGGAATCTGAGAGACAAAACTTATGTCACTTTGAGGGAACGTATATGTCAACTTCATGTCAGAATCTCGTCAATGTATGTCCAAGGGTTTGGACGATAGAGACATTTTAATTTTTCACTTTTATTCGAAAGTCAATTTTTAAAAGGCAATTATCTCCCGATCTGCAGGCATCTGAAAGACAAACCTTATGTCACATTGAGGGAACGCATATGTCAACTTCATGTCAGAGTCACGTCAATGTATGTCCAAGTGTTTGGAGGATAGAGACATTTAAATTTTTAGAGATTATTCGAAAGTCAATTATTAAAAGGCAAATATCTTCCGATCTGTAGGAATCTGAGAGACAAAACTTATGTCACTTAGAGGGAACGTATATGTCAACTTCATGTCAGAATCTCGTCAATGTATGTCCAAGGGTTTGGACGATAGAGACATTTTAATTTTTCGAGATTATTTGAAAGTCAATTTTTAAAAGGCAAATATATCCCGATCTGTAGGCATCTGAGAGACAAACCTTATGTCACTTTGAGGGAACGCATGTGTTAACTTCATGTCAGAGTCTCGTCAATGTATGTCCAAGGTTTTGGACGATAGAGACATTTTAATTTTTCGAGATTATTCGAAATTCAATTTTTAAAAGGCAAATATCTCCCGATCTGTAGGCATCTGAGAGACAAACCTTATGTCACTTTGAGGGAACGCATATGTCAACTTCATGAAAGAGTCTCGTCAATGTATGTCCAAGGGTTTGGAGGATAGAGAGATTTAAATTTTTAGAGATTATTCAAATGTCAATTTTTGAAAAGGCAAATATCTCCCGATCAATCGGAATGTAAGAGACAAAACTTATGTCACTTTGAGGGAACGTATATGTCAACTTCATGTCAGAATCTCGTCAATGTATGCCAAAGGGTTTGGACGATAGAGACATTTAAATTTTTAGAGATTATTCGAAAGTCAATTTTTATAAGGCAAATATCTCTCGATCTGTAGGAATCTGAGAGATAAAACTTATGTCACTTTGAGGGAACGCATATGTAAACGTCCTGTCAGAGTCACATCAATGTATGTCCAAGGGTATGGAGGATAGAGACATTTTAATTTTACGAGATTATTCGAAAGTCAATTATTAAAAGGCAAATATCTCCCGGTCTGAAGGAATCTGAGAGACAAAATTTATGTCACTTTGAGGGAACGTATATGTCAACTTCATGTCAGAATCTCGTCAATGTATGTCCAAGGGTTTGGACGATAGAGACATTTAAATTTTTAGAAATTATTCGAAAGTCAATTTTTGAAAAGGCAAATATCTCCCGATCTGTATTAATCTGAGAGACAAAACTTATGTCACTTTGAGGGAACGTATATGTCAACTTCATGTCATAGTCACGTCAATGTATGTAGAAGGGTTTCGAGGATAGAGACATTTAAATTTTTAGAGATTATTTGAAAGTCAATTATTAAAAGGCAAATATCTCCCGATCTGTAGGAATCTGAGAGACAAAACTTATGTCACTTTGAGAGAACGTATATGTCAACTTCCTGTCAGAGTCATGTCAATGTATGTCCAAGGGTTTGGAGGATAGAGACATTTAAATTTATAGAGATTATTCGAAAGTCAATTATTAAAAGGCAAATATCTCCCGATCTGTATTAATCTGAGAGACAAAACTTATGTCACTTAGAGGGAACGTATATGTCAACTTCATGTCAGAATCTCGTCAATGTATGTCCAAGGGTTTGGACGATAGAGACATTTTAATTTTTCGAGATTATTCTAAAGTCAATTTTTAAAAGGCAAATATCTCCCGATTTGTAGGAATCTAAGAGACAAACCTTATGTCACTTTGAGGGACCGCATATGTCAACTTCATGTCAGAGTCTCGTCAATGTATGTCCAAGGGTTTGGAAGTTAGAGACATTTTAATTTTTCGAGATTATTTGAAAGTCATTTATTAAAAGGCAAATATCTCCCGATCTGTAATCATCTGAGAGACAAACCTTATGTCACTTTGATGGAACGCATATGTCAACTTCATGTCAGAGTCTTGTCAATGTATGTCCAAGTGTTTGGAGGATAGACACATTTTAATTTTTCGAGATTATTCGAAAGTGAATTATTAAAAGGCAAATACCTCCCGATCTGTAGGAATCTGAGAGACAAAACTAATGTCACTCTAAGGGAAGATGTATGTCAACTTCCTGTCAGAGTCACGTCAATGTATGTCCAAGGGTTTGGAGGATAGAGACATTTAAATTTTCAGAGATTATTCGAAAGTCAATTTTTGAAAAGGCAAATATCTCCCGATCAATAGGAATCTAAGAGACAAAACTGATGTCACTTTGAGGGAACGTATATGTCAACTTCATGTCAGAATCTCGTCAATGTGTGTCCAAGGGTTTGGACGATAGAGACATTTTAATTTTTCGAGATTATTCGAAAGTCAATTTGTAAAAAGGCAAATATCTCCCGATCTGTAGGCATCTGAGAGACAAACCTTATGTCACTTTGAGGGAACGCACATGTCAACTTCATGTCAGAGTCTCGTCAAGGTATGTCCAAGGGTTTGGAGAATAAAGACATTTTAATTTTTCGAGATTATTCGAAAGTCAATTTTTGAAAAGGCAAATATCTCCCGATCAATAGGAATCTGAGAGACAAAACTTATGTCACTTTGAGGGAACGTATATGTCAACTTCATGTCATAGTCACGTCAATGTATGTCGAAGGGTTTGGAGGATAGAGACATTTAAATTTTTAGAGATTATTCGAAAGTCAATTTTTAAAAGGCAAATATCTCCCGATCTGTTGGAATGTGAGAGACAAAACTTATGTCACTTTGAGGGAACGTTTATGTTAACTTCATGTCAGAATCTCGTCAATGTATGTCGAAGGGTTTGGAGGATAGAGACATTTAAATTTTTAGAGATTATTCGAAAGTCAATTTTTAAAAGGCAAATATCTCCCGATCTGTAGGAATCTGAGAGACAAAACTTATGTCACTTTGAGGGAACGTATATGTCAACTTCATGTCAGAATCTCGTCAATGTATGTCCAAGGGGTTGGACGATAGAGACATTTTAATTTTTCGAGATTATTCGAAAGTCAATTTTTAAAAGGCAAATATCTCCCGATTTGTAGGAATCTAAGAGACAAACCTTATGTCACTTTGATGGACCGCATATGTCAACTTCATGTAGGAGTCTCGTCAATGTATGTCCAAGGGTTTGGAAGTTAGAGACTTTTTAATTTTTCGAGATTATTTGAAAGTAAATTATTAAAAGGCAAATATCTCCCGATCTGTAGGCATCTGAGAGACAAACCTTATGTCACTTTGATGGATCGCATATGTCAACTTCATGTCACAGTCTCGTCAATGTATGTCCAAGTGTTTGGAGGATAGACACATTTTAATTTTTCGAGATTATTCGAAAGTGAATTATTAAAAGGCAAATATCTCCCGATCTGTAGGAATCTGAGAGACAAAACTAATGTCACTTTAAGGGAACATGTATGTCAACTTCCTGTCAGAGTACCGTCAATGTATGTCCAAGGGTTTGGAGGATAGAGACATTTTAAATTTTCGAGATTATTCGAAAGTCAATTTTTAAAAGGCAAATATCACCCGATCTGTAGGCATCTGAGAGACAAACCTTATGTCACTTTGAGGGAACGCATATGTCAACTTCATGTCAGAGTCTCGTCAATGTATGTCCAAGGGTTTGGAGGATAGAGATATTTAAATTTTTAGAGATTATTCAAATGTCAATTTTTGAAAAGGCAAATATCTCCCGATCAATCGGAATCTAAGAGACAAAACTTATGTCACTTTGAGGGAACGTATATGCCAACTTCATGTCAGAATCTCGTTAATGTATGCCAAAGGGATTGGACGATAGCGACATTTAAATTCTTAGAGATTATTCGAAAGTCAATTTTTATAAGGCAAATATCTCCCAATCTGTAGGAATCTGAGAGACAAAACTTATGTCACTTTGAGGGAACGCATATGTAAACGTCCTGGCAGAGTCACGTCAATGTATGTCCAAGGGTTTGGAGGATAGAGACATTTTAATTATACGAGATTATTCGAAAGTCAATTATTAAAAGGCAAATATCTCCCGATCTGAAGGAATCTGAGAGACAAAACTTATGTCACTTTGAGGGAACGTATATGTCAACTTCATGTCAGAATCTCGTCAATGTATGTCCAAGGGTTTGGACGATAGAGACATTTTAATTTTTCGAGATTATTCGAAAGTCAATTTTGAAAGGCAAATATCTCCCGATCTGTAGGCATCTGAGAGACAAACCTTATGTCACATTGAGGGAAAGCATATGTCAACTTCATGTCAGAGTCACGTCAATGTATGTCCAAGGGTTTGGAGGATAGAGACATTTAAATTTTTAGAGATTAATCGAAAGTCAATTTTTGAAAAGGCAAATATCTCCCGATCTGTATTAATCTGAGAGACAAAAATTATGTCACTTTGAGGGAACGTATATTTCAACTTCATGTCATAGTCACGTCAATGTATGTCGAAGGGTTTGGAGGATATAGACATTTAAAGTTTTAGAGATTATTTGAAAGTCAATTTTTAAAAGGCAAATATCTCCCGATCTGTAGGAATCTGAGAGTCAAAACTTATGTCACTTTGAGGGAACGTATGTGTCAACTTCCTGTCAGAGTCATGTCAATGTATGTCGAAGGGTTTGGAGGATAGATACATTTAAATTTTTAGAGATTATTCGAAAGTCAATTTTTAAAAGGAAAATATCTCCCGATCTGTAGGAATCTGAGAGACAAAACTTATGTCACTTTGAGGGAACGTATATGTCAACTTCATGTCAGAATCTCGTCAATGTATGTCCAAGGGTTTGGACGATAGAGACATTTTAATTTTTCGAGATTATTCGAAAGTCAATTTTTAAAAGGCAAATATCTCCCGATTTGTAGGAATCTAAGAGACAAACCTAATGTCACTTTGAGGGACCGCATATGTCAACTTCATGTCAGAGTCTCGTCAATGTATGTCCAAGGGTTTGGAAGTTAGAGACATTTTAATTTTTCGAGATTATTTGAAAGTCAATTATTAAAAGGCAAATATCTCCCGATCTGTAGGCATCTGAGAGACAAACCTTATGTCACTTTAAGGGAACATGTATGTCAACATCCTGTCAGAGTACCGTCAATGTATGTCCAAGGGTTTGGAGGATAGAGACATTTAAATTTTTAGAGATTATTCGAAAGTCAATTTTTGAAAAGGCAAATATCTCCCGATCAATAGGAATCTAAGAGACAAAACTTATGTCACTTTGAGGGAACGTATATGTCAACTCCATGTCAGAATCTCGTCAATGTGTGTCCAAGGGTTTGGACGATAGAGACATTTAAATTTATAGAGATTATTCGAAAGTCAATTATTAAAAGGCAAATATCTCCCGATCTGTAGGCATCTGAGAGACAAACCTTATGTCACTTTGAGGGAACGCACATGTCAACTTCATGTCAGAGTCTCGTCAAGGTATGTCCAAGGGTTTGGAGGATAGAGAAATTTTAATTTTACGAGATTATTGGAAAGTCAATTTTTAAAAGGCAAATATCTCCCGATCTGTTGGAATGTGAGAGGCAAAACTTATGTCACTTTGAGGGAACGTACATGTCAACGTCATGTCAGAATCTCGCTAATGTATGTCTAAGGGTTTGGACGATAGAGACATTTCAATTTTTCGAGATTATTCGAGAGTCAATTTTTAAAAGGCAAATATCTCCCGAAATGTAGGCATCTGAGAGACAAACCCTATGTCACTTTGAGGGAACGCATATGTCAACTTCATGTCAGAGTCTCGTCAATGTATGTCCAAGGGTTTGGAGGGTAGAGACATTTTAATTTTTCGAGATTATTCGAAAGTCAATTTTTGAAAAGGCAAATATCTCCCGATCTGTATTAATCTGAGAGACAAAACTTATGTCACTTTGAGGGACCGTATATGTCAACTTCATGTCATAGTCACGTCAATGTATATCGAAGGGTTTGGAGGATAGAGATATTTAAATTTTTAGAGATTATTCGAAAGTCAATTTTTAAAAAGCAAATATCTCCCGATCTGTTGGAGTCTGAGAGACAAAACTTATGTCACTATGAGGGAACGTATATGTCAACTTCCTGTCTGAGTCACGTCAATGTATGTCCAAGGGTTTGGACGATAGAGTCATTTTAAATTTTCGAGATTATTCGAAAGTCAATTTTTAAAAGGCAAATATCTCCCGATCTGTAGGCATCTGAGAGACAAACCTTATGTCACTTTGAGGGAACGCATATGTCAACTTCATGTCGGAGTCTCGTCAATGTATGTCCAAGGGTTTGGAGGATAGAGACATTTAAATTTTTCGAGATTATTCGAAAGTCAATATTTGAAAAGGCAAATATCTCCCGATCTGTATTAATCTGAGAGACAAAACTTATGTCACTTTGAGGGAACGTATATGTCAACTTCATGTCATACTCACGTCAATGTATGTCCAAGGGTTTGGAGGATAGAGACATTTAAATTTTTCGAGATTATTTGAAAGTCACTTTTTAAAAGGCAAATATCTCCCGATCTGTAGGCATCTGAGAGACAAACCTTATGTCACTTTGAGGTAACGCATATGTCAACTTCATGTCAGAGTGTCGTCAACGTAAGTCCAAGGGTTTGGACGATAGAGACATTTAAATTTTTAGAGATTATTCGAAAGTCAATTTTTAAAAGGCAAATTTCTCCCGATCTGTATTAATCTGAGAGACAAAACTTAAGTCACTTTGAGGGAACGTAAATGTAAACGTCCTGTCAGAGTCACGTCAATGTATGTCTAAGGGTTTGGAGGATAGAGACATTTTAATTTTACGAGATTATTCGAAAGTCAATTTTTAAAAGGCAAATATCTCCCGATCTGTAGGCATCTGAGAGACAAAACATATGTCACTTTGAGGGAACGTATATATCAACTTCCTGTCAGAGTTTCGTCAATGTATGTCGAAGGGTTTGGAGGATAGAGACATTTAAATTTTTAGAGATTATTCGAAAGTCAATTTTAAAAGGCAAATATCTCCCGATCTGTAGGAATCTGAGAGACAAAACTTATGTCACTTTGAGGGAACGTATATGTCAACTTCCTGTCAGAGTCACGTCAATGTATGTCCAAGGGTTTGGAGGATAGAGACATTTAAATTTTTAGAGAATATTCGAAAGTCAATTTTTAAGAGGCAAATATCTCCCGATCTGTAGGAATCTGAGAGACAAAACTTATGTCACTTAGTGGCAACGTATATGTCAACTTCATGTCAGAATCTCGTCAATGCATGTCCAAGGGTTTGGACGATAGAGACATTTTAATTTTTCGAGATTATTCGAAAGTCAATTTTTGAAAAGGCAAATATCTCCCGATCTGTAGGCAACTAAGAGACAAACCTTATGTCACTTTGAGGGAACGGATTTGTCATCTTCATGTCAGAGTCTCGTCAATGTATGTCCAAGGGTTTGGACGATAGAGACATTTTAATTTTTCGAGATTATTTGAAAATCAATTTTTAAAAGGCAAATATCTCCCGATCTGTAGGCATCTGAGAGACAAACCTTATGTCACTTTGTGGTAACGCATATGTCAACTTCATGTCAGAGTGTCGTCATTGTATGTATAAGGGTTTGGAGGATAGAGACATTTTAATTGTTCGAGATTATTCGAAAGTGAATTATTAAAAGGCAAATATCTCCCGATCTGTAGGAATCTGAGAGACAAAACTTATGTCACTTTGAGGGAACGTATATGTCAACGTCATGTCAGAATCTCGTCAATGTATGTCTAAGGGTTTGGACGATAGAGACATTTTAATTTCTCGAGATTAATCGAGAGTCAATTTTTAAAAGGCAAATATCTCCCGATCTGTAGGCATCTGAGAGACAAACCTTATGTCACTTTGAGGTAACGTATATGTAAATGTCCTGTCAGAGTCACGTCAATGTATGTCCAAGGGTTTGGAGGATAGAGAAATTTTAATTTTACGAGATTATTGGAAAGTCAATTTTTAAAAGGCAAATATCTCCCGATCTGTTGGAATGTGAGAGACAAACCTTATGTCACTTTGAGGGACCGCATATGTCAACTTCATGTCAGAGTCTCGTCAATGTATGTCCAAGGGTTTGGAGGATAGACATATTTTAATTTTTCGAGATTATTCGAAAGTGAATTATTAAAAGGCAAATATCTCCCGATCTGTAGGAATCTGAGAGACAAAACTAATGTCACTTTAAGGGAACGTATATGTCAAATTCCTGTCAGAGTCACGTCAATATATGTCCAAGGGTTTGGAGGATACAGACATTTAAATTTTTAGAGATTATTCGAAAGTCAATTATTAAAAGGCAAATATCTCCCGATCTGTAGGAATCTGAGAGGCAAAACTTATGTCACTTTGAGGGAACGTATATGTCAACGTCATGTCAGAATCTCGCTAATGTATGTCTAAGGGTTTGGACGATAGAGACATTTCAATTTTTCGAGATTATTCGAGAGTCAATTTTTAAAAGGCAAATATCTCCCGAAATGTAGGCATCTGAGAGACAAACCCTATGTCACTTTGAGGGAACGCAAATGTCAACTTCATGTCAGAGTCTCGTCAATGTATGTCCAAGGGTTTGGAGGGTAGAGACATTTTAATTTTTCGAGATTATTCGAAAGTCAATTTTTGAAAAGGCAAATATCTCCCGATCTGTATTAATCTGAGAGACAAAACTTATGTCACTTTGAGGAACCGTATATGTCAACTTCATGTCATAGTCACGTCAATGTATATCGAAGGGTTTGGAGGATAGAGATATTTAAATTTTTAGAGATTATTCGAAAGTCAATTTTTAAAAAGCAAATATCTCCCGATCTGTTGGAGTCTGAGAGACAAAACTTATGTCACTATGAGGGAACGTATATGTCAACTTCCTGTCTGAGTCACGTCAATGTATGTCCAAGGGTTTGGACGATAGAGTCATTTTAAATTTTCGAGATTATTCGAAAGTCAATTTTTAAAAGGCAAATATCTCCCGATCTGTAGGCATCTGAGAGACAAACCTTATGTCACTTTGAGGGAACGCATATGTCAACTTCATGTCGGAGTCTCGTCAATGTATGTCCAAGGGTTTGGAGGATAGAGACATTTAAATTTTTCGAGATTATTCGAAAGTCAATATTTGAAAAGGCAAATATCTCCCGATCTGTATTAATCTGAGAGACAAAACTTATGTCACTTTGAGGGAACGTATATGTCAACTTCATGTCATACTCACGTCAATGTATGTCCAAGGGTTTGGAGGATAGAGACATTTAAATTTTTCGAGATTATTTGAAAGTCACTTTTTAAAAGGCAAATATCTCCCGATCTGTAGGCATCTGAGAGACAAACCTTATGTCACTTTGAGGTAACGCATATGTCAACTTCATGTCAGAGTGTCGTCAATGTAAGTCCAAGGGTTTGGACGATAGAGACATTTAAATTTTTAGAGATTATTCGAAAGTCAATTTTTAAAAGGCAAATTTCTCCCGATCTGTATTAATCTGAGAGACAAAACTTAAGTCACTTTGAGGGAACGTAAATGTAAACGTCCTGTCAGAGTCACGTCAATGTATGTCTAAGGGTTTGGAGGATAGAGAAATTTTAATTTTACGAGATTATTCGAAAGTCAATTTTTAAAAGGCAAATATCTCCCGATCTGTAGGCATCTGAGAGACAAAACATATGTCACTTTGAGGGAACGTATATGTCAACTTCCTGTCAGAGTTTCGTCAATGTATGTCGAAGGGTTTGGAGGATAGAGACATTTAAATTTTTAGAGATTATTCGAAAGTCAATTTTTAAAAGGCAAATATCTCCCGATCTGTAGGAATCTGAGAGACAAAACTTATGTCACTTATAGGGAACGTATATGTCAACTTCATGTCAGAATCTCGTCAATGTATGTCCAAGGGTTTGGACGATAGAGACATTTAAATTTTTAGAGATTATTGGAAAGTCAATTTTTAAAAGGCAAATATCTCCCGATCTGTAGGCATCTGAGAGACAAACCTTATGTCACTTTGAGGTAACGTATATGTAAATGTCCTGTCAGAGTCACGTCAATGTATGTCCAAGGGTTTGGAGGATAGAGAAATTTTAATTTTACGAGATTATTGGAAAGTCAATTTTTAAAAGGCAAATATCTCCCGATCTGTTGGAATGTGAGAGACAAAACTTATGTCACTTTGAGGGACCACATATGTCAACTTCATGTCAGAGTCTCGTCAATGTATGTCCAAGGGTTTGGAGGATAGACATATTTTAATTTTTCGAGATTATTCGAAAGTGAATTATTAAAAGGCAAATATCTCCCGATCTGTATGAATCTGAGAGACAAAACTATTGTCACTTTAAGGGAACGTATATGTCAAATTCCTGTCAGAGTCACGTCAATATATGTCCAAGGGTTTGGAGGATACAGACATTTAAATTTTTAGAGATTATTCGAAAGTCAATTATTAAAAGGCAAATATCTCCCGATCTGTAGGAATCTGAGAGGCAAAACTTATGTCACTTTGAGGGAACGTATATGTCAACGTCATGTCAGAATCTCGTCAATGTATGTCTAAGGGTTTGGACGATAGAGACATTTCAATTTTTCGAGATTATTCGAGAGTCAATTTTTAAAAGGCAAATATCTCCCGAAATGTAGGCATCTGTGAGACAAACCCTATGTCACTTTGAGGGAACGCATATGTCAACTTCATGTCAGAGTCTCGTCAATGTATGTCAAAGGGTTTGGAGGGTAGAGACATTTTAATTTTTCGAGATTATTCGAAAGTCAATTTTTGAAAAGGCAAATATATCCCGATCTGTATTAATCTGAGAGACAAAACTTATGTCACTTTGAGGGACCGTATATGTCAACTTCATGTCATAGTCACGTCAATGTATATCGAAGGGTTTGGAGGATAGAGATATTTAAATTTTTAGAGATTATTCGAAAGTCAATTTTTAAAAAGCAAATATCTCCCGATCTGTTGGAGTCTGAGAGACAAAACTTATGTCACTATGAGGGAACGTATATGTCAACTTCCTGTCTGAGTCACGTCAATGTATGTCCAAGTGTTTGGACGATAGAGTCATTTTAAATTTTCGAGATTATTCGAAAGTCAATTTTTAAAAGGCAAATATCTCCCGATCTGTAGGCATCTGAGAGACAAACCTTATGTCACTTTGAGGGAACGCATATGTCAACTTCATGTCAGAGTGTCGTCAATGTAAGTCCAAGGGTTTGGACGATAGAGACATTTAAATTTTTAGAGATTATTCGAAAGTCAATTTTTAAAAGGCAAATTTCTCCCGATCTGTATTAATCTGAGAGACAAAACTTAAGTCACTTTGGGGGAACGTAAATGTAAACGTCCTGTCAGAGTCACGTCAATGTATGTCCAAGGGTTTGGAGGATAGAGACATTTTAATTTTACGAGATTATTCGAAAGTCAATTTTTAAAAGGCAAATATCTCCCGATCTGTAGGCATCTGAGAGACAAAACATATGTCACTTTGAGGGAACGTATATGTCAACTTCCTGTCAGAGTTTCGTCAATGTATGTCGAAGGGTTTGGAGGATAGAGACATTTAAATTTTTAGAGATTATTCGAAAGTCAATTTTTAAAAGGCAAATATCTCCCGATCTGTAGGAATCTGAGAGACAAAACTTATGTCACTTTGAGGGAACGTATATGTCAACTTCCTGTCAGAGTCACGTCAATGTATGTCCAAGGGTTTGGAGGATAGAGAGATTTAAATTTTTAGAGATTATTCGAAAGTCAATTTTTAAAAGGCAAATATCTCCCGATCTGTAGGAATCTGAGAGACAAAACTTATGTCACTTATAGGGAACGTATATGTCAACTTCATGTCAGAAACTCGTCAATGTATGTCCAAGGGTTTGGACGATAGAGACATTTAAATTTTTAGAGATTATTCGAAAGTCAATTTTTAAAAGGCAAATATCTCCCGATCTGTAGGAATCTGAGAGACAACACTTATGTCACTTTGAGGGAACGTATATGTAAATATCCTGTCAGAGTCACGTCAATGTATGTCTAAGGGTTTGGAGGATAGAGATATTTTAATTTTACGAGATTACTGGAAAGTCAATTTTTAAAAGGCAAATATCTCCCGATCTGTTGGAATGTGAGAGACAAAACTTATGTCACTTTGAGGGAACGTTTATGTTAACTTCATGTCAGAATCTCGTCAATGTATGTCCAAGGGTTTGGACGATAGAGACATTTTAATTTTTCGAGATTATTTAAAAGTCAATTATTAAAAGGCAAATATCTCCCGATCTGTAGGCATCTGAGAGGCAAACCTTATGTCACTTTGAGGAAACGCATATGTCAACTTCATGTCAGAGTCTCGTCAATGTATGTCCAAGGGTTTGTAGTATAGAGACATTTAAATTTTTAGAGATTATTCGAAAGTCAATTATTAAAAGGCAAATATCTTCCGATCTGTAGGAATCTGAGAGACAAAACTTATGTCACTTAGAGGGAACGTACATGTCAACTTCATGTCAGAATCTCGTCAATGTATGTCCAAGGGTTTGGAGGATAGACACATTTTAATTTTTCGAGATTATTCGAAAGTGATTTATTAAAAGGCAAATATCTCCCGATCTGTAGGAATCTGAAAGACAAAACTAATGTCACTTTAAGAGAACATGTATGTCAACTTCCTGTCAGAGTCACGTCAATGTATGTCCAAGGGTTTGGAGGATAGAGACATTTAAATTTTTAGAGATTATTCGAAAGTGAATTATTAAAAGGCAAATATCTCCCGATCTGTAGGAATCTGAGAGACAAAACTTATGTCACTTTGAGGGAACGTATATGTCAACGTCATGTCAGAATCTCGTCAATGTATGTCTAAGGGTTTGGAGGATAGAGACATTTTAATTTCTCGAGATTAATCGAGAGTCAATTTTTAAAAGGCAAATATCTCCCGATCTGTAGGCATCTGAGAGACAAACCTTATGTCACTTTGAGGTAACGTATATGTAAATGTCCTGTCAGAGTCACGTCAATGTATGTCCAAGGGTTTGGAGGATAGAGAAATTTTAATTTTACGAGATTATTCGAAAGTGAATTATTAAAAGGCAAATATCTCCCTATCTGTAGGAATCTGAGAGACAAAACTAATGTCACTTTAAGGGAACGTATATGTCAAATTCCTGTCAGAGTCACGTCAATATATGTCCAAGGGTTTGGAGGATAGAGACATTTCAATTTTTCGAGATTATTCGAGAGTCAATTTTTAAAAGGCAAATATCTCCCGAAATGTAGGCATCTGAGAGACAAACCCTATGTCACTTTGAGGGAACGCATATGTCAACTTCATGTCAGAGTCTCGTCAATGTATGTCCAAGGGTTTGGAGGGTAGAGACATTTTAATTTTTCGAGATTATTCGAAAGTCAATTTTTGAAAAGGCAAATATCTCCCGATCTGTATTAATCTGAGAGAAAAAACTTATGTCACTTTGAGGGACCGTATATGTCAACTTCATGTCATAGTCACGTCAATGTATATCGAAGGGTTTGGAGGATAGAGATATTTAAATTTTTAGAGATTATTCGAAAGTCAATTTTTAAAAAGCAAATATCTCCCGATCTGTTGGAGTCTGAGAAACAAAACTTATGTTACTATGAGGGAACGTATATGTCAACTTCCTGTCTGAGTCACGTCAATGTATGTCCAAGGGTTTGGACGATAGAGACATTTTAAATTTTCGAGATTATTCGAAAGTCAATTTTTAAAAGGCAAATATCTCCCGATCTGTAGGCATCTGAGAGACAAACCTTATGTCACTTTGAGGGAACGCATATGTCAACTTCATGTCAGAATCTCGTCAATGTATGTCCAAGGGTTTGGACGATAGAGACATTTAAATTTTTAGAGATTATTCGAAAGTCAATTTTTAAAAGGCAAATATCTCCCGATCTGTAGGAATCTGAGAGACAACACTTATGTCACTTTGAGGGAACGTATATGTAAATGTCCTGTCAGAGTCACGTCAATGTATGTCTAAGGGTTTGGAGGATAGAGATATTTTAATTTTACGAGATTATTGGAAAGTCAATTTTTAAAAGGCAAATATCTCCCGATCTGTTGGAATGTGAGAGACAAAACTTATGTCACTTTGAGGGAACGTTTATGTTAACTTCATGTCAGAATCTCGTCAATGTATGTCCAAGGGTTTGGACGATAGAGACATTTTAATTTATCGAGATTATTTAAAAGTCAATTATTAAAAGGCAAATATCTCCCGATCTGTAGGCATCTGAGAGGCAAACCTTATGTCACTTTGAGGGAACGCATATGTCAACTTCATGTCAGAGTCTCGTCAATGTATGTCCAAGGGTTTGTAGTATAGAGACATTTAAATTTTTAGAGATTATTCGAAAGTCAATTATTAAAAGGCAAATATCTTCCGATCTGTAGGAATCTGAGAGACAAAACTTATGTCACTTAGAGGGAACGTACATGTCAACTTCATGTCAGAATCTTGTCAATGTATGTCCAAGGGTTTGGACGATAGAGACATTTTAATTTTTCGAGATTATTCGTAAGTCAATGTTTAAAGGCAAATATCTCCCGATCTGTAGGCATCTGAGAGACAAATCTTATGTCACTTTGAGGGAACGCATATGTCAACTTCATGTCAGAGTCTCGTCAATGTATGTCCAAGGGTTTGGAGGATAGACACATTTTAATTTTTCGAGATTATTCGAAAGTGAATTATTAAAAGGCAAATATCTCCCGATCTGTAGGAATCTGAAAGACAAAACTAATGTCACTTTAAGAGAACATGTATGTCAACTTCCTGTCAGAGTCACGTCAATGTATGTCCAAGGGTTTGGAGGATAGAGACATTTAAATTTTTAGAGATTATTCGAAAGTGAATTATTAAAAGGCAAATATCTCCCGATCTGTAGGAATCTGAGAGACAAAACTTATGTCACTTTGAGGGAACGTATATGTCAACGTCATGTCAGAATCTCGTCAATGTATGTCTAAGGGTTTGGACGATAGAGACATTTTAATTTCTCGAGATTAATCGAGAGTCAATTTTTAAAAGGCAAATATCTCCCGATCTGTAGGCATCTGAGAGACAAACCTTATGTCACTTTGAGGTAACGTATATGTAAATGTCCTGTCAGAGTCACGTCAATGTATGTCCAAGGGTTTGGAGGATAGAGAAATTTTAATTTTACGAGATTATTGGAAAGTCAATTATTAAAAGGCAAATATCTCCCGATCTGTTGGAATGTGAGAGACAAAACTTATGTCACTTTGAGGGACCGCATATGTCAACTTCATGTCAGAGTCTCGTCAATGTATGTCCAAGGGTTTGGAGGATAGACATATTTTAATTTTTCGAGATTATTCGAAAGTGAATTATTAAAAGGCAAATATCTCCCGATCTGTAGGAATCTGAGAGACAAAACTAATGTCACTTTAAGGGAACGTATATGTCAAATTCCTGTCAGAGTCACGTCAATATATGTCCAAGGGTTTGGAGGATAGAGACATTTAAATTTTTAGAGATTATTCGAAAGTCAATTATTAAAAGGCAAATATCTCCCGATCTGTAGGAATCTGAGAGGCAAACCTTATGTCACTTTGAGGAAACGTATATGTCAACGTCATGTCAGAATCTCGTCAATGTATGTCTAAGGGTTTGGACGATAGAGACATTTCAATTTTTCGAGATTATTCGAGAGTCAATTTTTAAAAGGCAAATATCTCCCGAAATGTAGGCATCTGAGAGACAAACCCTATGTCACTTTGAGGGAACGCATATGTCAACTTCATGTCAGAGTCTCGTCAATGTATGTCCAAGGGTTTGGAGGGTAGAGACATTTTAATTTTTCGAGATTATTCGAAAGTCAATTTTTGAAAAGGCAAATATCTCCCGATCTGTATTAATCTGAGAGACAAAACTTATGTCACTTTGAGGGACCGTATATGTCAACTTCATGTCATAGTCACGTCAATGTATATCGAAGGGTTTGGAGGATAGAGATATTTAAATTTTTAGAGATTATTCGAAAGTCAATTTTTAAAAAGCAAATATCTCCCGATCTGTTGGAGTCTGAGAGACCAAACTTATGTCACTATGAGGGAACGTATATGTCAACTTCCTGTCTGAGTCACGTCAATGTATGTCCAAGGGTTTGGACGATAGAGACATTTTAAATTTTCGAGATTATTCGAAAGTCAATTTTTAAAAGGCAAATATCTCCCGATCTGTATTAATCTGAGAGACAAAACTTATGTCACTTTGAGGGAACGTATATGTCAACTTCATGTCATACTCACGTCAATGTAAGTACAAGGGTTTGGAGGATAGAGACATTTAAATTTTTCGAGATTATTTGAAAGTCACTTTTTAAAAGGCAAATATCTCCCGATCTGTAGGCATCTGAGAGACAAACCTTATGTCACTTTGAGGTAACGCATATGTCAACTTCATGTCAGAGTGTCGTCAATGTGAGTCCAAGGGTTTGGACGATAGAGACATTTAAATTTTTAGAGATTATTCGAAAGTCAATTTTTAAAAGGCAAATTTCTCCCGATCTGTATTAATCTGAGAGACAAAACTTAAGTCACTTTGACGGAACGTAAATGTAAACGTCCTGTCAGAGTCACGTCAATGTATGTCCAAGGGTTTGGAGGATAGAGACATTTTAATTTTACGAGATTATTCGAAAGTCAATTTTTAAAAGGCAAATATCTCCCGATCTGTATTAATCTGAGAGACAAACCTTTTGTCACTTTGAGGGAACGTATATGTCAATTTCATGTCAGAATCTCGTCAATGTATGTTCAAGGGTTTGGTCGATAGAGACATTTAAATTTTTCGAGATTATTCGAAAGTCAATTTTTAAAAGGCAAATATCTCCCGATCTGTAGGCATCTGAGAGACAAAACATATGTCACTTTGAGGGAACGTATATGTCAACTTCCTGTCAGAGTTTCGTCAATGTATGTCGAAGGGTTTGGAGGATAGAGACATTTAAATTTTTAGAGATTATTCGAAAGTCAATTTTTAAAAGGCAAATATCTCCCGATCTGTAGGAATCTGAGAGACAAAACTTATGTCACTTTGAGGGAACGTATATGTCAACTTCCTGTCTGAGTCACGTCAATGTATGTCCAAGGGTTTGGAGGATAGAGAGATTTAAATTTTTAGAGATTATTCGAAAGTCAATTTTTAAAAGGCAAATATCTCCCGATCTGTAGGAATCTGAGAGACAAAACTTATGTCACTTATAGGGAACGTATATGTAAACTTCATTTCAGAATCTCGTCAATGTATGCCCAAGGGTTTGGACGATAGAGACATTTTAATTTTTCGAAATTATTCGAAAGTCAATTTTTAAAAGGCAAATATCTCCCGATCTGTAGGCATCTGAGAGACAAACCTTATGTCACTTTGAGGGAACGCATATGTCAACTTCATGTCAGAGTCTCGTCAATGTATGTAAAAGGGTTTGGAGAATAGAGACATTTTAATTTTTCGAGATTATTTGAAAGTCAATTATTAAAAGGCAAATGTCTCCCGATCTGTAGGCATCTGAGAGACAAACCTTATGTCACTTTGAGGGAACGCATATGTCAACTTCATGTCAGAGTCTCGTCAATGTATGTCCAAGTGTTTGGAGAATAGACACATTTTAATTTTTCGAGATTATTCGAAAGTGAATTAGTAAAAGGCAAATATCTCCCGATCTGTAGGAATCTGAGAGACAAAACTAATGTCACTTTAAAGGAACATGTATGTCAACGTCCTGTCAGAATCACGTCAATGTATGTCCAAGGGTTTGGAGGATAGAGACATTTAAATTTTTAGAGATTATTCGAAAGTCAATTTTTGAAAAGGCAAATATCTCCCGATCAATAGCAATCTAAGAGATTGGACGATAGAGACATTTTAATTTTTCGAGATTATTCGAAAGTCAATTTTTAAAAGGCAAATATCTCCCGATCTGTATTAATCTGAGAGACTGAACTTATGTCACTTTGAGGGAACGTATATGTCAACTTCATGTCATAGTCACGTCAATGTATGTCGAAGGGTTTGGAGGATAGAGACATTTAAATTTTTAGAGATTATTCGAAAGTCAATTTTTAAAAGGCAAAAATCTCCCGATCTGTAGGCATCTGAGAGACAAACCTTAGGTCACTTTGAGGGAACGCATATGTCAACTTCATGTCAGAGTCTCGTCAATGTATGTCCAAGGGTTTGGAGGATAGAGACATTTAAATTTTTCGAGATTATTCGAAAGTCAATTTTTAAAAGGCAAATATCTCCCGATCTGTAGGAATCTGAGAAACAAACCTTATGTCACTTTGAGGGACCCCATATGTCATCTTCATGTCAGAGTCTCGTCAATGTATGTCCAAGGGTTTGGAAGATAGAGACATTTTAATTTTTCGAGATTATTTGAAAGTCAATTTTTAAAAGGCAAATATCTCCCGATCTGTAGGCATCTGAGAGACAAACCTTATGTCACTTTGAGGGAACGCATATGTCAACTTCATGTCAGAGTCTCGTCAATGTATGTCCAAGGGTTTGGAGGATAGAGACATTTAAATTTTTAGAGATTATTCGAAAGTCAAATTTTTAAAGGCAAATATCTCCCGATCTGTAGGAATCTGAGAGACAAATCTTATGTCACTTAGAGGGATCGTATATGTCAACTTATGTCAGAGTCATGTCAATGTATGTCCAAGGGTTTGGAGGATAGAGAAATTTTAATTTTACGAGATTATTGGAAAGTCAATTTTTAAAAGGCAAATATCTCCCGATCTGTTGGAATGTGAGAGACAAAACTTATGTCACTTTGAGGGAACGTTTATGTTAACGTCATGTCAGAATCTCGTCAATGTATGTCCAAGGGTTTGGACGACAGAGACATTTAAATTTTTAGAGATTATTCGAAAGTCAATTTTTAAAAGGCAAATATCTCCCGATCTGTAGGAATCTGAGAGACAAACCTTATGTCACTTAGAGGCAACGTATATGTCAACTTCATGTCAGAATCTCGTCAATGTATGTCCAAGGGTTTGGACGATAGAGACATTTTAATTTTTCGAGATTATTCGAAAGTCAATTTTTGTAAAGGCAAATATCTCCCGATCTGTAGGCAACTAAGAGACAAACCTTATGTCACTTTGAGGGAACGCATTTGTCAACTTCATGTCAGAGTCTCGTCAATGTATGTCCAAGGGTTTGGAGGATAGAGACATTTAAATTTTTCCAGATTATTCGAAAGTCAATTTTTAAAAGGCAAATATCTCCCGATCTGTAGGAATCTGAGAAACAAACCTTATGTCACTTTGAGGGAACGCATATGTCAACTTCATGTCAGAGTCTCGTCAATGTATGTTCAAGGGTTTGGAGGATAGAGACATTTAAATATTTAGAGATTATTCGAAAGTCAATTATTAAAAGGCAAATATCTTCCGATCTGTAGGAATCTGAGAGACAAAACTTATGTCACTTAGAGGGAACGTACATGTCAACTTCATGTCAGAATCTCGTCAATGTATGTCCAAGGGCTTGGACGATAGAGACATTTTAATTTTTCGAGATTATTCGTAAGTCAATTTTTAAAGGCAAATATCTCCCGATCTGTAGGCATCTGAGAGACAAATCTTATGTCACTTTGAGGGAACGCATATGTCAACTTCATGTCAGAGTCTCGTCAATGTATGTCCAAGGGTTTGGAGGATAGACACATTTTAATTTTTCGAGATTATTCGAAAGTGAATTATTAAAAGGCAAATATCTCCCGATCTGTAGGAATCTGAAAGACAAAACTAATGTCACTTTAAGAGAACATGTATGTCAACTTCCTGTCAGAGTCACGTCAATGTATGTCCAAGGGTTTGGAGGATAGAGACATTTAAATTTTTAGAGATTATTCGAAAGTGAATTATTAAAAGGCAAATATCTCCCGATCTGTAGGAATCTGAGAGACAAAACGTATGTCACTTTGAGGGAACGTGTATGTCAACGTCATGTCAGAATCTCGTCAATGTATGTCTAAGGGTTTGGACGATAGAGACATTTTAATTTCTCGAGATTAATCGAGAGTCAATTTTTAAAAGGCAAATATCTCCCGATCTGTAGGCATCTGAGAGACAAACCTTATGTCACTTTGAGGGAACGCATATGTCAACTTCATGTCAGAGTCTCGTCAATGTATGTCCAAGGGTTTGGAGGGTAGAGACATTTTAATTTTTCGAGATTATTCGAAAGTCAATTTTTAAAAGGCAAATATCTCCCGATCTGTAGGAATCTGAGAGACAAACCTTATGTCACTTTGAGGGAACACATATGTCAACTTCATGTCAGAGTCTCGTCAATGTATGTCCAAGGGTTTGGACGATAGAGACATTTTAATTTTTAGAGATTATTTGAAAGTCAATTTTTAAAAGGCAAATATCTCCCGATCTGTAGGCATCTGAGAGACAAACCTTATGTCACTTTGAGGTAACGTATATGTAAATGTCCTGTCAAAGTCACGTCAATGTATGTCCAAGGGTTTGGAGGATAGAGGAATTTTAATTTTACGAGATTATTGGAAAGTCAATTTTTAAAAGGCAAATATCTCCCGATCTGTTGGAATGTGAGAGACAAAACTTATGTCACTTTGAGGGACCGCATATGTCAACTTCATGTCAGAGTCTCGTCAATGTATGTCCAAGGGTTTGGAGGATAGACATATTTTAATTTTTCGAGATTATTCGAAAGTGAATTATTAAAAGGCAAATATCTCCCGATCTGTAGGAATCTGAGAGACAAAACTAATGTCACTTTGAGGGAACGTATCTGTAAAGTCCTGTCAGAGTCATGTCAATGTATGTCCAAGGGTTTGGAGGATAGAGAAATTTTAATTTTACGAGTTTATTGGAAAGTCAATTTTTAAAAGGCAAATATCTCCCGATCTGTATTAATCTGAGAGACAAAACTTATGTCACTTTGAGGGAACGTATATGTCAACTTCATGTCATAGTCACGTCAATGTATGTCGAAGGGTTTGGAGGATAGAGACATTTAAATTTTTCGGAATCATTCGAAAGTCAATTCTTAAAAGGCAAATATCTCCCGATCTGTAGGCATCATAGAGACAAACCTTGTTTCACTTTGAGGGAACGCATATGTCAACTTCATGTCAGAGTCTCGTCAATGTATGTCCAAGGGTTTGGAGGATAGAGACATTTTAATTTTTCGAGATTATTCGAAAGTCAATTTTTAAAAAGCAAATATCTCCCGATCTGTAGGAATCTGAGAGACAAAACTTATGTCACTTTGAGGGAACATATATGTCAACGTCCTGTCAGAGTCTCTTCAATGTATGTCCAAGGGTTTGGAGGATAGAGACATTTAAATTTTTCCAGATTATTCGAAAGTCAATTTTTAAAAGGCAAATATCTCCCGATCTGTAGGAATCTGAGAAACAAACCTTATGTCACTTTGAGGGACCGCATATGTCATCTTCATGTCAGAGTCTCGTCAATGTATGTCGAAGGGTTTGGAAGATAGAGACATTTTAATTAATCGAGATTATTTGAAAGTCAATTTTTAAAAGGCAAATATCTCCCGATCTGTAGGCATCTGAGAGACAAACCTTATGTCACTTTGAGGGAACGCATATGTCAACTTCATGTCAGAGTCTCGTCAATGTATGTCCAAGGGTTTGGAGGATAGATACATTTAATTTTACGAGATTATTGGAAAGTCAATTTTTAAAAGGCAAATATCTCCCGATCTGTTGGAATGTGAGAGACAAAACTTATGTCACTTTGAGGGAACTTTTATGTTAACTTCATGTCAGAATCTCGTCAATGTATGTCCAAGGGTTTGGACGATAGAGACATTTAAATTTTTAGAGATTATTCGAAAGTCAATTTTTAAAAGGCAAATATCTCCCGATCTGTAGGAATCTGAGAGACAAACCTTATGTCACTTAGAGGCAACGTATATGTCAACTTCATGTCAGAATCTCGTCAATGTATGTCCAAGGGTTTGGACGATAGAGACATTTTAATTTTTCGAGATTATTCGAAAGTCAATTTTTGAAAAGGCAAATATCTCCCGATCTGTATGCAACTAAGAGACAAACCTTATGTCACTTTGAGGGAACGCAATTGTCAACTTCATGTCAGAGTGTCGTCAATGTATGTCCAAGGGTTTGGACGATAGAGACATTTTAATTTTTCGAGATTATTTGAAAGTCAATTTTTAAGAGGCAAATATCTCCCGATCTGTAGGCATCTGAGAGACAAACCTTATGTCGCTTTGAGGGAACGTATATGTCAACTTCATGTCAGAGTCTCGTCAATGTATGTCCAAGGGTTTGGAGGATAGAGACATTTAAATTTTTAGAGATTATTCGAAAGTCAATTATTAAAAGGCAAATATCTCCCGATCTGTAGGAATCTGAGAGACAAAACTTATGTCACTTAGAGGGAACGTATATGTCAACTTCATGTCAGAATCTCGTCAATGTATGTCCAAGGGTTTGGACGATAGAGACATTTTAATTTTTCGAGATTATTCGAAAGTCAATTTTTTAAAGGCAAATATCTCCCGATCTGTATGCATCTAAGAGACAAACCTTATGTCACTTTGAGGGACCGCATATGTCAACTTCATGTCAGAGTCTCGTTAATGTATGTCCAAGGGTTTGGAAGATAGAGACATTTTAATTTTTCGAGATTATTTGAAAGTCAATTTTTAAGAGGCAAATATCTCCCGATCTGTAGGCATCTGAGAGACAAACCTTATGTCACTTTGAGGGAACGCATATGTCAACTTCATATCAGAGTCTCGTCAATGCATGTCCAAGGGTTTGGAGGATAGACACATTTTAATTTTTCGAGATTATTCGAAAGTGAATTATTAAAAGGCAAATATCTCCCGATCTGCAGGAATCTGAGAGACAAAACTAATGTCACTTTAAGGGAACATGTATGTCAACTTCCTGTCAGAGTCACGTCAATGTATGTCCAAGGGTTTGGAGGATAGAGACATTTAAATTTTTAGAGATTATTCGAAAGTCAATTATTAAAAGGCAAATATCGCCCGATCTGTAGGAATCTGAGAGACAAAACTTATGTCACTTTGAGGGCACGTATATGTCAACGTCATGTCACAATGTCGTCAATGTATGTCTAAGGGTTTGGACGATAGAGACATTTTAATTTTTCGAGATTATTCGAGAGTCAATTTTTAAAAGGCAAATATCTCCCGATCTGTAGGCATCTGAGGGACAAACCTTATGTCACTTTGAGGGAACGCACATGTCAACTTCATGTCAGAGTCTCGTCAATGTATGTCCAAGGGTTTGGAGGGTAGAGACATTTTAATTTTTCGAGATTATTCGAAAGTAAATTTTTGAAAAGGCAAATATCTCCCGATCTATATTAATCTGAGAGACAAAACTTATGTCACTTTGAGGGACCGTATATGTCAACTTCATGTCATAGTCACGTCAATGTATGTCGAAGGGTTTGGAGGATAGAGATATTTAAATTTTTAGAGATTATTCGAAAGTCAATTCTTAAAAAGCAAATATCTTCCGATCTGTAGGAGTCTGAGAGACAAAACTTATGTCACTATGAGGGTACGTATATGTCAACTTCCTGTCAGAGTCACGTTAATGTATGTCCTAGGGTTTTGACGATAGAGACATTTTAATTTTTCGAGTTTATTCGAAAATCAATTTTTAAGAGGCAAATATCTCCCGATCTGTAGTCATCTGAGAGACAAACCTTATGTCACTTTGAGGGAACGCATGTGTCAACTTCATGTCAGAGTCTCGTCAATGTATGTCCAAGGGTTTGGAGGATAGAGACATTTAAATTTTTCCAGATTATTCGAAAGTCAATTTTTAAAAGGCAAATATCTCCCGATCTGTAGGAATCTGAGAAACAAACCTTATGTCACTTTGAGGGACCGCATATGTCATCTTCATGTCAGAGTCTCGTCAATGTTTGTCGAAGGGTTAGGAAGATAGAGACATTTTAATTTTTCGAGATTATTCGAAAGTCAACTTTTTAAAGGCAAATATCTCCCGATCTGTAGGCATCTGAGAGACAAACCTTATGTCACTTTGAGGGAACGCATATGTCAACTTCATGTCAGAGTCTCGTCAATGTATGTCCAAGGGTTTGGAGGATAGAGACATTTAAATTTTTAGAGATTATTCGAAAGTCAACTTTTTAAAGGCAAATATCTCCCGATCTGTAGGAATCTGAGAGACAAATCTTATGTCACTTTGAGGGAACGTATATGTAAATGTCCTGTCAGAGTCATGTCAATGTATGTCCAAGGGTTTGGAGAATAGAGAAATTTTAATTTTACGAGATTATTGGAAAGTCAATTTTTAAAAGGCAAATATCTCCCGATCTGTTGGAATGTGAGAGACAAAACGTATTTCACTTTGATGGAACGTTTATGTTAACTTCATGTCAAAATCTCGTCAATGTATGTCCAAGGGTTTGGACGATAGAGACATTTAAATTTTTAGAGATTATTCGAAAGTCAATTTTTAAAAGGCAAATATCTCCCGATCTGTAGGAATCTGAGAGACAAACCTTATGTCACTTAGAGGCAACGTATATGTCAACTTCATGTCAGAATCTCGTCAATGTATGTCCAAGGGTTTGGACGATAGAGACATTTTAATTTTTCGAGATTATTCGAAAGTCAATTTTTGAAAAGGCAAATATCTCCCGATCTGTAGGCAACTAAGAGACAAACCTTATGTCACTTTGAGGGAACGCATTTGTCGACTTCATGTCAGAGTGTCGTCAATGTATGTCCAAGGGTTTGGACGATAGAGACATTTTAATTTTTCGAGATTATTTGAAAGTCAATTTTTAAAAGGCAAATATCTCCCGATCTGTATGCATCTAAGAGACAAACCTTATGTCACTTTGAGGGACCGCATATGTCAACTTCATGTCAGAGTCTCGTCAATGTATGTCCAAGGGTTTGGGAGATAGAGACATTTAAATTTTTCGAGATTATTTGAAAGTCAATTTTTAAAAGGCAAATATCTCCCGATCTGTAGGCATCTGAGAGACAAACCTTATGTCACTTTGAGGGAACGCATATGTCAACTTCATATCAGAGTCTCGTCAATGTATGTCCAAGGGTTTGGAGGATAGACACATTTTAATTTTTCGAGATTATTCAAAAGTGAATTATTAAATGGCAAATATCTCCCGATCTGCAGGAATCTGAGAGACAAAACTAATGTCACTTTAAGGGAACATGTATGTCAACTTCCTGTCAGAGTCACGTCAATGTATGTCCAAGGGTTTGGAGGATAGAGACATTTAAATTTTTAGAGATTATTCGAAAGTCAATTATTAAAAGGCAAATATCGCCCGATCTGTAGGAATCTGAGAGACAAAACTTATGTCACTTTGAGGGAACGTATATGTCAACGTCATGTCAGAATCTCGTCAATGTATGTCTAAGGGTTTGGACGATAGAGACATTTTAATTTTTCGAGATTATTCGAGAGTCAATTTTTAAAAGGCAAATATCTCCCGATCTGTAGGCATCTGAGGGACAAACCTTATGTCACTTTGAGGGAACGCATATGTCAACTTCATGTCAGAGTCTCGTCAATGTATGTCCAAGGGTTTGGAGGGTAGAGACATTTTAATTTTTCGAGATTATTCGAAAGTCAATTTTTGAAAAGGCAAATATCTCCCGATCTGTATTAATCTGAGAGACAAAACTTATGTCACTTTGAGGGACCGAATATGTCAACTTCATGTCATAGTCACGTCAATGTATGTCGAAGGGTTTGGAGGATAGAGATATTTAAATTTTTAGAGATTATTCGAAAGTCAATTCTTAAAAAGCAAATATCTCCCGATCTGTAGGAGTCTGAGAGACAAAACTTATGTCACTATGAGGGAACGTATATGTCAACTTCCTGTCAGAGTCACGTTAATGTATGTCCAAGGGTTTTGACGATAGAGACATTTTAATTTTTCGAGTTTATTCGAAAGTCAATTTTTAAGAGGCAAATATCTCCCGTTCTGTAGGCATCTGAGAGACAAACCTTATGTCACTTTGAGGGAACGCATATGTCAACTTCATGTCAGAGTCTCGTCAATGTATGTCCAAGGGTTTGGAGGATAGAGACATTTTAATTTTTCGAGATTATTCGAAAGTCAATATTTGAAAAGGCAAATATCTCCCGATCTGTATTAATCTGAGAGACAAAACTTATCTCACTATGAGGGAACGTATATGTCAACTTCATGTCATAGTTACGTCAATGTATGTCCAAGGGTTTGGGCGATAGAGACATTTTAATTTTTCGAGATTATTTGAAAGTCAATATTTAAAGGCAAATATCTCCCGATCTGTAGGCATATGAGAGACAAACCTTATGTCACTTTGAGGGAACGTATATGTCAACTTCATGTCAGAATCTCGTCAATGTATGCCCAATGGTTTGGACGATAGAGACATTTAAATTTTTAGAGATTATTCGAAAGTCAATTTTTAATATTTAAATATCTCTCGATCTGTAGGAATCTGAGAGACAAAACTTATGTCACTTTGAGGGACCGAATATGTCAACTTCATGTCATAGTCACGTCAATGTATGTCGAAGGGTTTGGAGGATAGAGACATTTAAATTTTTCGGGATTATTCGAAAGTCAATTCTTAAAAGGCAAATATCTCCCGATCTGTAGGCATCATAGAGACAAACCTTGTTTCACTTTGAGGGAACGCATATGTCAACTTCATGTCAGAGTCTCGTCAATGTATGTCCAAGGGTTTGGAGGATAGAGACATTTTAATTTTTCGAGATTATTCGAAAGTCAATTTTTAAAAAGCAAATATCTCCCGATCTGTAGGAATCTGAGAGACAAAACTTATGTCACTTTGAGGGAACATATATGTCAACGTCCTGTCAGAGTCTCTTCAATGTATGTCCATGGGTTTGGAGGATAGAGACATTTAAATTTTTCCAGATTATTCGAAAGTCAATTTTTAAAAGGCAAATATCTCCCGATCTGTAGGAATCTGAGAAACAAACCTTATGTCACTTTGAGGGACCGCATATGTCATCTTCATGTCAGAGTCTCGTCAATGTATGTCGAAGGGTTTGGAAGATAGAGACATTTTAATTTTTCGAGATTATTTGAAAGTCAATTTTTAAAAGGCAAATATCTCCCGATCTGTAGGCATCTGAGAGACAAACCTTATGTCACTTTGAGGGAACGCATATGTCAACTTCATGTCAGAGTCTCGTCAATGTATGTCCAAGGGTTTGGAGGATAGATACATTTAATTTTACGAGATTATTGGAAAGTCAATTTTTAAAAGGCAAATATCTCCCGATCTGTTGGAATGTGAGAGACAAAACTTATGTCACTTTGAGGGAACTTTTATGTTAACTTCATGTCAGAATCTCGTCAATGTATGTCCAAGGGTTTGGACGATAGAGACATTTAAATTTTTAGAGATTATTCGAAAGTCAATTTTTAAAAGGCAAATATCTCCCGATCTGTAGGAATCTGAGAGACAAACCTTATGTCACTTAGAGGCAACGTATATGTCAACTTCATGTCAGAATCTGGTCAATGTATGTCCAAGGGTTTGGACGATAGAGACATTTTAATTTTTCGAGATTATTTGAAAGTCAATTTTTAAGAGGCAAATATCTCCCGATCTGTAGGCATCTGAGAGACAAACCTTATGTCGCTTTGAGGGAACGTATATGTCAACTTCATGTCAGAATCTCGTCAATGTATGTACAAGGGTTTGGAGGATAGAGACATTTAAATTTCTAGAGATTATTCGAAAGTCAATTTTTAAAAGGCACATATCTCCCGATCTGTAGGAATCTGAGAGACAAAACTTATGTCACTTAGAGGGAACGTATATGTCAACTTCATGTCAGAATCTCGTCAATGTATGTCCAAGGGTTTGGACGATAGAGACATTTTAATTTTTCGAGATTATTCGAAAGTCAATTTTTTAAAGGCAAATATCTCCCGATCTGTATGCATCTAAGAGACAAGCCTTATGTCACTCTGAGGGACCGCATATGTCAACTTCATGTCAGAGTCTCGTCAATGTATGTCCAAGGGTTTGGAAGATAGAGACATTTTAATTTTTCGAGATTATTTGAAAGTCAATTTTTAAAAGGCAAATATCTCCCGATCTGTAGGCATCTGAGAGACAAACCTTATGTCACTTTGAGGGAACGCATATGTCAACTTCATATCAGAGTCTCGTCAATGTATGTCCAAGGGTTTGGAGGATAGACAAATTTTAATTTTTCGAAATTATTCGAAAGTGAATTATTAAAAGGCAAATATCTCCCGATCTGCAGGAATCGGAGAGACAAAACAAATGTCACTTTAAGGGAACATGTATGTCAACTTCCTGTCAGAGTCACGTCAATGTATATCCAAGGGTTTGGAGGATAGAGACATTTAAATTTTTAGAGATTATTCGAAAGTCAATTATTAAAAGGCAAATATCGCCCGATCTGTAGGAATCTGAGAGACAAAACTTATGTCACTTTGAGGGCACGTATATGTCAACGTCATGTCACAATCTCGTCAATGTATGTCTAAGGGTTTGGACGATAGAGACATTTTAATTTTTCGAGATTATTCGAGAGTCAATTTTTAAAAGGCAAATATCTCCCGATCTGTAGGCATCTGAGGGACAAACCTTATGTCACTTTGAGGGAACGCATATGTCAACTTCATGTCAGAGTCTCGTCAATGTATGTCCAAGGGTTTGGAGGGTAGAGACATTTTAATTTTTCGAGATTATTCGAAAGTAAATTTTTGAAAAGGCAAATATCTCCCGATCTGTATTAATCTGAGAGACAAAACTTATGTCACTTTGAGGGACCGTATATGTCAACTTCATGTCATAGTCACGTCAATGTATGTCGAAGGGTTTGGAGGATAGAGATATTTAAATTTTTAGAGATTATTCGAAAGTCAATTCTTAAAAAGCAAATATCTCCCGATCTGTAGGAGTCTGAGAGACAAAACTTATGTCACTATGAGGGTACGTATATGTCAACTTCCTGTCAGAGTCACGTTAATGTATGTCCAAGGGTTTTGACGATAGAGACATTTTAATTTTTCGAGTTTATTCGAAAATCAATTTTTAAGAGGCAAATATCTCCCGATCTGTAGGCATCTGAGAGACAAACCTTATGTCACTTTGAGGGAACGCATATGTCAACTTCATGTCAGAGTCTCGTCAATGTATGTCCAAGGGTTTGGAGGATAGAGACATTTAAATTTTTCCAGATTATTCGAAAGTCAATTTTTAAAAGGCAAATATCTCCCGATCTGTAGGAATCTGAGAAACAAACCTTATGTCACTTTGAGGGACCGAATATGTCAACTTCATGTCATAGTCACGTCAATGTATGTCGAAGGGTTTGGAGGATAGAGACATTTAAATTTTTCGGGATTATTCGAAAGTCAATTCTTAAAAGGCAAATATCTCCCGATCTGTAGGCATCATAGAGACAAACCATGTTTCACTTTGAGGGAACGCATATGTCAACTTCATGTCAGAGTCTCGTCAAGGTATGTCCAAGGGTTTGGAGGATAGAGACATTTTAATTTTTCGAGATTATTTGAAAGTCAATTTTTAAAAGGCAAATATCTCCCGATCTGTAGGCATCTGAGAGACAAACCTTATGTCACTTTGAGGGAACGCATATGTCAACTTCATGTCAGAGTCTCGTCAATGTATGTCCAAGGGTTTGGAGGATAGATACATTTAATTTTACGAGATTATTGGAAAGTCAATGTTTAAAAGGCAAATATCTCCCGATCTGTTGGAATGTGAGAGACAAAACTTATGTCACTTTGAGGGAACTTTTATGTTAACTTCATGTCAGAATCTCGTCAATGTATGTCCAAGGGTTTGGACGATAGAGACATTTAAATTTTTAGAGATTATTCGAAAGTCAATTATTAAAAGGCAAATATCTCCCGATCTGTAGGAATCTGAGAGACAAACCTTATGTCACTTAGAGGCAACGTATATGTCAACTTCATGTCAGAATCTCGTCAATGTATGTCCAAGGGTTTGGACGATAGAGACATTTTAATTTTTCGAGATTATTCGAAAGTCAATTTTTGAAAAGGCAAATATCTCCCGATCTGTAGGCAACTAAGAGACAAACCTTATGTCACTTTGAGGGAACGCATTTGTCAACTTCATGTCAGAGTGTCGTCAATGTATGTCCAAGGGTTTGGACGATAGAGACATTTTAATTTTTCGAGATTATTCGAAAGTCAATTCTTAAGAGGCAAATATCTCCCGATCTGTAGGCATCATAGAGACAAACCATGTTTCACTTTGAGGGAACGCATATGTCAACTTCATGTCAGAGTCTCGTCAAGGTATGTCCAAGGGTTTGGAGGATAGAGACATTTTAATTTTTCGAGATTATTTGAAAGTCAATTTTTAAAAGGCAAATATCTCCCGATCTGTAGGCATCTGAGAGACAAACCTTATGTCACTTTGAGGGAACGCATATGTCAACTTCATGTCAGAGTCTCGTCAATGTATGTCCAAGGGTTTGGAGGATAGATACATTTAATTTTACGAGATTATTGGAAAGTCAATGTTTAAAAGGCAAATATCTCCCGATCTGTTGGAATGTGAGAGACAAAACTTATGTCACTTTGAGGGAACTTTTATGTTAACTTCATGTCAGAATCTCGTCAATGTATGTCCAAGGGTTTGGACGATAGAGACATTTAAATTTTTAGAGATTATTCGAAAGTCAATTATTAAAAGGCAAATATCTCCCGATCTGTAGGAATCTGAGAGACAAACCTTATGTCACTTAGAGGCAACGTATATGTCAACTTCATGTCAGAATCTCGTCAATGTATGTCCAAGGGTTTGGACGATAGAGACATTTTAATTTTTCGAGATTATTCGAAAGTCAATTTTTGAAAAGGCAAATATCTCCCGATCTGTAGGCAACTAAGAGACAAACCTTATGTCACTTTGAGGGAACGCATTTGTCAACTTCATGTCAGAGTGTCGTCAATGTATGTCCAAGGGTTTGGACGATAGAGACATTTTAATTTTTCGAGATTATTTGAAAGTCAATTTTTAAGAGGCAAATATCTCCCGATCTGTAGGCATCTGAGAGACAAACCTTATGTCGCTTTGAGGGAACGTATATGTCAACTTCATGTCAGAGTCTCGTCAATGTATGTCCAAGGGTTTGGAGGATAGAGACATTTAAATTTCTAGAGATTATTCGAAAGTCAATTTTTAAAAGGCACATATCTCCCGATCTGTAGGAATCTGAGAGACAAAACTTATGTCACTTAGAGGGAACGTATATGTCAACTTCATGTCAGAATCTCGTCAATGTATGTCCAAGGGTTTGGACGATAGAGACATTTTAATTTTTCGAGATTATTCGAAAGTCAATTTTTTAAAGGCAAATATCTCCCGATCTGTATGCATCTAAGAGACAAACCTTATGTCACTTTGAGGGACCGCATATGTCAACTTCATGTCAGAGTCTCGTCAATGTATGTCCAAGGGTTTGGAAGATAGAGACATTTTAATTTTTCGAGATTATTTGAAAGTCAATTTTTAAAAGGCAAATAT
The DNA here is from genome assembly GCF_977971745.1 of Zootermopsis nevadensis. Taxonomy (NCBI): domain Eukaryota; kingdom Metazoa; phylum Arthropoda; class Insecta; order Blattodea; family Termopsidae; genus Zootermopsis; species Zootermopsis nevadensis. The sequence continues at coordinate 20,038,325 of NW_028259139.1, read as the reverse complement.
CTCCCGATTTGTAGGCATCTGAGAGACAAACCTTATGTCACTTTGAGGGAACGCATATGTCAACTTCATATCAGAGTCTCGTCAATGTATGTCCAAGGGTTTGGAGGATAGACACATTTTAATTTTTCGGGATTATTCGAAAGTGAATTATTAAAAGGCAAATATCTCCCGATCTACAGGAATCTGAGAGACAAAACTAATGTCACTTTAAGGGAACATGTATGTCAACTTCCTGTCAGAGTCACGTCAATGTATGTCCAAGGGTTTGGAGGGTAGAGACATTTAAATTTTTAGAGATTATTCGAAAGTCAATTATTAAAAGGCAAATATCTCCCGATCTGTAGGAATCTGAGAGACAAAACTTATGTCACTTTGAGGGCACGTATATGTCAACGTCATGTCACAATCTCGTCAATGTATGTCTAAGGGTTTGGACGATAGAGACATTTTAATTTTTCGAGATTATTCGAGAGTCAATTTTTAAAAGGCAAATATCTCCCGATCTGTAGGCATCTGAGGGACAAACCTTATGTCACTTTGAGGGAACGCATATGTCAACTTCATGTCAGAGTCTCGTCAATGTATGTCCAAGGGTTTGGAGGGTAGAGACATTTTAATTTTTCGAGATTATTCGAAAGTAAATTTTTGAAAAGGCAAATATCTCCCGATCTGTATTAATCTGAGAGACAAAACTTATGTCACTTTGAGGGACCGTATATGTCAACTTCATGTCATAGTCACGTCAATGTATGTCGAAGGGTTTGGAGGATAGAGATATTTAAATTTTTAGAGATTATTCGAAAGTCAATTCTTAAAAAGCAAATATCTCCCGATCTGTAGGAGTCTGAGAGACAAAACTTATGTCACTTTGAGGGAACGCATATGTGAACTTCATGTCAGAGTCTCGTCAATGTATGTCCAAGGGTTTGGAGGATAGAGACATTTAAATTTTTCCAGATTATTCGAAAGTCAATTTTTAAAAGGCAAATATCTCCCGATCTGTAGGAATCTGAGAAACAAAGCTTATGTCACTTTGAGGGACCGCATATGTCATCTTCATGTCAGAGTCTCGTCAATGTATGTCGAAGGGTTTGGAAGATAGAGACATTTTAATTTTTCGAGATTATTCGAAAGTCAACTTTTTAAAGGCAAATATCTCCCGATCTGTAGGCATCTGAGAGACAAACCTTATGTCACTTTGAGGGAACGCATATGTCAACTTCATGTCAGAGTCTCGTCAATGTATGTCCAAGGGTTTGGAGGATAGAGACATTTAAATTTTTAGAGATTATTCGAAAGTCAACTTTTTAAAGGCAAATATCTCCCGATCTGTAGGAATCTGAGAGACAAAACTTATGTCACTTTGAGGGAACGTATATGTAAATGTCCTGTCAGAGTCATGTCAATGTATGTCCAAGGGTTTGGAGAATAGAGAAATTTTAATTTTACGAGATTATTGGAAAGTCAATTTTTAAAAGGCAAATATCTCCCGATCTGTTTGAATGTGAGAGACAAAACTTATGTCACTTTGAGGGAACGTTTATGTTAACTTCATGTCAAAATCTCGTCAATGTATGTCCAAGGGTTTGGACGATAGAGACATTTAAATTTTTAGAGATTATTCGAAAGTCAATTTTTAAAAGGCAAATATCTCCCGATCTGTAGGAATCTGAGAGACAAACCTTATGTCACTTAGAGGCAACGTATATGTCAACTTCATGTCAGAATCTCGTCAATGTATGTCCAAGGGTTTGGACGATAGAGACATTTTAATTTTTCGAGATTATTCGAAAGTCAATTTTTGAAAAGGCAAATATCTCCCGATCTGTAGGCAACTAAGAGACAAACCTTATGTCACTTTGAGGGAACGTATTTGTCGACTTCATGTCAGAGTGTCGTCAATGTATGTCCAAGGGTTTGGACGATAGAGACATTTTAATTTTTCGAGATTATTTGAAAGTCAATTTTTAAAAGGCAAATATCTCCCGATCTGTAGGCATCTGAGAGACAAACCTTATGTCGCTTTGAGCGAACGCATATGTCAACTTCATGTCAGAGTCTCGTCAATGTATGTCCAAGGGTTTGGAGGATAGAGACATTTAAATTTTTAGAGATTATTCGAAAGTCAATTTTTAAAAGGCAAATATCTCCCGATCTGTAGGAATCTGAGAGACAAAACTGTTGTCACTTAGAGGGAACGTATATGTCAACTTCATGTCAGAATCTCGTCAATGTATGTCCAAGGGTTTAGACGATAGAGACATTTTAATTTTTCGAGATTATTCGAAAGTCAATTTTTTAAAGGCAAATATCTCCCGATCTGTATGCATCTAAGAGACAAACCTTATGTCACTTTGAGGGAACGCATATGTCAACTTCATATCAGAGTCTCGTCAATGTATGTCCAAGGGTTTGGAGGATAGACACATTTTAATTTTTCGAGATTATTCGAAAGTGAATTATTAAAAGGCAAATATCTCCCGATCTGCAGGAATCTGAGAGACAAAACTAATGTCACTTTAAGGGAACATGTATGTCAACTTCCTGTCAGAGTCACGTCAATGTATGTCCAAGGGTTTGGAGGATAGAGACATTTAAATTTTTAGAGATTATTCGAAAGTCAATTATTAAAAGGCAAATATCGCCCGATCTGTAGGAATCTGAGAGACAAAACTTATGTCACTTTGAGGGCACGTATATGTCAACGTCATGTCACAATCTCGTCAATGTATGTCTAAGGGTTTGGACGATAGAGACATTTTAATTTTTCGAGATTATTCGAGAGTCAATTTTTAAAAGGCAAATATCTCCCGATCTGTAGGCATCTGAGGGACAAACCTTATGTCACTTTGAGGGAACGCATATGTCAACTTCATGTCAGAGTCTCGTCAATGTATGTCCAAGGGTTTGGAGGGTAGAGACATTTTAATTTTTCGAGATTATTCGAAAGTAAATTTTTGAAAAGGCAAATATCTTTCGATCTGTATTAATCAGAGAGACAAAACTTATGTCACTTTGAGGGACCGTATATGTCAACTTCATGTCATAGTCACGTCAATGTATGTCGAAGGGTTTGGAGGATAGAGATATTTAAATTTTTAGAAATTATTCGAAAGTCAATTCTTAAAAAGCAAATATCTCCCGATCTGTAGGAGTCTGAGAGACAAAACTTATGTCACTATGAGGGTACGTATATGTCAACTTCCTGTCAGAGTCTCGTCAATGTATGTCCAAGGGTTTGGAGGATAGAGACATTTAAATTTTTAGAGATTATTCGAAAGTCAACTTTTTAAAGGCAAATATCTCCCGATCTGTAGGAATCTGAGAGACAAAACTTATGTCACTTTGAGGGAACGTATATGTAAATGTCCTGTCAGAGTCATGTCAATGTATGTCCAAGGGTTTGGAGAATAGAGAAATTTTAATTTTACGAGATTATTGGAAAGTCAATTTTTAAAAGGCAAATATCTCCCGATCTGTTGGAATGTGAGAGACAAACCTTATGTCACTTTGAGGGAACGTTTATGTTAACTTCATGTCAAAATCTCGTCAATGTATGTCCAAGGGTTTGGACGATAGAGACATTTAAATTTTTAGAGATTATTCGAAAGTCAATTTTTAAAAGGCAAATATCTCCCGATCTGTAGGAATCTGAGAGACAAACCTTATGTCACTTAGAGGCAACGTATATGTCAACTTCATGTCAGAATCTCGTCAATGTATGTCCAAGGGTTTGGACGATAGAGACATTTTAATTTTTCGAGATTATTCGAAAGTCAATTTTTGAAAAGGCAAATATCTCCCGATCTGTAGGCAACTAAGAGACAAACCTTATGTCACTTTGAGGGAACGCATTTGTCGACTTCATGTTAGAGTGTCGTCAATGTATGTCCAAGGGTTTGGACGATAGAGACATTTTAATTTTTCGAGATTATTTGAAAGTCAATTTTTAAAAGGCAAATATCTCCCGATCTGTAGGCATCTGAGAGACAAACCTTATGTCGCTTTGAGCGAACGCATATGTCAACTTCATATCAGAGTCTCGTCAATGTATGTCCAAGGGTTTGGAGGATAGAGACATTTAAATTTTTAGAGATTATTCGAAAGTCAATTTTTAAAAGGCAAATATCTCCCGATCTGTAGGAATCTGAGAGACAAAACTTATGTCACTTAGAGGGAACGTATATGTCAACTTCATGTCAGTATCTCGTCAATGTATGTCCAAGGGTTTAGACGATAGAGACATTTTAATTTTTCGAGATTATTCGAAAGTCAATTTTTTAAAGGCAAATATCTCCCGATCTGTATGCATCTAAGAGACAAACCTTATGTCACTTTGAGGGACCGCATATGTCAACTTCATGTCAGAGTCTCGTCAATGTATGTCCAAGGGTTTGGAAGATAGAGACATTTTAATTTTTCGAGATTATTTGAAAGTCAATTCTTAAAAGGCAAATATCTCCCGATCTGTAGGCATCTGAGAAACAAACCTTATGTCACTTTGAGGGAACGCATATGTCAACTTCATATCAGAGTCTCGTCAATGTATGTCCAAGGGTTTGGAGGATAGACACATTTTAATTTTTCGAGATTATTCGAAAGTGAATTATTAAATGGCAAATATCTCCCGATCTGCAGGAATCTGAGAGACAAAACTAATGTCACTTTAAGGGAACATGTATGTCAACTTCCTGTCAGAGTCACGTCAATGTATGTCCAAGGGTTTGGAGGATAGAGACATTTAAATTTTTAGAGATTATTCGAAAGTCAATTATTAAAAGGCAAATATCGCCCGATCTGTAGGAATCTGAGAGACAAAACTTATGTCACTTTGAGGGAACGTATATGTCAACGTCATGTCAGAATCTCGTCAATGTATGTCTAAGGGTTTGGGAGATAGAGACATTTTAATTTTTCGAGATTATTCGAGAGTCAATTTTTAAAAGGCAAATATCTCCCGATCTGTAGGAATCTGAGAGACAAAACTTTTGTCACTTAGAGGGAACGTATATGTCAACTTCATGTCAGAGTCTCGTCAATGTATGTCCAAGGGTTTGGAGGATAGAGACATTTAAATTTTTAGAGATTATTCGAAAGTCAATTTTTAAAAGGCAAATATATCCCGATCTGTAGGAATCTGAGAGACAAAACTTTTGTCACTTAGAGGGAACGTATATGTCAACTTCATGTCAGAATCTCGTCAATGTATGTCCAAGGGTTTAGACGATAGAGACATTTTAATTTTTCGAGATTATTCGAAAGTCAATTTTTTAAAGGCAAATATCTCCCGATCTGTATGCATCTAAGAGACAAACCTTATGTCACTTTGAGGGAACGCATATGTCAACTTCATATCAGAGTCTCGTCAATGTATGTCCAAGGGTTTGGAGGATAGACACATTTTAATTTTTCGAGATTATTCGAAAGTGAATTATTAAAAGGCAAATATCTCCCGATCTGCAGGAATCTGAGAGACAAAACTAATGTCACATTAAGGGAACATGTATGTCAACTTCCTGTCAGAGTCACGTCAATGTATGTCCAAGGGTTTGGAGGATAGAGACATTTAAATTTTTAGAGATTATTCGAAAGTCAATTATTAAAAGGCAAATATCGCCCGATCTGTAGGAATCTGAGAGACAAAACTTATGTCACTTTGAGGGCACGTATATGTCAACGTCATGTCACAATCTCGTCAATGTATGTCTAAGGGTTTGGACGATAGAGACATTTTAATTTTTCGAGATTATTCGAGAGTCAATTTTTAAAAGGCAAATATCTCCCGATCTGTAGGCATCTGAGGGACAAACCTTATGTCACTTTGAGGGAACGCATATGTCAACTTCATGTCAGAGTCTCGTCAATGTATGTCCAAGGGTTTGGAGGGTAGAGACATTTTAATTTTTCGAGATTATTCGAAAGTAAATTTTTGAAAAGGCAAATATCTTTCGATCTGTATTAATCAGAGAGACAAAACTTATGTCACTTTGAGGGACCGTATATGTCAACTTCATGTCATAGTCACGTCAATGTATGTCGAAGGGTTTGGAGGATAGAGATATTTAAATTTTTAGAAATTATTCGAAAGTCAATTCTTAAAAAGCAAATATCTCCCGATCTGTAGGAGTCTGAGAGACAAAACTTATGTCACTATGAGGGTACGTATATGTCAACTTCCTGTCAGAGTCTCGTCAATGTATGTCCAAGGGTTTCGAGGATAGAGACATTTAAATTTTTAGAGATTATTCGAAAGTCAACTTTTTAAAGGCAAATATCTCCCGATCTGTAGGAATCTGAGAGACAAAACTTATGTCACTTTGAGGGAACGTATATGTAAATGTCCTGTCAGAGTCATGTCAATGTATGTCCAAGGGTTTGGAGAATAGAGAAATTTTAATTTTACGAGATTATTGGAAAGTCAATTTTTAAAAGGCAAATATCTCCCGATCTGTTGGAATGTGAGAGACAAACCTTATGTCACTTTGAGGGAACGTTTATATTAACTTCATGTCAAAATCTCGTCAATGTATGTCCAAGGGTTTGGACGATAGAGACATTTAAATTTTTAGAGATTATTCGAAAGTCAATTTTTAAAAGGCAAATATCTCCCGATCTGTAGGAATCTGAGAGACAAACCTTATGTCACTTAGAGGCAACGTATATGTCAACTTCATGTCAGAATCTCGTCAATGTATGTCCAAGGGTTTGGACGATAGAGACATTTTAATTTTTCGAGATTATTCGAAAGTCAATTTTTGAAAAGGAAAATATCTCCCGATCTGTAGGCAACTAAGAGACAAACCTTATGTCACTTTGAGGGAACGCATTTGTCGACTTCATGTTAGAGTGTCGTCAATGTATGTCCAAGGGTTTGGACGATAGAGACATTTTAATTTTTCGAGATTATTTGAAAGTCAATTTTTAAAAGGCAAATATCTCCCGATCTGTAGGCATCTGAGAGACAAACCTTATGTCGCTTTGAGCGAACGCATATGTCAACTTCATATCAGAGTCTCGTCAATGTATGTCCAAGGGTTTGGAGGATAGAGACATTTAAATTTTTAGAGATTATTCGAAAGTCAATTTTTAAAAGGCAAATATCTCCCGATCTGTAGGAATCTGAGAGACAAAACTTATGTCACTTAGAGGGAACGTATATGTCAACTTCATGTCAGTATCTCGTCAATGTATGTCCAAGGGTTTAGACGATAGAGACATTTTAATTTTTCGAGATTATTCGAAAGTCAATTTTTTAAAGGCAAATATCTCCCGATCTGTATGCATCTAAGAGACAAACCTTATGTCACTTTGAGGGACCGCATATGTCAACTTCATGTCAGAGTCTCGTCAATGTATGTCCAAGGGTTTGGAAGATAGAGACATTTTAATTTTTCGAGATTATTTGAAAGTCAATTCTTAAAAGGCAAATATCTCCCGATCTGTAGGCATCTGAGAAACAAACCTTATGTCACTTTGAGGGAACGCATATGTCAACTTCATATCAGAGTCTCGTCAATGTATGTCCAAGGGTTTGGAGGATAGACACATTTTAATTTTTCGAGATTATTCGAAAGTGAATTATTAAATGGCAAATATCTCCCGATCTGCAGGAATCTGAGAGACAAAACTAATGTCACTTTAAGGGAACATGTATGTCAACTTCCTGTCAGAGTCACGTCAATGTATGTCCAAGGGTTTGGAGGATAGAGACATTTAAATTTTTAGAGATTATTCGAAAGTCAATTATTAAAAGGCAAATATCGCCCGATCTGTAGGAATCTGAGAGACAAAACTTATGTCACTTTGAGGGAACGTATATGTCAACGTCATGTCAGAATCTCGTCAATGTATGTCTAAGGGTTTGGGAGATAGAGACATTTTAATTTTTCGAGATTATTCGAGAGTCAATTTTTAAAAGGCAAATATCTCCCGATCTGTAGGCATCTGAGCGACAAACCTTATGTCACTTTGAGGGAACGCATATGTCAACTTCATGTCAGAGTCTCGTCAATGTATGTCCAAGGGTTTGGAGGGTAGAGACATTTTAATTTTTCGAGATTATTCGAAAGTCAATTTTTGAAAAGGCAAATATCTCCCGATCTGTATTAATCTGAGAGACAAAACTTATGTCACTTTGAGGGACCGAATATGTCAACTTCATGTCATAGTCACGTCAATGTATGTCGAAGGGTTTGGAGGATAGAGATATTTAAATTTTTAGAGATTATTCGAAAGTCAATTCTTAAAAAGCAAATATCTCCCGATCTGTAGGAGTCTGAGAGACAAAACTTATGTCACTATGAGGGAACGTATATGTCAACTTCCTGTCAGAGTCACGTTAATGTATGTCCAAGGGTTTTGACGATAGAGACATTTTAATTTTTCGAGTTTATTCGAAAGTCAATTTTTAAGAGGCAAATATCTCCCGTTCTGTAGGCATCTGAGAGACAAACCTTATGTCACTTTGAGGGAACGCATATGTGAACTTCATGTCAGAGTCTCGTCAATGTATGTCCAAGGGTTTGGAGGATAGAGACATTTTAATTTTTCGAGATTATTCGAAAGTCAATATTTGAAAAGGCAAATATCTCCCGATCTGTATTAATCTGAGAGACAAAACTTATGTCACTATTAGGGAACGTATATGTCAACTTCATGTCATAGTTACGTCAATGTATGTCCAAGGGTTTGGACGATAGAGACATTTTAATTTTTCGAGATTATTTGAAAGACAATATTTAAAGGCAAATATCTCCCGATCTGTAGGCATATGAGAGACAAACCTTATGTCACTTTGAGGGAACGTATATGTCAACTTCATGTCAGAATCTCGTCAATGTATGCTCAATGGTTTGGACGATAGAGACATTTAAATTTTTAGAGATTATTCGAAAGTCAATTTTTAATATTCAAATATCTCCCGATCTGTAGGAATCTGAGAGACAAAACTTATGTCTCTTTGAGGGAACGTATATGTAAACGTCCTGTCAGAGTCACGTCAATGTATGTCCAAGGGTTTGGAGGATAGAGACATTTTAATTTTACGAGATTATTCGAAAGTCAATTTTTAAAAGGCAAATATCTCCCGATCTGTAGGAATCTGAGAGACAAAACTTATGTCACTTTGAGGGAACGTATATGTCAACTTCATGTCAGAATCTCGTCAATGTATGCCCAAGGGTTTTTACGATAGAGACATTTAAATTTTTAGAGATTATTCGAAAGTCAATTTTTAAAAGACAAATATCTCCCGATCTGTAGGAATCTGAGTGACAAAACTTATGTCACTTTGAGGGAACGTATATGTAAACGTCCTGTCAGAGTCACGTCAATGTATGTCCAAGGGTTTGAAGGATAGAGACATTTTAACTTTACGAGATTATTCGAAAGTCAATTATTAAAAGGCAAATATCTCCCGATCTGTAGGAATCTGAGAGACAAAACTTATGTCACTTTGAGGGAACGTACATGTAAATGTCCTGTCAGAGTCATGTCAATGTATGTCCAAGGGTTTGGAGAATAGAGAAATTTTAATTTTACGAGATTATTGGAAAGTCAATTTTTAAAAGGCAAATAACTCCCGATCTGTTGGAATGTGAGAGACAAAACTTATGTCACTTTGAGGGAACGTATATGTCAACTTCATGTCAGAATCTCGTCAATGTATGCCCAAGGGTTTTTACGATAGAGACATTTAAATTTTTAGAGATTATTCGAAAGTCAATTTTTAAAAGACAAATATCTCCCGATCTGTAGGAATCTGAGAGACAAAACTTATGTCACTTTGAGGGAACGTATATGTAAACGTCCTGTCAGAGTCACGTCAATGTATGTCCAAGGGTTTGGAGGATAGAGACATTTTAACTTTACGAGATTATTCGAAAGTCAATTATTAAAAGGCAAATATCTCCCGATCTGTAGGAATCTGAGAGACAAATGTTATGTCACTTTGAGGGAACGTACATGTAAATGTCCTGTCAGAGTCATGTCAATGTATGTCCAAGGGTTTGGAGAATAGAGAAATTTTAATTTTACGAGATTATTGGAAAGTCAATTTTTAAAAGGCAAATAACTCCCGATCTGTGAATGTGAGAGACAAAACTTATGTCACTTTGAGGGAACGTTTACGTTAACTTCATGTCAGAATCTCGTCAATGTATGTCCAAGGGTTTGGACGATAGAGACATTTAAATTTTCAGAGATTATTCGAAAGTCTATTTTTAAAAGGCAAATATCTCCCGATCTGTAGGTATCTGAGAGACAAATCTTATGTCACTTTGAGGGAACGTATATGTAAATGTCGTGTCAGAGTCATGTCAATGTATGTCCAAGGGTTTGGAGAATAGAGAAATTTTAATTTTACGAGATTATTGGAAAGTCAATTTTTAAAAGGCAAATATCCCCCGATCTGTTGGAATGTGAGAGACAAAACTTATGTCACTTTGAGGGAATGTTTATGTTAACTTCATGTCAGAATCTCGTCAATGTATGTCCAAGGGTTTGGACGATAGAGACATTTAAATTTTTAGAGATTATTCGAAAGTCAATTTTTAAAAGGCAAATATCTCCCGATCTGTAGGAATCTGAGAGACAAACCTTATGTCACTTAGAGGCAACGTATATGTCAACTTCACGTCAAAATCTCGTCAATGTATGTCCAAGGGTTTGGACGATAGAGACATTTTAATTTTTCGAGATTATTCGAAAGTCAATTTTTGAAAAGGCAAATATCTCCCGATCTGTAGGCAACTTAGAGACAAACCTTATGTCACTTTGAGGGAACGCATTTGTCAACTTCATGTCAGAGTGTCGTCAATGTATGTCCAAGGGTTTGGACGATAGAGACATTTTAATTTTTCGAGATTATTTGAAAGTCAATTTTTAAAAGGCAAATATCTCCCGATCTGTAGGCATCTGAGAGACAAACCTTATGTCGCTTTGAGGGAACGCATATGTCAACTTCATGTCAGAGTCTCGTCAATGTATGTCCAAGGGTTTGGAGGATAGAGACATTTAAATTTTTAGAGATTATTCGAAAGTCAATTTTTAAAAGGCAAATATCTCCCGATCTGTAGGAATCTGAGAGACAAAACTTATGTCACTTAGAGGGAACGTATATGTCAACTTCATGTCAGAATCTCGTCAATGTATGTCCAAGGGTTTGGACGATAGAGACATTTTAATTTTTCGAGATTATTCGAAAGTCAATTATTTAAAGGCAAATATCTCCCGATCTGTATGCATCTAAGAGACAAACCTTATGTCACTTTGAGGGACCGCATATGTCAACTTCCTGTCAGAGTCACGTCAATGTATGTCCAAGGGTTTGGAGGATAGAGACATTTAAATTTTTAGAGAATATTCGAAAGTCAATTTTTAAGAGGCAAATATCTCCCGATCTGTAGGAATCTGAGAGACAAAACTTATGTCACTTAGTGGCAACGTATATGTCAACTTCATGTCAGAATCTCGTCAATGTATGTCCAAGGGTTTGGACGATAGAGACATTTTAATTTTTCGAGATTATTCGAAAGTCAATTTTTGAAAAGGCAAATATCTCCCGATCTGTAGGCAACTAAGAGACAAACCTTATGTCACTTTGAGGGAACGGATTTGTCATCTTCATGTCAGAGTTTCGTCAATGTATGTCCAAGGGTTTGGACGATTGAGACATTTTAATTTTTCGAGATTATTTGAAAATCAATTTTTAAAAGGCAAATATCTCCCGATCTGTAGGCATCTGAGAGACAAACCTTATGTCACTTTGTGGTAACGCATATGTCAACTTCATGTCAGAGTGTCGTCATTGTATGTATAAGGGTTTGGAGGATAGAGACATTTTAATTGTTCGAGATTATTCGAAAGTGAATTATTAAAAGGCAAATATCTCCCGATCTGTAGGAATCTGAGAGGCAAAACTAATGTCACTTTGAGGGAACATATATGTCAACTTCCTGTCAGAGTCACGTCAATGTATGTCCAAGAGTTTGGAGGATAGAGACATTTAAATTTTTAGAGATTATTCGAAAGTCAATTTTTAAAAGGCAAATATCTCCCGATCTGTAGGAATCTGAGAGACAAAACTTTTGTCACTTTGAAGGAACGCATATGTCAACTTTATATCAGAATCTCGTCAATGTATGTCCAAGGGTTTGGACGATAGAGACATTTTAATTTTTCGAGATTATTCGTAAGTCAATTTTTAAAAGGCAAATATCTCCCGATCTGTAGGCATCTGAGAGACAAAACTTATGTCACTTTGAGGGAACGTCTATTTCAACTTCCTGTCAGAGATACGTCAATGTATGTCGAAGGGTTTGGAGGATAGAGACATTTAAATTTTTAGAGATTATTCGAAAGTCAATTTTTAAAAGGCAAATATCTCCCGATCTGTAGGAATCTGAGAGACAAAACTTATGTCACTTTGAGGGAACGTATATGTCAACTTCCTGTCAGAGTCACGTCAATGTATGTCCAAGGGTTTGGAGGATAGAGACATCTTTAATTTATAAAGATTATTCGAAAGTCAATTTTTAAAAGGCAAATATCTCCCGATCTGTAGGCATCTGAGAGACAAACCTTATGTCACTTTGAGGGAACGCATATGTCAACTTCATGTCAGAGTCTCGTCAATGTATGTCCAAGGGTTTGGAGGATAGAGACATTTTAATTTTTCGAGATTATTCGAAAGTCAATATTTGAAAAGGCAAATATCTCCCGATCTGTATTAATCTGAGAGACAAAACTTATGTCACTATGAGGGAACGTATATGTCAACTTCATGTCATAGTTACGTCAATGTATGTCCAAGGGTTTGGACGATAGAGACATTTTAATTTTTCGAGATTATTTGAAAGTCAATATTTAAAGCCAAATATCTCCCGATCTGTAGCCATCTGAGAGACAAACCTTATGTCACTTTGAGGGAACGTATATGTCAACTTCATGTCAGAATCTCGTCAATGTATGCCCAATGGTTTGGACGATAGAGACATTTAAATTTTTAGAGATTATTCGAAAGTCTATTTTTAATATTCAAATATCTCCCGATCTGTAGGAATCTGAGAGACAAAACTTATGTCACTTTGACGGAACGTATATGTAAACGTCCTGTCAGAGTCACGTCAATATATGTCCAAGGGTTTGGAGGATAGAGACATTTTAATTTTACGAGATTATTCGAAAGTCAATTTTTAAAAGGCAAATATCTCCCGATCTGTAGGAATCTGTGAGACAAAACTTATGTCACTTTGAGGGAACGTATATGTTAACTTCATGTCAGAATCTCGTCAATGTATGCCCAAGGGTTTTTACGATAGAAACATTTAAATTTTTAGAGATTATTCGAAAGTCAATTTTTAAAAGACAAATATCTCCCGATCTGTAGGAATCTGAGAGACAAAACTTATGTCACTTTGAGGGAACGTATATGTAAACGTCCTGTCAGAGTCACGTCAATGTATGTCCAAGGGTTTGGAGGATAGAGACATTTTAACTTTACGAGATTATTCGAAAGTCAATTATTAAAAGGCAAATATCTCCCGATCTGTAGGAATCTGAGAGACAAATGTTATGTCACTTTGAGGGAACGTACATGTAAATGTCCTGTCAGAGTCATGTCAATGTATGTCCAAGGGTTTGGAGAATAGAGAAATTTTAATTTTACGAGATTATTGGAAAGTCAATTTTTAAAAGGCAAATAACTCCCGATCTGTTGGAATGTGAGAGACAAAACTTATGTCACTTTGAGGGAACGTTTACGTTAACTTCATGTCAGAATCTCGTCAATGTATGTCCAAGGGTTTGGACGATAGAGACATTTAAATTTTTAGAGATTATTCGAAAGTCTATTATTAAAAGGCAAATATCTCCCGATCTGTAGGTATCTGAGAGACAAATCTTATGTCACTTTGAGGGAACGTATATGTAAATGTCGTGTCAGAGTCATGTCAATGTATGTCCAAGGGTTTGGAGAATAGAGAAATTTTAATTTTACGAGATTATTGGAAAGTCAATTTTTAAAAGGCAAATATCCCCCGATCTGTTGGAATGTGAGAGACAAAACTTATGTCACTTTGAGGGAATGTTTATGTTAACTTCATGTCAGAATCTCGTCAATGTATGTCCAAGGGTTTGGACGATAGAGACATTTAAATTTTTAGAGATTATTCGAAAGTCAATTTTTAAAAGGCAAATATCTCCCGATCTGTAGGAATCTGAGAGACAAACCTTATGTCACTTAGAGGCAACGTATATGTCAACTTCACGTCAAAATCTCGTCAATGTATGTCCAAGGGTTTGGACGATAGAGACATTTTAATTTTTCGAGATTATTCGAAAGTCAATTTTTGAAAAGGCAAATATCTCCCGATCTGTAGGCAACTTAGAGACAAACCTTATGTCACTTTGAGGGAACGCATTTGTCAACTTCATGTCAGAGTGTCGTCAATGTATGTCCAAGGGTTTGGACGATAGAGACATTTTAATTTTTCGAGATTATTTGAAAGTCAATTTTTAAAAGGCAAATATCTCCCGATCTGTAGGCATCTGAGAGACAAACCTTATGTCGCTTTGAGGGAACGCATATGTCAACTTCATGTCAGAGTCTCGTCAATGTATGTCCAAGGGTTTGGAGGATAGAGACATTTAAATTTTTAGAGATTATTCGAAAGTCAATTTTTAAAAGGCAAATATCTCCCGATCTGTAGGAATCTGAGAGACAAACCTTATGTCACTTTGAGGGACCGCATATGTCAACTTCCTGTCAGAGTCACGTCAATGTATGTCCAAGGGTTTGGAGGATAGAGACATTTAAATTTTTAGAGAATATTCGAAAGTCAATTTTTAAGAGGCAAATATCTCCCGATCTGTAGGAATCTGAGAGACAAAACTTATGTCACTTAGTGGCAACGTATATGTCAACTTCATGTCAGAATCTCGTCAATGTATGTCCAAGGGTTTGGACGATAGAGACATTTTAATTTTTCGAGATTATTCGAAAGTCAATTTTTGAAAAGGCAAATATCTCCCGATCTGTAGGCAACTAAGAGACAAACCTTATGTCACTTTGAGGGAACGGATTTGTCATCTTCATGTCAGAGTCTCGTCAATGTATGTCCAAGGGTTTGGACGATAGAGACATTTTAATTTTTCGAGATTATTTGAAAATCAATTTTTAAAAGGCAAATATCTCCCGATCTGTAGGCATCTGAGAGACAAACCTTATGTCACTTTGTGGTAACGCATATGTCAACTTCATGTCAGAGTGTCGTCATTGTATGTATAAGGGTTTGGAGGATAGAGACATTTTAATTGTTCGAGATTATTCGAAAGTGAATTATTAAAAGGCAAATATCTCCCGATCTGTAGGAATCTGAGAGGCAAAACTAATGTCACTTTGAGGGAACATATATGTCAACTTCCTGTCAGAGTCACGTCAATGTATGTCCAAGAGTTTGGAGGATAG
This sequence comes from Zootermopsis nevadensis, assembly GCF_977971745.1. Lineage (NCBI taxonomy): Eukaryota > Metazoa > Arthropoda > Insecta > Blattodea > Termopsidae > Zootermopsis > Zootermopsis nevadensis. The sequence continues at coordinate 20,022,859 of NW_028259139.1, read as the reverse complement.
AGACATTTAAATTTTTAGAGATTATTCGAAAGTCAATTTTTAAAAGGCAAATATCTCCCGATCTGTAGGAATCTGAGAGACAAAACTTTTGTCACATTGAAGGAACGCATATGTCAACTTTATATCAGAATCTCGTCAATGTATGTCCAAGGGTTTGGACGATAGAGACATTTTAATTTTTCGAGATTATTCGTAAGTCAATTTTTAAAAGGCAAATATCTCCCGATCTGTAGGCATCTGAGAGACAAAACTTATGTCACTATGAGGGAACGTCTATGTCAACTTCCTGTCAGAGATACGTCAATGTATGTCGAAGGGTTTGGAGGATAGAGACATTTAAATTTTTAGAGATTATTCGAAAGTCAATTTTGAAAAGGCAAATATCTCCCGATCTGTAGGAATCTGAGAGACAAAACTTATGTCACTTTGAGGGAACGTATATGTCAACTTCCTGTCAGAGTCACGTCAATGTATGTCCAAGGGTTTGGAGGATAGAGACATCTTTAATTTATAGAGATTATTCGAAAGTCAATTTTTAAAAGGCAAATATCTCCCGATCTGTAGGCATCTGAGAGACAAACCTTATGTCACTTTGAGGGAACGCATATGTCAACTTCATGTCAGAGTCTCGTCAATGTATGTCCAAGGGTTTGGAGGATAGAGACATTTTAATTTTTCGAGATTATTCGAAAGTCAATATTTGAAAAGGCAAATATCTCCCGATCTGTATTAATCTGAGAGACAAAACTTATGTCACTATGAGGGAACGTATATGTCAACTTCATGTCATAGTTACGTCAATGTATGTCCAAGGGTTTGGACGATAGAGACATTTTAATTTTTCGAGATTATTTGAAAGTCTATATTTAAAGCCAAATATCTCCCGATCTGTAGCCATCTGAGAGACAAACCTTATGTCACTTTGAGGGAACGTATATGTCAACTTCATGTCAGAATCTCGTCAATGTATGCCCAATGGTTTGGACGATAGAGACATTTAAATTTTTAGAGATTATTCGAAAGTCAATTTTTAATATTCAAATATCTCCCGATCTGTAGGAATCTGAGAGACAAAACTTATGTCACTTTGACGGAACGTATATGTAAACGTCCTGTCAGAGTCACGTCAATGTATGTCCAAGGGTTTGGAGGATAGAGACATTTTAATTTTACGAGATTATTCGAAAGTCAATTTTTAAAAGGCAAATATCTCCCGATCTGTAGGAATCTGTGAGACAAAACTTATGTCACTTTGAGGGAACGTATATGTCAACTTCATGTCAGAATCTCGTCAATGTATGCCCAAGGGTTTTTACGATAAAACATTTAAATTTTTAGAGATTATTCGAAAGTCAATTTTTAAAAGACAAATATCTCCCGATCTGTAGGAATCTGAGAGACAAAACTTATGTCACTTTGAGGGAACGTATATGTAAACGTCCTGTCAGAGTCACGTCAATGTATGTCCAAGGGTTTGGAGGATAGAGACATTTTAACTTTACGAGATTATTCGAAAGTCAATTATTAAAAGGCAAATATCTCCCGATCTGTATTAATCTGAGAGACAAAACGTATGTTACTTTGAGGGAACGTATATGTCAACTTCCTGTCAGAGTCACGTCAATGTATGTCCAAGGGTTTGGAGGATAGAGACATTTAAATTTTTAGAGAATATTCGAAAGTCAATTTTTAAAAGGCAAATATCTCCCGATCTGTAGGAATCTGAGAGACAAAACTTATGTCACTTAGTGGCAACGTATATGTCAACTTCATGTCAGAATCTCGTCAATGTATGTCCAAGGGTTTGGACGATAGAGATATTTTAATTTTTCGAGATTATTCGAAAGTCAATTTTTGAAAAGTCTAATATCTCCCGATCTGTAGGCAACTAAGAGACAAACCTTATGTCACTTTGAGGGAACGCATTTGTCATCTTCATGTCAGAGTCTCGTCAATGTATGTCCAAGGGTTTGGACGATAGAGACATTTTAATTTTTCGAGATTATTTGAAAGTCAATTTTTAAAAGGCAAATATCTCCCGATCTGTAGGCATCTGAGAGACAAACCTTATGTCACTTTTTGGTAACGCATATGTCAACTTCATGTCAGACTGTCGTCAATGTATGTATAAGGGTTTGGAGGATAGAGACATTTTAATTGTTCGAGATTATTCGAAAGTGAATTATTAAAAGGCAAATATCTCCCGATCTGTAGGAATCTGAGGCAAAACTAATGTCACTTTGAGGGAACATATATGTCAACTTCCTGTCAGAGTCACGTCAATGTATGTCCAAGGGTTTGGAGGATAGAGACATTTAAATTTTTAGAGATTATTCGAAAGTCAATTATTAAAAGGCAAATATCTCCCGACCTGTAGGAATCTGAGAGACAAAACTTATGTCACTTTGAGGGAACGTAAATGTAAACGTCCTTTCAGAGTCACGTCAAAGTATGTCCAAGGGTTTGGAGGATAGAGACATTTTAATTTTTCGAGATTATTCGAAAGTCAATTTTTAAAAGGCAAATATCTCCCGATCTGTATTAATCTGAGAGACAAAACTTCTGTCACTTTGAGGGAACGTATATGTCAACTTCATGTAAGAATCTCGTCAATGTATGTCCAAGGGTTTGGACGATAGAGACATTTTAATTTTTCGAGATTATTCGAAAGTCAATTATTAAAAGGCAAATATCTCCCGATCTGTAGGCATCTGAGAGACAAAACTTATGTCACTTTGAGGGAACGTATATGTCAACTTCCTGTCAGAGATACGTCAATGTATGTCGAAGGGTTTGGAGGATAGAGACATTTAAATTCTTAGAGATTATTCGAAAGTCAATTTTTAAAAGGCAAATATCTCCCGATCTGTAGGAATCTGAGAGTCAAAACTTATGTCACTTTGAGGGAACGTATATGTCAATTTCCTGTCAGAGTCACGTCAATGTATGTCCAAGGGTTTGGACGATAGAGACATTTTAATTTCTAGAGATTATTCGAAAGTCAATTTTTAAAAGGCAAATATCTCCCGATCTGTAGGAATCTGAGAGACAAAACTTATGTCACTTAGAGGGAACGTATATGTCAACTTCATGTCAGAATCTCGTCAATGTATGCCCAAGGGTTTGGACGATAGAGACATTTTAATTTTTCGAAATTATTCGAAAGTCAATTTTTAAAAGGCAAATATCTCCCGATCTGTAGGCATCTGAGAGACAAACCTTATTTCACTTTGAGGGAACGCATATGTCAACTTCATGTTAGAGTCTCGTCAATGTATGTCCAAGGGTTTGGAGGATAGAGACATTTAAATTTTTCGAGATTATTCGAAAGTGAATTATTAAAAGGCAAATATCTCCCGATCTGTAGGAATCTGAGAGACAACACTTATGTCACTTTGAGGGAACGTATATGTCAACTTCATGTCAGAATCTCGTCAATGTATGTCCAAGGGTTTGGACGATAGAGACATTTTAATTCTTCGAGATTATTCGAAAGTCAATTATTAAAAGGCAAATATCTCCCGATCTGTAGGCATCTGAGAGACAAACCTTATGTCACATTGAGGGATCGCTTATGTCAACTTGGTGTCAGAGTCACGTCAATGTATGTCCAAGGGTTTGGAGGATAGAGACGTTTAAATTTTTAGAGATTATTCGAAAGTCAATTTTTGAAAAGGCAAATATCTCCCGATCAATAGGAATCTAAGAGACAAAACTTATGTCACTTTGAGGGAACGTATATGTCAACGTCATGTCAGAATCTCGTCAATGTATGTCTTAGGGTTTGGACGATAGAGACATTTTAATTTTTCGAGATTATTCGAGAGTCTATTTTTAAAAGGCAAATATCTCCCGATCTGTAAGCATCTGAGGGACAAACCTTATGTCACATTGAGGGAACGCATATGTCAACTTCATGTCATACTCACGTCAATGTATGTCGAAGGGTTTGGAGGATAGAGACATTTAAATTTTTAGAGATTATTCGAAAGTCAATTTTTAAAAGGCAAATATCTCCCGATCTGTAGGAATCTGAGATTCAAAACTTATGTCACTTTGAGGGAACGTATATGTCAACTTCATGTCAGAGTCACGTCAATGTATGTCCAAGGGTTTGGAGGATAGAGATATTTAAATTTTTAGAGATTATTCGAAAGTCAATTTTTAATAGGCAAATATCACCCGATCTGTAGGAATCTGAGAGACAAAACTTATGTCTCTTTGAGGGAACGTATATGTCAACTTCCTGTCAGAGTCACGTCAATGAATGTCCAAGGGTTTGGAGGATAGAGATATTTAAATTTTTAGAGATTATTCGAAAGTCAATTTTTAATAGGCAAATATCACCCGATCTGTAGGAATCTGAGAGACAAAACTTATGTCACTTTGAGAGAACGTATATGTGAACTTCCTGTCAGAGTCACGTCAATGTATGTAGAAGAGTTTGGAGGATACAGACATTTAAATTTTTAGAGATTATTCGAAACTCAATTTTTAAAAGGCAAATATCTCCCGATCTGTATGAATCTGAGAGACAAAATTTATGTCACTTAGAGGGAACGTATATGTCAACTTCATGTCAGAATCTCGTCAATGTATGTCAAAGGGTTTGGACGATAGAGACATTTTAATTTTTCGATATTATTCGAAAGTCAATTTTTAAAAGGCAAATATCTCCCGATCTGTAGGCATCTGAGAGACAAACCATATGTCACTTTGAGGGAACGCATATGTCAACTTCATGTCAGAGTCTCGTCAATGTATGTCCAAGGGTTTGGAGGATAGAGACATTTAAATTTTTCGAGATTATTCGAAAGTCAACTATTAAAAGGCAAATATCTCCCGATCTGTAGGAATGTGAGAAACAAAACTTATGTCACTTTGAGGGAACGTATATGTTAACTTCATGTCACAATCTCGTCAATGTATGTCCAAGGGTTTGGACGATAGAGACATTTTAATTTTTCGAGATTATTTGAAAGTCAATTTTTAAAGGCAAATATCTCCCGATCTGTAGGCATCTGAGAGACACACCTTATGTCACTTTGAGGAAACGTATATGTCAACTTCATGTCAGAATCTCGTCAATGTATGCCCAATGGTTTGGACGATAGAGACATTTAAATTTTTAGAGATTATTCGAAAGTCAATTTTTAATATTCAAATATCTCCCGATCTGTAGGAATCTGAGAGACAAAACTTATGTCACTTTGAGGGAACGTATATGTAAACGTCCTGTCAGAGTCACGTCAATGTATGTCCAAGGGTTTGGAAGATAGAGACATTTTAATTTTACGAGATTATTCGAAAGTCAATTTTTAAAAGGCAAATATCTCCCGATCTGTAGGAATCTGAGAGACAAAACTTATGTCACTTTGAGGAAATGTATATGTCAACTTCATGTCAGAATCTCGTCAATGTATGCCCAAGGGTTTTTGCGATAGAGACATTTAAATTTTTAGAGATTATTCGAAAGTCAATTTTTAAAAGGCAAATATCTCCCGATCTGTAGGAATCTGAGAGACAAAACTTATGTCACTTTGAGGGAACGTATATGTAAACGTCCTGTCAGAGTCACGTCAATGTATGTCCAAGGGTTTGGAGGATAGAGACATTTTAACTTTACGAGATTATTCGAAAGTCAATTATTAAAAGGCAAATATCTCCCGATCTGTAGGAATGTGAGAGACAAAACTTATGTCACTTTGAGGGAACGTACATGTCAACTTCATGTCAGAATCTCGTCAATGTATGTCCAAGGGTTTGGACGATAGAGACATTTTAATTTTTCGAGATTATTCGAAAGTCAATATTTGAAAAGGCAAATATCTCCCGATCTGTATTAATCTGAGAGACAAAACGTATGTTACTTTGAGGGAACGTATATGTCAACTTCATGTCATACTCACGTCAATGTATGTCGAAGGGTTTGGAGGATAGAGACATTTAAATTTTTAGAGATTATTCGAAAGTCAATTTTTAAAAGGCAAATATCTCCCGATCTGTAGGAATCTGAGAGACAAACCTTATGTCACATTGAGGGAACGTATATGTCAACTTCCTGTCAGAATCACGTCAATGTATGTCCAAGGGTTTGGAGGATAGAGACATTTAAATTTTTAAAGAATATTCGAAAGTCAATTTTTAAAAGGCAAATATCTCCCGATCTGTAGGAATCTGAGAGACAAAACTTATGCCACTTAGTGGCAACGTATATGCCAACTTCATGTCAGTATCTCGTCAATCTATGTCCAAGGGTTTGGACGATAGAGACATTTTAATTTTTCGAGATTATTCGAAAGTCAATTTTTGAAAAGGCAAATATCTCCCGATCTGTAGGCAACTAAGAGACAAACCTTATGTCACTTTGAGGGAACGCATTTGTCATCTTCATGTCAGAGTCTCGTCAATGTATGTCCAAGGGTTTGGACGATAGAGACATTTAAATTTTTCGAGATTATTTGAAAGTCAATTTTTAAAAGGCAAATATCTCCCGATCTGTATGCATCTGAGAGACAAACCTTATGTCACTTTGTGGTAACGCATATGTCAACTTCATGTCAGAGTGTCGTCAATGTATGTCCAAGGGTTTGGAGGATAGAGACATTTAAATTTATAGAGATTATGCGAAAGTGAATTATTTAAAGGCAAATATCTCCCGATCTGTAGGAATCTGAGAGGCAAAACTAATGTCACTTTGAGGGAACATATATGTCAACTTCCTGTCAGAGTCACGTCAATGTATGTCCAAGGGTTTGGAGGATAGAGACATTTAAATTCTTAGAGATTATTCGAAAGTCAATTTTTAAAAGGCAAATATCTCCCGATCTGTAGGAATCTGAGAGACAAACCTTATGTCACATTGAGGGAACGCTTATGTCAACTTGGTATCAGAGTCACGTCAATGTATGTCCAAGGGTTTGGAGGATAGAGACATTTAAATTTTTAGAGATTATTCGAAAGTCAATTTTTGAAAAGACAAATATCTCCCGATCAATAGGAATCTAAGAAACAAAACTTATGTCACTTTGAGGGAACATATATGTCAAATTCCTGTCTGAGTCTCTTCAATGTATGTCCAAGGGTTTGGAGGATAGAGACATTTAAATTTTTAGAGATTATTCGAAAGTCAATTTTTAAAGGCAAATATCTCCCGATCTGTAGGAATCTGACAGGCAAAACTTATGTCACTTTGAGGGAACGTATAAGTAAACTTCTTGTCAGAGTCACGTCAATGTATGTCCAAGGGTTTGCAGGATAGAGACATTTTAATTTTTCAAAATTATTCGAAAGTAAATTTTTGAAAAGGCAAATATCTCCCGATCTGTATTAATCTGAGAGACAAAACTTATGTCACTTTGAGGGAACATATATGTCAAATTCCTGTCAGAGTCACGTCAATGTATGTCGAAGGGTTTGGAGGATAGAGACATATAAATTTTACGAGATTATTCGAAAGTCAATTTTTAAAAGGCAAATATCTCCCGATCTGTAGGCATCATAGAGGCAAACCTTGTTCCACTTTGAGGGAACACATATGTCAACTTCATGTCAGAGTCTTGTCAATGTATGTCCAAGGGTTTGGAGGATAGAGACATTTTAATTTTTCGACATTATTCGAAAGTCAATTTTTAAAAAGCAAATATATCCCAATCTGTAGGAATCTGAGAGACAAAACTTATGTCACTTTGAGGGAACATATATGTCAAATTCCTGTCTGAGTCTCTTCAATGTATGTCCAAGGGTTTGGAGGATAGAGACATTTAAATTTTTAGAGATTATTCGAAAGTCAATTTTTAATGGCAAATATCTCCCGATCTGTAGGAATCTGAGAGGCAAAACTTATGTCACTTTGAGGGAACGTATAAGTAAACGTCTTGTCAGAGTCACGTCAATGTATGTCCAAGGGTTTGGAGGATAGAGACATTTTATTTTTTCGAGATTATTCGAAAGTCAATTTTTGAAAAGGCAAATATCTCCCGATCTGTATTAATCTGAGAGACGACCCTTATATTACTTTGAGGGAACGTATATGTCAACTTGATGTCAGAATCTCGTCAATGTATGTCCAAGGGTTTGGACGATAGAGACATTTGAATTTTTCGAGATTATTCGAAAGTCAATTTTTAAAAGGCAAATATCTCCCGATCTGTGAGCATCTGAGAGACAAACCTTATGTCACTTTGAGGGAACGCATATGTCAACTTCATGTCAGAGTCTTGTCAATGTATGTCCAAGGGTTTGGAGGATAGAGACATTTAAATTTTTCGGGATTATTCGAAAGTCAATTCTTAAAAGGCAAATATCTCCCGATCTGTAGGCATCATAGAGACAAACCTTGTTTCACTTTGAGGGAACGCATATGTCAACTTCATGTCAGAGTCTCGTCAATGTATGTCCAAGGGTTTGGAGGATAGAGACATTTTAATTTTTCGAGATTATTCGAAAGTCAATTTTTAAAAAGCAAATATCTCCCGATCTGTAGGAATCTGAGAGACAAAACTTATGTCACTTTGAGGGAACATATATGTCAACGTCCTGTCAGAGTCTCTTCAATGTACGTCCAAGGGTTTGGAGGATAGAGACATTTAAATTTTTAGAGATTATTCGAAAGTCAATTTTTAAAAGGCAAATATCTCCCGATCTGTAGGAATCTGAGAGGCAAAACTTATGTCACTTTGAGGGAACGTATATGTAAACTTCTTGTCAGAGTCACGTCAATGTATGTCCAAGGGTTTGGAGGATAGAGACATTTTAATTTTTCGAGATTATTCGAAAGTCAATTTTTCAAAAGGCAAATATCTCCCGATCTGTAGGAATCTGAGAGACAAAACATATGTCACTTTGAGGGAACGTATATGTCAACTTCATGTCACAATCTCGTCATTGTATGTTCATGGGTTTGGACGATAGAGACATTTTAATTTTTCGAGATTATTCGAAAGTCAATTTTTAAAAGGCAAATATCTCCCGATCTGTAGGCATCTGAGAGACAAACCTTATGTCACTTTGAGGGAATGCATATGTCAACTTCATGTCAGAGTCTCGTCAATGTATGTCCAAGGGTTTGGAGGATAGAGACATTTTAATTTTTCGAGATTATTCGAAAGTCAACTTTTAAAAGGCAAATATCTCCCGATCTGTAGGAATCTGAGAGACAAAACTTGTCACTTTGAGGGAACATATATGTCAACTTCCTGTCAGAGTCACGTCAATGTATGCCCAAGGGTTTGGAGGATAGAGACATTTAAATTTTTAGAGATTATTCGAAAGTCAATTTTTTAAAGGCTAATATCTCCCGATCTGTAGGAATCTGAGAGACAAAACTTATGTCACTTTGAGGGAACGTATATGTCAACATCATGTCAGAATCTCGTTAATGTATGTCCAAGGGTTTGGAGGATACAGACATTTAAATTTTTAGAGATTATTCGAAAGCTTATTTTTTAAAAAGCAAATATCTCCCGATCTGTAGGAATCTGAGAGACAAATCTTATGTCACTTTGAGGGAACGTATATGTCAACTTGCTGACAGAGTCACGTCAATGTATGTCCAAGGGTTTGGAGGATAGAGACATTTTAATTTTTCGAGATTATTCGAAAGTCAATTTTTAAAAGGCAAATATCTCCCGATCTGTAGGAATCTGAGAGACAAAACTTATGTCACTTTGAGGGACCATATATGTCAACTTCCTGTCAGAGTCACGTCAATGTATGTCCAAGGGTTTGGAGGATAGAGACATTTAAATTTTTAGAGATTATTCGAAAGTCAATTATTAAAAGGCAAATATCTCCCGATCTGTAGGAATCTGAGAGACAAAACTTATGTCACTTTGAGGGAACGTATATGTCACCATCCTGTCAGAGTCACGTCAATGTATGTCGAAGGGTTTGGAGGATACAAACATTTAAATTTTTAGAGATTATTCGAAAGTCAATTTTTGAAAAGGCAAATATCTCCCGATCTGTAGGAATCTGAGAGACTAATCTTATGTCACTTTGAGGGAACGTATATGTCAACTTCATATCAGAATCTCGTCAATGTATGTCCAAGGGTTTGGACGATAGAGACATTTTAATTTTTCGAGATTATTCGAAAGTCAATTTTTAAAAGGCAAATATCTCCCGATCTGCTGGAATCTGAGAGACAAAACTTATGTCACTTTTAGGGAACGTATATGTAAACTTCCTGTCAGAATCACGTCAATGTATGTTAAAGGGTTTCGAGGATAGAGACATTTTAATTTTTCGAGATTATTCGAAAGTCAATATTTCAAAAGGCAAATATCTCCCGATCTGTAGGAATCTGAGAGACGAACCTTATGTCACTTTGAGGGAATGTATATGTCAACTTCATGTCAGAATCTCGTCAATGTATGTAAAAGGGTTTGGACGATAGAGACATTTTAATTATTCGAGATTATTCGAAAGTCAATTTTTAAAAGGCAAATATCTCTCGATCTGTAAGCATCTGAGAGACAAACCTTATGTCACTTTGAGGGAACGCATATGTCAACTTCGTGTCAGAGTCACATCAATGTATGTCCAAGGGTTTGGAGGATAGAGACATTTAACATTTTAGAGATTATTCGAAAGCAATTTTTAAAATTCATAATCTCCCGATCTGTAGGAATCTGAAAGACAAAACATATGTCACTTTGAGGGAACGCATATGTCAACTTCATGTCAGAGTCTCGTCAATGTATGTCCAAGAGTTTGGAGAATAGAGACATTTTAATTTTTCGAAATTATTCGAAAAGCAATTTTTAAAAAGCAAATATCTCCCGATCTGTAGGAATCTGAGAGACAAATCTTATGTCACTTTGAGGGAACATATATGTCAACTTCCTGTCAGAGTCACTTCAATGTATGTCCAAGGGTTTGGAGGATAGAGACATTTAAATTTTTAGAGATTATTCGAAAGTCAATTTTTAAAAGGCAAATATCTCCCGATCTGTAGGAATCTAAGAGACAAAACTCATGTTTCTTTGAGGGAACGTATATGTCAACTTCATGTCAGAATCTCGTCATTGTATGTCCATGGGTTTGGACGATAGAGACATTTTAATTCTTCGAGATTATTCAAAGTCAATTTTTAAAAGAAAAATATCTCCCGATCTGTAGGCATCTGAGAGACAAACCTTATGTCACGTTGAGGGAACGCATATGTAAACTCCATGTCAGAGTCTGGTCAATGTATGTCTAAGGGTTCGGAGGATAGAGACATTTTAATTCTTCGAGATTATTCAAAGTCAATTTTTAAAAAGCAAATATCTCCGGATCCGTATTAATCTGAGAGACAAAACTTATGTCACTTTGAGGGAACGTATATGTCAACTTCGTGTCATGGTCACGTCTATGTATGTCCATGGGTTTGGAGGATAGAGACATTTAAATTTTTAGAGATTATTCGAAAGTCAATTATTAAAAGGCAAATATCTCCCGATCTGTAGTAATCTGAGAGACAAAACTTATGTCACTTTGAGGGAACGTATATGTCAACTTCATGTCAAAATCTCGTCAATGTATGTCCAAGCGTTTGGAGGATAGAGACATTTTAATTTTTCGAGATTATTCGAAAGTCAATTTGTGAAAGGCAAATATCTCCCAATCTGTAGGAATCTGAAAGACAAAACTTATGTAACTTTGAGGGAACGTAAATGTCAACTTCATGTCAGAATCTCGTCAATGTATGTCCAAGGGTTTGGAGGATAGAGACCTTTTACTTTTTCGAGATTATTCGAAATTCAATTTTTAAAAGGCAAATATCTCCCGATCTGTAGGAATCTGAGAGACAAATCTTATGCCACTTTGAGGGAACGTATATGTCAACTTGATGTCAGAGTGTCGTCAATGTATGTCCAAGGGTTTGAAGGATAGAGATATTTTAATTTTTCGAGAATATTCGAAAGTCAATTTTTAAAAGGCAAATATCTCCCGATCTGTAGGAATCTGAGAGACAAACCTTATGTCACTTTGAGGGAAAACATATGTCAACTTCCTGTCAGAGTCACGTCAATGTATGTCCAAGGGTTTGGAGGATAGACACATTTAAATTTTTAGAGATTATTCGAAAGTCAATATTAAAAGGCAAATATCTCCCGATCTCTAGGAATCTGAGAGACAAAACTTATGTCACTTTGAGGGAACTTATATGTCAACTTCCTGTCAGAGTCACTTCAATGTATGTCCACGGGTTTAGAGGATAGAGACATTTAAATTTTTAGAGATTATTTGAAAGCATATTTTTTAAAATGCAAATATCTCCCGATCTGTAGGAATCTGAGAGACAAAACTTATGTCACTTTGAGGGAACGCATATGTCAACTTCGTGTCAGAGTTACGTCAATGTATGTCCAAGGGTTTGGAGGATAGAGACATTTAAATTTTTAGAGATTATTCGAAAGCAATTTTTAAAAGGCAAATATCTCCCGATCTGTAGGAATCTGAGAGACAAAACTTATGTCACTTTGAGGGAACGTATATGTCACCATCCTGTCAGAGTCACGTCAATGTATGTCCAAGGGTTTGGAGGATACAAACATTTAAATTTTTAGAGATTATTCGAAAGTCAATTTTTGAAAAGGCAAATATCTCCCGATCTGTAGGAATCTGAGAGACTAATCTTATGTCACTTTGAGGGAACGTATATGTCAACTTCATATCAGAATCTCGTCAATGTATGTCCAAGGGTTTGGACGATAGAGACATTTTAATTTTTCGAGATTATTCGAAAGTCAATTTTTAAAAGGCAAATATCTCCCGATCTGCTGGAATCTGAGAGACAAAACTTATGTCACTTTTAGGGAACGTATATGTAAACTTCCTGTCAGAATCACATCAATGTATGTTAAAGGGTTTCGAGGATAGAGACATTTTAATTTTTCGAGATTATTCGAAAGTCAATATTTCAAAAGGCAAATATCTCCCGATCTGTAGGAATCTGAGAGACGAACCTTATGTCACTTTGAGGGAATGTATATGTCAACTTCATGTCAGAATCTCGTCAATGTATGTAAAAGGGTTTGGACGATAGAGACATTTTAATTATTCGAGATTATTCGAAAGTCAATTTTTAAAAGGCAAATATCTCTCGATCTGTAAGCATCTGAGAGACAAACCTTATGTCACTTTGAGGGAACGCATATGTCAACTTCGTGTCAGAGTCACATCAATGTATGTCCAAGGGTTTGGAGGATAGAGACATTTAACATTTTAGAGATTATTCGAAAGCAATTTTTAAAATTCATAATCTCCCGATCTGTAGGAATCTGAAAGACAAAACATATGTCACTTTGAGGGAACGCATATGTCAACTTCATGTCAGAGTCTCGTCAATGTATGTCCAAGAGTTTGGAGAATAGAGACATTTTAATTTTTCGAAATTATTCGAAAAGCAATTTTTAAAAAGCAAATATCTCCCGATCTGTAGGAATCTGAGAGACAAATCTTATGTCACTTTGAGGGAACATATATGTCAACTTCCTGTCAGAGTCACTTCAATGTATGTCCAAGGGTTTGGAGGATAGAGACATTTAAATTTTTAGAGATTATTCGAAAGTCAATTTTTAAAAGGCAAATATCTCCCGATCTGTAGGAATCTAAGAGACAAAACTCATGTCACTTTGAGGGAACGTATATGTCAACTTCATGTCAGAATCTCGTCATTGTATGTCCATGGGTTTGGACGATAGAGACATTTTAATTCTTCGAGATTATTCAAAGTCAATTTTTAAAAGGAAAATATCTCCCGATCTGTAGGCATCTGAGAGACAAACCTTATGTCACGTTGAGGGAACGCATATGTAAACTCCATGTCAGAGTCTGGTCAATGTATGTCTAAGGGTTCGGAGGATAGAGACATTTTAATTCTTCGAGATTATTCAAAGTCAATTTTTAAAAAGCAAATATCTCCGGATCCGTATTAATCTGAGAGACAAAACTTATGTCACTTTGAGGGAACGTATATGTCAACTTCGTGTCATGGTCACGTCTATGTATGTCCATGGGTTTGGAGGATAGAGACATTTAAATTTTTAGAGATTATTCGAAAGTCAATTATTAAAAGGCAAATATCTCCCGATCTGTAGTAATCTGAGAGACAAAACTTATGTCACTTTGAGGGAACGTATATGTCAACTTCATGTCAAAATCTCGTCAATGTATGTCCAAGCGTTTGGAGGATAGAGACATTTTAATTTTTCGAGATTATTCGAAAGTCAATTTGTGAAAGGCAAATATCTCCCAATCTGTAGGAATCTGAAAGACAAAACTTATGTAACTTTGAGGGAACGTAAATGTCAACTTCATGTCAGAATCTCGTCAATGTATGTCCAAGGGTTTGGAGGATAGAGACCTTTTACTTTTTCGAGATTATTCGAAATTCAATTTTTAAAAGGCAAATATCTCCCGATCTGTAGGAATCTGAGAGACAAATCTTATGCCACTTTGAGGGAACGTATATGTCAACTTGATGTCAGAGTGTCGTCAATGTATGTCCAAGGGTTTGAAGGATAGAGATATTTTAATTTTTCGAGAATATTCGAAAGTCAATTTTTAAAAGGCAAATATCTCCCGATCTGTAGGAATCTGAGAGACAAACCTTATGTCACTTTGAGGGAAAACATATGTCAACTTCCTGTCAGAGTCACGTCAATGTATGTCCAAGGGTTTGGAGGATAGACACATTTAAATTTTTAGAGATTATTCGAAAGTCAATATTAAAAGGCAAATATCTCCCGATCTCTAGGAATCTGAGAGACAAAACTTATGTCACTTTGAGGGAACTTATATGTCAACTTCCTGTCAGAGTCACTTCAATGTATGTCCACGGGTTTAGAGGATAGAGACATTTAAATTTTTAGAGATTATTTGAAAGCATATTTTTTAAAAAGCAAATATCTCCCGATCTGTAGGAATCTGAGAGACAAAACTTATGTCACTTTGAGGGAACGCATATGTCAACTTCGTGTCAGAGTTACGTCAATGTATGTCCAAGGGTTTGGAGGATAGAGACATTTAAATTTTTAGAGATTATTCGAAAGCAATTTTTAAAATTCAAATATCTCCCGATCTGTAGGAATCTGAGAGACAAATCTTATGTCACTTTGAGGTAACGTATATGTCAACGTCCTGTCAGAGTCACGTCAATGTATGTCCATGGGTTTGGAGGATACAGACATTTAAATTTTTAGAGATTATTCGAAAGTCATTTATTAAAAGGCAAATATCTCCCGATCTGTAGGCACCTGAGAGACAAACCTTATGTCACTTTGAGGGAACGCATATGTCAACTTCATGTCAGAGTCTCGTCAATGTATGTCCAAGAGTTTGGAGGATAGAGACATTTTAATTTTTCGAGATTATTCGAAAGTCAATTTTTAAAAGGCAAATATCTCCCGATCTGTAGGAATCTGAGAGACAAAACTTATGTCACTTTGAGGGAACATATATGTCAACTTCCTGTCAGAGTCACGTCAATGTATGTCCAAGGGTTTGGAGGATAGAGACATTTAAATTTTAAGAGATTATTCGAAAGTCAATTTAAAGAGGCAAATATCTCCCGATCTGTAAGAATCTGAGAGACAAAACTTATGTCACTTTGAGGGAACGTATATGTCAACATCATGTCAGAATCTCATTAATGTATGTCCAAGGGTTTGGAGGATACAGACATTTAAATTTTTAGAGATTATTAGAAAGTATATTTTTTAAAAAGCAAATATCTCCCGATCTGTAGGAATCTGAGAGACAAATCTTATGTTACTTTGAGGGAACGTATATGTCAACTTGCTGACAGAGTCATGTCAATGTATGTCCAAGGGTTTGGAGGATAGAGACATTTAAATTTTTCGAGAATATTTGAAAGTCAATTTGTAAAATTCAAATATCTACCGATCTGTAGGAATCTGAGAGACAAGACTTACGTCACTTTGAGGGAAAGCATATGTCAACTTCATGTCAGAATCTCGTCAATGTATGTCCAAGGGTTTGGACGATAGAGACGTTTTAATTCTTCGAGATTATTCGAAAGTCAATTTTTAAAAGGCAAATATCTCTCGATCTGCAGGCATCTGAGAGACAAACCTTATGTCACTTTGAAGGAACGCATATGTCAACTTCATTTCAGTGTCTCGTTAATGTATGTCCAAGGGTTTGGAGGATAGTGACATTTTAATTTTTTGAGATTATTCGAAAGTCAATTTTTGAAAAGGCAAATATCTCCCGATCTGTAGAAATCTGAGAGACAAAACTTAAGTCACTTTGAGGGAACGTATATGTAAACTTCCTGTTAGAGTCATGTCAATGTATGTCCAAGGGTTTGGAGGATAGGGACATTTAAATTTTTAGAGATTATTCGAAAGTCAGTTTTAAAAGGCAAATATCTCCCGATCTGTAGGAATCTGAGAGACAAAACTTATGTCACTTTGAGGGAACGTATATGTAAACTTCCTGTCAGAGTCACGTCAATGTATGACCAAGGGTTTGGAGGATTGAGACTTTTTAATTTTTCGAGATTATTCGACAGTCAATTTCTCAAAAGGCAAATATCTCCCGATCTGTAGGAATCTGAGAGACGAACCTTATATCACTTTGAGGGAACGTATATGTCAACTTCGTGTAAGAATCTCGTCAATGTATGTCCAAGGGTTTGGACGATAGAGACATTTTAATTTTTCGAGATTATTCGAAAGTCAATTTTTAAAAGGCAAATATCTCCCGATCTGTAAGCATCTGAGAGACAAACCTTATGTCACTTTGAGGGAACGCATATGTCAACTTCATGTCAGAGTCTTGTTAATGTATGTCCAAGGGTTTGGAGGATAGAGACATTTCAATTTTTCGAGATTATTCGAAAGTCAATTTTTGAAAAGGCAAATATCTCCCGATCTGTATTAATCTGAGAGACAAAACTTATGTCACTTTGAGGGAACGTATATGTCAACTTCATGTCATAGTCACGTCAATGTATGTCGAAGGGTTTGGAGGATAGAGACATTTAAATTTTTCGAGATTATTCGAAAGTCAATTTTTAAAAGGCAAATATCTCCCGATCTGTAGGCATCATAGAGACAAACCTTGTTCCACTTTGAGGGAACGGATATGTCAACTTCATGTCAGAGTCTCGTCAATGTATGTCCAAGGGTTTGGAGGATAGAGACATTTTAATTTTTCGAGATTATTCGAAAGTCAATTTTTAAAAAGCAAATATCTCCCAATCTGTAGGAATCTGAGAGACAAAACTTATGTCACTTTGAGGGAACATATATGTCAAATTCCTGTCTGAGTCTCTTCAATGTATGTATAAGGGTTTGGAGGATAGAGACATTTAAATTTTTAGAGATTATTCGAAAGTCAATTTTTAAAGGCAAATATCTCCCGATCTGTAGGAATCTGAGAGGCAAAACTTATGTCACTTTGAGGGAACGTATAAGTAAACTTCTTGTCAGAGTCACGTCAATGTATGTCCAAGGGTTTGGAGGATAGAGACATTTTAATTTTTCGAAATTATTCGAAAGTCAATTTTTCAAAAGGCAAATATCTCCCGATCTGTATTAATCTGAGAGACGACCCTTATATTACTTTGAGGGAACGTATATGTCAACTTCCTGTCAGAGTCACGTCAATGTATGTCCAAGGGTTTGGAGGATAGAGACATTTAAATTTTTAGAGATTATTCGAAAGTCAATTATTAGAAGGCAAATATCTCCCGATCTGTAGGAATCTGAGGATCAAAACTTGTGTCACTTTGAGGGAACGTATATGTAAACTTCTTGTCAGAGTCACGTCAATGTATTTCCAAGGGTTTGGAGGATAGAGACATTTTAATTTTTCGAGATTATTCGAAAGTCAATTTTTCAAAAGGCAAATAACTCCCGATCTGTAGGAATCTGTGAGACAAACCTTATGTCACTTTGAGGGAACATATACGTCAACTTCATGTCAGAGTCACGTCAATGTATGTCCAAGGGTTTGGAGGATAGAGACATTTTAATTTTTCAAGATTATTCGAAAGTCAATTTGTGAAAGGCAAATATCTCCCGATCTGTAGCAATCTGAGAGACAAAACTTATGTCACTTTGAGGGAACGCATATGTCAACGTCCTGTCAGAGTCACGTCAATGTATGTCCATGGGTTTGGAGGATAGAGACATTTAAATTTTTCGAGATTATTCGAAAGTCAATTTTAAACGGCAAATATCTCCCGATCTGTAGGCACCTGATAGACAAAACGTATGTCACTTTGAGGGAACGTATGTGTGAACTTCATGTCATAGTCACGTCAATGTATGTCAAAGGGTTTGGAGGATAGAGACATTTAAATTTTTTGAGATTATTCGAAAGTCAATTATTAAAATTCAAATATCTCCCGATCTGTAGGAATCTGAGAGACAAAACTTATGTCACTTTGAGGGAACGTATATATCCATTTCCTGTCAGAGTCACGTCAATGTATGTATATGAGTTTGGAGGATAGAGACATTTTAATTTTTAGAGATTATTCGAAAGTCAATTTTTAAAAAACAAATATCTCCCGATCTGTAGGAATCTGATAGACAAACCTTATGTCACATTGAGAGAACGAATATGTCAACTTCATGTCAGAATCTCGTCAATGTATGGCCAAGGGTTTGGAGGATAGAGACATTTTAATTTTTCGAGATCATTCGAAAGTCAATTTTTGAAAAGGCAAATATCTCCCGATCTGTATTAATCTGAGAGACAAAACTTATGTCACTTTGAGGGAACGTATATGTCAACTTCATGTCATAGTCACGTCAATGTATGTAGAAGGGTTTGGAGGATAGAGACATCTAAATTTTTAGAGATTATTCGAAAGTCAATTTTTAAAATTCAAATATCTACCGATCTGTAGGAATCTGAGAGACAAAACTTATGTCACTTTGAGAGCACGTATATGTCAACTTCCTGTCAGAGGTACGTCAATGTATGTCCAAGGGTTTGCAGGATAGAGACATTTAAATTTTTAGAGATTATTCGAAAGTCAATTATTAAAAGGCAAATATCTCCCGATCTGTAGGAATCTGTGAGACAAACCTTATGTCACTTTGAGGGAACATATACGTCAACTTCATGTCAGAGTCACGTCAATGTATGTCCAAGTGTTTGGAGGATACAGACATTTAAATTTTTGGAGATTATTCGAAAGTCACTTTGTGAAATAGCAAATATCTCCCGATCTGTAGGAATCTGAGAGACAAACCTAATGTCACTTTGTGAGAACGTATCTGTCAACTTCATGTCAGAGTCACGTCAATGTATGACGAAGGGTTTGGAGGATAGAGACATTTAAATTTTTAGAGATTATTTGAATTTCAAGTTTTGTAAAGGCAAATATCTCCCGATCTGTAGGCATCATAGAGACAAACCATGTTTCACTTTGAGGGAACGCACATGTCAACTTCATGTCAGAGTCTCGTCAATGTATGTTTAAGGGTTTGGAGGATAGAAGACATTTTAATTTTTCGAGATTATTCGAAAGTCAATTTTTAAAAAGCAAATATCTCCCGATCTGTATTAATCTGAGAGACAAAACTTATGTCACTTTGAGGGAACATATATGTCAACGTCCTGTCAGAGTCTCTTCAATGTATGTCCAAGTGTTTGGAGGATAGAGACATTTAAATTTTTAGAGATTATTCGAAAGTCAATTTTTAAAAGGCAAATATCTCCCGATCTGTAGGAATCTGAGAGGCAAAACTTATGTCACTTTGAGGGAACGTATATGTAAACTTCTTGTCAGAGTCACGTCAATGTATGTCCAAGTGTTTGGAGGATAGAGAAATTTTAATTTGTCGAGATTATTCTAAAGTCAATTTTTCAAAAGGCAAATATCTCCCGATCTGTAGGAATCTGAGAGACAAAACTTATGTCACTTTGAGGGAACGTATATGTCAACTTCATGTCAGAATCTCGTTATTGTATGTTCATGGGTTTGGTCGATAGAGACATTTTAATTTTTCGAGATTATTCGAAAGTCAATTTTTAAAAGGCAAATATCTCCCAATCTGTAGGCATCTGAGAGACAACCCTTATGTCACTTTGAGGGAACGCATGTGTCAAATTCATGTCAGAGTCTCGTCAATGTTTGTCCAAGGGTTTGGAGGATAGAGACATTTTAATTTTTCGAGATTATTCGAAAGTCAATTTTTAAAAGGCAAATATCTCCCGATCTGTAGGCATCTGAGAGACAAACCTTATGTCAGTTTGAGGGACCGTATATGTCAACTTCATGTCAGAGTCTCGTCAATGTATGTCCAAGGGTTTGGAGGATAGAGACATTTTAATTTTTCGAGATTATTCGAAAGTCAATTTTTAAGAGGCAAATATCTCCCGATCTGTAGGAATCTGAGAGACAAAACTTATGTCACTTTGAGGGAACGTAAATGTCAACTTCCTGTCAGAGTGTTGTCAGTGTATGTCCAAGGGTTTGGAGGATAGACACATTTAAATTTTTAGAGATTATTCGAAAGTCAATTTTTGAAAAGGCAAATATCTCCCGATCTGTATTAATCTGAGAGACAAACCTTATGTCACTTTGAGGGAACGTATATGTCAACTTCATGTAAAAATCTTGTCAATGTATGTAAAAGGGTTTGGAGGATAGAGACATTTTAATTTTTCGAGATTATTCGAAAGTCAATTTGTGAAAGGCAATTATCTCCCGATCTGTAGGAATCTGAGAGACAGAACTTGTGTCACTTTGAGGGAACTCATATGTCAACTTCATATCAGAGTCAAGTCAATGTATGTCCAAAGGTTTGGAGGATAGAGACATTTAAATTTTTAGAGATTATTCGAAAGTCAATAATTAAAATTCAAATATCTCCCGATCTGTAGGAATCTGAGAGACAAAACTTATGTCACTTTGAGGGAACGGATATGTCAACTTCCTGCCGGAGGTGCGTCAATGTATGTCCAAAGGTTTGGAGGATAGAGACATTTTAATTTTTCGAGATTATTCGAAAGTCAATTTTTAAAAGGCAAATATATCCCGATCTGTAGGAATCTGAGAGACAAAACTTATGTCACTTTGAGGGAACGTGTATGTCAACTTCATGTCAGAGTCTCGTTAATGTATGTCCAAGGGTTTGGAGGATAGTGACATTTTAATTTTTCGAGATTATTCGAAAGTCAATTTTTGAAAAGGCAAATATCTCCCGATCTGTATTAATCTGAGAGACAAAACTTATGCCACTTTGAGGGAACGTTTATGTTAACTTCATGTCAGTGTCACGTCAATGTATGTCCAAGGGTTTGGACGATAGAGACGTTTTAATTTTTCGAGATTATTCGAAAGTCAATTTTTAAAAGGCAAATATTTCCCGATCTGTAGGAATCTGAGAGACAAAACTTATGTCACTTTGAGGGAACGTATATGTAAACTTCCTGTCAGAGTCACGTCAAAGTATGTCGAAGGGTTTGGAGGATAGGGACATTTAATTTTTTAGAGATTCTTCGAAAGTCAATTTTTAAAAGGCAAATATCTCCCGATCTGTAGGCATCTGAGAGACAAACCTTATGTCACTTTGAGGGAACGCATATGTCAACTTCATGTCAGAGTCTCGACAATGTATGTCCAAGGGTTTGGAGGATAGAGACATTTTAATTTTTAGAAATTATTCGAAAGTCAATTTTTAAAAAGCAAATATCTCCCGATCTTTAGGAATCTGAGAGACAAAACTTATGTCACTTTGAGCGAACGCATATGTCAACTTCATGTCAGAGTCTCGTCAATGTATGTCCAAGGGTTTGGAGGATAGAGACATTTTATTTTTCGAGATTATTCGAAAGTCAATTTTTAAAAGGCAAATATCTCCTTTATCTGTAGGAATCTGAGAGACAAAACTTATGTCACTTTGAGGGAACGTATATGTAAACTTCCTGTCAGAGTCACGTCAATGTATGTCGAAGGGTTTGGAGGATAGAGACATTTTAATTTTTCGAGATTATTCGAAAGTCAATTTTTAAAATTCAAATATCTCCCAATCTGTAGGAATCTGAGAGACAAAACTTATGTCACTTTGAGGGAACGTATATATCAACTTCCTGTCAGAGTCACGTCAATGTATGTAAATGGGTTTGGAGGATAGAGACATTTAAATTTTTAGAGATTATTCGAAAGTCAATTTTTAAGAGGCAAATATCTCCCGATTTGTAGGCATCTGAGAGAGAAAACTTATGTCACTTTGAGGGAACGTATATGTCAACTTCTTGTCATAGTCACGTCAATGTATGTCGAAGGGTTTGGAGGATAGAGACATTTTAATTTTTCGAGATTATTCGAAAATCAATTTTTAAAAGGCAAATATCTCGCGATCTGTAGGCATCTGAGAGACAAAGCTAATGTCACTTTGAGGGAACGTATATGTAAACTTCCTGTCAGAGTCACGTCAATGTATGTCCAAGGGTTTGGAGGATAGAGACATTTTAATTTTTCGAGATTATTCGAAAGTCAATTTTTAAAAGGCAAATATCTCCCGATCTGTAGATATCTGAGAGACAAAACTTATGTCACTTTGAGGGAACGTAAATGTCAACTTCCTGTCAGAGTGTTGTCAATGTATGTCCAAGGGTTTGGAGGATAGAGACATTTAAATTTTTAGAGATTATTCGAAAGTCAATTTTTGAAAAGGCAAATATCTCCCGATCTGTATTAATCTGAGAAACAAAACTTTTGTCACTTTGAGCGAACGTATATGTCAACTTCATGTCAAAATCTTGTCAATGTATGTAAAAGGGTTTGGAGGATAGAGACATTTTAATTTTTCGAGATTATTCGAAAGTCAATTTGTGAAAGGCAAATATCTCCCGATCTGTAGGAATCTGAGAGACAA